>NC_138823.1:16160136-16832224 GCF_965183815.1 Platalea leucorodia
CTTTTTCTCACAAGGCTCTTGTCCACACTCTTCCTTGAAGAACATCCAATGGAAAGCAGAGACATTCTGGTCTTGTCATGTGGGCTTGAATAAGTTGAAATCTGGTTTCCTGTTAGGTGCTGCAGAAGACACTTCAACCTGGAAAAGAGATGAATAAGTAGAAATATCACAGAGGTCTACGCAGTCAGGAGTGGCATGGAAAGGATGACTAAGGAATGACTGCTTAATGTTTCATCCATTACAAGGGCTAGCTGGTAAGTAGTACATTCAAAACAGACACGTGAAAGTATTTTTCATAAGATGTGTTCAAATTGTGCAACTCCTTACCACAGAAAATTAGAGGCTTAAAGTTTACATGGTCTCAAGGAGAGACTGGACAAATTTGTGAAACAGAAATTCATTGTGTGCTGTTAAAAAAAAATATTTTTCCTGGGTCAGGAACTCCTTCACAAATCGTCAGGAAGTTGGAAAGTCATCTGGGGAAGTACCAAAAAAATATTTCATCTATTTTCATCCTATTCCTGAGGAACAGCTTTTGGCCACTATTGGAGGCCATCCCAGAACAGCCCTGCTTGTATTCTTGGGAGCTGACGGAGAGGTCAGGGGTGGAAAGAGGGAGCCAGGAATTCTAGAAAACTGCTTTCTTCATTTTTTCTGAAAACCTGCCTGTCGAAACGGGTGCCAATTCACAAAGTGAAAAATTTCCTCAGTGTTTCTCCAAGACAGTCTGAAAGAGTAACCGCCCTGGCGAGTCAAATCAGTAGCATCTTTGGTCCCAGAGGAAGGAACACGGCAAAAAGATCATTCTGGATCAACCAGAAGTCAAGACTGCAACAAGAAACTTTGAAGTCCCCTAATGAGTTCCTGGAAGGAGATTAGACTTAGAAAAAAAACCGTACCATGCTTTGGGTCATGATTTCCACAGCCAGAAGAGCCTCACTCTGTCCCAGGCTATTGCTGCGAGTACCCTCGGGAGCAATTAACTACATGGATTTGCCCTATCAACAACGGCATGAATAAGGTTGCTCCTGGATGTAATATCTGCGTGCTGGGCAGCGAGCCACGCGCAATGTCAGGCGAGCTCTACAGAAGAAGGATTTGGCTGCAAACCCGCCAGTGCTGCAAAGTGTGTAATATTGAAAAAACATAAAGACAAGGAGTGTTTGGCATCATGAGACCTACAATCTGCGGGAAGTCTTGGGCTATCAATGCAGGATCTGTGAGCGGGTTAGTCAGTCCAGCCCCCTGTTTTGAAAAGGTAGAAACTGAGTCAGAAAGGGCAATGAAGTTTTCTTAAGGGAATTAGAAAGACTTTTTTAAAATTTGTTTATGGTTTATTACTCCGTTGCCTACTCTCCTTGACAGCTAAGCCGTTTCTGGTTCACCTTTCACTACTGAGCAATTCTTTCCTCTGGTTAACACCCAGAAACACTCATATGTATTTTTCTCTCTTCCGTGGTTTCTTTTAAATCCCAGTGACTATCTACTGTCTCTTTTCTTCCCCCCAGCTCTTGGCTCTGGGTTGTTTTTGATTGGACCCTTGTTAACAGCTTCGTTGTTTCCCTATATACACAGAGCGTAGCTGCATGCTCTCCCTCTCAACTGCAGGAGAAATCAGAAAATAAAGTTCCCCCGAGAGAGCCCAGCCTGTCTCTTCTGTAACAAGCCAAAGCAACTTTTGCGAAATGACTGCCTCCGTGGGCAGACAGCTGAGCTCTCCGAGACAAATTTGGGGCTCAGAGTGCACAGACATAATAATTACCAGAAATACATCACAACCTCCTCTCCTGGCATTAGTTAGGCCATTCCTAAATCACAAGATGCAGTCTCTCTCACTCCTGACTCTCTGGGTACGAAAAGTTTTGCTTTCTGTCATTCTCTCTCGGTACACTGCAATCTTTCTCCACAAAATTATAAATGATAACACCTGCTGAGGCTCTTATTTGTTCATTCCCCCTATCTCCGGCTGCTCCCTGTGTGAGATATTACGCCCACACAGAGGTATGAAATATACAGTAGCTGCTTGTGAAACTTCTATATGAAAGATGCAATGAGTATAAATAATGGTATTGTTCCGACGTTCTTCATCTTGTATCTGACAGAACATGTTCAAGAAACTCCAGGAACACTCTAAAGCTGATGGAGAAGTCATTCACACCGTATCAGTGTAGCTGAAAACAAATGTGCAGGACTGCTCTGGACATCCTATTTTCCTTTCACCGCCAGAATGTATTTATTCTTCAAGTCTTACCATATTCATATTTACTTTAATGATTCATAAACATCCTAGGTTCCAGAAGCTTCTAATTAACTCACCTATTTAGTGTCGTTAACAGATGTTCAGGGAGTGATTTATTGTACAACACCGGATCACACCAACATATAAATCCAGCCAATTGAATTGGCAGGCAGTCTGGGTAAATATCTTCTGCTGATGGAAGATGAGACTCTGTCCTAAATTCAGCATTAATGCCCTGCAGACTGTGGCTGAAACATTATTATTTTCTTCTTGTATTACTCTGCACATGTAGCATACATTGTGCTGTACAACACTGGTTATTTCCCTCTTTTTTAAAAAAAGATTTAGTGAGATACTGCACAGGATTTGGGGATATATTTATCCTGTCTGAGAACAGAGGAAATCAATAGCCCCAAAGAAGTTTTTGCTCAAGCTCCTTTTAATTTACCTCTGGTTTTCTGCAGTTCCAAGAACAAAACCAGTCCTTCCGACACGCTACAGCAAAATGATCCTGAACTTTATTAGAAAAGTCACACTGGGGACCCCGTCTATACTAGAGATGTGGCCAGATCTCCAGACCATTTACTGGTGAATAAGGGAGCGGGACTGGCCACCATGGCTTTGGGCAGACCGTGGAGCTCCACACCTACAACAGCAGAGTTCGCGCTACGGGTACTTCCACAGCGGCGCGTTACACAACGCCGAGGGACATTGCTGAATTTAATAATCCAGGGACCCCAGCATGGTTTCTAGCCTGGGCCAGCTAAACCTCCACCAAACCCTGGCAGGCAGAGGCAGCAGCCAGAGAGCACCCGCCCGGGGCCGTCCGCAGGCAGCCACGCGGTGGGCACGGCCAGCGCCCAGCCTGGACAGAGCCAGCCGCGCCAGCCGGGCTCGCTGTTACAGGCTGCTCTTAGGCTGTATTTATACCGTTAAATCAGTAACGCTGTCAGCTTTGGCCTGGCAGACTTGTTTTACTTGGAAACTAGGGTGGGTTTGGTTGGTTTTTTTTTTTTTTTCTTCCAAATTTCAAAACGGTAACAACACATGGCCTGATTGCCTCTGCTTGTCGCCTGGGCAGGAGCTCTCTTCCAAAACTGAAAGGCAAGTTATTTACCTCGCTGGAGGAGAGCTGCAGACAAATTTTACAGCTTTTCTCCTAAGAGCTCACTCCCTTTTCATTCCAGTTCTTCCCAATGGCAACACCATGACTCAGTTTGTGTTAGCAAAATACTAAGGAAACACAGATAAATATTGTTTTAAATTCCTTAAGGTGGGAGTCATTAGATGATTGTTAAAAGTCTTTTTTGCAGTAATTATGTTTTTGTCTGTCTATAGTCTTCAGAAAAGGTATATTTAAGCTTTGTGTTTCAACTGCACTGAAAGGGACTGTTGTAAATAATTAGGGAGTGTTTCTGCTCAATTTTTTAAAAACTATATTTAAATTACTGGATTTTAATATACATTTGACTGAGAATGAGATTTTGAAGATGAACCATCTCTGCTGTCTGCTCCAAGCTTTACTGACAGCAGTGCTTTCTGCGGGTGGGTTTGGGGAGGGGGAAGAAATACAAGCAATATTTAAGGGGGAATGGGATGCAAAACTACACTAACATGGCACTGTGCCCAAATAAGTGAACGAGAATGGAATAGGACAGCTTGAGAAAGGTGATATACATTAAATAAGTATGCTGCATTAAGGAATTCCCAGGAGTTATTAAATTTCTCCTCAGGACTCGCTATTAGCAATCAACGTAGGAACAATACGACAATGAGTGTGACTGTTTTTACTTTTTGATTAAAGCTTTCACCTCGAGTATAGCACCCTTCCTTGCTGCTTCCGTCTCTCGTGGTCAGTTCCCAAGGCGCGCGTGGTCTCTCACATGGAAAAAGAAAGGCACAGCCTGCTCCTAACAGCTGTGCTGCTGTGAACGGCTTCGACCTGGGGCTACAGCAGCAGCGTAGCGAGCTGCAAGCGCAGGACGCCCGGACCTACCTCTCCTGCGCTGGCCGGAGGAAATCTCTGCAGGTTCCAGGGAACGACCCTGCAGTTTCCACTAAGACTGGCCAACTCCCATCACTCAAGCTGGTTTCTCAAACTCCATGGAACAACTGCCCTTATAGTTTGCAAAGCCAACAGAAAGCATCATACATTATAGCTGTGTACGTACTCCAGACATGCAAGAACCTGTGCAGATAATGCACTATGAGAACTACTTTGCAAATGTATGATACATAGGTTGAAGAATTGTTTAAAAACCACGGCTTAAACTCATGTAGGTGAAGAAACAGAAAGCTTTCCTTTTAAGAATTACATCTCGGTTAAGTAGAAATGCACCGAAAAGTTAAGAATCTGGTAAGAGATGACGGGGAACACTGTTATGGCACACGCATGCCACAGCACGTACTCTGCTGCACACCCCTGCGTTGTGTCACCTCAGTCACTCACTTCTGCCTCCCAATGCCACCAAACACGCAAGGTACAGGAAAGAGTGACTGAAGATCAGGTACTTGAAACAATTTTGGCAGCTCCCTCCTCCAGCCCAGTTCTATTCTGTTCATAACCTCACCGAACACTGAAACAAGTGCAACAGGGGCTGAGTCCCACCACGGCCAGCTGGCTGTATTTCAGGACTTCTCCACTATACTGTGACGGCATTAGGTGTTAGCCAGGGCTTTGATTCAGCATTTTCAAGTTGCATTCTTCCTATTTAAAAAGGAAGAATAAACTAGAGATAAACTAGACGCACTAGAGAAGCCATTATAATGTCAGGAATATCAACACAATCACACGCCCTCTGGGATCTTCTTAACAAATAAAGATCCTGAACAACAGACGTGTCGGTTCTCACGGAGTTTACAAACTGATTTAGGCTGGAAGGGACTTCTTGAGGGCATCTGGTCACTTTGCAAAAGAGTTAACTTTTCTATTCAAACAGTACAGCTAAATAAGATACTATGCTCTTTAGGTCAATCCCGCATTCTGTGACAGAACAACTGTCAAAATTAGTTTTAGTAAGAATAGCAACCAAGATTTAGAAAGAAGAGTAGTATCCCGCCAAAACCCATATGAAACCCAAGAAGCATTTCTAAAAGATTGCTACCGGTCATGTGAACTCTCTGGCAGGAATCAAGATGCTGGAGAGAATAATGAAACATGAAGGTTCCTAAATATTTTGTCACAAACCCAATTACTAAACAACCCAATAAATTATTAGGACAATAACCTGCAAATGTTAAGATGCAGCAGTAAGCAGCACCAACTCATAAAAATAAGTTTTAATATTAACAAATTGATTTCACATGATTGCATATTAATCTTTCTTTTCGCGGAGTTCAAACAACGTTCAAGTCTTGCATTTTTTAGGAAGATGGGTTTATTCTTCTTCATTCTTCTGCAGTGACTGCACGGCTTCTGCTTTAACCCTATTTCGCTTTCTTTTTCTTCTTTTCTTCTTTTCACCAGAAGGCTCCTGACCCTCCTGTGTTTTCTTTTTCTTCTTCAGACAGCTGAGAGGATTGGGGCCGCCTGCCCTTTTGCGTTTTCTTCTCTTTTCACCTCCTTGCTTTGCTAGTCCTTCTTTTTCTTTAAGCTGCACAATACTTTGTTTTTGGTGCTCTGGAACAAGCTGATCTGTCTGCAACTTTTGGACAAATGCCAAAGATTTAGGAGAAGGTTTGTCTAGCACCATAGTGTTCTGAATAATAAAGAGGAGAGGAACGCCAGCCTTCTTTTTCACTTTGTTTGCTAAATCCTGGTCCTGTAAAATTAAATACTTTAGTCAATATTTTGAGATTAAACAATATTTGCAATTCAAATGCACCTACTTTCAATACAAAACTAGGAAGATAAATTACATTATGAAAAAGATAAGAAACTTAATCTAGCAGATATACCTGGCAGTGCCGTTCAGAGCAATTTAATTTTCAATTTCTCTCCTTCTGATTAGCTGTACTTCTGATGGAAAATGTATTAATGTTTCCTTTCTTCATGCATGTATAAGCATACGTGCATTTTTTGAGGAAAAAGTCCCAGTTCATTGGTATGTAGTACACCACTTCACAAGAAGTAAGATGATTTCTTCTATGACAAGTCATTTTAAATTCCTTGTATCTTACATAAGTATGCAGAATTTTACTGTAATCCATTTTATATACAGTGTATACAATTTACACATACAGTCCCAATAACAGACCCAAGAAAAAACCTCCCTTTCTTATTTGTACACAAGTTTTACCTTTATTCTTTAGTTAAAACCTCCAAAATTTCTTAAAATTGAAGTTATATGGTCATTTAACACTTGATTTCACCTTCCAGACTCATGCGCAAAACAGTTCAGGGCAGGGGGTGCACACACAAGCAATATGCAAATTAACATTCATCAGTTGTTTTCTTACATGTCAATAAGTAGTCATCATGTTCTCTACACTTTCTGCTAAACTAAGCAATATCCTTCTAGGGTAAAAATACCTAGTTGCTCAAGTAAGACAAAAGATTCCCTACTTCATAATTAGCAAATACATTTAAGAGTGAGTAAGGTTTTACAAGATTAATTTCCACATGCTATTTAAAAATCTCATAATTGAGGTTTCTGTAGATTTCCTTATCCTTAGGTATCAAAGGATCGCTTCAAATGAAATGGAGCTACATTTCCCATGAGCATTTACCTGTGTAGCGATAAAGAAGTGATGAGGGTTGCCTTCTTCAATCATGGAAAGTAAACAGGCCGAACCACTCACAGGATCCTTGTGGTGAGAACAGTTTCGAACTTGAAATCTTTGGGCAATTAATTTTGCTCCGTACAGTGCTTTCCCCAGTGATTCCAGTTCTTTTAGAACACATCTGAAAACCAAGACCAACAGTGATTTCTAAATGAGAAAATAACTACACACTTTTTACAACAGCAAAAGGTTGACACGAGTTCATTAGGAACGAGCAATACCCAGTTGTTCAGGCTCTATGACTGTAAATGGCAACCAGTAGTCTGAAAGCAGTAACCCATCTCAAGATGTCAGCAAGATTTCCTCGGTTCCAAACAAGACTAACCAGTAACATTAAGTTATGTTTAATGATTCAAAAATATTCTGTATTGGTGACAATGCTAAGTCCTTACATTTAGGTCCATATATCACCTAGCATAACAACTTCTACTGCACAAAGAAAATTACTTGAATTAGCACAAACTGATTAATCACATGCAAGTTAAACTCTGTACTGGCGTCCATCATCTTGCTTCAAACTTGCTATCAGAATCCAACTGACTCAAGCAGAAGAAGAAAGAAGGTTGTCCATGTGATTAAAAATCTGGAAGTTTACGGCTCCCCAGCGTTCCAACTAGACAATAAAACGCAAACCTAAAATCCTCCTCTTAGCGGCAGTTAGAGCAGACGTTCACACAGGACAGAGTCGCAGTCTATCAGGATGCTAGCTTATACTCAGAAAAGAACAGGAGATGAAACCTAACTTACTTTGGCCACTGAGCCTTACTCTTAAATGGAGACAGTGGTAGGAATGTATGGGCTTGAAATACAGGTCCAAGGATATGGTAGCATGGTGATTAATCGGAAGAAGCCAGCATGCCAAAAACCTCTTTGGAACTTTTATTTAGTTTACATTTATCTCCAAAATAACTGCAAGATATTAAATACAACTATTTTTCTTTCCAGAGAAGAAAGTTTAGCCCTTGAGGACAGTCTTTGTGGAGACTTGAGCCTGTTCTTTGACTCTGACAGCGGGCCAGCTCACTTCCTCAGGGAAGCTCCGGTCATGCCAGTGAGGTGCTGCCCCACCAACTTAGCGTTCTGACAGCAGAGAAAACGAGTCCATTCAGCTTCCCTAAGTGAAAACAGGTCAAAAAGACCAATAGTGCTGAAAGAAGGAAGCCAGAAGGGACATTTAGACATGACTGGAATACAGCGTGGGTCAAAGTGATTCCTGAACCTTTCACAGCTAAGGTCATGACTTGATACTTTCTGCTGTTTAGAAGTACGGGCCAGTTCTGTATCTTTCATCATCTTTCCAGGATGGCTCAGTGCTTAATTTTTGTAGCCTAGGGTATACATCTTCCTGATATTTTCAGTACTTGCCTCCAGGATGGGCAGTTGGCTATTCTGTCATTGCAGATACCTGAGTGAGGGAGATGTT
Organism: Platalea leucorodia; assembly: GCF_965183815.1. Classification (NCBI taxonomy): domain Eukaryota; kingdom Metazoa; phylum Chordata; class Aves; order Pelecaniformes; family Threskiornithidae; genus Platalea; species Platalea leucorodia. The sequence continues at coordinate 16,168,521 of NC_138823.1, forward strand.
ATCATACCCAACATACAAAGTCAAGTAAAAACAAAGGCAACCTCAAGGCAACTTAGATATTTAGCGCGCACGCTTTATTTACTTCCACGCCTTTGTCTAGCGCATCCTTGTTCTCCCTTGAGAGCAGCTACTTTGGAAACAGCCCCTTACCGGCAGGCTGAAGCTCCAGACCCGCAGTAACTCCCTCCCCACCCAAGAGACCTGAGCTCGCCTCTGTTCTCACTGCACCAAGAAGACGCTGGGGGTGGGGAGGGGCCCCTCACACCCCGGCGTTAGCCCTGGCCCCACCACATCCCTCAACAGTCTCTGCCAGCTTCGGAAAGGCACCTTCGGAAAGAAGCTCCTGTCCTTCTGCAAGTTAACTACAGCTCACAGCGCTACCTCCTCACCGCAGCTACCGCCCTCCGCCCCCCAGAGCCGCGCTGGGGCCGAGGAGGGGCACAGGAGGGGCCCGGGAGGGGCTGAGGAAAGGCCGAGGAGAGGCTGAGGAGAGGCCGGGGAGAGGAGAGGCCCGGGAGAGGCCCAGGAGGGGCCGCGGCCGCCCCCGCCCGGCCCCGCGCACTCCGACGCCGGCCGCCCGGGCATGCGCGCTGCGGCCGGCGCCCCGCGGCCTCCCCCCCGCGCCTACCGGGTGGTGCAGAGCTGCGTGGCCCCGTCGAGGTACCCGGGCAGCTGCTCCCGGATCTGGATCTTGTTGCGCAGCGCGGCCTGGCAGAAGGTGCCGTCCAGCAGCACCTGGAAGGGCTCGCGGAACTGGAAGTTGTGCTTGTAGAAGCCCATGTTCTTCTTGGCGTGCTTCTGGCGCCGCACCTTCATGGCGCCGCCCGCCCGCCCGCAGCGGCTCCCCCGGAAGCTGCGCCGGACCCGGCCGCCGCGGCGGAGCGGAGCGGGGCGAGGGCGGGGCCTGCCGCGGCCCCCCGCCCTCCGCGGCCCGGGGGAGCCGGGCCCGGGGGGAGCCGGGCCCGGGGGAGGCCGCCCCGCTCGGCCAGGCCTGCGGCTGCGCTCTCCCCAGGGCAGCGGCAGGCGCTCATCCAGTGCTGCGCACCCGTTACCTGCACACGAGTGATGGGCCTGTGTGCTGTGGTGCTGTGCTCGCTCTTGCCGTTCGCTAAGATCAGAAATACACACAGTATTTTTTTTCCTAGCTCAGTATAATGATTAAATTACCATTACTGTCCCAGAGGCTTCATCAGTGTAGTTTAGTCGTCCACCGCTGTACTTTCCTTAGGAAGGCTCATTCAGTGCCTGCTTTTATTGTTTGCCTGTATTGGGTACGTCAACTTAACCTCTGTATGCACAAAGTTCAAAATGAATTAGCATGTATTCTACATTTTAATACTGCTTTTTCTCCATGACAAATAAAAAATTTAATTTCTATTAAACTAATAGTAGCTGCCATTCAGAAAGCTAGATCGCACAACTCCTCCCTGTTCATCAGAAAGCCCCAGTACACCAGACATCTGGCAGTTAAGAAACTCAACTTAATGTCTGTATTTTAGGCCGGCCAAGGGATGCGATATCTTAACACCATAAAAACGATAATTGGAGACATCTGTCTCGCTCTGCAGGTACAATGGCAGACATCTTTCTGCCAGGGACAACTGTATTGCAAGCAAAATTTGCAGCTACCTGCCAGTTAGCTCACTGTAATCAGTCAGACTGCTCTAAGGTCATTTAAGCAAGTACCCACCTGTCACATCGGTCTTTTTGCTACCAAATAGAGATGGGAAACATCTGCTTCCAAGCAGGTTAGTTAGCGTTAAGAGAAACTGAATAATAATGCATTTAATTACTGTTGTAGAAATTGCAATGTTTAAATGGGACGATATTTTAAAGTGGCTACAGGATGAAAAGTGGGAAGAACAGGTGATCGAGAGGAGTTTCCATGGCATGTGACTGTGCTGTTGACAGTATTTTTCTGTCATTAAATCCTTCTTTCCAGCTGTCTTCAGGGCACAGTTGCACGTGCTCATGAGTATCATGGACATACAAGGATACATGCCTTATTCTATGAGCTAAGTGGTAAGTTGCAATTCATTGGTCTTTATTAAACTTCAGTCCTGTGGCCGACGTATTCCCATACTGGCATCGTGTCTCAGTTCCTCTATATAACTTCGTACTTTCATTATTTAAAAAGTTAGAAAAAAACACTTGGCAAGACTCCAAAGTAAAACCCGATTAGATGATTTTTTTTTTTGTTTTTCTTTTTTTCAAAATTAGCTGCCCAAAGACAGGCAGTTATTCCATATTAAGAACACTGACAGCACATCTCACAGTGGAACTGTCAGCTAGAAGGGGAAATCTGCAATGGTAACAGCTGCTATTACAGAAAGGAGATAAAAAGGAGAAGCAAGGAAATGAGGGCTTGAACTAGTCACCATTTTGAACTAAATACAAAGTAAGATATATTTCAGAGTAGGGTGTTAAATACCGTTGTGCCGAGATACTCCTTCACCATTCATTTGGTAAATAGCAGCATCACAGACAAGTTTTAATGTGATTGGTATGGTAAAATATGTTTAGAAGGCTGGCTAGCAGGCAAAACAGCAGCACAGATTTCTCCTTCTCCGTTATGGAGAAGAGAGCATTAATTGTATTAGAAACTACTTGCAGTACCATTCTGTAAATTGTATTTCACTTGTAGGCAGCTCTTTTAAAGTTTCTTTTTAATAAATTTTAAATGTTAAAATAATGTCTTAAGAATACTATAGCAGTGCAGAGAAGTATGATTTTTTCAACATTTTCTTTGACATTTTGACAGTATTTTACATATAATAAAATTCACCATTTTCCTTTCAAGTTCAATTATTTTACTATTCCCATGAGCAATATGTAGAGTGGATTTTTAAAAATAAGCCTAAGGATCTGCTGAATCCAGTGGTCTCCGGGACCTGGGGATTGCTGCTCCTGGCTGCTGAAGTCCGTCCATGTACACTCTTTGGACCTGGGAGGGGTCTTAGGCTCACGTGTATCCTGGACGAGCATATGCACGCATACACACACACACCCCCCCCCCCCCACACAGAGGGCATATATAATGTAAGTACAGAGAGTGAAGTGGACCGCTCACATGTGAGCCCCCCTCCTCCCCATTTTCCTACATGTCCCCCTAGATCCACCCTGATCCCTCCTTTCCCTGCCTTTGGCCAATTTGGTGAACATCCCATAGTAAGTTTTGCACAATCCCACAAGCCCCTGCTGATATCCCATAAAAAGTTTTGCACAGTCCCATACACCCCCACAAATATGTTGTAAAACTCATGATAATCATGTTTCCCCCATCTTACCCGTGACAAAGCTCAGGTTGATTGTCTTCAGGGTGGCTTCCTCGGTAGCTCCTTTAATGGCCTGAAGAGTTCTGCTCTTCACTGTCGTCTTTGTTGCCACCTGCTCATTCGGCAATTTTTGTGTGCCTGTGTCTGTTTAATATATCACTTTCCTTCTTATTTCTTTTATACTGAATAATCCTTAATCAGATGAACCAAATTATCTCACATTCCACATACCCTTAGAGAAACTGTGTCTGTAGCGCAGAGCTACAGCAAAGCTTGTCATAAAGCTCAGAGGAAGATACCGTTTTGAAATTGCTTTCTGTTATATTTTTAATTGAGAAGCTTCATCGGTTATCTGGCTGCGCTACTAAAAGACTTTGAGGGGGAGTTTTTTAAGTGACCATTTTATCAAAGAACTAACAAACCACTTGCAGTATCTGCCTACCAGCAGTATCATTGTGGAAGTGAACCTGAGGAGGAGGTGGAAGGTGTTGAAGCGCTACCTTTGATAACGTGACTTGTTTTTCCAAAGACAGGAAACAGAATTTGAAATGAGGAACTTCTTTTTCTGAAACACAAGTTCCTGATCGCTGCCAGACAGGATACTGGTCTAGGGTACAGTTCTGATCTAACAAAACAGTTCCTGTGACTTTATCAATAATATGAATACCTTGTGGGTAAATATACAGTATTTATGAAAATAAGGTGTCACACTGAAGGAGGCCTTCTATATATCCAAAGTAAGTTCATACTGAACTTACCAAATCTGAGCAATGATAGGCATCATAGGCAACCCGGCTTCACCCATTGCTCTGCACACAAAACTTGCTCCAGCAGAGTATGAGCTCTTTGCAGAGAAGACCATCTCTTGGCATATATGAGTTCAGCTCCGGTTTTGAGATGCTAGGTAATGCAGTCGTAGAATTAAAGAACATAAAATTGCTGTGACGTGTGGATTATTTGAAGTGAAAGCTGTTCTTTATCAGAAGAGCTTTGATGTAGACCTAGTAACAAAGATTTCCCTTAATAGCTGGCGCTTGGCAAATGCTTGTAGCTTGGTGAGAAAAAGATCTCAGCTCCTGATTGTCCCAAACTCGTCCTGTGTCAGACCTTTTTAATTTGAATGTATTGCTTTTGGGCAAATGTTGTGCTCTGTGGTTATCTCCAGTAACTCTTAGCACCAGACATGCTTAAATACGAAAAATTAACTGATTTACAAACAAGGAAAGGGTAGGGTTTTCAATTAGAACATTTGGAAATAAAACTGTAATAAATAAACACAGGACAGTAAAACATTGTTGGAGTGTGTCTGAAAATATTTTCCTAGGTGTATTTTTGAATTTTTCTGAGGTATGTATAGGCCACAGAATAAGAGTCAGCAGCATTTAATATGCTAAATTATATTTGTCAGAATGTTTATTATTCATGGCTGGCTCCTCCTTTCATCGCCTTGGGGCTGGGTTTGAGCTTTTGAATTTTAGCCTTCATCATGTACATTCATCTTTTACAGTACCCATTTTTCTATTATCTCATGGGAATGCAGCATCTGGATTTATAATAAACATGGCTGTGACAAGCCCAGGTTTTTCTTTATGGATTGGTACGAACTGAGCAGATGAGGATTTTGTATATGGTAAAGCTTTCTGCACCTCTCTGGCTCTACTGTTACCATAACCCTTAGTTAGAAAATGACTTCTGGCTTAAATACCATAACTGCCCATCACAGTATGTCCCACATTAACTATCTTGTAAGTTGTGTATCATAAGAGGTACACATTTAATGTAGAGGTCAGGATATTTAGTTTCACTACATACTAGTGACTTCCGTAGGTAAGAAAAAGAGTATCTATACAGCAGATATCTATACAGGCTTTTAAGTGACTGCTTATAGTAGCAAAATACTTTGAGAATGTTCTGGAGGACAAAGGTTTTGCAGGCAACTTTAGCTTTCTTCCTAGAGCAGGAAGAAATTATAGAGCTGAAACTCATCAGTGGGATTCTTGACAGCTTGCCAAATGTTATACCAGCTTTTTTCTCTTTTTTTGACCTTGAACCAAATTCACATGAATGATGAACAAAATCAGATCTTATCTAATTTAACTAGATCTTTTGTCTTTCTGAATAGATACGCATCACTGATACACACCATTTAGTTCATGCAGCCTCTTTGGTTGGTGCAGCTGTCTGGGATACACATGTTAAACAACGGGTTTCATGCTGCTTGAAGGAGACACAAGGGCATCCTCTCGGAGCAGCCTTTCCTCCCTGCACTGTTTGTTGAGATCTGCACTAGTTAGTTGCCATTCTGCTCCCTCTATACTCGCAGAGCTTGTAGAAGCGCTTAAGAGTGATGTAAATATACCATAATCTAGAAAAGTAGGAAGTCTTCGTGGAGTACCCAGGACTGGAATTGTAACTTCAATTTGGGGAGCAGGAAGAATGCAGAAGACAGGAAGATATCTTGCCAAACACGGATTATGTGATAGCTGGCGTGCTAGGTAGATAGAGGGGAAGAACGCAGTGATGCTTTACATCTTGTCTCCTGTTGTGCCTATGAAAGTATCCATTGCTTCATTTTGAGCAGAATATCCCCCTTGCCCTTTTAGTATTTCTCATAGAAATATCAGGTCCATTTTAGTTAGTTCTTTTAAACAACTACATGGTTTTACTTTGGAAAGGTACAGGAAGCTGGAAGACATAAAACATTTTGGATTTTTGGTGTGCTAACTTCCATTTGTTTCCTCATTTCTTGTTCTCCTTAGAGAAGGTTGTTATCTTCGGCATGTGATAGCTTGCGTGTCGTCAAGAATCAGAAGGTGCATTAGTTGATTACGAAGAGAAGGCAGAACAAATTGACATCAAAAGAGAAATTACGTGGGAAGCCTATCTCAGACAAGAAATTAACTTTATGGCCAAAATTCTGATTTATGCAAGAGAATTCACTTCAGTTGCCTGAGATACTATATGTGTCTTTTCACCCTTTAATTAATTTCAGGGAGAAATCAGTTAACTGGGAACAGAGAAGTGGAATCTTTACGTTGTGGTGATAAATGATATTACTCTTTATGCTTATATAATTTTCTAACTTGATACTATAGCAAGAGTCTGGCTCTGCTTAGAAACATATAATAGCTTTGCAAATAACTTGTCTTTGTTTTACAGGCCAAAATTAGCACTTAAAATATCACAGTCTTTTTCATCAACTACGTTTTCAATTAGGTAATTTCATTGTTAATTCCTATGTCATTTTTTAAATTCTTGTTAGTTGTATGCTACAGGTTTTGAGGTGCTATACTAAATGATCCATTAATAATAAAAAATAGCTATAAACACCTGGAATGTAAAAAGAGAGGATAAGAATAGAAGGTAACTGAAAACATTTATTGGAAAACAGTTATTGAAAAAAGCAGAGAGGAAGTTGAGCAGTGAAAAAAAAACTTCCCCAAGAGAAGAGCTTATATTTTTAAATATTTCCTTCATGCGCAGAAATACCTTATTATGCTACTGTCTAGGATAGCTGCTGCACTTTTTTTAATATAATGCTTTTACATTTAGTCAAGCAAATGCTAAAAGGTTGCCTGTCTAAGAGCATGGCTGAAACCACGCATGGCCTCTGAAACCTCCATTCTTACACAAAAGAAATTGAATTTTCAAAGCTCACATTCTGGTCCTGTAGTTCCTTTATTGCATTTGATGTTTGTCCCTGGGGGTTTCTATGCTGTTGCCGCTCCCACCTTTACCACTTTTCTATCACTCCCTCACCTTATTACTTTCCATTTCCTATTTCAAATACAAAATCCAATAAAACCAATTTCTTCACTTTGATTCTCTGGAAGAAAATTAAGAAAAAATTGTGGAATGGACTTCAGTATTGGCACCAACAACTTCTAAAATCACAATCAGCCTCATGACAAATACTAGTACTTAAAAATTCTTTGGCACAAAATGCACGTGCAGTTATGTAGCCTGATCTTAAATTTTCACATTGAGCTTTACTTGAATTTACTTTACTTTACTACTTTACTGTGTAAAGTAGTAAGCACTGGAATATCTGACACTAAAGATTATTACTTATCAGTGAAACAGAATCCTGTAGATGCTGTAGACATAAGTATACAAAGGGCCTGACTTCAGTGACTTGCATCGTTATCAGTGGTATCTGAACAAAGTGGGTGTAGAGTGCTACCTTATTTATCAGGGAGAACCTTTTTAACACGGAGGTGATAGGCCAGGGGATATTTCATTTCCTTTAGACTAAAATGCTGTGGTCAGCAGAACACCAATGGCTGAAAACCCTGAATTACACAGGATTTATACACAATGCTGCTTCCTGAAGCTGTAGTTGGTGTTTGGAATTGCCCTCACATGGCATGCAGCGCTACTGAATATAATTGCAGTTTTACAGTTATATATAGTTATACAAGTACGCATTTGGCAAAACTGCATCTACTGGAGAGACCTGAGGGACCCTGTTACATTGTCTCCTGACCCCTTTTGGTTTTTTTGGAAACAAAGGAAAGAAAAGAATGAGCATTTAAGAGATCTTGTCTGTCCCATGGCTTCTGAAACTCGATTCGCAAGTCTTCTTGCCTTCCTTCTGTTTTCTCCGCATCCTGTGGGAGAGGGGAGTGAGCGAGAGGCTGGGTGGGTGTTTGGCTGTTGGCCGGGGTCAACCCACCACAGGTACTACTGACACAGAGGAACCTTCTCATCATAAGGATTTTCACTCTCCCTATGGGATATGAAAGTGGTATGTAAGCAAGAGGCTACTATCAAAAGGCATGCTGTGAATAAAAAATGGATTTCAAAAGGAGCAAACAGACCATGCCGTGTGTAGAATTACATGGAATAACCCTTGTACTTGAACGCAGGGATTAAGTACGGCCTTATATTCACTACAGTTCTCCCAAATACAAGCCTTACTTCACAAACAAAAGATGTTAGATACTTCATTTTCAAGCAATGCACACGGCTGCTAAGGCAGAGTAGGTACGTTACATATAATGGCACGCTGAAAAAGGTCAGCGATATATTCATATGGAGATGTGCCAAGTGCCTGTGTTTCTTGATGTTTGAAAGTTTAAGCCTGAATACCCCATCTCTTTGAGAAAACCGAGCTTTTCTGAACTTGAAACTCCTGTAAGGGTGCGAGATATTACAAGGTAATTTTAAGTCTATGTTAGGTGAATCCACCAAGTTTTGGAGATTATTTTACTGGAAACAATTTCTTTTTGTAGATAATTAATGTTGGTTTAGGCAATTGTAGTCATTAGTGCAACTTTGTATTTGGGGTGCTGTTGTGTCTCAGTACAAGTACAGACTGCTATATGTGTATCCTAAGTGATTCTTCCCTGTTCCTCTATACTTTGTGATAATGAAATGAAGGTGTTCATTATGCTTAGAAATATTTGGAATTGCTGAGAGGGTAGGGAGGAAAAACACAGAATTCAGACATGACCCATTTACCAAGTGGTAACAAGTCATTGCAGGTTAGCCGATCTCTGGTAACTACTCATGTGCATGGTCTTAGCCTGCAGCGTACACAAACGTAATTCAAGTTGGTTTAGCCCTTAAGGTAAAGTCAGTCTGACAATTTGGAAGGGATTCCATCTTTGAACCCTTAATCAGATAATTTCCATTTAGCAACACTACTTCTGCTCATAGCATTGCTACAGTGCAGCAGTGCTGTAGAGATAAATGACACATCTGAATTCTACCAAGGTTTTTACTTAAGCAGGACTGGGGAATAAAAGGGTTTTGTTTGGTTCCAGATGTCTTTTGATTTAGAGTATCATTTAAAAATGATTAATGGAGTTTGTGCACTACTTGAATTTTCTAAAATATTTTGTGATGGAAGTCTTCTGTTTTGTGGTTTTCCTGAGTAGCTTGGGCAATGTTACTAAAACTTTTCAGTCTGACATCCTTTTTATGGCCTCCTTTTCAAGAATTCAGTATTTTCAGTGGTGAAATTTTCTATGGCCTCTTGCCTCCAGTGATCTGCTGAGTTCTGTAAAGTAGAAAGTTGATATTTGTGTTTCATTTTTCATGTTAATCATAATTAAGCAAATTGACTGAATTATTCTGGCAGTGCATTAAGTAATGTGAGCCCTATGCCAGTCCCTTGAATAGGGCTATTTTGGGTGCCCACAGCAACCTCTTTGAACGTGCTGATGTTCTGTGCTGTAGCTACTTGTTGGTTTGGGGTTTTGGGGTTTTTTTCCATCTTTTTAAATTACATTGAGTTTCTGTTCAAAAACTGATCGGCAGGAATAATGTATCACATTTGTCTTATCCCAGGAGTTTTCATTCCTTTTCAGATCCCTGAGAATTTGCCAGTGGTAAAGCACTGTGCATTTACTGACAGAAGGCACGTTTTTTCTATTTAAACACCTTTCACCAGCATCTTTGAAGCAGCCCACAGATCTCCAGCAATCCATGGACTGGAGTTGAAAACCACTATATTACCATAATACTGTTTCCTAATCTTATTTTTCTTTAATTAAAGCTATTTGATCATATTTGTAAATTAAAACTGGATATGCATGTGTATGTAACAGCAAAGTGAAATATTAATATTGAATCAACCAACTTTGTTCTCTAGAAAAACTTCAAAAGACAATGCCAGTGGGAGTGCAACATTCAGTCATGGAAACCTGTGAAGGGTAGGACTCAAATTTGCAACACCTACGTGATGGTTGAGCTCATTGGCCGCAGCATACTGCCTTGAAACTCTGGGTCGTTATTGCATCAGCCTCTCTACAAACCTATTTTTTAGAACAACGCCCTAATCCCGCTGCACGTGCACACTTCAGATTCTTTGGGGCACAAGGCACATTTGACCTCAGTGATGCTGCAGTTCTAAACTTCACCCTTAATCTCCATTTAACAGATTTTTCCCAAAGGGAGATCTGAAGTGGGATTCATCACACCTAGCTTTAGACATCTAAAGCGAGGTGTTCTTAGCTAAGCTGGGTATTTGGGTCTCTTGTTAGTCAATGCAGATCTGGTCAGTGATACCAGTGGCATTTAGGTTTGCCTGGTGGGGATGATTATTATACTAGATTCTTTGCTTGAATTTGTTCCAGCTCAGATGCAGGCAGCTGGTAGGGAATGTTCTTGTGATGTTAAGGCTGTTTTATAGGAACAGGCAAATGTGTCTGTGTCTGCTAGAAAATGCAGATACATCTTCGTATTGGTGTTGGTAGATATCTTTCCCTCCCCCAGTTAGAAAGCAGTTTAACTACATTGTTGAAAAGGTTAATGGTGAATTTTTATGAGGTCACATATTTGGCATAGCCTCTAGAGAGCTTTGGAGTGTTTGGTACGTCTACTTTTCACAGCCCACTCCATTTTTCAGAAGAATGTGTAGGGTTTTAAATACTTTGAAAAAAACCCCAACCAACCAAACAAAAAAAGAGCAGCAAAGCAAACCCAACAGTTAACTTTTAATACAACATTTAAACCCTTTCCTGGGAACCACAAGAGTAGGTGACAGTTCAGGGTATTGTTTGTATCTAATGTTAAGATTTTGTATCCCCTCTCAGTGCACTCGTTATTCATCCTCAAGACAGATACTCACGTAACTCCATAGCAGTCTGCTTTTTTTAAAGCTAAAATCCTAAGCTTTCAAATCTATTCTCTCTTGGAAGTGCTTCTCCCTCAGTATCAAGCTGGGTTATTAGGGGTGAGCGCTCCCCAAGAGCAGAGCCGCCCGCAGCCCCGCTGGGAGCCCTCGCCGCGGCCCGGGCCAGGTCTGCCCCAGTGGCATGGCTGTAGCGCTACGTGACTGTTAACATCAGAATCGCCCAGGGGAGCGTGGAAATGCACAGCCTGAGCTTCCCCGGTTGTCAGAAACGGTTTGCCAGGCGCCAGCCGCCATGTGGGGGGGAAGGCGGTGAGGAAGGGCCCCTCGGCCCTCCCAGATCGGGTGAGTTGGGACGGCCACCGGCGCTTTGCACAAGGCACAGGGTTCCTCCTGCTCCAGGCGTGGATCCTGCGCCTGGGACCGCCGTGCCGGCTGGCGAGGCCGAGCGAGGGCCGGCCCGCCGCGCCCGGGGCCGTGAGGGAGCGCCGCCATTGCACGGCCGCCACGGCACCCGCGGCGCCACCGCGCATGCGCCTGCCTCCCCGCGCGTTTCCACCCGGAGCCGTTTCCCTGCGCGCCGCCGCCGCCTCGCCGCCGCTTCCGGTGTTTCGTTTCTCTCTTTCCGGTCGGTGCGAGGGGAAAGATGGCGTCGCGCAAGGAAGGCTCCGGGGCTGCCGGCAGCGGCTTCGGCGCCTCGAAAGGCAAAGGCAAGGCCGCCGCCACGGGCGACTCGGCCGTCAAGCAAGTGCAGATCGACGGGCTGGTGAGCGCGGGGGCCGGGGCCGCCGCTGGCGGAGGGGCGGGTGGGGCGGCCGGGACGGCCGCGTGGAGCCGGCGGCGGGGCTGGCCCCGTCTGTGGGGCGGTGCCGCGGCCGGGGGCCGGTGTCCGCCGCGGGGCCGGGGTCGCCCGAGGGGGCAGGAGCGGTTCCATTCTCCTCCCGAGCTCCCCGGCCCGCGGCCGGGCTCCCCCTGTGCCCATCCCTGGGGAGGCGAGCGACTCCCTCCCTTGTGTAAGTGAAGGCCGGGACAGGGCAGGAACTGATTGCTTTTAAATGTTCCCTTTCTTCCTTCAGCTGCGCTGCCCGGGTGCCCGGGTTTTCTGTTTCCACCTTTCGTACGTGAGACTGTTGAAAACTACACAGGTGTAGGAGATGGTGAATATAGTGGGTTTTTCCCTCACCCCTTGTGCATCTTGCCTTCTCTGTTAGGACTGCTAAAGCCTACTGTGTTTTATTAATAAGAAATAAAAGAAAACGACGGATTGAAGAGGTTTAGCAGAGAATGAAGCTATCTGAATAGAGGCAATCCCTGCAGACCTTAAGTGGAAGAGTGTCTACTGAAGTTGGTTCTTGGCTTTGCTGCTGGATGTTTTTGTGTCAGTTTGTGTCTCATACAATCAGTATTACCCGCAACGACATGCAGTGCGGAAAAAATAGTTATTTAAACTTCTAAAGTATAGAAGCATTGTTTGTTACTTCTTCATTATCTTTCCCAAGTGTCTTCAGAACACGGTACAGCTGAAGTGTGGAGGAGAATCAATATACCAGTAATGAGAAGAGAGACCATAATTTTGGGGCAGGCTTTGAAGCCTGCTTGGCATTTAATAGTGATAGTCCCCAGTCATTATTCTGGAGTTACACAGTATAGTAAATGTTTGGGAAGAGGAAGAATAACTTATTTGTGTATAGTGATTCTTATGAAAGAGAGAATTTGAATTAATGAGAGTATTTCTGCAGTATTCTGTTCAACCACGTGTATCTGTGGCTTTGGTGCACATAGCATTTTCAAGGAGTGCTGAAAAGTGACCGGTCATGAAATGTAGCCCTAAAAATATAGCAGGTGACAGCAAACTGCTGCCGTCGTAAGCAAGCTGGAGCCAGATGGACGGGTGTGTGTATGGCTGTTTATTAGCAAGTTTGAGGGAACACCGAAAAAAGGGAATAGTTAAGAGCAGGATACAGGCTGGCCCCTTTCCATTTCTGTGGGTGTAAAAGCTGTTTTATCAGTTTTGGACTTAATAATAACTTAGATTTGATTTCTTTTGTTCCTGCTTTAATGAAATAAAGAGAACAGATGTTTCAGAACTGTTCTCTATCAGATGTGCAGTCTGCTTTATGAACTACTGTTCATTCAAATCGACTGTGAGTGGCCCTGATGGTCTGCTTCTGGCAGTCCAACAAATACCTACGAATACTTTTTGCTTTATGCTTCCCCCCCCTTGTCCTTGTCTATTCTTCTGGTACAGCACGGTGGTGCCTCTTGCATGGAGTCTGTACGGAGGAAGGTAACTTACTGAAAACAGTGGAAAGCTTTCACCTTTTCACCTGCTGAAGATGTCTCCCAATGTATCTTACACAAAGCGTTCTCAGGACGCTAGCAGTGTGATTCACAAACTTCTACGACGCCTGTGGTAAAGAGAAGTGTTGGCATAAATTTACTTGCTTTGTAAACAAAGTGGCTCCCATTGCAAGTCCTCAGAATGTCTTACTGAAATTTTGCTAAAACGTTTCTAATATCTTACAGATTTAAATGTCTCATCTGTGTTCTCGCAAAGTAACAAGACTTCGTCAGTCAACTTGATGATGACCAGGGTGATTATGTGCCAAAACTAGGGACAAATTTTGGTGGGCGTCAGGGAAGTTAGCGATCTCTTTTTCTCTACTGGTGCCTCATCTCTTGGCAGCAGCATAAGTAATCCTTTCAAATGGGACTGCTTTGAAAGCAAAGACACGCTATGTAGGTTGCTTTTGGGTCTGTGTATGCAAAATAGAAGATGCTTCAGTCTTCTGTATATGTGAGAATGTGAAAGTACTTTTAGAAAGCTTGTTATTTCAGAGAAACAGTAAAGTAAAAGAAAATAATATTAGTAACGAAGGGAAGAAGTTCTAAATGTCAGTATGTTACCTTAAAACATAATACAAAATGATGCGGCAATACTTACTTTTCTGGCCTCCTTTTAAATTTGGTACAAGTAGAGCATCCTATAGTTAACTTCTTTCTTATTTTAATGTGATCAGTTCCTTATTTTATTACATAATGGTGTAATCTGGATTTCGATCAAGTGCAGTTTTGTTTCAGGTAACACAATAGTAAATTAAAAAGCACTGCCGTGGCAGGAATAAAAGATTAACAATGAAACCCTAACTAATAAGATAGGTGAAATTTGCATAGCTTGTTAAAATGTTGGTACTATTAGAGTATTCTGCAAAAATCATAGCACCAAAATTTAGGAAGATTGAGGGAGAACTTTGTCACATTGTAGACACTTGATAACTTGATGGAAGTACCCGAATGCTTGTTTATAAAATGCTTCTGAAATTAAATGTGAACATAGGTTTCCAGTCTTCACAGTTTGACAGAAAGGAGAGGAAAAATACAAGTCTGTACCTTTTCCTATGGGCTTTTCTGCTAGATAATTAAGGTCTCAGTCATCAAATGATACATATGGCTAGCTAATGTATCAGCACGATAATGGGATTCCAAGTATTTTATTCTATATTTGATAGCTTGAACATGGTTTTGTTTTCTGATTCATTTTTGAGAGATCTGTAGCAGACAGAAATTATCTATGTATACAGTTATATTGGCAATTTCGAATTAGGAATGGCTTTTGTAAGGTGCGATAAGCAAAAGTGGGTGGTATCCTTCATCCAGCTCAGGAATACAAGGAACAACCACAGTATCAAAGAAAATTGGCTCTATCCAGTTTCTTTTACAACACAGAAAAAGACACTGATTGCATGTGGATTCAGAGCCATTGATGTTGAGGAGGTTTGTTAAATAAGGCATCTTTGAGGTGTTTTCTTCTTGGAACTAGTCATCCTCTGAATTATTGAATTGAATGGGTATTGCAGTTTAGACTATGTGATGAACAGAAATACGAGATTTCTGTTATTCCTTTTAAGACAATATTGTGATCTACTTTGGGTTTATTTAGTAATAAAGATTAGTGGTGGCAGCCTATGCTTGTTCTACAGACCACTGTGCTTAACTCATCCCTAGTGAGTTAGGGGTGTGTACTCTATGTAAGAATTTGCACAGCTCTAAGGGATAACACGGTTTTAGTTGCATATTATGGAAAATCCTAATATGTCACTGGTTTATGCCATCATAAAGTGCTTGTGCTGATTCAGCTTGTATTGGTTCAGCAAACAAAGTATTCCATGTGTTTATCAACAAAAGCTCCATGTAAAAACTTATAGCAGTGTGTCAGAAAAATTATATGCTTAATGAATAAACCTGTAGTGAAAGCAGTTTCCAATGTAGGTGGTCTAGTCTTTCTAAGAAATTAGAAATCGCAGGGTAAAAAATAACCCTCCAGAAACTCACATTTATAATGCGCTTGCTTTCTTTCTGTATGGCTGTGGGTAAACAGCCTTTTCACGTTTCTGCTTTTCTGAGAGATTAGCACTTACCCGATCACTCAGATTTGTGATGATTATGACTACAAGGAGCTTTATGAAGACTCTTAAATGCCTCCTGGAGTTTGTAGAAACAGTAACTGTAAATTTTATAGTGAGTGTCCATCTGCAATAATCACTGAAGAACAACTGATGCTTTTAATATAAGAATTGAAAAATAAAAAAGCATGACTGGGATTTTGCGTCTTGGTTTGCAGTTGGCTTTTGGACCTAATTAGAGCTCGTACCTTCTTAAAACTGTTCGGCCATTTGGAGTACCATAAGCTTTACCTTGTGCAAATTGCTTTCTAAAGGCATTTATAGAAGGTAAGTGAGTTTATTCTTCAGTCTCTTTACTCTGCTCAGCTATCTACTTGCACAGAGTCCCTAAGAAAGAGAGCTCTCTTGAAGAAGTAGGTTTAGTTTTTTAAGTTTAGTAAAATCACCAGCAACTTTGGAAGTACAGGTGGAAGAACATAAAAGAGCATGGAAATCATGTAAGTTTTCCTTCTATAGGGAACTAGACTAATAATTCTACTGACTCAGTGTCTTATGTTATTGGAATGTGTACCTGATGTGGGCACCTCAAGCTGTTTTGTAGTTGTGTTTTAAAAGTTGTACAGGGTTAAGATCACCTTATGATTATTTTTTTGCTATTTGAGAATGTGAATTTAAACAGAATTCAGACATATGAAGACTAAAAATTACGTTGGTTTATTATTAGTTCTGGGGCTTCTGCATAGTCTCACCTGCCTGGTGGTAGATCAGGGCAGCTCGTTCCAGATGTACCAGCTGCATTCACAGTTGATTGCAACTGTGTTTAATTGCAGGCAGGCCACTCAGAGATTGGAAAAGTTGTGGCTGTGACCAGACATCTAGGAGTCCCTTGTAGATAACTACATTTTGTCTCTGTTCACTTTTTCTGTGGAAGAAAGGATATATAACATATGCTTTTTCTAAGCTTCACATAGGGAGGAGAAAGGGTACCACCGCTCTGGGGTGTGTGTGTGCGAGGAATACACGGAAGGAAAGAACAAAGGCTTTTTTCCCAGTTGCTCTTGTGCAGCAGATTGTCCGATCCCTTTTTCCTGCTGAATGGGGAAGTAGCAACAGATAAAACAAATGTTGTAATGTGTAGCTTTTGCTACACTCGCTGGAGGCCTTTCTGACTTTTTGTGTAGCTAGTGGGGTCCAGGTATATAAGATTATTATAGCTTGAACACTTATATATTTCTGACAAATTTCATGGGTGTAGTTTAGACTAGGTTGTGTGTGACTTTGTGAGCCATTTCTTCAAAGTTTATAAGCTTGCTAGATTTTCAGTTTCACAGTTGTATGACCCTTCATAGCAAGGAACTCAAAAGCCACTCTCGGGATCTTCCCCAAAGGGGTAATAATCATCACACGCTGTCTGAAATAAATGTAAAGCAGTGCCATAATTTGCTTACATTTTTCTTTTTTTGCTAGAGGTGTTGATGGACTCTTGTTTGTTGTACTTCTAGAAATTCTTCAGTGGGGGCTGAATTTTTTTGGAATTCAGCTTCTGAAATTAATCAGATGTGGTTCACTGACATTATATTCTTTTCCTTCAGTAAGGTGCAATAAATTTCAAACTGTAAGCTGATGGATTTTAGAACATAAACAGTAGTTTATTCCTTTGAATGGAAATAAATTTTCAGGTTAGCTGAACAGATGTGGCAGTTTTCTCTTATGGTATGTACCTGTGCAGTCAAGTGACCTTCTGTATTAATCTACGAAAAGGAAAGATATTTGTGTGCTTCTGTTTCTTGCAAGAAAGCAAGGGAGAAGGTTAGGTTACCAAATGATTGCATTTAGTGATGTCAAAATGCAAAATGTCCATAAATCTGCTGGAACTTTTACAAGACTCTTGTACTTACACTTATTAGTCTGAATTTGTAAAGTTGGGTATAAATATTAATTTTCCTTATTTCTACAAAACTGATCTTAAGTCTGGAGTTCAAACTTCAGTTGCATACCTAAAACTTGTAGCTGCCTCTAAAAAACACATATTTTTCTGGGAGTGTGGTTAGTGGATCAGTATTGTCGATTTATCTGGATAGCTATATTGAAAATAACCTTTTCATGGAATCACATGAACAACTGCTTCATTTTTCATAGCTTGGTGTCTTTTTCCTTAAAGCTAACAAACATCATCTTTCCTCTTTTTCATTCTTTGTCCTATACTCGTTTAGGATCTGCAGTACACCATGGAGATAATGTAATAAAAAATAATTCTGTTTTTGTATGGTGTTATGGCTGTGTCATAAAACACTACTCTGTTGTACAGGGTTTCAGATATAAACCCACTTGTGGAATATTGCCATTTTCTTCAGAACACTGTTCTTGTTTTCCAGTGGAAAATTTGAAATGAGAGAGGGTGAAAAGGAAATACTGTCTTAATTTTGTGCTTATTGGATTGATGATAAAGGTGCTTGGATTTCTTGCATCTGCAATTTTAAATAAGAACCATTGCAACCATGGAGGAGAGTGTAATGAACAATTCTGATCAGCTGCATTTCCTGATATTTATTATCTCTTAAATTGTAAGGTTTTTTTCAAAATTACTATTCTGCTGTGGCAATTTTTATTTGACCTCTTTTACATATGCACTGGATTATAGCCTTTAACTGTATGAGTGCCAACTCTTTGCTCCGTAGTACCTTCGTGTCCTTTCTCTCACACAGCAAAGTGAATAAATGAGACAAAGAGGACAGAGAAACTCTGGTACTGAAGTAACTGCACTGTGACCATGAGAGCAAATAAAATGAGTTAGTTTGTTGTCATTAAAAAGTCTTGTCTTCCCATTTGCTGTATTATTACAATGGAAGTTTGCAGGGTAACCTTGTTTCATGTTTGTAGTAACTCTTCAGCATTTGCTTTTGCAATACTAGTGTTCTTTTCAGCAAAATAATCATATGTATGAATATTATTTAGGCTCAGTATTAATACTGCTTTACTGGAAGTAGCAGGTTTATGGCTGTACGGTGTTGCGAGACTTTGGTTGTTTTTCATTTACAGGCTGGTTTCCCATTGCTATGTAGCTTAATCTTGCAAACTTGGACTCTTGGGTAAGCTTATTCCAGGGATACCTGAAAGTTTAGTTTTGTATAAGGAAGCAGCACGCAGATTCTCCAGTTTTTAAATTTTCTGCTGTCAAAAGTACCAGGAAACGGTGTAGTCCTAATAAGAGATTCTGAATTTCCATCAGAGTGTGGAGACTTTTCTAGAATGCTTTTTTAGTGAAACTTCTAACCCTACTGAACTGTCTAAAATTGCACTTACCAAGGGCCTCCTCTGCATATTTCTGCAGTTCTTGCAATTTTAGTAGTGATATTGGGCAAAATATAGAACTGTAAAAGCAGAGATGAACTGGTATATCACTCAGAGACATAAGATCAGGTAGGATGAGTAACACTTTTACTAGATGAGCATGAAAGCTTATGTAATATAGAAATTGAACTAATATTCAAAAACAGAGTTACTCTATGTGGTGGATTGTGGGTCGTATCTGACTACTAGTATGTGGGTAATGGGTATATGGAAACTTTCTTCTGGGAGAATAATATAGCTGTGGTTTGGGAGATGGGGATCTTTTAGCATGGCAAGCATGCTGGCTGCTAGGCCAAATAAATGTGTGTTATTAATGAAGTTTGCCTTCAGAGTAGTCACAAGGAAGTATGTTGTTACTGGGAAGCTGTTTCATTCTTTGCGAATCCTCTGCATGAGGATATTCTAGGAAGGAGAGTAAAAGTAAAGGAAAATAATTAGTCATCCAACTAAATCCTTAAGCACCAATATATGACTTTATTTTTGTCTTTTTAAAATCCTAACCTCTTGAATTTATGCATAAATACGATTTATATCCAGTAATGCTTTCGGAGAATACAGTGTTGACTGAATAAAATTTTCTTAAACATTGCTCTTGCATAACAACCTAATTGGAGCTTTAACAACATGCTAAAGCATTAATACATGCATTGCTCTTATTACTTCATTAATGGGAATGATGTTTCCTTTTTTATTAAACCACTAAGTATTAATTCTTTTTACATTTATGCCCATTGCACGCAAATTTTATGTATTGTAGAAAGTAGCAAAAGCTACGTAGGTTTCTCAAAACAACTATAGGTTTCTATTACTTATCTTCATAGCTGCCAATGTGAAAAGCCTTAATACTGGTAAAAAATTGCCATTTTGTAGTTAATGAATATTGCCAGAGCTTTCAACAGAAGCCTTTATGGAAAGCAGTGGGTGAGGCATACCTGAATCTTTAGGCCATCAAACTCTGAGATGAGGGTTAGAGGCCGTACTAATACTCAAGGTGATCTTCTAATGCCAGGTAATATTTGTTCAAGCTACCTAATTCTGTGAGTCTTTGAATATATATTTAGGTGTACTTCTTAAAGTTTGTATAGAACTTAAGCTAAACCTTAAGATATCCTTGTCAGTTTATTTATATTAAATACAAACATCGGCTAAAACATAAATATGTCAAGAAGATGGTTAGAAGTTCTAGGCTTTGTCTGCATTTGTATGTGCACCAGTGTGGCTATAGTGTAGATATTTCTTGTGTCATATATGACTGATTAATCAAAGATTGTTACTTTAAGCTTCATTACATCATCCCTGATTTGGCGATGGTGTAGTGTGCCAAAAATGGTTTGTGTTCTCATCTATGGTATGTAGAGGGTTTTTTTTAACATAGATAAAAACGTGAGAATCTACCTTTTTAAAAACACTTTAACATTGTTGAATTGTTTTTCAATAGTTACTCTACTCATAGTTGTGGTATTTAAGTTGCTTGTGCCTTGTTTTCTTATTACCAGCCATTTTTGTCCTAAAGGCATATGAGAGAGAGGATTGTATCCCCAGCTGTTAATAGGGAAAGCTTTGTTGGCTTCTTGGGTGAGGAGCTCTTTAGGATGATATGTTTGATCATAGTAAATGAGAAAAGGTACCACGTTTACTGAAAATCAGGTTTTGAGACTCATCTTGCAAATGTTTGTTTAAGTACTTTTTAAAATGACAACTTGGGACACTCTTGGAAAGAAAGGAATCAATTTCCGTAGTATTTGAGTAACTGGTAATAACAGTGAAGCCTGTATTGAACGGGCTAAAAATCTTTGACATTTCTCAAGTTGTGAAGATTGTGCTTTTCCTAGCTTTTCTTGTGGTTTCTTCTTCTCCTTTACGCTTTTTGAAGACGTTGCAAGAATGCCCAGACTGTGTGTTCTACCTGCTGTTCTCTGTAGAGTTTCTTGACATTGCAGAGCTGTAGAATGGGATTTTAAGATATAACGTCCTTCAGGCTGTATTGTTTTGTGTGTCCTCCAAAGGACTGCAAATGGAATTTTAAGTTGAAGTTTAATCTCTTTGACTTTTCCTTGACCTGTTTCCCTAAAAATTTAGATCAGATTATGCTGGCACTGAGAGTTAGTGCATGAATTGAATACTAGCTTGATGTGTTCATGGATACCTTGAACCATGGAGAAGACAGAAGCGTTTTGTATTAGTTGGGTGAACGTATATACTTTCTATTAATCTTCAGGTACAGTGACTTGCATGAATCTAACCCAGAGGGGAACTTCTGACACATAATCCGTGCTTACATTCAGAAGAGAAAGCATTGATGCGTACTAGCAAGTTGAAAGGGGAAGAACCTCCTTGGAGTATAAGACTTCCCATTTTTCAGGCTTGGTGAAGTGCCAGTGAAGTTCTCAGGCGTCACACTGTGTTGGCTTTCTCACCACTTCTTCCCCCGGCTGGCTACCTCGTTCGTAACACTTCAGCAGGACAGTTAATAGCACTCTATGGCAAATGTCCCACAGTGTCTGACCTGCTGGATTTTATGAGTTAGCTTTGTCTGTTACCAGAGTAACAGTGGTACAAATCGGAGTGGTAAAGAGTTGAATGAAGTGTGCCAAGAATATTATCTGTTTTCTGTGTTCTTTATGCCTCTTTTTACACTGGCATGTTTCTGTTTAAAGCAAAATAAAAAAGATCCATTTGTTGGTTTTTCTTTTTTTGTTGTTTTGCTAACCTAGAGTTCCTTCAGTTCTGGATCTGTGAGTGGTTTCTTCCAGCAAGGAAGAGACATTTGTTTTTTTAAATTGTAAACTCTTATTCTTGCTATTGATTTCATTCTTAAATATAGACACTATCCCCTTTGAGATTTCTTAACCTGAAACAGGTAAAGTAGTATCATGGTGGTCTGAGGATTAAAGTTGCAATGTGTCTTGTCAATGGCTAGCAGGTATACTTGCTAACAGAGCACAAACTTTAAATGATTTCTAAGACTACATTGGTGCACTCAGCATCTACTAAGTGTCACAGTAAGTATACTCTAGTGAGACATTTAAAACTAGAACATCTGGTATCACTTCATACCATGAAACTAGTGTGCTGACAAAAGGAGTTAATCTAAATGTGAAGGTGGCTTAAATGTGTTGAGCAGTGTTATACTTCAAGACTTCAAGGGGAAAAGATTATTTCAAAACACCTTTTTTTTTTTTTTTTTGTTCAGTGCAAGGAGAAATAATGTGTTGTCCTCTACACTACTGTCATTAACAGTTAAACTTCTCATTATTTTTTGTTCCTGTTATGTGCATATCAAACTGGTATCTTGCCTTGTAATTATGTATGCATAGCTGTTGAAAACAGTAAATCGTGCTCTTGTGATACCTATTTGGCTGTGCTAATACCAAGGAAAATAATATTTCTACCAAATGTCTTTCAAATAATTTACTACATTTTAGTGATTAAAATGTTATATCAGAAACCAATGAGATAATAAGCATTACCTTTGTGTCTTATTTAGGTGTTAAATTTGACTTGGGTATCTACGAGTGGGGAGGTGACAGTTGCTGGCTTTGAGACAATGCATTATGTTCTCTTGCACACTGAAGCATTATTAAATATTCTCCTTTGGTTTTCAGTTTATTGTAACAAAATTAGACCTTTGCAGCTGACATGTGGCATGGTATAGTTGAGGGAAGCACACAAAATACAGCAGGCTACAGGCAGAAAAACACCAGGTACAGATACTGAAAGGCCCTTTGTGGTATGTATAAAATGAACATCTTTTATGCCCTATTATGTCTTAGGACTTCTTCTACCTTTCAGATAAATCTTACAGACCTTATGAGAGGCCTTGTAAGAAGAGGAACAAGTCTTTTGTTTTTTTCTAGTCTTTGAAAGAAGATAATGTATTTTCAACTTATTGTTGCTGTAGTCTTTTTATTAATCTTTCTTTGCCAGAGACATTTTTTGGATATGATTACTTTGTGTGTTATTTTTCCATATTTACACACATGCTCAAAATACATTCTCAATGATGGTAGAGTTTTGACCGTGCTGTTCTTTCATAATTTTTTTTAATCTTCAGGCAGTGTCAAGATTGCAGAGATGTGATACCTGCTTTAACAATAATGCTTAGCAGTTACATTATGTTACCGCATGTTAAATGGTAGCATCTTAATGGAAGGTAAATACATTGTTAATGTAATAAATTGAAAAATTATATGCCTGTATAGTAAGAAGTCTTGTTAGTATTTTGTAAGATTATCCAATAGTCTAAAATCAAGACTGCAAAACAAAAACAGTGTAACTGGTTTAACTTGGATAATGTCTTTTGTAACATGCATATACAAGGTTATTTAGGAATAAAGGTGGAAATATTCTAGAATGACTTGTATGTGGATGCTTATTTAAGATAAGCATTTTATTCACTTTTTTTTTTGGCTTAATCTAATTTTAAGGTTAATAGAGAGGCTTATTTACTCACTGGAGTTTGAAGATGCACCTGAATTTTGCTGTGTGCATGCAATAACAGGCTAATTCTCTTTTATAAATATTTGGTCTTCTACTGGAAAAGGAGGGTTAGGATGCTGCTGTGAGCATATAAGGCTCGTCAGTGTCTGCCTTTGTTCTGCTTCAACATTTTATCCTGCTTTGCAGTTCACTTGCTGCACATCCTTCCCGCTCCATGGACCCCATATCTGTGCAATAGGCAATGTACATACCTATTTGTATTAAGCAAGCGTCATGCCCATTTGGTGTTTAGGATTTTAGTTGGAGGTATAAGTCACTTCTTGTTAATATTTGGGGGTTTTATGCATATCTCAGGAAAATAAGCAACCTCACTGACAAAATTCTTCATTAACAGAGTTTTGAGCACTTAACACTCAGTATTTTTTACTATTACCTTATTATCAATGCAAAAAATTAACTGTTTTAAAGCTTTTTAGAAGACATAGAAAGTATTTACTGCAACTATCGTATCACTTTTTGGGAACAATCTGAAAGCCATACTGCCTTATCCATTGGCGCGCTCAGTGATAAGTTGGAATGGTTGTTTTTAATCTCACTGTCACAGTAGCGATTATTAGAAATGGAGCTCTTCTGGAAGTGGTTTTCACATGGCTGTGTTCAGATAGATGGTGATACAAAGGCAAGTCTTATCTCTGTTTGAAAGATGGAGAAGCTGAAGCTTACCAGCAGTAACTGACTTATATTTTTTTTTTTTTCCTCAGTTTTATACTTTAAGTGAGCAGGAAAACTGAGACTCAGTCCAGGCTCTGTTCTCTGGATTGCGCTACCTGTTGCTAGGAGGATCTGTCTCTGTCACAGCCCCTTAACACATAACCAGGCATTTGCCAGAAAGGATAAGTGCTTCAATGTGGAAAAAATTGTTGCATAAAAGGTTATAAATTATTAAAATGACATGGAAGTCATGTCCAGTAGGGATTTTATTGGTTACTTGGAAGCATCTGTTGAATGCATATGGAAGTCATGATTTTAAGACACACCCTTAAATAGTGTATGTATTCCAGTTCTCTTGTGCAGGGTATGGTCTTTGAAAAAGATCAGTAGTCTCAGATCAGCCCCCACTGCCTCCTCCCCATCTAGCTCTGCCCTGTTTTACTAATTTTTGCAGGTCAAATAGATAAGGATAACTGTCTTGCAGTTTTTCTTCACCTTCAAAATGGTAACAGTTTGGCACAATCTGATTAAAAAAATAGGCTGTTAAATAAAATTTGCTACCGCTGCTTTTGGCTGTCATCTTTAAATCTTTTTATAGGAAGCTGCTACAAGTTGATGCTGAAGAGAGAACCTTTTACTTGCAAATACACTACTAGCTCAATGAGCACTGAATATTTGAACGATGGTGATTCACTAATACACAGAACATAGGTATGGACTGTGTGTTGAAGTATAAGCATAAGGCTCTGGTATATCGAGTGGAAAATGTTGAAACTGTGCCTGCCTTTTCTGCTTCTATATAATTTCCATATGTTGTGCTCTAAAGGAGTATATTCATCAACTTTCGTTCTTGAAATGATGGTTAGGTATTGAATTCATTAAAAATAATAAATATAAATTGTGGTGGCAATTTACAAAAATTGCCTAAAGTACTGAATGTTTTCAAAAGATTTGAGTTCGGTGAGATTTATGAAATAAGAGAAATAATACACTAAGTAGTCCTGGGGAAATGCTCTGTCCCACTTGTAACTAGCAGAATTTTGGACATTAATCTTATTGCAGCCCTATCGCTGCTTCCTAACAGTGTGCTAATAACATCTAATGCCCTGCTGCTCGCGCGATTGAAATCCTGGGGCTGCCTTACAGAAATGTTTCTACAGGGAAGTGATTCTGCAGTGCCTGTGGCCCTGATGGTTTCCATGGGAATAAGTATGAATCCATGTACTGTGAAATGTGTTATGAAACTTTGTATTGCGGAGAAATACATTATAGCAGTGTGTGAACAGGGCAACGGAGAGTTTAAATACGCAAATGTAATGGTGCATTTTTACTTACGTTGAGGCAGTATTTAAAGTGTACTAATGGCTTGTGAACAACCATGGAGATGGTTGTTAACCTGAACTGTTGTGCAGTTTAAAAAAAAGAAATGAAAATGTAGCAGGACAAAAATCAGGAAGAGATTGGTCTGTTTGGTAAAACACACCTTGTTTGACATTAGATATTTTTCTGTGTTTCTATGTTTTAATAAACTTTGCTTTTCTCCACTGTTTAATGACTTTTTCCTTTGGTGCACTGCAGTTTGCGTTTAACTTCTTCCCTTTGCAAGAACAAGCAGCTCACTTGGACATGAGTAAATAAATGCCTTAAACAGATGTTTCATGGTACCTACAAGACATCAGCTGATTATTGTAAGTTCCCGACAGAGTCGAGGAAAACTACAGCCTATGAAAAACCAACAGACCTTTAACCAAAACCCAGTAATCTCCCCTTCTCGTGTTGTATATGTACAGAAACGGGCTTAGCGTCTGTACTATTTCAGTTCTTCAGGCTGAATTCCACCTACCTATTTATGTCAGTAGCAAAATCTTTTTCATTTTATATATTAAGTAAGATATTTACCAGTTTAGTTCTAGGTATTAACTAATGGTTTGTTTCATGTTCTATGTCTGGTTTTATATAAAATCAGTGGTTTTTATAATTTGAAGTAGCTTTTTTTAATAAGCTTTATTTTTTTTTTTTTTTTTAAATCCCTACAGCTTTTGAAGTGTTCCAGTAATAGAATGAGTGAGAAGCTAACCCATGTGTACAGCAGCTGGGTGTGCTTCCAGTAAATGCAATGTCTGTGTCAATCACTTGGCGGTGTCCATAGCGAGCCTGGCCTTGCACTGTGTGAGCAACCACCTTCGCTGGAAGGCTGAGGCTGTTGGAAGGTGCAGGCAGCCTGTATGGCCGTAGAGGAAAGCCCTCTTCTTGTTAGAGTGGGTTTCTCTCTTGCTTGAAGGGAAATTCTAGAGCTCTTGAATCGCAGCAGTTTGGAAGTAGTTGCTCTTAAAAGGAAAAATAACAAAACAACTGAAAGAATGGATACCTATGAAGTATTTTATATGGGGCATTACCCATCTGAATGGTGGTGGTTTAAGCTTTGCATTCAGGTTGCATTGAATGTATCGCTGAGATACACATAATCTGTGTAGGAGTTACAGAAAATGAAAAATGAACCGAATATCTGCTTTTTCTAGACTGAGCTTCAGGGTAAGCAAGGTACAGCTTTTCCAGCCATGCCCCAAAGAGTGCGCATAAGCAGTTAATATTCAGGAAGGAGTGATAAAATGCTGCTTGGCCTGTCGCTGACTTTGAGTTGAGCTTTGAGTCAGCTGCTTACTGAGATAAAGTGGCAAGGTATATTCTGCCTAGCTTAATGCTATGTATGGATGTTATCACCTTCTTTGTCCTGTTGGAAGAAAGGGAAAAAAAAACAACAAAAAAACCCCAAAAAACAAAAAACAACACAGGAAAGTGTTGAGTTAGATGGCTATAAGCACTTTATGAGGCAGGAGGTAGTATGGAAAACCATCAAGATTCCTGTAATTGCAGGGTGATATGGTTCCTAAACCAAGTAGAAGTGACAGAAAATACTGATGTTAAATCAATACTCTGTTGTGATTTGGGTAGTTTCCTTCAGCCTAATGTACATATTGTGGAGCTGCACTCCTTTTTGAAGGTTACTGATGTTCCGTTTTGTAGTTAAATCATCTGAAATCTTGAGGTTTACAAACTACGCAGGTGATACGGTACCAACTGATGTAATAAGTCACCCAGGGAACAAAAAGCTTTGGATGCTTTTCAAATGCTTCCTAATAGTCAAAAGTATTCAAATAGTACAGGAGCATGTAACATTCCCCACCCCCAAAGCCCTACGGTTCAAGATGGAATATTTTCCGTTCAATTTAACGTGGATTTCCGAAATGATTTGGTACTGAGGACCTACATGAGACAAAACCAACAGAATCCTATGATTTATAGTTTGTGTGAAAATACATGTAGTATTCCCTGCTTGAAGACCACCTCAGATCAATATGCAGTGTTCATAATAGTTGAATTCAGGCTCAGCTCCAGGAAACTTCCACTCTCACGTCAAAGAGGGATTTTGATATTTGTACCTGATTGAGATGGTATGAAATGGCACGCATCATTCTGTTATGCCTCCTATATAATTATTGTTTTTAAGCCCCAAATTTCTGTCAAGTTCAGAAATAAGATTTTAACATCTGGTGTTTATTAGCTGTTGAGTGACATAAAATGTAAGCCTACTATTCCAAGAACTGTATTTTCAAAAGTTTTGTAAATGTTGGTGTTAGCGCTCTAGCCAGTCAAGACAAAGGTAAAACATTGGGGGGCGTTTGAGGCCTTCTGTCCAAAGGATAGCTATTATACTTGCTGAACAGAGCGGTGAGAGCTAAGACTCGTTATTTCTGAACTTGCTGTTCAGAAACAACATTTTTTTTTTAACATTACCTTGGTTTTCAGGTCTACTCAGTTTTGTCCTTTTGGCCTTAGATTTTGTACAATATGTTCAGATTAAGTATCTTTCTGATTACTTGTCAGGGAATTAAAATGCCTTTTTTTCTTGGCCACCAATCATAGTTAGGATTGAAGATATCTGTCAAAACAATTACTTTAAGATGTTGAAGGTCTTAATGGAAAACAACATATTTTTTTTCACTTCTCTTGAGATAAAATTGGTCTAACAGTTGTAAGAGCTTTTATTTCAAAGTGAAGCATGAGGAAGAAAAGAATAAATGTTTAGACACTGATCATGTGAGGAATGGTCAAAAAATCAGCACTGTTGAATAAGAGAATCTAGAAAAATTCAAAAATCTCTGCAGAGGATCTAGAATAGGCATTTTGGTGAATTCAGGGTTTGCTTTTTTCGTAGAGATTGTCATATTTCTCAAAATTAGTATAATGTGGAAAATTCAGTTTCACCTCTAATCTTCAGTTCACCTCACGGCACAACTTTATGTAGTGGCAGTCTTGTGCCATGAAGCTTCATATCCAACACCTAAAAGATTAGGCTATTAACCTCTCGATTTTGCGCTTTTCACGCAGTATCTGTCAGACAGTGCTTTCTAGAACATGTTTCTGTGGACTGCGCTGATCAAGTTGGAATTTTTTATGTGTGTCTGTCTTCTTAATCATCCAGAGGAGAGTGTTATGTGTATTAGACATATGTTTTCTTATTCTTAACCGTTGCAGTGGTATCTTTCATTTACTTCAGCGTTCCTCTTCTCCTGGCAGGGAAGTTGAAAGACTTTGTTACCATCTTATCAAGTGGTGCTATAACCAGGAGACAAATCCGCTCAAGGCAAGTTTTTGCTTGGTCAGCTTCCAGAACTTGCCTTTTTTAAGTGTAGGATAAGCACTTATCTGTAGTGTGTGAAAAACCTCATCTGGAACTATTAAAAAATGTTAACATTGCCTATGTTTCACTATGTCTTGCTCTAGTTTTCTCTTATTTTTTTTCAAGTCTTTGTTTAAAAAAAAAAAAGCCATTCCGTGCTTACCTGAGGATTTCAGAACTGTTTAATTAACTTTACTTTCTGTGTAGCTAACTGGTTAAATTTTAGTACAACGCAGGCTGTAGATTGCTTTTGGTGTAGTGTGTGCTGGGGAAGCAGGCAGGGCCACTAAATTAGTGTAAAATTTGGTATGTCTTCATTTGGATATTATTAAACAGGTGAACTAACTCTCTTTTTCCAGAGGTGCCATATATGCATTTTATGTGTGTCATGTAGATGTCTTAATTTTAGGCATCTCTGATTTTAGCACAATTCAAACTCAATTACGTGAGCTGTTAGTCATGATAGTTGAGATCTATCCATTTACACAAATACATCAATGATTCTCTCTTGAACTTTGTCTGTGCTAGGATTTTAAGTAAAATTGCTCATACTGTAATGCTTAAATGTAAAAGTTCATGGTTTGAGTTTTAAGAATTCATATGGAGAAGGTTCCATATGTGATACGGATGTATTCATAATATATCAGACATGATTAGCAGTAATGGCTTTCAAGACTCTTTTGCCAAGTTAAATATTGATCACAGTTTCACTAGTCTTAAATATTGAACGGATGTGGGCGTTGTGGCACCTTCCACATTTGATGCCCATGTCAGTTATGGTTGGTTTGAAAACAGCTACATAACAGCGTTATTTACACTCTCTTCTCATCCTCTCCCCAGATGCTGGCAATTGGTGCTAGTGGTTGTGCCGACAAAGCACAAATTTCTTGGGTGGGAAAAAATGTTAACCATTCAAAAAGATGTAAATACTTGATTTAAGAATGAATCAGCTTGTTACATGATGTATCCAGTGGGCTAACAGAAGCTCTCTCTTATTTTGATATCCGTGTCTGTAAGACACAGCACAGGTACTGGAAATGTGGTTTCAATGTGGTGACTTTCAGCTCTCTGGAACGCAATCATAAATGAATGTTCAGTGCTTTGATTTGCTGTTGTCTCTCTTTAGAGAAATACAGAAATATGCATCTTGGCATATTCATGTCCTTACAACAGAATCTTCCCAGGATCCCCCAAAGGCTTACAGTACTTCAGCTCATGTTATAGGTGTTTCTGTAATGAGATACAAACTTCTGAAATTAACAACTGTGATGTTGGGATGTAGTGAAAGTTAAAATTTGGCATTATACTCCTACAGCTAAAATATGTATCTTTGAAGTTTTTAATAGTTTCAGAATGGTTCTTTTCTGTAGTATGACTTCATTCTTAATGTTTGAGCAGTGCTTTGAAGATTTGAAGATTAGAAGCACTGCTGAACTGCACGCTTTTTTTTTTGTTAATTGAGGATTAATGGCCATTAAAATCTTGACAAGTGGCTACTCCAAGTGATTAAATTGCTTTGATATTTTGAACACTAAATTTACAAGGCTGGGGGACTCTTGAGTTTTATTTAGGGGTTATTTGTCTATCCTTTTCTAAAGAGTCTTTGTGTACCCGAATATTTCTTACATACTAATTGTATTTACTAAATCAAGCTGCATATCATTATTGACTTGTGTGTTCAGAGGTATCAGAATTTAGAAATCTGACTTTTTTTTTAACAGTAAGTCAAATTACTTGATACATTTTCTACTTGAGTACACAGCCTTTCCTGGTTGACCAGCTGCATTATTTAAATAACAGTTGACATGTGGTTTGGTTACTGTTAATTTCACGAAACAGTGGTGTAGCAGTGAAGGGTCTAAGGGTACTTAAAAACAATGATAGGTTGTACAAAGAGGCAATATCTCTTAGTAGATGAATAGGAAGATGGGAATTGTAGATAGTGCTTGGAAAGTGAATCAGCATTGGATGAAAGATGGGTTATACTGGTGTTCATTTAGATTTCTTTGGGATATTTTCTTCTGTGTCATTTGGAAAAATTGATTTGTATTTCTCAGTGTGTTGTGTTACTTGCATTATTTATATTAATGCTTCTTACATTTATTTTCAGGCCAATAAAACTATTCTGATTCTGTTCTGATGCTTCATAAACATAACATCTTTTCTGGGAAATGTCTAGATACAAGTTAGAGTTAATTTTTTTTTTTTTTGGTGTGTGTGGTTTACTCAATATGAAGTATTGGTTTGCACAGTCAAATCAGGAAATGTCATCGCATTGTCGTTTGTATAGTGATCAGCTCTTTCTGCTGTATCTAGACTAGCAAACAAATGGAAATGACATTTTTAATGTTTGAAACTGGTCTTGTTATCACTAGAGAAATAGTTCTACTTTACACTTGAAGGTCTGTTTATAGTACTGAAACACAAGTTCCAGTGCATGTTTCCCTCTTGGTCATATGGTAGTATTTTGATGGCAGGTTTTTCAATCCAAGTTTAAGAGCCTGCTATACTAAAGACTTCTGTCTTATGTGCTAAATAAAACTCTCCAGAACAAAGAACAAAATGAAAACAAGAATCATGTGTCATTGGATGCATTTCTCAGACTTGTTCATTTATCTTTTTATATATTATTTCGGTAGCTAATGAGCTTTCCAGTGCAGTCATAAACCTGAACTTCTGGAGCTTGCTAATGGGTGTGAAATTTAGAGTAGTGAGTTCATGACCTTCTCTGCCACCTTTCTCAGACTCAGTTAGAAAACAAGCTTGCAGGTAGACCTAAATTGGGGTCTGTATCTCCCTGGATAATATCTGCTGTGGTCTTCAGGCTGGAGATTGAAAACTGCAGACTTTTGTAATAACTTCATTGTGTACTGGGGTGTTTGGTAACCATTTAAGAGTTTTGAACTCCTAGTTTTATCTCCCTGAAAAATCAGTGATACTCTATGACAGCCCATGCTCTTTTAATTTGCTGCTGCTTTCTGGGAGCAATTATCATCAGAAATGCTGTGATAAAATTGGCATCATATCACAAATGCTCCTGGAACGGACTCAACAGGCAAACAGGATTCACAGTAACAGGGACAGCCAGTGTGCGTAGAAAACTCAAGAGCAAATGAGTAGAAAAATACTGGAAAAGGTGAAGGTTATAAGACTGTAAAGGTGTTGAGAAGAGTTATGCTGTAGGCAGAGAGCATGCTGTAATCTGTCCAGTTAGTTATGGATTCCTTGACTGTAGAAGGTAGAACTTACAGCAAATATATGATAAACCTTAACTTCACGCTAAATGCAAGTTGAATATTATTTACATGCTGGCTCTGTGGTAGAAGGCATCCATCTTCTACGTCTAGGTGATCTCAAACTGGTGTTTGCTGTCCTTCTTTCAGCATTGTTAAATTCTACTTCACTGCCCGCTGATGTTAATTTCCTTACTGTTTTCCCATGAAATGAGATTTATATAGCCAAAGTATCTCTTTGTCTCTCTG
Source organism: Platalea leucorodia (assembly GCF_965183815.1). NCBI lineage: Eukaryota > Metazoa > Chordata > Aves > Pelecaniformes > Threskiornithidae > Platalea > Platalea leucorodia. Next base: position 16,200,443 of record NC_138823.1, read on the forward strand.
CTCTGTAGACCTCTTCTAACAAATTGGATAAAAAGGTATGGCTTCAAAGGACTTGAGAGACAGATGTGAATGTGTGTTGGGGTGAAAGTGTTACCTACCTGTGACTGGGAGGCTTCAGTGCGAGCGTATCTGGATGCAAGAGAAAGCAGAAGTGAGTGGTATTGTGAATAAAGAAAGAATCAGAGGTAGTCCTGTTAGATACTTATATCCAACTTAGTTGGAAAAAGGTATTTATTTTCCATTCTCCTTCCACCTCACAAGCAGGCTGTATATGAAGCTCTTGTTTTCCCATTTTAGCCCAAGAAGGCAATGTGTTTGTAAAGAATTTATTTTCTAGTCACCTTTTTCTTCCATTTAACCCATATTGTGGCACTTGAATTCATTGAGGATGTTCTTAAAATTGTGACATAAAGTTCTGCTAAACAGCCAAGGAGAAAGCTAGGGGCTAATGTATGTTCCTTATGGCTAAATATGAGCTTAACTTTTTGCTTTTTTCCCCCTGCAGAGTGTTCACTAAATACCAGTATTTGTACAAAATCTGTTCTTAGGGTGATTGAGCTGTAATTCATTGCACTGGTCTGTTTGCCGACAGACCTTAAAGTAGTATTGCTTTAAAGACAACATAGTCATCAGACATTTTCTGGTGTATTTTGCTTGGATGGATTAGGATTTAGTGAAATAAAACCCACTTGTGCTGGACAAAGTATAAGTTCTTTCAAGTCTGTGATTGTGGTTAGTTTCTTATCTTGTTCTGGTTCTTGTTGTTAAGCATAAAATTTTACTTAGCTGTAAAGTGTTTCTGGCAAATGATTGACTATTTTTGAGTGGTTTTGTTCACACTGTTCCAATTTACAGTATCATCTCATGAGAATTCTTCATTGTGGAGTTCAGATTTAGGGAAGGAAGTGAAAATTATATTATTAAAAATATGATGAGTAATTTGTGCTCCTTTTTTTCTTTGTTTTATCATTCATTATTCTTAAATATCCTATGACACATAGTTTATAAAATATAAATTATCATCTGAAGTAAAATTGCAATGAGATATAATTTTGAAGGTTAATGCAACTGAAATTTGATGCATTTTGTGCCTTTATAAGAATTTCCTACCAGTTTCTGCATAGTTACTTTTAAGGTGTTTTGATAGTTTCTTGTGCAATGTTTCCCTCAGGAGGGAGCTTATTGCCCCTACAAGATAGCTTTTAACAGTTACAGCAACAAGGTAAAGTAAAAAAGATAAATATTTCATTTTAGAAGGGTATTTTAGAAAATTGGTTTAGAACTGCATTTTGACTGTTCATTTAATGGTCTTTTTTATTCTCCTGCAATATTAGGACGGCCTCCCAGTTCTTCAACCTGGATTAAAATTGCTGGTGTTTAAGCCAGTAGCTCACTCAGTTTGGAGCTCTAATTTATGCAACACTTCAACAATTAAAAAATTCCAAATATATAGTTTGAGGACAAAAAAAACAATGGCATAATATGATTTTCTTGTCTTTGTGTTCTAGGTTGTGTTAAAGATCATTAAACATTACCAAGAAGAAGGACAGGGGAATGAAGTGGTCCAGGGAGTGCTGCTGGGTCTTGTGGTGGATGACAGACTTGAAATTACGAATTGCTTCCCTTTCCCTCAGCATACAGAAGATGATGCAGACTTCGATGAAGGTAATGGTTACAGTTTTGCAAAACTTGAGGTAAAAAAAAAAAAATCCAGATGTGCAAAAGACCAGAAGCTTGTATGTGATCAGAGAGTGTTTTTATTTGATTTGAGGTATCAATGGGTCACTCACAAGGCCATCCTGCATATCCAACTGAAATCTTGTCTATGTAAGGAAAGTTATAGGGATAAATACTGTATTATATGGACACACTTATTTTAGAGTAAGACTGTCCACACAGGAAGTTACATAAGCTTCCAGTCTGTAATTCATATAGACTTCAAAGCTTTTTATGAAGATGGCTGTGTGTGTATTGTGTATGTATCTGTACATGTACATATGCAGATAGTCAGGCATACAGATTGCCTCTCTGTAGATGTATTTGTATGTGTTAAGTACTCATTGAAAGCCTGAAGAGCAGGGCTTTGTAAGTTTAAGAGGCACCGGTTAACTTGAAATCTGGGTGATATTTTTGCTTCTCCAAGTGAGCTAGAAGTAGCATTGGTGGTTTCTGTCTGTCTTGGTTTTTCCTTGCTGATCCTAGTAATGTTTTGTTATTGCCACTGTAAGCCAGTATAATTGGCTTGACACAGAATGGTATAAAATCTATAAAGTAAACTTGAAAGGCTTAGAATTCTAATCTTGGTTATATACGTGTGTGTGTGTGTTTAATGATACTAGTAGAAATGCTTCTTTGTTAGGGCTTAAAGAGAGACGGTTTAACTTCAAGAGTAACTAAAGAGGCAATATAGTCAAAGTAGTTGCAGTTGGAAGCTTCATTTATCTAATTTTGTAATTCAGTATGAGCAAGATTACTTAAAGTATAAACTGCTTTTTTTTGCTTATAATGAGGTTAGTTATTATTAAATTAATATTTTATCTTATTATAAAAGAATCTTAGACTCTGCCTTTAAAACAGAAATCACTTTAAGAATTCTTTGCAACTTGGTAAGGTTCCTTAGCTGTTTATTGCTTCTGTTGTGGGATTATACAATTTGCTACATGAAAAAAAAAAAAAAAAGGTAAAACACAGGGGAATCTTAATTGTCCTACATTAATATGGTACTTGAGTCAGAACTATATTTTATTAAACCCTAAAAGATGTTTTAAAGATTCCTTCTCTTCTGGAGCTCTTCAAAGGACTGGGGTAATTTAAATTTTTAATTGGAGCTCATGCCTCAGTTATTCCTGTAGAAAATGGCTGAATTGTTTCCATGTAGTTGATAGGCAGACAAGGAGTGAAATAAATTTCTTAGTTTCTGAGATAGATTCATCTCACCATATGATGACTACCGTGCTGAAGCTGTAAGCCTGTGATCTTGTATGCAAGGTTCAACTGTTTCTGTTTGGGAGAAACTTTATTCCAAGAAAGTGACTCTTGTCACCAGTCTTTCTTTTTGCCTTTTTAGCAAGTAGGCAATAATCCTGGCATTAAGTAAGGTGCAAAAGACAATGCTCGTGGAGGTTCTCTCACCTGGATGTCTTCGCTTGTCAACCTTCTGTTCCCATGCTGCAGGCACAGAAAGAAGAGGAAACGCTAGCCAGAGTGGAAAGTGAACCTATCACAGTGATGCTGATGCATCCTGAAAAGGAATTTGCAGCCAGGTCAGGGGAGCTTGCCTGTGCTGAATCATAGAATCATTTAGGTGGGAAAAGACCTTTAAGATCATCAAGTCCAACCGTTAACCTATCACTGCCAAGTCCACCACTAAACCATGTCCCTAAGCACCGCATCTACACCTCTTTTAAATACCTCCAGGGATGGGGACTCAACCACTTCCCTGGGCAGCCTGTTCCAATGCTTGACAACCCTTTCGGTGAAGAAATGTTTCCTAATATCCAATCTAAACCTCCCCTGGTGCAACTTGAGGCCATTTCCTCTTGTCCTTTTGCTTGTTACTTGGGAGAAGAGACTGACACCCACCTCGCTACAACCTCCTGTCAGGTAGTTGAACCCTATAAGCCAACCTCAAGAGCCATTTTGTGTTGGTTTTCATCTTCCCTAGCCTCTGCCGTGTGGGTGACAGAGAGGTTCTCTCTGTATTCTTCGCGGTGAAATACAGTTAAATAGACTGAACCATTCAGGAAACACAGAGTGTTCATGTTCATTCTGCATACCGTTTACTTAGGGCCTGTTCAGCCCTTTGACCTATGTGGTAGAGGCTAGTGAAGATGAAAACCCAAACAAAATGGCTCTTGAGGTTGCCAGCTGAGCATTAGGTACCTTTTTAGGCTCTATGTAGAGTTGTCTTCTGTCTTGCCAATGTGAAAAACAATAATGTTTTGTAAATACTCCTTGTTTGTTTTCCCTGGAGCTATGTTTCCCAATGCAAGCATCCTGCCAGAGTTTCAAAAGATTCTTTTTTCTTCTAGCTAGATACAGATACTCCAGCAGAGAAATATCTTGCTATATGCCAGAACCTTAAAATTCAGGATGCTAAAAACCAAACAAGGCACCTCCCTCCCCCTAAGACTTGTATGTTACATCAGTATTATAACCGGCTTTATATATTTGCACAAATTCAGGCCCAGAGATAAGGAAGGAAAGAATTAAGGGTCTTGGGACTTCAGTTCCTCCATCACCAAGAATGATACTTAATACTTTGGTCAGATAACATTGTATTGTCTTTTCTTCTTGCTTAGGGTGTGTGTGTGGGGGGGTGGCAGAAAGCATTTCTTAGTGGACTTTGGTCATACTTGATCTTGTGTTAATTCAGGGACTGTTGCACTGGCTGAAGGGCCACACTACCCCAGCTGCCCTTCTCCTGAGGGGAGGAGATGGGGAGCAACCATGTTATCTGTTGGCAAACTCCTAGTCTGCTATGCTGAGAATTGCATAAATAAACCCAAAAAATCATTTCTCCTGTATCATTTTGCAGGAGCTCAAGGAACAGGTCACCTGAAAAATACTCATTTGCCTTGTGGTCTCAAGGTGATTGTTGTTAAGAGAATTAAGCTTACGTACAGGAGGGTGATAGTTGAGCAAACAAACTGTTGGATAATTGGCAAGAGACATTTAACCTAATGTTTTTCTTTTTTTTAAATTGAGCAAATCTAATATAAAACACATTTTTGAGGGTGCTAAGAAAATATCCTTAATTTGAACTTGAAATAGGTGTGCATGACATTTTAAGAATCAATTTGATAAAGACGTATTTCTAACTTGTTAGCAACACTATTTCTTCAGATATGTTTTTGATATGGTGCCATTTTGTCTCTTGCTGCCAATGCCTGACATTATTAAGCTTTGAGTATTTGCTGCAACAGAATTCCTTCAAAAATGAAATTTTTCATTTTAAAAAAAATACCCGAACTTGTTCTTTTAGTGCAAGAACATTTCTTAGTGTAGTTTGAATTGGGCTATTTCTAGAAACTACAGAAAACATGAGAGGTTTTTTTAGCTTCAAGTAATTCTTATTATAAATCTGGGAGGATTGTCTACCATTTATGAATCCACAGGTGTTTTTCATCTTGGAAAGTTTCTCCTACAGTGTCGTCTTCCTACGATTCTTTTTACGAAGTGTAATTTTTTTTTTTTTTTTGGTAAGATTTTCCTGTCAGGGAAGTCTTAAACACCTAGGTTGGCCTGCTGTAGCACAAGATTTTTGGAGGGGGCGGGAGGGTTAACTCAGCTCTGTGTTAGAAATCTGTAGGTGAAGTTTAGTTGATGATGTGTGAGCTAATGGAGGAAAACTGCAGAACAGGGGTATGTTGTTGAGTCTTCAGCAAAAGATGCTTCAACACAAATGTTTGATATTTTGGGGCTGCACTCTGGACTTTTGGGCAGGCCTTTACTTTTCAGATAACTGTGTTTCCTTGTTACTAGGGCACTTAAATCCTCATAGGTATTGAATTTATTTCTCAAAACACAGATCTTAAAATTCAAGAAGATACTTTCAGTTATCTACACGTACAAACCCTGTTCCCGTGTGCTCCACCCCTCCAGCCCCATCCTCCACCCGATGGATTCAACTCTTGTTTAGGGAAAATCAGATTTCTGCTATAAGGATTTTTGTCTTAGGCACTTCTGTGCAATGATGCAGTACCCTAGCTTGTATTTGTGAGGATAGTTTTCTAGGAATTACTTTTACTTTAGGGCACTTCTGAGCTTTTGTCTGAGCATAGTTTTGCTTTCTTTCAGTTAAGGTTTACTAAAAAGGTGTAATGCATGAGGTGTATTTTCTTCCTAAGAAATAAATGTGTTATTCTTGACTATAAATTGTGTCTGTAAGCGACATGTTAAGTTCAATCCTTTGCACTTAATTGTTTTTATCTTCAGTGTATTCATTAAGTAGCTCTTCTCCCTGTTTAAAGGAAATTCATATTCCTTTAATGGAAAGGAACAGTTAAAAACGTAGTATACATCTTGTAATTCATTATAGATCTTGTGAGACATTATTTTGATAAGTTATTTTGAAACAGATTTTATTTCAACCTGATATATTTTAGTATCTTACTTACAAAGCTGAGATAATAAATTAAGTGCTGTGGTAATTATGCCAATAGAAACTTCAAGACAGTTATATAATTATACATCAAAATCAGTTCTAGAAGGTTGTAACTTTTTCTTCTTTTATAACTATGCAGAGTTTTCATTAGATTCCCTCTGAAAGGCTTCAGATGAAAAGGTGATGCTGCCTTCTCCTCCCCCCCCCCGTCCCCAACATGATTTTTACTTTCTTACCTGAGAAGGTTAATTTTGTTTTTCAATTTTCAGGTTAGAAGTATCTAGATGATTAAAGATTCTAATACCTGTATGCTTCTGTGCTGTAGGTTGTTAGATAGTTGTATCATCAGTCAGTAACAACTAGAAATAATGTAGTGCAACATTTCCACCATTTTCTTTGTTCGTGGCTTCTATTTTGCCTCAAATGAATGTAGCGGCACATGGAGAAACATGGCATAGCTCCTATATAGTACTTTTTCAGGGTTTTAATTGGCCAGGGGTAGGAGCAGTTCAGCCTGCTGAGCCTTACCTCCGGTGTTGCCAGTACAGTGACCGATATGTGATATCGACGATATCACGATATGCGATATGCGATCCTTGCAGAAGCAGAGGCTTCAGGTAGCTAAAAGGAACATGCTTAGAAAAGTTAGTTTAAGATAAAGCAACGAACTGAATGCGTGCTTTTGAACTGTTGCCTACTGCAGTGAGAATGAAGTGAGTCTCGGCTGTGTTGAGGCCCTTCCTGTTTTACTGGAGGACTTGTTCATGAGGTTGCATTTCTTGAAGTGAAGCTTGTGGTCTGCTACACCGGTTGGACGTTACAGGGGCTTAAAAACCAAAATCACATGAGTTCTTACGCTTTCCAGCATGCTGTGTCTCAGTACATAGGTGCGGTGGTGTTTGGTGGACTGTTCTGGCTTTTTAAAAAGCATCTTAATAAAAAAGGCTATTGTCCTCTAGAATAGTATTTTTTTCTTTTATTAACTTAACAGTGTAGCTTCTCAAACAGCCTTGTGAGTACAATTGGAGAGGCAGTATGAACCCCTAAGGTGCTTGAAACCCCTGTATGGTCAAACCAGAATCTCGCAGAGAGCATGTGTATACCTATAGGGACCAAATGGACTATGTGAAGGTTGATTTCTTTTGCTAGTATTGCTGTAGAAGTCGTGATGCCATTAAATCACAGCCCCCTTGCTGTGTCGATTCATCTTTCTGTAAAGATTTCTGTCAAGGGTAAATTTTGTCATTTTTCTTGTGAAAACAACTTCCAGTTATTCCCATTTAAAATCTGCTAGTATTATAATTCAGAGGTTTATCATTGTAGGCGTATCTTTTATTTCTCTTGTATTGTGGCAGGACAGAACTTGAGCATGCTGTAACTGTGTTCTGAGTAGGCAGATGCAATTTTAGCTGACAATTTTTTCTGTTTTTTTTGTTTAGGTTTATTCTCTTTAGGTATAACAGTTGGCAAACATAGAGAAGGCCAAGTGTATTGTCTTTTACTGTAAGAAAATTGAATGTTTATGAAATGCAGAAAGCCAGTTATATGAAATTTAAGTTTTATTTCACTAAGGACAAGAACAGATGACCCAAAAGCTCCTAAATCACAGCCTTTGTTCTGGCTCCAGTTGTAGTCCATTTATCTGAATTCCTCAACCGTGTTTTTCGTAAGTTCCTATAGCAATTTAGGAAGAAAGCTATACTATGTAAATGTTGACTTTTCAATTACTAAGTGCTGGCAAAAGCCCATCAGGTTTGTGTATGCGTTTATGAAGTTTCACTTTGTGCTCTATGTAAAAAGAATATAGAACTGTAAGTTTGTTTTTTTTTTTTTCTTTATCATTTGGGTGTAAAGAAATCATGAAATAGTCCATAGACTTGGTAAGGATTAATTTATATAAGGAATTCAGATGATTATTCCAGAGGGTGGATAGTCACTTGTTGAACACGCAAAACAGTCTTGTCTAGTCTTCTGTGTTTTGGGGTTTTTTGTGGGTTGCCAGAACTGATATTGGAACACACCAGTTGACAGAGAGATTGGTTATTAGGTGTGTTTGATTGTCATGTAATAAGCTGTACGACATAATCAAGGTTCTTTAATAAAGCTGCTAATCACACCTGCGTTATTTTGTACTTTACCTGTCACTGCTGTGAGTTCTTGATTTGTTTCCTAAAAGGAAACTAATATTGACACTGTTCGACTAATTGTAATGGTTCGGTGGAGTAGCAGACATGCAGCATGTTAAATGTTTTGCGTAAGTTTTCATACTGTGCAGACTTACCTCTACTGGAGGTTTTTGTCTTTATCGGGCACAGAAGAAGAAATTCAGATAAAAGGCTACTTTCCACGGCATAGTCTAAAGTGTGCGGATACGTGGACTTGTCTGTATGAGATACAGCAGCGTACCGCAAAGTATGTTTTTGTAGCATAAAGCCCTAAGAACAAGTGCTTTCAGTCACCTTACCTGGCGCGCGCGCGTGCCTGCCCCGCTCCCGGCGGTGACGCGCGTTGGGGCGGCGCGGCGCCGTTAGAGGGCGCCCGAGCCCAGCGCACGGCGCCCGGCCGCGGCCCCTCGCCGAGCCGGCGGCTTCCAGGCGGGAGCGGGGTGGAGGCGGGCGTCCCCTGACGAGGTTCCTACCATCTTTTAGACAAATGAATTCCGAAAATACGTTACAAAGGGCATTGAGTTAAATACAGCTCTACCGACTCGATGTTTCTTTTTCGTTTCTTCAGTCAGCCTAAATGTGCTACGTGTTCTGAGGATTGGTATGGATGTAGATTGGTAGGCTTTGATTCAGAGACCTTTGTGTGTGTCTGTGTATCCTAAAAGCAGAACAGGAGCTTGCTTGTTTCCAGGTTCTCTTCACTTCCCAATTCTACCACGTGTAACTAAGAACCCTTGTGATGGATCTTCTCAGCTTATTTGAGCAGGTTTATACTGCTAGACTTAAAAACTGCATATAAACTATTCTTTTTCCGATAGCATTGCGTGAAATGCCTGAAATGCTTTGTTTATTGCATTTCTGGATTTTCAAGTTGATTTTTACTGTAGAGGCAATGCTTTAAAGTGGTAGGCAAATGCTTTTGTTCAACGTCTAATTTTGAATCAAAAAAGAGAAATAATTTTGCTCTTTAAAGCACCGGGCATATTAAAGTCTTATTTAAATCCAGTTTCATTAAGATTTTGCTGCAAAAGAAGTTAGTGTAATTTACTTTTAAACACAGAAATGCTGTACTACCTTTTATCTTTTTTTTTTTAAAGAAAACTTATTTCATGGCACTTTTCCTTGAGTAATTTTAAACATAAAAACCTTGTGGTTGCCTAAATTCTGAAAAATTCGGTCATAGTTTGTTTGATTTTTTTTTTTTTTTATAATCCACAATTGCAATGGATATTAACATCTCTAATAAACTTTCATGCTGAACATTTCTGAAAATTGTGCTTAAGAATAATCATTTAGTAATCTTAAAAATGAAGTTAAAGAAGCATCTGTTTTAAGCGGTAGGTAGCTTGCTGTATGTAACTGTCTTTTAGCAGCATTAGAACGAGCTGGAAGACTGTATCCAGCTCATTTTTGCATTCAACCATTTCACTATATGCAAGTTTTGAACTTGAAGCCAGGAGATTTTTACTTCATAGTTTGTGTTCTATCTTAAATGTATTCTTTACTTACAATCATGATATGTGATCATTTAGTTTGCTATATGGCTATTTCATATGGTTTTGTAACACTTGTAGAAACTCATTAATTTTTATATAATCAGCAACATAAAAGTCCAATTTCCTTTTTTTATTTTCTGCAATTTAGGTAAAATATTACGAATTAGCTATTCTGAATTTGATTTTTCTTGCTAGTATAATCAGCTCAACTCTGACTAAAGACATTAAAGTGCACAGAAGAGAATACCAATTAAATAATAAAAGTATATTAAGATGTTTAAGATCTGTTCTTTGATTTCAGGTATCAATCTTTGAATTTTATGCCTATATTGTAGTTTGTGCTAGTGATTTAAAAACATTAAGCCTTATGCTTACTGTTTATTAGGGGAGAGAAAATGTACAGGTTATTCACCCTGAGTACTCAAAAGTTTTTAAAATAATTTTTGACGAGTTACAAAGAATCTAAAGGTTAATTGATTTTTACAAATTCATTTAATGTATTATTTGTTCAGTTTTGGGAATATGCAAGAACTCTGAAATATGAAAATACTTTATATTCCTCCACATTTTAAATCACACAAATGCAAACAACCTCGTGTTTATATTTTATCATTAACTTGTGGAAATATTATGGTAAACAATATCTAATGTGCTAGTTCCTATTAAAAGCAGAGACTCCCAAGTAATTCTTTTAGCTGTTCTACACAGATTAGTTTATGAAATGATATTGCTGTGAACATATGGCAGAGGTGAAACTTGCTGGCTTTTTTTTCCCCCAATGTACTCTATCACGTACTGAGCATTTGAATTTTGCTGTACTGCAATTCAGGAAAAAAACCTGGATATAACCATTTGTCTTTTACGGAAACAGTTTTTTCAGGGAATTGCTAGAACATATAATTGACATCCTGGTAGATCCTGTATTCGTCTTACTCAACTGAGGTAGGTGCCTTCTTGGGTGCCTAAAAGTTAGAAAAGTAGTAGCATTAGGCTACCTCTGTCTTGGGAGGAAGTAAAGCTTCATCCAGAAGGAAACCCAGACGGTGTAAAGACGGTGTTGGCAATTCTGGTAAAACCTTTCTAGTTCTTCATCCTTGATTATGACTCTTCAGTCTTAGACAACGTGCTACAGGAGTGGACACTTCCATTGGACTGCCTGGATCGCGCTCTCTGTGCTTTCTGCATGTTTTGTTTTGGTCTGTATCATGTCCTTTCTTAAGAGACCGATTGCTTGGGGTCCCAGCGTTCCCCTGTAGCTTTGGCCAGATATTTTGACTCTATGCTCGTTTGTTCTTTTGGTAACACTTCTGCAGGTATGACTGGACCAAGAGGAAGAGAATGTTCTTTTAACACCTTCTTATTGCCTCTTTCCATTCCCCCTCCTTTCCTTTTTTGCTAATGCAAGTATTTAGCCATTTCCTTCCCTGAAGAATACTGCAGTAAACTTGAGGGGGCTGAAGAAAAGCATGGCAAAATGAACAAATCCCACGTGCTAATATTTTATTCTGAGAGCCAAAATGAAGGAAATGCCTATAGTTTTGTTGAACAACAATTCAAATCAGTACATCTGGGTAAAAAATAATAGAAACTGATTGAAATAGGAAGTGGTAGTAAATTAAGAAAAATATTTTTGCTTGTTGTTTCTTGCTCCATAATGTTTTATGGATTTCTCAACTGCATAATCTGGAAAAATTATGTAGCATTATTCTCTTCTAGAGCAAAATTATAGATACTCGAGGTATAAAACACGTTAAACCCAAGTCGCACCTTTTTTGTTTATAGCGTTTATGTTCATTTTATTGATAGAAAGACAGAGACACGTTTCTGGCCCAAGGTTCAGTACTGAATATTGAATTGAATACTTGAGGAACAGACTTAAAATCCATTTTGCTAACAGGAAACCTACTGCAGCAGTGGAGTTGAAGGGATAAGAAATTGATTCACAAAGATTACTAAACTTAAAAGATTTTTCTAGAGAAATACTAGTCTTTGGTAGAAAAGAGAAAAATCCTTAGTAGTTTAAGGTTAGATCTATATTTTAACATTACTTATTTATAATTAATATATGTTGTTAAATCCAGTGATGCAGTCAAAAATATATTGGTAAACTGAAAAAGCTCAAACGAGCAAATATTGCATTTTGCTGTAGGGTGGTGAACCACTGTATAGAATCTTAATAACAGCAAAATTTAAGGGAATAAAAAACTTCTTTAAAGCTCTACTGAAAATGAGCTGAGTGTGCATAGCTGCACATGTAATAGTGCATACACATGTAATCGTAGCTTAAATTTATATAATTCCTTATCGACCGTATCTACAAAATGTATTTATTGCTGATAAGGTTGTTGTCACCCATCTAACTTCAAGACATTTACTATATTTTGGTTTGTGGTATGTTGGTCAAGAAGTTGCTGTAGTATGCAGCTTGTCTTTTGTTTCACTGTTTGCTGAATACACAGTTTGATTTCTTTTATTGGATTACATGCTTCAGTTCAGCATAAATTCTTGCAGTAGAAAAATACACATTAAAATAGATTGTTTACTCTTCAGTAAAAACTCATACTTTTTTGTAGGTTTAGTGTGATAAATCCTCGATGCACATATTTATAGCCAACATGCAACATTGTGGAGTTTTAGTCAATAATAGAAATGGAAAGATTTCTTAAAACTTCTTTAGAAAACAAGACAGGCATGTTCTTTGTGTGATATATTTAGGTCATAAGGGACATCTGCTAAGGATAATTTTTTAACACTTGCTAACAATTCTAATATAATATGGCCTATTCATCAGTCATATTGTTCCTGACTTGGCTAGTGTGGATTTTAGTGATTCCCGATGTGCATTCAGACTCTCTTAATTGCTAGTTTCTTGCTGTTCTATCTTATTGTTTTGTAGGACAATGCATAAGCGGGCACAGAATAATCAAAATGGTTTCCCTGGCCATATTAGGCACCTAACAGAGATATATTCGCTGGGCAATGTGTGCATGTTTTTGCAAGTGGAAGTCTCGTTGAAAGAAAATAAATCTTAATGGGGAAATAATTCAACAAGATTTGAACATGCTATTCAATGTGTGTGTGAATATATAAATATATTAAAATATATATTTGTACTTATACATGAACATATATATATATTTATATATATAAAAACCTAATCCGTGCGATATATCTTGAAGCTTTTATAACATGCACTTACGCAGCAGAGAAATTAGAGGGGTAAGTTAGGGAGGCACTACAGACACTGAACGTCAGGATTCTGGAGTTCTCCATAAACTGTTACATAGTGCGAGTTTTGTGCCTTTGGTTTAGAAAGAAAAGCTGGTTCAGAGATATTTGCAGTGTAACTGAGATCTAATCTTCTACGTTCTCATGAACTCAGAATTTCACTTAGCTGTAAGGCGTTTGACTCCTGAAGAGGTGCACGTAATGTTCCTCGAACTAGCACAAGCGAGGCAGATGGTAAGATGGGCAATGCTAGGCTTTGTGGTTTGAGGGGAGAGAGATTATGGTGGGTTTTAGGTTTTGGTATTGGTGAAACAGGAAAACTGACCAGCTGGAGTCTGGCAAAATTACTGAAAGGGGTAGTTGCAATTTGGCTTCCACATGTAGATGTAAATAGATTTCCCACGCCCCCCACCCCCCCCCCCCCGTTTGGTTTTTTGGGGGAGGGGGGTGGGGGGGGTGGGATTTTTGTTTGTTTGTTTGTTTTTTAGCATTTTGTATTGCTCCATACTGTGTTCTTACCTACCGATACAGAAATAGCTGTTTAATGCTTTTGGATAATTGTTCTAATCATTAAGTGTTTTATCTTAATCCAGTTTGTGCAACTCTGAACTGTTTGTGATAGTGAAAGAAAAAAAAAAAGTAAAAATTGTAGCTTTTGCAGCAGGCTGGGGGAAGCTTGCTTTATAGCTTACTCCAGGTGTTGAATCTTGTTTAAACCAAAGTCTTATCCCTCTGATCAGTTTTGGGAGGAAACAAAAGGACTTTATTTGCTAGATTTGTTACTCTCATTTTTACTCAGTTGTCTTAGCCAAGCACAATAGACGATCTTTAAAATCCCGCGTAGCTGCAAAACATGAAAATAGGGGTTTTTTTTCTAATTCTTTAAGTGATTTTTAGTTCTGCTCTAACAAAGCGTGTTTAGGAAAATGGGTTTGGGCTATTAAAGCAATACCAATGATCGGGAATAAACTAGCTTCTGACTGTTAAGTCAGTTGTTGAGTACAGTTGAAAGACCTTGGTCTATGCAAATGTTGATTTCATTCAGAATTTAAATCTGTAGCTGTATGGCTTAATTTAGTAATTTTATCAGACTTCATAGTTGTTCTCCACATTAAATAGTTGAAAATTTGATTCATCTATGCACTGTTGATTAAAACAGTTTGGCAAAAGCTTTATGTAAACTGCTTTGCTTAAAGTATACTTTATGAAATGTACAGTTTAAGCATAGAGCTGCTGATTTTCTGTGGCTGCAGCCTGGGAGAGAGGAATGAGGGAAGACCGTTTGAGAAGGGAATTGAAGACGCTGTTGTAAGGATGCAGTTTGGACACTGGGTGCCACTCCTGGTACATACTGAGACTCGACAGCCTTTCTCATGCAGTGGAACAACAAGCACTCTTAAAAATGGAGGTCTTTGTTACTCAGGAAATTCTGAAGGTCTTCGTGCCCTGAGCCAAGCGGTTCTTCTAGTTGAAAAACATATTCCTGAGTCCTACAAGGAGAAGCTAAAGCTACAAGGGCAGGATTTTTTTTTTTTTTTAAATATTTTAATTCTACTGAGGATGATTTTCTAGACTTGATGTGTTGTTCTTTGGTTACATAGCTCTCATCATATACAAGAAAGACAAGGTCACAGCACCATGTATTCAGGAACTAGACCAAACATGGCAATTTTCCTACAGATAGAATAGGAAGAATAATTTCAAAACAAAAAAAAATAGGAATGAAATGTTGCCTTGGAAGTTTGGGGCTTTTCAGTTTTTTTTTTTTTTGGTTGGTTGGTTTTGGTTTTTTTGGTCTTTTGGTCATGTGCTTGTTAGAATAGTACAGTGTCAGAAATCATTGAGTGCTGCGTTACTGATGGAAGACTAGATGAAAAGATAGTTGAGGTTCGGTTTGGGATTACTTACAGAAACTAGAATTGGAGGCATATAGTGATGGTTTCTAACAGGCACCAAGTGCTGAAGACGAGAGGAATGCCGAGGAGATGGAGTGAGGAGTGGGAGTAAGAAGTGTTTAGATGTAAATTGGAACAAGGTTAGTGCTCCCATCCTGAAAGCTGTGTAGCTCTCAAACTAGGAAGCACAATGTGATTTATGCTTTACTGTGCCCATGCCCGGAGGCGTCAGCTGGGTCTGGGTATCCTAAACATTGTACAAACACATACTTGCTCAAACATCTTAGAAACGGCACAGGAGTTTAGGTGTCCAGGTCTTAATGGCTTTCAGTGGAATATTGGCATCTCTACCTGGCTAATTTGGAAACTGAGATTTCAGTTATAACTGAAAGGCAATGGGGGTTTGGAAGGCTAAATGCCATAGCACTTTAAAAATGTTAGACTCCTAAACCTGATTTCCATGCAAAATTTTTTATCCACCCTTTTGTTTGAAAAGGAATTGAAATAGTGGGTCAGAAATTAAAATGTGCTTGGAGGGGGGGGAAAGCAAGACACTACTTGAAATAATGAATGGCAGGGTGAGGGACGACAGAGTTCCTTGTAAAATTCTGCTCTGATGCAATGGTGTAGAATTAAAACTAAAAAGTCCCTCCATCCTCAAATGTAGAAATTTGAACTCGGGTTTACTTTTTAAAATGACATTTGAAAATGGGTTCTGTTATTCACAGTGCTCCATTCTGTGACGTTTGACTGAATCTTCCAAGCCACTTTTCTTATAATGATGTTTCAAGTGAAAAATTAATTGATGTATTTGGATGCATAAAGCACCAAGTTAAAATGAATAATAAATGTCAAATTATCTTTTTTTTTGTCTGCCTGCTGTCAGAGCTTATACTCCCTTTAAAGGTAAAAACTTTCAAAAGTAGTTAAAAATATTGACTGTGTTTTTAATTGAAACTTGCAGGTTAAGTCTCTTAAAGTTGCTATTAAATTTTTTTGGACTTTCCAGAACAAACACATTGGCCCACAGAAAACTATGGCAAACATGAGTCACTTGGTATCTCCTTTGTAATTAGCTAAGCTTTATGTAGATAGTGAATAACACAAAGCCACATTGGTTTCTGTGGTTTTGCCAACTGTGGCAAAAAACCTGACTCTTAAAAAGAATTTTTTAACTTTTTTTTATTTTTTTAATTAGACCACCTTATCAAAAGGCACCAGATGCATAAGCAGAGCCAGAAATAAAAGAACTGGCAACAAAACTTCTTTTGTTGTTACCTGGAAATCTATTAAATGGGCCACTTGAAATAATGAGTATGGTATATGATAAGCTAGAGCCACCTGGGTTTTATTAGGCTACTTGATGCTTTGATCACAACTGTATTTAAACAGTTGTCTGTTTATAGTGTTCCTTGTCATCGCTGTGATTTAGATTTTAATCTGACACAATACAAAGAGGAATTGCAAAAACCAAGACTACTCAAATCAGAAATTGGTATGGGAGAGATGCTAGTTCAACTTGTCAACCTCGGAACAAAAGCACCTGTTAAGCAAGACCTGTAATCTGAAAGTAGAGCAGTAGATGATTTTCAGCAGATGTGGGACGCATCTGCATCGTGCCGTGGAGAGCAATGGTAATCACTGATGCCTGCTGGGAGCAGCCGGAGGAGCTCACATGGAGCGGTGCGCTGCCATCTCGGGTGGAGGGATCAGGGTGGGCATTACTAAGGATGTGCATATGTTGGCATGTTGCAGCCGTGTCTGCGTTGCAGCCATGGAGCTAGTGTCACGAGTAAGCACGGCTGCAGCGCCACGTGCACGGCTCTGCACTGCGCTGTGAAAGAGCCGGGTTCTGGTCCAGCTTCGGGTTCCCAGCGCTGCCCTCTGTACGATGCAGACATGCTCCTTATGATTTTCCTTTGCTTTCCCTTCATGCATTTGAGTGGCACTTTAACATGAAAGAAGGAACACTGAGGTCTGTCCTCCGATCCTGCTCATTCTTGCTAATAAACTAATAAAATCTAATCCATCTTAATAACTTGAATATGGGAAGTATCTGTCTTTATTCTTTCTCTTAATAAAATTTTGATGTGTTCAAAGAAGAGCAACAAAGCTGGTGAAGGGTCTAGAGCACAAGTCTTATGGGGAGCGGCTGAGGGAGCTGGGGTTGTTTAGTTTGGAGAAGAGGAGGCTGAAGGGAGACCATATTGCTCTCTACAACTACCTGAAAGGAGGTTGTAGCGAGGTGGGGGTCGGTCTCTACTCCCAAGTAACAAGCGATAGGACGAGAGGAAATGGCCTCAAGTTGCGCCAGGGGAGGTTTAGGTTGGATATTAGGAAAAATTTCTTCACCGAAGGGGTTGTCAAGCATTGGAACAGGCTGCCCAGGGAAATGGTTGAGTCTTCATCGCTGGAGGTATTTAAGATGTGGTGGACTTGGCAGTGCTAGGTTAATGGTCGGACTTGATGATCTTAAAGGTCCTTTCCAACCTAAATGATTCTATGATCCTATGATGCAGTTTTGCAGAGATGAAATAAACCTATCACTATATACAAAATGCCTAGGTTCTAACTTTTTGAGGCTTTGCTGATTGGCAGAGCTAGGAGAACTACTTGCTTGATAGCATCTGTGTGTTTGGTTTGGTTGTGGATACTCTAAGCATATTATTCAGCCTCTAACAACACTTTTCTTGCTGAGTTTGTCAGGTGCTCAGCACTGCTGCTGGAAATAACACTCCCCCCCCCCCCCTTTTTTTTTTTTACTATATGACAGGATAACAGCTAATGTTTAATAATAAGGATGACAATATTAATTGTATTAATATTAATCTCAATTGGGGTTTTCTTCATTTCTCTTGTGTGTTTTGGAGTTCTTCAGAGTAGACAGTGTGAAGGGACATTTGATTAAGTTTCCTTTCAGAAAAAGGTTTCTGCAAAAGAACGCCACCACCAATTGGTTTTTTTTTTTCCTTTCTGTGTCCAAGATGGTTGCAAGAAGAAGCAGTGGGTTTAATTTCTGTCGAGGGAGGGTTAGGTGAGTCAGAAGAGAAACACCGTGAGGGCAGTGGTACGCCGTGGCAGGTTGAGGGGAAGTCTGGGGCGATCTCAAAGGGTACGTTAGCCAAACGCTCACTGCAAACAATGTGTAATAGGAGGAAACAGCTATCAAATGACTTGTAGCTCTGTCCCTATGACTTTGATATCCTCTTTATCCTGAATTCGAAAGAGACTTTTAAATTACCAAAATCTATGCATTTCAACATCTGTAATGTGATCAACTTGTGTGGTAGTATTTTCCATACGCACATCCCCCACCCCCTGTATGTAGAAGTTTTCATTTGTGAAGGGATTGATGTGAAGGTGGTTTGATTTTACTGAAAATATTTAGAGTTATGAAATGGAAAACTGGTCTTTGTATGAAAACATCTCAAATGTTGTAGTTCAAGTATCTCAGAATAGTATAAAGGAGAAATAATGTTTTAGTCTACATTATTTGGCATTTTACTCAGTTCTATATGTTGCAGTTTTTCTGCTTTTGACAGAGGAAGGTAGTTGATGTGAACGCGGTAAGCACAGTGTAATGTCCAAATGTCTTTGAGATCCAGTACATGGTAAAATGAGAACGTGTCATTTGGGGAGGATGCGGGGGGGGGTGGGGATGGGAAACAGGACAAATCCTCCCTACTTTTGATTTTTCTTTTTCTTCCTTGTTTCCAGATTACCCAAAAGCCACCTTATATATTTTTTCCTGTAAAATCTAATTTCTCCTTGACATTTTTTAGGAATTTGAGTGTAAAATTTAAAGTTCATTAAGCATATGCAAGCAACTATTTCATTAATCCATGTTTTCTCTTTCAGAACAAATAAAGTTTAATTATTAAGCTAAATATTTAATTATTTTTAATGTTGACATTTTTTATATTCAAAGAAATACCATGATCTTAGTTAAAATAGCAGCAGGTCTGTATTTTCAGGTCATATGCATGCAGCATATGTATACCCATCTTGCTTATTTCACATCTCCTTTCTTCAGAAGTTCTCATCATTATGCCACTGTCCTTCAACTCGCTTCAAAGCTTAAGCAAACCTCTTAAAACGTGTCCGTAGGAGATGCTGGACTGACTTATATGGACCTGAGTCCTGTAACTCCTGCCAGTTGTGCTTCTGTGATTAGCGAGGGCTCTCGCTGGTTTGTAGGGGGCTCTCGCTGGTTTGTAGGGGGCTCTGGCTGGTTTGCAGTTAGTGCTGCTGCGTGGTCCTGAGCGGGCAGGGGTCCTGAGCAGTTGTTCTGGTGAGCTCTGTAGCCGAGCTCTCGTTTGTGCATGCGTGAACTGGAAAGTGCCATGTAAATGGGGATAGATCTGTGACTGCCTGTGGTTATCTGGACCTAGCCCACGTAGTTAAGAGACTTCTAAATATCTTACACAATGAGTCTATTTCTATCTGGATCAGTTCTCAAATGTGGTACTACGCTTAATGTTAAAAAGGTGTTGGCCAAATAAAGCAAACGATAGCAGTCAGTTTTTACATTCAAGTGTCAAAGCATAATATTAATGTACACTCCCAATCCCCATTAACTCCTTTTTTTTTTTTTTTTTTAAAAGTTAGCTAAAATAGTGACACAACTTCCATGATACTCTAAGTCTTTCTGCCAAATGTTTAAGTATGGAAACTAGTTGATCAAATGATTTGTTTATTATAAATTTGGATAAAAATTGTGGTAGTTACTTTTAACAGCACACTTTTGTGTAAGCCGTTGTTAGGAAACGTGCTGCTGAATTCTGGGCCTTCAGCTCAGGTAGACTTTCTTGGTTTTGTTTCTTAGTATGGTCTTGCAGATCTTTGGCTCAGTTAAAGGCCCACCCCCATTTTTTTGAAAATTACAGGGAACTGTTATGGGAATAAAGTAATACAACTTCCACTCTCATAGAAGATCACTGTCATATCTTGATAAAGACGAGATCACAGTTCTGGTTTTATCAAGAGATGGCTAAAAGCGTTAATACTAAAAGTAGATGTGGTTGAATAACTGAAGCTTTCACTAAAGTTATTTACTAATACTATACGCATTTTGTCTATAAATCCATTCAAACTCTTAAAAGTTAACAAAAAGCCCCACTTTTGTTATGTAGGGATAGAATTAATACATCGTGGCATGAGCAACATAATTGATCGGGTGTTTTTAAACACTTCAGCAGTCTTTTAATTTAAAAAGTATTAAATACTTAGAAGTACAGTTGGTATTTTTCTTCCCAGAACACTTTTCTTCTCCAGTCAGGACTTCTGTAAATGTATAGGCGTGCTTCTTTTTGTCTCGGTATAACAGAAAGGTGTATAGCGCACTGAACATCTATAAAATGCTATTGCTGTTGGCTCTGTGAAAAGGGAAAAATATTCAAAGGAGACTTGGAAGAAAAGAATGGAAAGGGACCTTGGTTTCAGGCCTGGGGAACTGCAAAGCGCTTCTGAGCTGCTGGAAGAAAAAAAAAAAAGGCTTTGTTTATACTAGTAAATCATAACTAGAAGCTATAGTGAATGCAGAACTAAAGTGGATTTAGCCAGTGTTGTGTAACTTTGATCACCGTTATGGTTTGTTTTGCATTTCCTTCGTAGTGTCCCACCAGGCCGTCTTTGAGACGGCTTTGTTGTCATCATGTCATCCACACGTGCAGACTCCGAAACGGCTGTTCTTCCGTCCTATCTGGCACCTTGCAAACGCTGTATTTTCTTTAACTTTCTAAAGCGTTTTGCTTTTTCTTCCATCTTTTGTATGGAATATCACTTCATGGTAAATTAATTTTTACTGTCACCTCTGTTCTAAAGTCTCTCTCATCTCCCATCCAGATTATGGCATTAGGCTAACAGTTGATTTACGACTCTCGTCGTCTCTCTCGTGATCTTCCTCTTTCCTTCCCCCAGCTTGTCCTGTTAACACAGAGCAGATCTGCCCTTGCTTGCACCGCTGCTCCTTCCCCTGCGCTTCCCGCTTTGAAACCCTTTCTCGGCTTGATCCTCTGACCCGCCGACCAGGCTGATAAAAGCGCGATCTCTTTGCTGCACCCTCCTTTTTGCTACGTCTGCTGGATCCATATCACCAGTGAATCATGACTGCGGATTTTCCAGTGTTTATGTTACTGCGTGCTCCAAAGTTAAGATTGTTTTATTAATTTAGAGGGAAATCTTCATCTAATATATTATTTAAATAACATGATGAATGAAGCGTTAAGCGTTAAAACTGATTATAGACCCAATGCACGTTTTGAAAAGTATGCAATTAAAAGTTAAACTTATAAAGATGGCCAGTGATCCTTTTGCTCCTCCTATGCTACAGCTTTTATGCAAGTTAGATGATATCTGGCAACATATCTGTTACATGCAGCTGACAGAAGTTTCATGGATCTCGTAGTACCGCCGCCAAAAACTCGGTGTCTGTATGCAGCTCGCAGGCTGTATATTTGGGCAGCCTACCTGAAGCTGCAGATGTCTTGAACCAAATGCCCTGTTTTATGCAGGAAAGTGTAGGTAGCTGAACCACAAAAGTGCACTGTGTCTAAGATGTCTGCTGCGGGGAACCTAGCCAACGTATGTAGTAGAGAGTTTAAATGGTTGTAAAGCTGCCAACACTAGGTAGAAGGTGGGATAAGAGAATGATTTGTACCTGGAGTGCGAGATTAATACCCTGCACTTGCATAGCACCTTTCATTTGAGGATCTTGGCACACTTTATGATCAGTTAATTGCCTCATAACCTCTCTGTGAGGTAAACTATCACTAGTTTACAGTTAAAGAAACTGATGCATAGAAGAATTTAAGTAACTTCTTTGGGATGCCTGGGTAGTTGTGGGAGAAACCTGTGAAGTTTGTCTCGTGCTAATTTTGGAGTGTCTAACATCACAACACTTAATTTCCCCAAACAAAAGGCAGTAACTGATTCTTGCTCTGTCTTGCTCCCCCAGTTGTGTGGGTTCCTTTCCTGTGTTGTTTTTCCCTGTGGTCCTTTGAACTGTGGTCTTACAGGTGGCAGCTGTAGGGAACTGTTGGAAAGGGAAACGAAGTGCTCTTTTAACTGTGAGTTACAAGCACTGCAACTTGTCCGTCTTTTTTAGATGCTGAAGAGCAGAGTTTTACCATGAAAAGAATTGAAGTCTTTTGACTTTCTTCCCATTCTCTTCAACATACATGTTCCCCGTTGTCACGTAGAGAAATCATAAACCAGTAACCCTGTAGTGGCCGAGTTACCATGCTCGTTCGCTAAATGTGTGTATTGCTGGCGACGGTCTGGCAATGCTAGGTGAGCTAGACACTGCTAACTAGTCATGCTCAGGTTAAGGCATGGCTTTCTCTCTGTTAGAACTTAGAAGCGTTAAATAAAATTGCATTTCTGTTTTAGTGTATGAACGCACCTCTCTGTGGCCCAAAGAAAACTTTCACAGTTAGCTTATTCCTAATCGTCCTTTTTTCATGTTAGGAATAAAATTATCAGAGCTATCTTTTTAATTGTTTTAACCGTGTCTGTATAAAATTCCTGCTTGTCTATACTGGTTATGAAGACAGGAGTAAGTAGAATTTAGTATGTGCTGAGAAAGGATATGTTAGTATTCAGTTGAAGAAGTGTTGGAATATGAAAATTAGATTTATCTTTTAGGGAACAGTGCTACAGGCTGCATCCTTTGTATTAGTATATATAAAAAGCTACCTTTTAGAAAGGCAACTGAGAGTAGTAATTCTTAAGATAGAAAAGTACTTCAAATATTTTTGGAACTATGACAATTTATATTCTGGTTTGATGTGCACGTGGATAAAAATGGACACTGCCTACGCACCCCCAACTTCATGAGATGTGATTTCCTTATGACATGTACCAGTTCTTGTTAGTAGCGACTTTCTTCTGGTTTTAAGATGCTGGACAGTGAGAGGTGGTGAAAGAAAGCTGGTATTAGCCATGTACTCAATAAGCAAAACACATTTTTTGACCTCTGCTTCAGAGAAGAAAAAGAAAAAAGCAAACAGGACTTTCCCTTAAGATACTGCAGGCTTGACAAGACTGATAATTGGTTTTAATCTTTCATTTCAGCTGCTGTTGCCTCACAAGATAAAGTATTTTTTTCTACTGCTTCTTAATAGACAATAATGCATCTCATGCTGCAAGGCAAAATCATAAGGTCAAGTATTCAAGATAGACAAATTTTTTGTTATTTACTTTTTTTTTTTTACCCCAAACCTACTGTTTAATTGTTCTACTTTTCTGATCTGCATCTCATTTAGCAAAGCTATACAGTACTTCTTCCTTAAAATCAGAGTAACTAGAGCTGAACATAATTCAAGTATTTTCTTAAAGAGAGATCTTTTGAAACTAAGTACAAAGCTTGTCCTTGTTACAGGATACAATTTTTAGAAACTTTTTATATGGCAGAAGGATGACTGTTGTGATGGGAAAGGTAATGGATTGTTTCCAGGGAGAAAACTTACCAGCTTTAAGTTCAAAAAACAAGTTGAGTGGTTTTGAGCTAGATGCATCTGCTGATGCTGTTTTTAAAAATGATGCTTTTACTGCTGTAATGTATCGCTTACATGTAATATTAACCATCTCACTCTAGTTTATCATCCTAACTCCAAGAAAGTTAATTAGGGTCACAATAGGTATGTTACAAATTTCAGAGGTTCATATTGGTAAGTGTTCAAACTTGCATGATAGATAGCTGAGCAGAATTAATCTGTAGTCTTGTAAGTATACCTGCAAACCTTCTGACCATGGCTGTTTTCTTCTTGTGTTTAATGGTATTTGTTCTGCATTTGGGATGTAATTAAAGAGCAAGTGTTACTGGAGTACCTGTTGCTGTAGCCTCAGGAAAGTTATGGTCGTCTTGAAGAAAAATGAATACCTTTGGTTGTTCTTCTCTTCTGTGTAGTACAAAATGTATGGTGTTGTGGGGGTTTTATTCATTTGTGCGCTCCTTCTGTGTGGGGTTTCTCTCCCGACTGACTTGCATGTGTTTTTCATTGTTGAAATGGTACTGATGCATCGCCCATTTTCAGTGCTCAGTTAATTTGTCACACAGAAGATAAC
The DNA here is from genome assembly GCF_965183815.1 of Platalea leucorodia. NCBI lineage: Eukaryota > Metazoa > Chordata > Aves > Pelecaniformes > Threskiornithidae > Platalea > Platalea leucorodia. The sequence goes on from NC_138823.1 coordinate 16,224,399, forward strand.
TGACTCTGCTGGCCATAAAATTTGTTTTATTGCCAATACATTTAAACACTTCTGATTAACTTTTATTGGGGTCATTTTATTAAATTTGATGCCTGCGAGTATCATGCTGAGGTAAAGATTGCTACTTCAGATGCCACAAATTTTATTAAATTGTTATCTGAGAGCATGGTTGTTCTTTGTTCCTGGCCTGGACATCAAGTCGATTTGGAATCTGGCAAAAGAACATGTTGTTTCCTTCTTTTAAATTGGTATCATGCTAAGTAGTAGGGCCTTCCAAATGCTTTACACGATTATTTTTAAAAGATGCAGAAAACCCCAGAAATATGAAGAGACTTCTTTTAAAAGCTTGGATGGCTCATTTGAAGGACAGATTTATTTGCTTTGCCTATTCTACAAAAGAGTTCACATCGTAATAATGGCCAAGAAAACGTACCTCTTTGCAGGTAGTTTTGTTGTCTTTACAGAAAATAATCCAGCTGACCTATTTGAAACACATATTTGCTGTTTCCCTTCACAGTGGGCTGGAAATGAAGTTTTTAGTATTTAACGATTCAGCCCTGGAGGAGATTTTTTTTTTTTTTTAACTGAACTGGCTACTTTTAGTGCAAGTTAATTAGATTTCACTCCCAAGAAGAGTAAGACAGTAGTAGTCTCACTGCTGCTCAATATTGATTTGAAGATTATATTTTATTAATTTATACTTTAAAAATAAATGCAGTTTCATTATTCAAAAAACATTGCTGCTAGAAGTAGATGTTCGTATTTTTATTGATAATAAATAATTTTTATATAATGTAATGGAAGTTATATGATTCCATATCATGAAGACTTTATGTGGTAATTAGTTGATATCATAGCAGTCAAATAGTATTACAAGTCCATTCCGCTGAGGAATAGAGACATGCCAAACAGTTACACACTGGGATTTGAACAGGCCAAGTAGGTTATTAATTTTAAGTAGTAAATAGGCTTACTAGATAATGTTTACCTACAATTTATACTGGGAAAAAGAATGTCTTTAATAGGCTTTTGGAGAGAATTTTAGATAGATTAACCCTGGTCCCTACCGGTAAATAGAAAGGCAAAGGATTGGCAAGACATATCAAAGAGTAATGCTTACGAGAAACGCAGAAGGTGATAGCTTACTACTTTTATGTTTACAAGATGATAATTTACTACTTTTGTATTTATTTAGAGTTGCATAAGTAAACAGGCAAAGCTTAAGCAGCAGGGACAATGGAAAGAAATATGGACACTAAATTGGCTAAGAGATCACAGCAATAAGAAGTGGAGAGAGAGGAGAGGAGAATTTATACACGAAGAAATAATGTATTTAAGGTGGTGTGAGTTGTAATTTGGTGTTACTGGTAATGAAATGGTGATGGGAAGTAGAAGTTATAAGGCAAAGTATTGGTCTTTCTTTTTGAGCATAGTCTCTCTTTTCATAAAGATAAGACTAAAATGGGTAAGTTTATTTCCTACATTTTAGAAGTTGAGGGATTTGATTCAGTGCCCAAGAACAGCATTTGAGAAATTTGATGAACCGTGTGCTAAGTGATTGTTTTACCTCCACGAGAGACCCTGAGGACCTGCAAGTTTTTGACACTGAGAGAAATGTGTAATTCTTTAAAATAACTCCTGCTGCTAACCTAAGTAAAGAGAGAACTTTCATATGAAAACCTAATACCTGTGTTCCCTTAGTCACTATGTCAGAAATGCAGATATGGTGTTTCAGTAGGCTTTTCTGTGGCTCCCAGTAACACAATTGCTGAACATCTGACAGCAATGAACGTATTTCACCATAAATTGGTAATAATCTGGGCTTTGGATGAGAAGAGGATAGCAATCTTTTGCCTTGTGTCACCTAATCTGATTTTCAGTTCTTCAGTTACATAAACACTACAAAATCAAAATGTGGGCATCTGTTCTAGAACATTTGGTGATTTCTTTTTTAATAGCAATTTCTATGTTCAGTGTGTGTCTTCTGTTAAAAAAGATTTTTTTAAAAATTTTTTTTCCTCAGGCTTTCATGGACTGATCCTCTCCCTTCATATTAAACCATGGCTTTCCTTTTCTAAAAATGAAGGAAATAGCTGTGAAATGTCTATTTTCTTGAGCATTAAATAGTTCTTCATGTGAAGAGCTAAAGCATACCAGCCCCCTCCCTTTTTTTCAGAGGAACATGCTTTGTATGCTTTTTAAAAATTACCAAAAATATTTCATCATTGTGAGCTCCATCATGGTAGACTATTTCATGATAAACACATATAAGGTACAGATTACAAAATTTAGTGTACTGTATAAATGTTTCGGAAGGTGATCTGCCTACATGCTAGGAAAGATGTTTGCTTCTACTCAACAAAACCAGATTATTTTCTTAAGCGAGAGAGCTGTTTATACAAAATATTGTCACTTCAGGATACATATGAAGTTAATGACTAGATGAATCTGTTTGAGGTGCCATCAGATGGTGGTATGCATTTTTGGCACACCACACTTACTAGTATTCTGATGTTTCAGGCCAGATTTTATTTTCAACATAATTTATATGAAAACTGGGCATGTAAATAGTGCTCCCCCCCCCCCCCCCCAACAGAAACACATTTTTATAAAATTTTGTCCGAGATGTTTAACTATGTTGTTGTAAAACCAACTGGAGAACAAGACCTGAACAGATATGAGAGTCACAGTATGTGAAGTTTGCTCTGTCTGCTGTTTTTTGTAGGAATATTTTATTTTCTTTACAAGCAAGAAGAAAATAAATTGCAGTAAATTACTATAGCTGGATGGCCTTCATGGAAGTTGAAAAAGAAAGAAAAACAGCTAACCTGCTAATAGATTGTATAATTTGTTACTGAAAAAAAGGATACTTCACAGCTATTGGAAGACAGTGGACAATATTATAACCAGCTAGAGGAAAACGGGCTATAAGTCATTCCAAAATAAATAAAGCTTGTGGTTCTTACTGTGATACTGAAGGGGGGAAAATAAAATCTTTAGAAATATTTTAACATGTTTTTCTAAGTGTAATTAATTAATGACTCCTAAGGTTTTTTTTCTCCATGTAATTTGTGTAAGTCCATTATGACTAATGGGGAGAGAGGAAAAAAAAAAAAACCAACAGATTTTCAGTTATTTTGTATAAAATTCCACAAAAAATGGTGAACGAGGTCTGGTAACTGCACTGTTCCTTGCAGTGGACAGATTGAAGCAGGATTTTTAAGCATTTCTTTAGAATAAGACAGCTACCTACCCAGTTCTGAAAATTTTACTAGTCTCAGATAATTGAGGGAAAGGACAGGGACAAATTGAGTTAACCCTAATATAGTCACACTCAACACTCAATGCTGTGTTCAGAAGGAATCCTACTGTTTTTCAGGCCCCTTTTTTTGACTTTTTAAAATTAAAGTAACACGTAGGTTTTTCTGGTAGTCTTTTGGGTGTCTGTAGCTATAGCTGCTGCAGTAGTGGTGGGCAATTGCAGACAAAAGGAGCGGCTTACAAAGGTGGAGGAAGGATGGGGTAGTAGCTTGTGAATGTCCCTTGACAAAATCTCAGAGGCCAAATTTATTCTGTCGAGACAGATCTCCCTAGGCTTGCTTTTCATTTATGAGAGGGAGAAACTCAAAGAGAGTAGCTAATTTGGTGGTAGGGACGATCTCAACTCACATTTCATCCCAGAAATGAGAAGGTGAGTATCTGTGATCTGGCCATAATAAAGGCACATCACTGAATGGAATTAAGCAACAAATGGTAAAAATAAATATTTAAAACGGTGCATAACTAACCTATTAAATGTTGAACAAATTTACTGAAGGAGATGGTAATTTTTCATTCCAAGTTTATAAGGCAGTACTGTGTTATACCCTCACAGAAACATGCACGTGAAGAGCGGGTAAAGTGAGATATCTTGTATTTTACTAGAGATGGGAATTATTTTTTTCAAGGTATAACAAACTTTCAGTGTAACACCATTTGTTTTAAAATAAGGTACTAGCTTTTAATCAAGTTTTTTCCTGTGCTTCAGCTGATGCATTTTGATTTTTTGCAAAACCCCTCATGAGTTCTTTGTTTAAGCATGTTTTAAACTGTAATTGCACTTAATGTTCTGGTGAGATGGAGGGCACTGTATCTGTGAGTGTGGGTTTAGTTTTGTTTTTTTTTAATTATATGCTAAAACAGTTTTTAAAAAATATTCAACTATTTGTGTCCTTATGGTACCTCAGCCTTCCTAGTATCCAGTTTAATGAACTATCTCCGTTCAAACACAAGAATGTTTTCTCTGCTGTTTCTTACATGCCTAAAAGCTGGGTGTCTCAGAGGATTTTGAGAGTCATTCATAAACTGCTCACTAATTTTTCACGGAATTCAGTCTTTTTCCCGTAAATTACATTGGAGTGACTCAGAAGTTGTAAATGGGTCCTTCAGTTCCTAAACGTATAGGAAAGTGTCCTCCTCCCTGTAATGTCCATTCAGCGGTGTAGCAGTTAAAACCTGTATTAGAAAGGTGGGCCCAAAGGGGTTGCTATAAGGTTGTTTATTTGTGTTAATATATTTAAAACGTGGTCACGTTGTGTTTGTGCGATACTCCAACTGCCGTGTTTCCTTGCTTGGAAGTGTTAGCAACTTGAGCATGGGTATAAAAATAGGCCTGATAAAATTAATAGACTTTTATCAAGCTTTCTTAAGCATCCTGACAGAGGAGTGGTTTCTGAAAGAATAATGAGAAAGATTTGCAGCTGGTTTTGGACAACTCTTCATAAGCAAAAAGGGCAGCGTTTGTGCTTTTCTTTGTAAGTTTAGTTGAAATACCATGAAAAGGTAATGGGGATGGGTATAAGGGGTGTGGGAATAGCAAAAAGGAAATGAGCCTTTCTGTCAGTAATGAATGAGGATTTACATGCAGAAAATGGAAAGGCAGGCAAAGGTCAAAAGTGGAGAGATCAACTTACATTTTTGTAATTATAACACCTCTTCCCTTCCACCCCAGTCTTCCTAATACTCCATTAGAGCGGTTGTATAGGAGAACCATATGTATCAGCTTTGCGAATTGATGTGAAGAAATTATTAGTATACTGGTCAAAACCAAAGGAAAGCAAATGTCAGATTTATAATCAAGAAAATATAATCAAGAGACTGGATCATTTAATTATCTATTTGTTGTTCCTGTACATAGGAATGGCAGTGTTTTAAGTTGTGAATGACTTCTCTAAGGGATGGGTCTAGGACAGAACTTGAGAGGATCCCCATGTACTGACTGTAAGCAGTAGATTTAGTGAGCTTTACGTATCAATACAAGCGGATGTATTCAAAGGTGGAATTTTTCATGTAAAGTAAAGCTTGCTTGGATTGACAAGAAAATGAACTGTAGGGAATGTCAAACTAAGGAGGAAGGCCAACTGGGAAGAAGAAAATATACTGGCTAGTTTTTATCAACTGTCCTATTTAGAGAGGAAACTGAGAGGTTTTGAGAAATAGGGAAAAGGTGATTCAGACTGTTGGTATAAAGCCTGAGCTGGTGAAGTAGCGGTCATTTAATAGGAAGATGCTCAAAGATGTCACTCTTTAGAAAGGACATGGAGGTGTTAGCTGGTGCTATGGGAAAACTCATGCTGTTGTGATCTAATCTGAAGGATTAAACTCAGTTTGGGGACTTGATCCTGCATTTGCTGCAAAATTAAACATATGCTTCAATCCTTTTAATTGTTCTGCTATTTTACCAGTCTTCCAAGAATAGAAATCTCTATTCTCTCTTTCTCACAAGAAATGCAATTCACAGTTGCAGTCTGAATAATATTCTTTGTGATCCATCTTGTCCGTATAGAGTTCTGCAGAGGGGAAGACGTTTTCTTTGATGGTTCCTGTCTTGACTTATTTCATGTAGATGTTAATTGGTCATGGAATGAAATACAATATGTACTATTATTTCCTCTGCATAATTTGATCCTACTCGACCTGCCGACAGCACCACAAAGCTATGTGTATGGGGGGGAGTGGTTTGCATGCACTGCGGGATGGGGAGAAGAATGCAGAATGACTTAAAGCAAGATATGTCAACATTTCCAAGCCCCGTAACTCTAGTTGGCTATATAACTTTTCAGAGCAACTATTTCCTAATAATTTAATTTTATATAAAAATACTCAAATCAGTAATTCTAACTCCAAGCAGCCAGGAGACCTTGAGTATTAATGCAGTCTTGTATTGCATGTGTTTCTATTTCAAACTGTTTTGGAGCTTTCCTTTATCATTAGAGTACTTCTTGTATTGATACATGCTACCCCCAAAATATCTGTTTTAGTTGACAATGCAAATGCCTAACCTTTACACGGCTTTTTACACAGAAGACTTTTTTTTTTTTAAGAAAAGATTTATTATTTTGGAATTCTGACACTCCTTTTTAATCATTCCCTGCACAAATCCTGTATCCGTATGTAGGACACTCTTGAATACAAATTTCACATTCTAAACTTGAGTGAATTAAAGTTTCCAGTTAATGTCACTGGACTCTTGCTTTGAGTTTTACAGTCTTTTTTTCAGTTTCTCATATGTGAAAAACAAAGTAAGGTTGTACATATGTATTATTTGATGAATTCTGTAAATTCTGGATTACTTTAAATCATTTTAATGCTATTTAAGTTTCTTGTGATTCTCATAATTAATTATAGCTCTTCTTAGGGCGCACATTAGGAACAGACCATTTCATTGCACTGCTGTTTCTGAAGCAAATGATTGTTGTTACAGGGAGACCTTTGCAGGTAGTGTTTAATTTAAATAGGTTCTTACAGCAGCCTCTTGGCTGTTAAATTTTGTAATTCAAGCATCTGTCATTCAGAGCTCACTCCCTGGCAAAGCAAATCTTAGGTAACAGAGGCATTTATATTGTGGCCTGGAAGCAGCGCTGTATTGATTAAGTTGGATGGTTTCAAGAATGGTAAATTAACCGTAACATGTAATTTACCCCTTCTTTGTTATTTTAGTAGGACAGGATTTTTGAATGATGTATAACAAAAAAAAATTGATTGCGTGTTTCTAGTTATGATACTGTTCATTCTAGAAGGAGTGATTTGTTGTCTGCAGGTGAACTTTCAAAATACATGTAATCTAATCTAACAGCCCAGGGATGGGAGGGGGCCTGACTGCTCCTCCGTGCACTCGGCTGCATGTTCCTGCCTCCTCCCGTGCGTAGGATCTAGCGATTGCATGACCACAGTGAGTCAGATTAGTTTGTTTATCCGCTGGAGAGTGAATCCAACAAGTTGATGCAGCTCACATAGCTGGAGGAAGAGGAGGAGGAGGAATGAGTAGGGACCACCCATTTCAGCAGCAATTCGGGGTAAAGGATTGAGTGTAACATGAAACAATATAATTTTTGTTCCCATCTTTACTTTGTTTTCTGTTAACACAGCGGAGAGTTTATTTTATCATAAAATGATCAAGAGCTGTAAACTTTATTGGGGTGACTTGTTTTACTCTTAGCTAAATAGCTAGATAACATGTCAGCTACAGTAATTCTGAAATAAGCCTCAGCAAAATATTATCTGTATCACATCTGTAGATTTACTTGTCAAATCATGTAGAAAAGCCGAGCAACTGTTGTGTTTCTCATTAAGGGAAGAACTAAATTTGAGCTCACAAAGACAGGTTAGCTGAGTATTTATCTTTAAATGATACTTTGCTTGAGATTCCTCCGAACTGCTGTACATGGACAAGGTAGTGTAAACAGATAATGATTTATAGACCCTAGCATACAAATTTCATAGGGCTGTCCATGTCAGAATAATGTTTTGGTCATTTTTACCGGTTTGGTTGGGTTTTGGGATTTTTTTTGGCTGTTGTGTTGTTGTTGGTCCCACCCCCACCCCAGCTGATTTGAGTTACGAAAAGCTTTTGCATCACACTTGTCTTCAAAGTATTTTCAAGTTACATTGCAAGGTAGGCTATTTGCAACAGTTATTTGGAGCAGAAATTGAAGCTTGTTGCTTTTTCTTAAAACCGAACAAACTCAAGTGCCCCCTCTGCCTCTCTGTTTTCATTGTGTCAGAGGTGGTCCCTTTCTTAATCCATTCTTCTCCTGGAACCTTTCATCACTTTTCTGCAGGGTGTCAAGGAGCAGGACACAAGCCTAATATCAACACCTAATAATTTGGTATGCTTGGTATCGCAATTCTGTTTCTGCGTGATAGATTCTTGGTATCGTGCATGATTTATATCATGACACTACTCGCTTAACCACGTTTTCCATGGCCAGTTCTTAATCTCTGTTTTCCCTAGTTGACCGCATTACATTCATCTGTTCCCTGTTTTTGTCTCATGTCTTGCATTAAGTACATGTAAAACTTCTTTGATTATTATAATAAAGTCTATTATGCAAAGGTAAGTGGGAGAAAAGGGCCCCGTACTGAGAGAGTTCTCTGCAACGCAGTTTGTGTTAACGTGGGGTTTATTCGGTGGAAAAGTTTCAGTGTTTCTGTGATGGCATTAAACGTTTTAATCACTTTCAGTTCTACTATGAAATTTTTATCCAGGAAAAATAAGTTTGGGTCTGGATATCACTTCTTCATCTTCTAAGTTTGACTAACCAAATGCCCACTAGGGTATTTATTCTTCTGATTTTTGTCCCAGGTTTGATGTTAGAATTGTTTAGTGACCAAGCTCTGTTTCCACTGTCAGTAATGTTCCTACCATTTATAACACTGTGTAAAATCCAGTCTCTCTTTCATCAGTACTAATGGAAGTGAATGATAGTATGAGGTGATGGAAACATTTTATTTCCTAAACACTTCTCAGTTTGCCGTTGATTTCAGTTACTCTGGAGGACTGATCTTTCACAGCTGTTGCAAAATGTAAGTGGGTTTTTTCCCTGCTGTGCAGATATCTGCCTTTTTCTAAACTCTCCGTGGCACAAAAGGGTCTTTTTAAAATGTCACAAATACAAAGCAATTTATGTTGGCATTAAATGTAAACATTTTGCTGTCGTTGTTTATGGAAGAAATTGAAAGTTTAGGAGTGAATGGGTAAAAAAAGATAAATACTGAGCAACCTCCTTATAGAAACAGGAATGCGAGTTACACATAGTTTATTCTTTGGGAAATATCTTACATTCAGTTTTATCAGTTACTGCTTGAAAATACTTGGGGCTTCACTTTTATATAATTACAGCAACTATGCCTTTTACTGTCGACTCTTTTACAAATAAGTTTTGTCAAATGCAATGACATATGGATGAATTAATTGTTGTAAGTTTACTTGTGGTCTAAGACTAGTGAAAACTATAGGTATGTATATCTAGTTAAAACTAGATATACATACATGTATATGTGTGTATATAAATATGCCTAGATAAATGGTTGCATATGCATAAAGCTACCTAAAACCCCTTATGATATAAAATAATAGGATAGGTTTTAAATGAAATAACTTTACTTTTAGAAATTACTTTCCACTGAGGGTTAGCGCTGGACATTAATGCGTACATATGGAAGCACAATGTTGATTCAGATGGAAGAGGAAATATCAATTTAGGTTGAGGAATGTGTTCCCTATAATCCTCCCTGTTCTCAGTTATTCTTACAGAGCTTTGCATAGAGCTTGTAGCTATAGTGCGGGAATACTAACTTCAGTAGCAGATGTGAGCCTGAAGCTTATTACATGTTTCACCAGATGTTTCATTTATCTTTAGGGCAACCTTCTGGTTTGTTTTTTATATCAAACACTGTGAGAAATCAAAATTTGGAATGTATTTTAAACATGTTATGGGTATTTGGAGATAAAGGAACCCTTTTATAACCTGAAGAAGCATTGTAATGTCTCATATTAAATGTATTTTTCTTTTAAACTATATTTCAACAAGATACTTTATAATTTCATGTATTGATCCAATTTGATTTACACTAAGCTTGCTTGTAAAGATAATGTAACCCTTAAACTGAGCAGGTTTTGTTTGTTTATGTAAGCTCATTGTCTATTTTTATATTTCTTTATTAATAGTTCATGCGATTTATTATCTTTGTTTACAGCTTAAAATAATCTTTTTTGGTTGAAGAAGCCTCAGCATTTCCAGTAATAATTGTGAATCTCAAGAAAAGATCCCTCGGACAGGGTGATTCAGTTTTTAGTTGTGGAAGGAAATTGATCTTTGGGGTTTATTCGGTGGAATTCTCTAGGCCTCTCCTTTCAAGTCCTCTTGACTGCAGTTCAGTGTTATTCAGTCCTTGGCTTTGTTTCCTTTCTGTCCTTTGACAGTTCTGTATTTTCATGTTTGCTTACCATATTGAACTGCAGTCGCAAATCTAAGCACAGTTCGTGAAACAAAATATTTTCGGACTGGCTTACCCATGTTAATTTTTTGAAACCATTTCTGTTGCGTTTTTGACATTCAGTGAGTGGTTAAAATAAATATAGTCTGTGACTGTTAACCAAAGATTTTGTACCTATTGTGACGAGTGTCTTGTTTGCATTTGAAAAAGTATTTAGGCTGAATCCTTTGAGAACTATATAGTGCTCTGCATAATTGCTTTTAACATTTTCAATAACTAACCAAAAGATGAATGCAGAATGAAAATAACTGCTTTTGAAACACAAAAAGTCTCCTTTGATGAAATTTCACACTATGGTTGTTTGTTTCTAAAAAAAAAAAAAAAGCCTGTATTTTACTCAAACCAAACTTGGATTACTTAGATCACCATAATTTTTCTTTAGTATGTAGCAGAACTTCTGGGATCTTGGCCCCTTTAAAAAAAAAAAAAAATCAAACAATAATATTTTGTGTGACTTGAATTAAGGTTTGGTGTTTTTTTAGTTATTTGTTTCTTTACCATGTTCTAACTTACTAGGCCATCTTTTCCAGTCATAGAGTCACTGAATAGCTGAGGTTAGAACGGATGTCTGGAGTTTTCTGGTCCAGTCCGCCTGCTCAAAGCAAGGTCAACTAGAACACGTTGCTTAGGGCTTCGTACATTTGGATTTTGATCATCTGCAAGGATGGAGGCTCCACAGCTTCTCTGGACAGCCTGATCTGGGGTTTGTCCATCCTCACAGCTTTTCTTAAAAAAAAAAAAAAGGTATTTTGTCTTATGTTTAAATTGAATTTCCTGTGCCCATTACCTCTCATCCTGTCATTGGGCACCACTGACAAGAGTCTTGTTCTTCCTTCTTGATATCCCTGCCCCTCCCTGCTTAAGTGTTTATGCACGTGGATAAGATCCCCTGAGCCTTCTCCAGGCTGAACAGCCCCAGCTCTCTCAGCCTCTCCTTGTACGACAGATGCCCCCAGTCATCTTCATAGCCTGTCCTTGAACTCTCTCCAGTAAGTCCACATCTCTCTTGTACTGGGGAGCCCAGTACAAGACACAGCACCTTAGATGTGTCCCACCAGTGCCCCTCAACCTACTGGTAGCGCTCTGCCTAATGCACCCAGCAGGCTGTTGGCCGCCTTTGCTGCAAGGGTGTGTTGCCGGCTCATGGTCAACTTGGTGTCCACCAGGACCCCCAGGGTCTTTTCCGCAGAGTTTATTTCCAGCCAGTCAGCCCCAGCATGTGTTGGTGCCTGGGGTTACTCCTCCCCAGGGGCAGGACTTCGCATTTCCTTTTGCTGAACTTTGAGATTCCTGTCAGTCCATTTCTCCAGCCCGTTGAAGTCCCTCTGGATGTCAGCACAAACCTCTGGTGTATCAACCACTCCTCCCAGTTATGTATCATTGCAAACTTGCTGAGGGTGCACTCTGTCCATCACCCAGGTCGTAAATGAAAAAGAGAGAAGAGTATTGGACCCAGTAGTGACCCCTGGGGCATACCACTAGTGACTGGCCTCCGGATGGACTTTGTGCTGCTGATCCTGCATGCCTCATTGTCACTGTGTCTTTTATCTGGAGTCTGTTTGGGTAGTATTAATCTTGATGAACTTTTTTCCTCCAGCTATAATTTGGGTTTGTAAATATAACTTAGTTATGAAGGCATTTTGGCAGTCAGTGAAATATAGGTACCACCAAGTGATTCAATGATTCATCTTTTCCTCAAATGGAGCTGTTTTGCTTTGGGGCTGCGTTCAGAGTAAATGGTGTCCCAAGAGTTTATAATCTTCAGAGAAGAAGCAGGAATGGAAAGAATTGACTCGTCCAGCCCCCGTCAGGGAGTCCTTGAGCTGAGCAAGCAGTGGAACCGCAGCCTCCTGCCTCCAGCTCCGATGTACTGCACATCACACTGCTTTTTCTCTTACTTATTAGAGAATTGATTGCCGTGGATCTGTCCCCCTGCTTCCCAACTTGTTTCCCGTGTACAAAACCTACTTTAAGTTTATAACTTCCTCCTTGGCACAGAGTGCTTTTTCTGCCTGTTCAAACAGGGTGTGAGTTTAGTTCTTGGCTACTTTAAAAGAACAAGCCACACTTAGATATAAAAGTTTCAAGTGCTATGTTGCTGAAATATATTAGCTTTGGCTTGCAGAATCCTGCCATATGATGTTACAAGCCGTAGAAAGGGGAGAAATTCACCCTAACTCTATCTTGTGTAGCTTGATCTAAAAGCCACGAGGTTTGTATTCTAAATTTGATATTCTTAAACTGTTGAGGGTTTTAGTTGTGTTTAAATTATTTTATATCTTTTGCATGTGAACATAGTGCATGATCTCAAGTTGTTAGATGCCAGAGACTGCTTGTGAGAAGGCACGACTGTCTTTCACCTCAAATACCTAACCACTCCTGTTTTTATTGTTCCTCTTGCTGTGATATGGAACAGACTTTTTGAAGCTGGCCTGAATTCATCGTTTCTTTGAGGACACACTGAAGAAGTTATACTAACAACAAGTGTTGCTAGCATTAGCCTGGGCTTTAGAAACTCTACTGAGTAATACCAATGATAATGCCATTCAATAGATACCTTGCAGTGTTATAGCCCCTAATTGCAATACTAGCGCACTACGAAATGGGGATTTCTGTTTTGAGTTACCTTAGTCTGAATTCCCTAACTGCTGGGTTATTATCTGGGCAGTGGTGTGAAATCATAAGCTGGATTTCCCCCCCCCCCCCCCCCCCCCCCCCCCCCGGGGGGTGGGTAGAGGTGAACCTTGTAATACTGCGAACAAACACATGCTGTCAGGCTTCTGTGCCTTGTTTGTTGCTGAGAAGTTGCCTTTCCATTGCTTATTGTTGAACTTGCTTTATAACACCCTTTTTCCATGTATATAAAAGTATGGCCATGTGCATTAACATTTACCATGGTATCCACCTTGCTTCTTGGTTAAATACATATTTAAATACAGGGGGGATGTGTGTATTCTCTCTCTTCCCCCCCTTCCTTCCGCCCCCTCTATGTGTGTGTATATGTACATATACATACACACATAAGTGAAAACAAGGAAGCAGTAAGTGATGAGGAGAAATCTGATTTCCCTGGGAAGAAAATGGGACCTGCAATAGCTAGCTATTCAGGTTGTCCAAGACAAAGTTGGAAGTCTGATATAGAAATAGTTTGGGGATTTGGAGAATGTTAATGCAGCAGCACAATTGGACTGCATCTGTCTTGGCCAGTTGAAATGTCATTTAGTTGTACTAGGTTTTACTTTCTTCACATCTGCGTGGAAAGCCTCTGAAGACTAAACAATGCTTGTTTAGGTACTTCAGTAGATTCTTGTGTGTTGAAACAAGGTGGTGTGTTGTCCTCCCCCTCCCCCCCGAAGCGTGGCATGCTAAGTTGCATTTTTCTTCCCCAGATTGATGAGTGAGCATTCTGGTAGAAAGGTAAGGGGAACTGTTTAAAAAAAAATGACTTTCATGGTTCTTGTGTCAAAATGGTGTAGCTGCTGCCAGTGAGCCTTTGCAAACTCTCCCTGCTGGCTTTCCAGGGCACCTGTGTTGTAAGTTGCTAACCCTGTGTTAAAGCACTGAATTGGAGTTATTTACAAATATGTACTGTTATGCCTGAAACCGTATGCTTTTAAAATGTTAAGTACCTTAATACTGTTTCACTAATTAGATGTTGCACATGCCACTTAATCGATAGCTGTTGTGGCAGCAGTCATGTAAAGAAACAGTACAATGATATAGTAGTGATGTTCTTGTTGGAATTGGCTTAAAACCAAGGATTCACCTACTGAAGCATAACATACTTCCTCATTTGATTAGCTCCAAAATTCTTAACACATAGTTTTTCTTCTAACATTGGTGCTTAGCTGTATGGGATGAGATGTGTTGAAAATTTGGATGCCATCAGTTCTGGATGACTATTTTCTGGTCAGAATGTCCTGTCTCTCATCACTGTAAGCTCTTGCTGCCTGCCAGCATCCATGGCCACTAAATAACTTTTTGCATCTCCAGTACCCTGCTAATGCTATTGCCTGTCATGTTGACATTTACATAATATTATTTGGCTTCAGGAATCAAAGGAGGCTGGTTTTCACATGCAGGAAGGGGCTGCCTCTATTGGCATTTGATTTAACTTGCTGTTTCTTGGTGCAGCCAGCAGCTTCCAAAACGATTGTGCCATGGCCATTGGCAGGGAGGACTTAATAAAAAGGCATAGGTTTTCATGAGATGTGAAAATGTCTTGTCATCTAATTGCAATAATTCAGGAGTCTTGCAGGCAAATCCTTTCACAAGGTTTGAACCACTGCTCCTACTCTTCCTCCAAAATTGAATATTGTTCTTCAGGCTCCCTAGAAAATGTTAATCGGGGTCTTCTACTCTTGAGCCCCCCTATAATCAGTTTCCTTCATGTTGTTTCACAAACTCTAAACTATCCTAAGAGAGAACTGAGAACAGCTCTTGGTAACTAACATGCTACAATAAAATGCTAGTATAATGTGTATCCCTTATAATATTTTAATATATTGAAAAAAAGCCCTAATTATTTCAGACACTCTGTTCTGGCTCTCACTAGGCATCAGCTAAGTATGGATTCACAGCCTCCACATGTGCAACACAAGCCTTTCACTTCATCTATAGAAATGTTTAGGTGGAGGGGTTGTTTAGTTATCCTTTCAGAAACCTGCATGTTAAGATTTTTCTTGTGTCAGTACTAGCATAATGAAATTTGATTTTTCCCTCTTCTAAAGAGTTGCCCAGTGATAATAAGTGATGTTGAATATGTCTGTCTGCTGCGTAATGGTTGGATCTGTAGCTCGAGAACTAAACCAGCAAGGAGCCCGTCGATCTCCAATCTTTCTGTCTGCAAGCTAAAGAAGGGCAAAGATTTTTATTGTGGCGGGGGCTGCAAGCAGGAGGACTTGATTCATTTCATCTGAAAGTCAATGCTTGGCAAAGCATTTGAGCTGACCCCGTGTCTCGTAGTGGAGAGATGTTTTCTCATCTGTCTATTGGGTAGGACTTCGCCTGGATTCTGACTTACTCGTTCCTTGTGTGAATTAGTTATGTTGCTCATGCCTTGAGGACTTGGCTGATAGCAATGAGGAGTGCACTTAAATGGTAGTGCGGCAGAGATCCAAATGAAGCTACCCTTGGTTGGAGCTTTCATATGGTTTAATCATTGCTCTCTAAGCTAGTTGGATGGGATGTCTCAGTCTTTCTTTGTGTCATGGACAGTTAAATGGCTACCTGCTCAATGGGATGTGTTACGGAGAGGTGTCAGGTCGTGTTTTAAGAGTGTTGTAAAGAGGTATGCTGAAATGTCCGTGTGACATTGTGTTCATCTAGGTATTATACAAAGCTCCTAGTTATTGCTTTAAATGAGGGGTGAGAGTTAAGTGCTATTCTTACTGAAAAGAAAGTTAATACAGCATTTTAGTGCTGTTTGATCAGTGAGTAACAGCACCTGGGCTAGATAAAACTGGTAGACTTCGTAAAACTAATGTGAATTTTGGGGGTTGTGTGGAGTCGTCCTTTCTTCCTTAAAGGAGCAGTAGATGTTAGCTGCTTCAAGCCTTCCTGGCTGTCCTGGTTTCAGCTGGGATAGAGTTAATTTTCTTCTTAGTAGCTGGTATAGTGCTGTGTTTTGGATTTAGTATGAGAATAATGTTGATAACACTGATGTTTTAGTTGTTGCTAAGTAGTGCTTACACCAGTCAAGGACTTTTCAGCTTCCCATGCTCTGCCCGGTGCACAAGAAGCTGGGAGGGAGCACAGCCAGGACAGCTGACCCAGACTGGCCAAAGGGCTATTCCATACCATATGATGTCATGCTCACTATATAAACTGGCTATATAAACTGGGGCGAGTTGGCCGGGGGGGGGGAGCGATCGCTACTCGGGAACGGGCTGGGCATCTGTCAGTGGGTGGTGAGCAATTGTGTCGTGTATCACTTGCTTTGTATATTATTATTGTATATTATTATTGTATATTATTATTGTATATTATTATTGTATATTATTATTGTATATTATTATTGTATATTATTATTATTATTATTATTATTATTACTACTACTACTACCACCACCATCACCACCACCACCACCACCATTCTATTTCATTTTACTTCAATTATTAAACTGTTCTTATCTCAACTCACGAGTTTTCTGACTTTCACCCTTCCAATCCTCTCCCCCACCCCACTGGCGGGGAGTGAGCGAGCGGCTGTGTGGTGCTTAGTTGCTGGCTGGGGTTAAACCATGACACTGGCGCATGGGGAGATCTTGCTCTGCACAAGTAGGCCCCCAATGGAAGAAGCTGTAAGCCTGAGGCTGAAGACACGCTTGTCTTTTTTTTTTTCCAAGTGCACTTAACACATTTTAAAGCTAGATACTTGTGTAATTTTGATGCAAAAGACGTGTTTATGGGGGTAGCTACTGTGTTGTCCTTCTGTTTTGCCAAAAATTAGAATTTTTCTTGACGGATTCTCACTGCCAAATGTTTAACAGTGTTATCCCCACATGATGGGCTGATGGAGGTCACAGAAAACAAATAGTTTGTGTAACTTTCAACTATAGAAACAGTCTGTAGCGATGATTTTTCTTTTAATGAATCCTGATGTACTATAAGGACAATTCAGGAAAATTGTTGTATGGGGGCTGTGTGTGCTTCAGTGTTTGGACCACATTTTGTGAGCTTGAAACTTAAGAATGGTGTGAGAGATTCTGCAAAACAGACGTGTGGATATTTAATACCAAGGCATCAGAAAACCTGTTCCTTCATTGTATCTGGTAAGACAAGATGGGTGTTTTGGCCTTAAGTAAGCTGTTGAAGATGTCCCTCTTCTTCCCCTTGGCCTTTGAATTTTTGCAAAGCAAACACTAAGAGTGGTACAAGATACCCAAACTTTGAAGCTTTACAAAAAACGAAAAATCTTTTTCTGCTTTTCAAGGGGAGATGGGGGATTTAAAAGCCCCCAAACCCCTTATGTGAAGTCATTATTGTTTTTCTTCACTTACTGACAAGTTATTAACAAAATGAGACTGACTTTCTTGTGATGCATACTGTATGACATTACTGATTTTCAAAGTGCAGTGATTGCTAAGTTGTTTCCATTTCAGTGTCTGTCTTCATTCTGCTTTCAAATTGTTGAATATGAAAGTCTGTGTTAAATTAAGCAAGTAAGAATGACTGTGTAATTCATTAATCTTTAAACATTTCCAAATTTTTTCCAGATAATTTAATAACCTCTCTGAGTATTTACGTACTATAAAATTTCATAAAAATACATTAATCTGATGGACATTTATGTAGGAAAGGAATTAGATTTTCACCACACATTCTTGTGTTATTGTGTGCTTAATTGCTCTGTAACTTGTAGCATTGAGGTAGATATGTTGGTAATATTTTGTAAAGAAAGAGCTTTTACCTGTTAGTGTAGCCTCACTAGAGTAAACATGCAAAAATCAATGGCCAATAAAGAAACTTCAGGAAATCTTACTAAAATTATTTTTTTTTTTTTTTTAAAGGAAGTGCTTAGTCAGATATGAGGTTACTTCAACATACAGTTGGTTTTTGACCATGCTGATTCCTTTTCGTGCCTTTAATCCTACTTTGCATTTTAGTGGCTAGAATGATACTCATTGGACAAAAATTGTATCAGTAAAGGCTTCAAGGTGCTGAAGTTCCTGGGAATGCGTTCCTAGTAGAAAACATTTGATGCTTTCATTAGGCGTTTGATGTTTATTAGGAAATGAGATAGCATCTTCTTGCTGTTTTACAAGGAAAACAAGAATTAAGTTGCCCAGATGGCATTTTTAGTAGTATAATTTACTGCTGTCATGATAATATAGGCTTACTGAAACTTTTTTTCTTGATAAAGATTTAAATCTTGTATCAAATCCATCTTCAGTCAACATAAAAATAGTAGTGTAGTCAGCCAAATGGATGCTTAAATATGGATAATGTTTACCTGCTGTATAGGAGGAGATTGAGGATTCAGTGGTGAGTGTTTGTAAGATACTGTGAAGATGGAACTTTCTATATAAATGACAAGAAAACTACTCCAAATATATGGCAGAAAACATTCAAGATATGTTGCATTTTCTTCTGGCAATTGCTTCTTAAAGGTCATCGTCAACAAAATAGTGAAATTATATTGCTTGATTTCAACTTTAATTTCAAGATGCTAGTTTAAAATGGATTTCTGAATTAAAAAATGTTCTTAGAAGACTCAAGTGTTTTAATATTTCTGGGAGATACTACTATAATGCTTTTGTCTTTTGGAATAATGTTGCATACCTTAGAAGAAAATTTTGCAAGTTATCTTGACAGTCTTGCCCATCTTCTTTAGAATATTCTTGAGGCTTGGGTGTGTTTTATTTAAAAACAGCACAAGTTTCTGCTACCTTGAGTTGTGTAGAGAGTTGTGTGGTCAGTGAGATTTATTTGGTTTGTCCAAAGGCTTATCTGAGTGTTTGCTCCTGTGTTAATAAAATGCTATGATAGCTTGATGGGTTTGATTGCCTCCTAATTCAGTGGTTATGTGCTTAGACCAGAGCCCCAAGCTTGCTGTCAGAAAACACTGGGCGAGTGCCAGCACATGTGCAGGAAGTGATGTGCTTCCATTTGCTGCTTTCCCGTTATCCCGTCACGCACATCCCCGTGCTCCCCATTCCCTTGTTTTACCCCTTTTCTCTGAAAACTTGTTCTCATCCTCCTTTATTCCCACCAGTGACAGAGCTACCCTTTCCTATCTTGCCCTGCTTTGGTAGGAGGTGTGTCCTTGTGCTGGCCCGTGTCTTGGAGCCACCTCTGTAAAACAACAGGTAGTGATGGGCAGTCACTGCCTGCATTGCTGAGCTGCCCCACACTCCAGGACAGTTACTTCTGCCCATGCCGCCAAGCCTCTCGTCATCAACTCTGGCGGAGACTATGCATGGGGAACTGCTGTCTAAACTGCTAATAAATGACGGTCTGGAGATACATGCTTACGTCTTGGGTAAGTATCTCCAGACAGAAGCACTCCAAACGTGTTGTTTTATTTTTATTATGTTCCTGTTACTTTTCACTGTTCACCTACTGATTGTGATACCTCCTCTGGGTATCCCGTGCTCTTTCTGTAGAGCACAATATCACACAGTGCTGTAGTAAAACTAACAATGAATTGTGATGAAGGTTAAAAATTAATGAGTTCACTGAGCATACACAATGAATAGGTACTTTAGATTTTTTTCCTCTTCTGTTTCTCCCTTCCTTTCTCATAAAATGAAGGACTTTTTGCTTTAGAAAGCGTTAAGACACTAGCAAAGCCTCAGTTGCTGTAATGAGCATCTACTCACGGAAGAGAGTTGGGCTTGCTCTTACTAGAGCGGTACCGTCGGTGGCATAGATGGAGGTGATTGCTACAGATTTGCTTTCAATTTATCCCATAGTCTATAAAGAAAATGCAGATTTGTAAAGCGTACATTTCAGATGGTGTGCACTTTTTCCACCACAGTTGCGAACTTACTAAAATACAACAATTCCTTAAGAAAAATTTAATCCACTTTGGACAAATACGTTCTGCCCTTTTTTTCATCCTTGAATTTAGCAATTAAAATGGAGTTGAATTAAGTCTTTTGACTCACTTTTGTTTTTGTGGTCTTATGATTGACTATGACTCTTGGACTTTTGCCTATTTTCAGGTGATTTTTTCCCATCCAGCTACTCACAGTCCCTGGTCTGCTTAGCTTCCAAGTTTAGAGGAGATCAGGTGCTTTCAGCCCAGTATAGCAAAAGTGCATAAAATAGAGTACTGTTTTGTAACACTGACTTGATATTTCAGAGGAGGAAATGAATATTATTGAGGAAGGCAATATTTACTTTTAATTTTTTTTCTCCCTGAATAGGAGAATTGTTGAGTTACTGAGCTTGTGCATTTGTCTTGGGAGAAGTGTGTAGGGGGTTGGATATAGATAAAAATCTGCAAATATGTGCATGCATATGTGTTGCACAGTTAAGCTTAAGAAATACATTTCAGCAGCATCTAAAGGCTTTTTCAGATAAAACATTGCCTTTGCCGGGATTAACTGTGAATTCTTGTTTTTCTTTGCCCATCCTTTTTATTTGTATTTTTTAACCAGAAGAAGTTGGTTGTGGTACTAATTATATTTATATCTTTGCAATTGGAATTGTTATCAATAGATGCAGTCATTGTGATTCATAGTTTTTTAGACAATTAATTGAGATTGTGTGTGTGGAGGGAAACGAATTAATCTGTTGTCTCCATCATTCTCTGTGCTTAATTAAATTAAATAAATGAATTTTCCTTCTTTTCAAATGCGTACGCTGGTTCCTTGAACTAGCATCTGCTAACTTGTTTTAGTCATTGAAGATACTGTCTGAAGCATACATGTGGTTTGGCAAAGCTTAATATGTATAGAAAAAACAGAATTTTTTGTGCTGCTAAAAAGTACCATGTAGTGTATAGCACTTGTTCAGTACGCATGCTACCACATGGTAGCACTTCAAAAGAGACAAATTATTGCCTTAAAAATACCATCCACATTAGCAGTGGTGCTATAAAAGGAATATTTTAGCTGTTTTTCAATATAGTTTGGCCAGAATAACCAAAATTTGCCATGTTCATGTTGCCAGTTAAATTCAGAGCAGTGTTAGCGTAGAGGTTGGATGCTGTTTCTTCTGAAGGACCCTTGTGTCCCTTAGAAAGTATGCCCAATCTTGACTAAATTTTAGTGACACACCTAGTTCGTCCATCTTCTGGATGCCCAAGATTCTGCGAGGAAACAGTCTTCGTCCTCAGATACTCCAGAGAGTCTTTCTGAGGAGGCTGTTGTGGGTGCGGGAGCAGTAAAGGTCTGCCTTGTTCTTGAACCAGTGACCTGTCCTCATGAAGACATTTGTAACTTCTGCTTGTTTGGGCTCATAGTTTAAGGACAAATGTGTGAAATGCGAGTCAAGACAAACAGTTACTAATTGTGAAATCCAGACTGAAGGCTATGCAGATGTTAGTGGTTCGTAACATAGAGTTGGTTGTTACCTCCTTTGGTCCTGCTGCCTGTGTCCAGTCTACGGCACGTGATACCGGGTACGACATTCTTCCACTTTGGTGGGGCTTGGCTTTTTAGGAGACATGTTGGTTGCTGCTCTTAAAACCAGATTTCTAAAGGCATATCAACTTGAAATATGTTTTGGAAATTAAGGCCTTGAGCATCTGAGGTGCCATCAAATGTATTGCATTCAGGCCATCTTTGATCAGAGTTTCACATGTCATAATATTTACGAGCAGTCTGAATGTTGCCAGGCTGAAATACATCTCATCTGATGGTAACGATAACTATTTAGGGACTACATTTTGGCAATGCGTACATTGATATGTGACCTCCTGAGAGCTGGGTTTTAATGAATTGTTTATAAAGAAATAAAAAGAACACAGTTTTGGTGATAAACAAACTTGCATCATGGATCAGGTTGCTACAAGAACGCTTGTTTTGGAAGCATTTTAGAAATAAGCTGTTATTTCAAGAAGGATGTGAATTTGCCAGTTACTTGTAAACTCTGGTGTCTTAGATTTGTTTGCATTTTAAAATCATCAGATGGACCTTTTTTATCCTTTTTTCAGTGCCTTCATTGATTTGACCTATTCTTAAATTAGGTTTTCAAGTAGTGAAGTTATTGACCAAGGATATTTTAAGGTATTGAGAGAAGGTGGCTGAGTTGTCCTAGTGTTGACCGGGGTCATCACATTAGTATTCAGTTCTTGGCCTTGTCTCTGATTTATTATTTAATTTTGCATATGCTATTTTCTTATTGATAAGGTAGGGTATATACCTCCCATATGTTAAAGCCCAGATAAAGTTTCGAATGTTGCCAGTACTTTTTAGAAAAGCAAAAAGTGTTTACTTTATTTTAGCTTTTTCTTTAATCTTTTACAACAAGTTTGTTAAAACGTAGTTGAATTCAGGGTAAAAAAATACCCACCAAACTACTGTGATAGGGTTTACTGTTTTCAGTCAAGGGATTTTGTTAGTACAAATTCACACAAGTCAGTCACGTTCAAGCAAAACACCCATACTGTATAGTTTTGCACTTTTTCTAGTTTAGACAAATTTATACTAACACTTTCTAGCTGCACTAATCCCCCCCCCCCAATTGTTTGCAAGCTAACAAAAAATATGTCCTTTTAGAGACAGGAGGGGTTTTTAAGTAATAGCAAAAGAGAGTATCTTCTGTTAAAAAGTATTTACCCCAGAGAGGTGCTCAGGAGATGCATGATGGCTCAGGAGACACAGGCTGTGTGTTCTCAATGTGAGAAGCACACTGAGAAGTGCAAGCATGATGGTTGGCTTTTCTCATCATAAGGGCACTCCTGAACAAATAATTTGCTTAAAAATATAGGTACGCTGTTTAAATGGGGGGGGAGAGGGGGGAAGCATCCTGGTCTGGCTGCTCCCCTGCCCTTTTCCTTGCTCACCTGAGTTCTGGGCACTCTCAGACTTAGTGGCACTTTTTAGTCGCACCTTTGGAGCATGGCTTGGGAGGAACTGTGACTTGAAACATCGCTAGAAGTGCATGACCGTCCCAAGTCCTAGCAGATTGAGGACTGGGTAGAAGGAGAGAGCTCTTGCCTAGTGTGTGCTAAACTTCAAGGTAGAAAGATGATGTTCTATAGACTGGGCAAAAGATGTAAAGAAACAGTGGTAACAATATCAACAAAAGCAACTTGGGGGCTGTTATCCATTTGTGCAAGTTGGCAGCTTGTTGGAGCTATTTAGCTACTAATACATGTTATAAAATATATATGTTTGGTTAAAAGAGTTTCCATTTCTCCCTGGTGGGGACTGCATCATGTTTTAATTTCTGCAGTTGTTTTCCCAAGGCAGAGATGTTAGCTATTGATGCTTTATTGGTTCTTTGAGATTTTTCCACTATTGCCTTCATTATCATCTAACTGCTAACAGTCATGAGAGGAGGAATTGCTGACTTGAAATCTGGATGGTTTTCAGTGAGTCCTTTTTCTTCTAGACGACATGGTTTACACTTATGTTCAGTTACATATTGCTGGTTATACCATGTTTAAGAAAAGAAGTTGTCTTGGAAGTTGGTTACCCGTTACCTCTCAGATGAACACTTTTAAGAGCATGATAGACCTTTATCCGAGTTTGTAAAAGATGTGGATGTTTTCTTAGGGTATTCCCACTCTTTAACATTCCACCTCTTAAGGGAGAAATTCTCTGAATGGGTCAATCACATGATTTCATAGGAATCTATATATAAGTATCTTTTTCCCATCGTTACATGACACCTCTACTTTGACAATGTTCTCAATTACAAGAGAATTGCCACTGCAAGGAGCAGTCTAGCTCAGCTATCTAAAAATCCACATTAATTTCATTCTCAAAAAATGTTTTCTCTCTTTCAGCTGCTTTTGAAAATCCCTTTCTAGTTTTTCCTTTTCATGACTTCATTTGGCTAGAAAGGATCTAATCATAATTTCATGTTTTAGCATGTTGTAGGACGTCATGTCAAAAGCAAATCTTACTTGCTTTCCACACAGATATATCTTTGAAAAGCTGCTTTTAACCAAAATAGTTTATTCTAGCTACATTTAATAAATGGATCATATGCTTTTTCAATTCAAAATCATGGTCACAGCAGGAGTCTTTTAGTTTGTTCTGAGGGAGGTCTGTGTTCTTTATGTTTTCAATGTAAAATTTAGGAACTTAACATCTTCCCCCCAAAAAGCCTTTAAGTTTAAGGACCGGGCTTCTTTGACAAGCTAGATCTTAGCTTTGCTTTTGTGAGGAACGTTGAGATGCTACCTGCTAAAGCATCGGGGCTTTAAGGAGTGTGTAAGGAGTATGCTTGAAACTGGACACTGTTTCTGGAGGTTGTGCAATGAAAGCAGGATTAAAATTTCTTTTGATCTGGCAAGGAGGAAGGTTTTCATACGGACTTTAAAGTAGCTGCTTGATCAGGTCTACTGGCTGGCTGTCCTGGAGAGTGTAGTGGCATCTTTAGATTTGCCTTGGTTTAGAGACAGCCCAATGGTGCAGGCCTTTTCTTTTCTTACAGTGTATTATGAGATTTCAGACTGTAGCCTGGATGGTTTTGCTCTATTAGTTTTGGGGTACTGTATTATCATGGTGTCCTGGATGAAACACAAATTGCAAGTCATTTCTATTAAGATATTATGAAACAGAATGCAAGCACCAACATATGCTGATGGAAAA
Organism: Platalea leucorodia; assembly: GCF_965183815.1. NCBI lineage: Eukaryota > Metazoa > Chordata > Aves > Pelecaniformes > Threskiornithidae > Platalea > Platalea leucorodia. Next base: position 16,248,931 of record NC_138823.1, read on the forward strand.
AGTCTGCAAGGGTTTATATAAGTGTCTGTAGATTACTTTCAAAATACAGTCAGTAAGATGGCAATTTAATGGAAAGGGCCAGCAGACTGCAGAATGTAGTTTGTGCTGTAAGGGTGATAAGTTGGAAAAATATTTGTCCAATCTTGAAAAACATCTCCTCGTATCTTTAAAGAATATGGTTGGATTTTTTTTTCTCTTGAAAGGATATGAAGTGGGGTCTGAAAACATAGCACATTCTGTCCTCTAATTAATTTATGTTGCTTTCTTTTATAACGAATATCATATTTTCATCTGCGCAAGAAGCAGCCTTGAAAAAAATTAACAAAAATGAATGCATAGGAGGGGGTTGGTTTTTATCTTTGTAAATTTTGCAGCTGCAGACAAAACTTAAGGATTGTGTAGTGGTGTTGCATTTGTTCTCCTATCAGTGGGCTGTGAGTGTTGGTTCATCTGATAATTACACTGAAATCTGTTTCCTGAAATTTAACCAGCAGGCACGGTGTCTGTCTGTTTAAAAGGTCTGATAAGTGATAAGGTGTGTTGATCTGCTCGATGGGATTATGTTAAACATTCCTGAATAGAATTCTGTTCCATCAAGGCAATCTGTTTGAATGAAGCATTTAGTAGAAACAGAATTTATGCGTTGGTACAATGAAACATTACAGCTGTTGTTGTAAAAAGCCTGACAAAAAATGTTCTCTACTGTCTAAGGTAACTTACTGTATATAAATATGTGTGTATATTATGTATAATATACATGCATTTATGTACATCCAAAAAGAAGAAACAGTGTTGAAAAATTGAAGATAAATGCAATCAAAACTATCTGACAGCTATGGCTGGTCCCCCACACTCTAATACTGAAAATGTAGTATGTTGTGACAAAGACATAAATAGTTTGTCTTCTATTTCATATACTCATTAAATAATTCTCCTTTTGATTCCAAAAACTTATCTAATTCTGGACAGTATTACAACTTAAATCACAATATTTCTTTGTTACTAGATGGTAAAATGCTACTGCTTAATGAAACCCAGTATCAGAAATTTTTTTTATGAATGAGCAAGGTAATACACACTGTAAATGACGTGTAACAGTTTGTTGATCACTTTAGCAATTAACTGCAGCTGAAAAAAGTCTGCTTACTTAGGCTAGCCTTACTCTCATTCTCTGAGGAAGCTCTGGATTTTAATGAAGAAAGTCCAGCACTGAATAAACAAACTTCTATGCAGTTGCAAAAATGAAAATAAAATAAAATACAAGTTACTCATTTAATATCAAGCTCTCTCTCTAAATAGTGCAGATTGTGTAAGGTTACTTTTTAACCATACTTTTTATTTAATCTAGTTCAATACCAGATGGAAATGATGCGAAGCCTTCGCCACGTAAACATTGATCATCTTCACGTTGGCTGGTACCAGTCCACATACTATGGCTCTTTTGTCACTCGTGCCCTCCTGGACTCCCAGTTCAGTTACCAGCACGCAATTGAGGAGTCTGTAGTTCTCATTTACGGTTAGTATGAGGTTTCCTTTATTATTCTTTTCCCCTCTTAATATTATTACTACTATTTTTGTATTCTGTCTTTTGCCTGTAAGAGTAGCCTGGCAGGCCTTTTCGAGTAAATACCAACCCTGTGTCTACGGCAGCCTCAGCAGCAGCTAAGTCTAGACAGGGTTTCCTTCTTTCTGTTTATTTTTCTTGCTATCAGAGCCCTGATGTGTACGTTTTGGAATGCTGGAGTAGCTGCTTCATTTTTATTCCTTCATCTCCCCTCCCTCGTCGAAGGGGCTGGTGGAACCCGACCAGATGTCTAACAAACCCCGCTTGCTAGCGTGTCTGGCTCTGTACGTGACTGACCAATCATCGCACGAATTGCCAAGTTTTTTTTATACCTCTGACAGAAGCATACAAAACCTGGACTGTTTCTTAGCACAAAGATTTTTTTCTTTTCTGCCTATTTAATGGTGTTTCCTCAAGCTCTCCAGACCAGATGTTCTGTGCTGTATCAGAACCGTAGGCAATTTAACAGCTTTATAGCCTCCCCCTCCCCAAACACTCACAGTTTGCCATATCTGGCAGACTTGCATATAGTTTCCAGCTGAGAAGTAAATGTAACGTCCTGAGTATCTGTCAGAAAAAATACTAATGAATACGATCAATCTTATGAGCTGCCCCAAAATTGTTTCAGTATGTTAACAATTGGATTACAGTAAAGAACAAGTTGTTAAAGTATACTTATATTGGCTGGAAACATTGCATCATCAGACCTTGATGAATTTTCCACTTGTTTCAGTCTATTTTGGTTTTCATTTTATCACCGATTGGTAAAAGTTTTACTGTGTTAAGTTTCAGACAACATGAATGTTAACACAGCTTTTATTCTCATGTTGGCATGCTTCAGCCGTTATCATGCTGCAAGTGTTAAGCTTCTTTGTCCTAGGAATGTAGCAGTGTGTTTAGAAAATTTCCCCCTAAATTCAGCAGAGTATGTCAAGGCAAAACTAATGTTTTTATATACCAGTTACATTATTATGCACGAAGCAGCAGGGCAACTTGATCTGAATTAGCTTATTGCTACTCTAAAATTACAATTTCTTTGTATAAAATGTAGTTTAAGGAATATTTTAATTTACTGCATAATGACTGGAGGGAAAAATCTTTATTTAAATGAGGTAGCTCTTACATAAGTTCTGTGGATAGTTCATACAAAAGAAAAGAAAATGTGAATTAAACCTTTAATGGAGAAATAATGTGAGTAGAATGGGTCTAGATCCCCCCATGTTCTCCAAGTTAAGTTTATTAATTTGCTTCACTGTGTATAGTTGGATTTTTACATTTCAGTACAATAGGCTTACTTCCATAAAGTGTCTTTTCTGTGTTGGTTGTCTTAATTTTTTTTAATATGACTACTTAGTTATTTTCCTCCTGTTTTGTCATTCAGATATTAAAAAAAAAAAAAAAGGCAATCTGGCATTAGTAATAATACACTTCCTCCATTTTTAATTATAGATCCCATTAAGACTGCCCAAGGGTCTTTGTCACTAAAGGCATATAGGCTGACTCCCAAACTGATGGAAGTTTGCAAAGAAAAAGACTTCTCTCCAGAAGCGTAAGTAACTTAAAAGAATGTTTTCTCATAGGTTTTGCTGGATTCTTTGGGAGGCAGAAGGGTACATGGGATGATGAAATACTGTACTTTAAAATCTCATGTAGTAGTGTGTGCTGGGGAAACTGGTTATATATGAGTAGCGATAGACGTGCACTGATACAGTGGGCTGAGAAGGCATGAAAGTCTGTCTTTGGGCACCTAAATAAGGGCTGAAGTGGGGGAACCTGAACTGATTTTGGAGATGGGCAGCAGGCTGGCTGCAAGGACCATGGTGAAGATAGCTGTATCTGGGAACAGAGTCAAAAATATAATATAAAAAAAAAAAAAAAATGGAGAACGGGAAATAGCTGGTCTGTCTTTAAGCTTCTTTTTTCCAGAAGGAAAATTGAACAGGTATTCTGGAATAGCTATTCTTCTGTATTTATTCCAAATTAACTCCCCTGTGTGGACACAATCTTCTGGAGTAAAGTAGGATAATTACTCCGTTTCAAAAGATTAGCTGCTTGCAATAGATGTAGGCCTTAGCTGTCATCTTTTTCCTCAAACAACTTGGTATTCAAGGGCAAAAGCACAAGCACTTGTTAAACTTTCTTCGCTGAGGAAAATCGGAGAAATTTCATTGCTTGGTGTCTAAACATAACATTTCCATGATGAACAAACAAATCTGTGCTTAGTCAAAAAAAAAAGGGGGTGGGGGAGGCAAAAAGCAAGTGTTTTTATTCCAAAATCCAATATGCATACAAAGAAGTTAGATATGTTTCCACAGAAACTTAAAATCATGCCTTTATTTCCAGATTTTATGAAAGGTATTACTGTCTACTTTATTACAAAGCAATAACAATAGTGTTTATATGTATATTGTAAAACAAAAATATACACTTGAAATTTATATTTTAATATCCACCATGGAATTTAGTTATTCCAACACACACACTATTTTGTCAATCTAATTTTTGGCCAGTAAAAATTTTAATTGTTCAGCTATTGGGGAAATTGTTTTTCATTGTAGTAGTTATGATTTTAAAGGTATTTCAGTGTCATGTGGTAACTAACCATTCAATTCTATTTAAGAAACCCCGATGGCAGGGAAATCAGTAAAATTTTTTGGAAGGGGCAGAGTTAATCCTGTCAGTACAGTCTTTTGCTGGAGGCTTTTTCATGTAAGTAATGTATTAGCAAGCAAAGCGGCTGCTTGACTTCTGAGAGTTTTTCCTAGAGCAGCTTTTCCTAGTCTTTGTAAACGTGAGGTTTTGCCATGCAAATGCTCTCTTACCAAAACTTGACTCTTGTTTGATAGTGGAACTATGAAAATCAAGAGTTTTCACAAAATTGCCAATTGTTGTTGGAGCAACAATTCAACAAAAAGAATAAGAGAGTTACTGGTTATATTAATAAACATTTTTTTAACTTTTTTCACAGCTTGAAAAAAGCAAATATTGCTTATGAAAACATGTTTGAAGAAGTACCCATTGTAATTAAGAATTCGTACCTGATCAATGTGATGTTGTGGGAACTGGAAAAGAAATCCGCAGTAGCCGATAGACATGAATTGCTCAGTCTGGCTAGCAGGTAAGTACTTGTTACAATAATGGATGTATTTTTATTCGCTTTCCCAAACCACAGTTTAACACCTTGGGTGAAATCCCAGTCTCATTACAGTCCATGGAAGCTTTGCCTTGACTTTTAATGGGGTTAAGACTTCACCCTTCATGTTCTTTTGCTGAAGGAAAAACTGCATGGTAAAACTATAGCATTAGATTCAAGGACTAAATTCAATCTGTAATACGCGTATATCTGTACTGTTTGAAGCATATAATCTTTTCAGTAGTGTGTATTTCTTCAAGAAAATACTGGCGTTCAGACAAATAGATCCAAAAATAACAATTTGTTTTGTTAAATATTCCTTAAGCAATTCTATAAATTATTTTAATAAAAAATAAATCACATTTGTTCTACTTTGGTAGCAGGATACATTTGCAAATGAAATAAAATAATAAAGCCTCTATCTGAGAAACTGGCAAAAATGCTCAGACTGATTGTCAGGACAGCCAGCATTCATGATGTCAGAAATTGTTTAAGAGTTTCTAGAATGATCTTCTTAGAACTTCATCTAAGAATAACTTTTCGTTCTTGTAGCACTCTGCCCTGAAAATACATTTATGATAACAAAGTAGGCATGACCTCTAGCAGTATGATCAGAAATTTGGTGGTGCTTAAATCTTACACAAGACAGTACAGTTAATTGGATTATTATTGGGCTGACCAAAATAACCAGATACACAAAATGATGCAGAATCTTGCTGCATGTAGAAACTGGGATGTATTCACTAATAGGTTTTTGGGGTGTAACACTTTCTTTTTACGTCAAGATACTGTCCGCCAAGATTCTGATCCCCTCTGACAACCAAGTTAGCTGAATACTAGCGGCCTCTTTTCTTTTTCCTTTTTTTCCGCTCTCCCCCCCATCATGTAAGGCTGTCGTTAATGGATCCCTATTGCTAGTGGTCCATATGTTGCTTGAGTTAGCAGAAATTTTCCACTCTGTTTTCTTGAGCTTATGTGGATGTATTGAGGGATCTGATAGCTTTTAGAGAAATTGGTCAAGAGAGAACAGATATAGGGTTGAACTCTGCCAGGGAATTTACAAATGTTGCAAGAGATACTTAGTCAATAATTTTGTCCAGTAAAGTTACGACTTTGCACCTTGGAATTAACAAAGTGAAGGATTTTTGCCGAGATGTTCAGTCTGCTTGACTTTGCAGGCTTTCTGTCAGGCTCTTTCCTTGGTCAAAGCTTTTACCATCTGAGGCGAGGGTGGGCACTGGATGTAGGAGATGACAGTGATTCCTCATGAGTTCTACCACTTTACTGTGAAAAAGAGGACTGTGCTGAGGATACAGCAAGTTTCCAGGTGACCTAACAGCATTGTCCTTGATTGTTTCTGTGGGTTTGCTCCTATAAAAAGGGTTGGGATTACCCAGCACGCTGGATCCTCGCGGAGGCTGCTGCCAGTCATGCGATACAATTCTGGAAATGGAAATTAATTTGAACAGATCACAAATCACAGTTGAAGTTTTTCATCAGCTTTTACATCTTACGTAGTAACTGTTCCATACCATTGCCCTGACTCAAGATAAAAGATAAGAACTGTACAAATTAATTTCCTTTCTGGAATGATGGTGTTAATAGTCTGGTGCAAGACAGGCATTTTTGTTGGTCCTCACATCAGTAAATGAGATGAGAACAAGAAAAAAATGAGCCCAAAAGAAAAAGGAAACTCCATTGTTTGTGTTTAGGAATCCTTCACAACAGGAAAAAAAGAGAACTTTTGTCTTTGATTCACTAAGTTCCTTTTCAGTGGGTGTTTTCTTGGAGCAGTGCAGTGCTGTTCTTGATAGTGACACAGGTGGAACTGGATTCTTGATAAACCTGGTTAAAAGTGCCTTTTCAATTAAGTGTGTTTCTTTGAACTTACACAGTTACTATCCTATATACTGGCAGCAATTTCTTGAGCTTATTGAAGTCTAGAATTTCCCACTAATGGGGAATTAATTCAACAGATTCAACAGTTTTCAGAGGTATTTCTGAATTAATGTCTCCTGAACTGACTTTCCTGGCAGCATTCTTCTGGCTCACCTGGTCTATTTGAGGAACTTAAGGTGCTTAGTTTTGTTTGAAGCAGAGTAAAGTGTTGGAAATTACCCCAATGGGTTTATTTGCAGGGCTTTTTACGTCTTTTTTTTTTTTTTTTTTTTTAAATATTTGATAGCCGTTTTTAGTTACGAGGCAGGTTACGTTCAGTGATATCTTACATTGGTATAACTCAGCTGGCAAATTAAAACATTTTGATGCTCATTTATTCAAGGTAGGGTGACTTATACTGCCTGCTGAAGTATTTAACTAGTTTTTACTTGAACTCAACAACTAAGATTACTCTGTCAAAGAATATATTGCCTGAAGTAGGGGAGTTCAAACCCACACTATTCTGGAGTTTTACTTTCATTTTGCATTTCCTTATTTTTGTCTTTGAATAGTTGTGGCTAAAACATCTCAAGTATCAACTTCTAGTTTTGGTGCATATCCTCCTCACTTAACTTTACTATTGTAGAATTAGTTGGCAGTAACTTCAAGTCTACTTTTTTGGGGGGTGGGGAGTGTTTTGGGGGGGGAGGGGGGTTTTCCTTTGGGAGCATCCCTGAACCTTTTTTACTCTTCTGAAGCAGTGATTTTGGCAATGAAATTATTTACCCATAGTAACTCTCCTCTGGAGAGTTTGTTTCATCAAGATTCTCACATGTTCAGCCACCCACCTTGTCTGAGTTTGAAGCTGTACCTGCTTGAGGTACTTTGCGCCTTAATACCTTTCTCCTTTTGAAGTACATTTGTGATGATTGTATAGAGTAGTTTACTTTTTTGGGCATAAATTTGTGTTTCTCTTGTGAAATCTGAATTGACTGGAATATTCTAGGGAAAGAAGTTGAAGGCAGAATAGCACAAGGCTAGCAAGTAATAGCAAGTAAAGGCCTTTTGCTCAAACTGTTATCCTCCTGCTACCCTTAAGGACCAAAATGTCTTGAAGACCTTGGAGTACTGCCAGTCTTTTGATAGAGACTCAAGAATTAAAATCCTGTCAGATAATGTTCCAGATCTTCAGAGAAATAATTACAACCAACTTTCCCATTCTCATCCATCTCTTCCCTATTCTATTGATGATCTAGTTTAAATTAAAAAAAGCTTTTTTGTGGTTTAGCTTCATAATAGGGTTGTTCTATAATATCTCAATTTGTCTCAAGCAATTTTTCTAATAGTGTGCGTCAGTAGAAGCAAACATGTGCTGAACATTTACTGCAGTAACGTCTACTTGGCAGATATATTTTTTCAAACATCAGATGCAGTATTTTTGCAAAAGTGACATAAGGAGGGTTACTCTGGCTCTTGAAAACAATATTAACCTTTATACATTGTACTGCTTATTCAGAAATCTCAGTGTGCTCAACGGATTATTAAGATAATTATGAAAATCTCTAATTTGCAGATGGGGGAAGCTGACACAGAGAGGGTAAATGTGTTGCCCAAAGGCACACATCAAAGTCAGAGTAGAAAAGGGAATGGAGCTCAAGACTCCTGACTTACATATCTCATTCAAACAAAATCCTCTTAAAAAGAGCACAGGTTGAACTTGGTCTGAAATGCTGAGATGTAAACAAGTTCTGCTAAGCAGTGGGAACGTTCCTTAGAGATATTTAATGAAAAAGATGTGCTTTGCCCAGCAGTGCCTCTCTAATCCACCCAAAGCTGTTCCCACCAGGAGGAGGAATGCTGTGTAGGGTGGCACCTTTCCCAAAAAACAGTGACTCTGAGAGGGGCCTCAGCAGAGCTGATGGAAAGTGGAGAAACGGGGCAGCAGATACAGCATTTTCTTATGCTTGCTTTTACTGCTTCCTTTTCTCGTCTTCCTTAGCCAGGCTGCAAGCAAAATGAAATGAAGTGAGGGGATCCATTTATAGGGATGGTAGGCAAGTTTAGGGGGCTGTCTTTTTTGGACACCTCCAGCTTCAGAATTGTTATACACAAAAATGAGGTGCCTGGGCACAGCACAGTGATTCAGATCTTGGAGGCTGGGTGCCTCTGCTCCCTCCTGGGGCAGCGCAGGCAGACGGGCTTCTCCAAAAGTGCAAGCAGAGGCCCACGAGCTGTGTGTAGAGACAGTTAAAACTAGTGAGCAGGACATGAGCTGAGAATGATGCGAATTGCTGCCTCTCTTTGGAGCTTTGGTGTCTGACTCCAAAGGCTCCATTTTGGGTGTTTGAGACCTTTAGCGAGTGTGTGTCTGGAGTCCTGTCCTGATTAAAGATGCTGAAGTAAATGTGGGCTTCATGTGTAGTTCCCCGTTATGAATCTTACAGAAGCAGAGCCAGTTTGAGGTTCCAGCCCCAGCTGCTTGCATCATTCCTCCCCACTACCCCCATTTCATCTCTGCACCCCTCCCACCCTCAAAGATTTTTATTCCCTCATCTGTTTCAGAATATGGCTGTACAAATAGCTTTGTGGAATAGTCTGGTGGAAAAAGTCAGGCTGCCACTCTTCCCTTCCAGCCTTTCCCTCAGCCTCCCTTAAAAAAAAAGAAACCCCAACAGAGGGTGTTTTTGCATTTACAGTAGGCTATTTCACTGAAAGAGTTTGAAGTGTGCCCACGCAAACAGCTGAATCCATACAGCTGAGAGTGCTGTAATCCTTGGGCAAAGGGGGAGGGAGAGGCAGGAAGATGCTGGGACTGGAACCTCTTAAACTGGCCTTGCTGGCCAGAGCAAACTACACTTTTGCTCTCCTTAGAATATATCCGCAAAGGGAGGGCCTGGTGGTGCAAGCATTCCCTCAGGAAGAGGGAGGCTTGCATTCGGGTCTCTTAGCCAGATCCGTATCCTAGCAGGATGCCCTCATGTAGTGAGTGATCCATGAGTTTATTTAATGTGTAGTTATTGCTTTCTCCTTCTGTCAGTGCTAGACCATAACATCGCCAAATGCAAGGCTCACCAGTGGGAAGAACAAGACAAAAGACCATAACTCTTATCTGCAGATTAGGCTACTCTGTTCACACGTTTCTACTTCTCACCCTCAGAATTATTTGACCTTTGTATTTGATAATTGCTAAACAAGGAATCAGAAGTAATCCATGTGTCAAGGACTTGATTTCATATCTGCCCTTTTGGGTGAAGGATTATACCCCATCAAGTATAAGGCTGTTACAGCAAAAATGCACAGCATGAGAAATTGCTTTGCAGGCTATACTTTCTAGTCTCTTTTTTTTTTTCTAAACAGACTTCGACAGTTTCCCTTTGAAAGTTTGTATGTGTTTGTCCTTTTCTGGCATTTTCGATTATGTTATCCAAGCTACACAGATAAGTCTCAAATGACAAATTTCTGGAAGTTTTACAGGTCACTCACTACAGGTGAGTGATCCTAATAACAATTCTGGTGAAGGAGTGCTGTCACATTAGCTTATTTCTTCATTAGATGTGTAAGAATCCACATGACAGAGATTTTTTGACTGTCCTAACTGCAGGAGAAGCTCCATTCTGTTTTTTCCCCTTTTATTATCTATATTTCTTCCCAAAAAAGAGCACAGTCCCCATGTGTAGATCCGGGGAACTACAGGCCTGTCAGCCTGACCTCGGTGCCGGGAAAGGTCATGGAGCACATCATCCTGAGTGCCATTTCACAGCACGTGTGGGACAACTGGGGGATCAGGTTCAGCCAGCATGAGTTTATGAAAGGGAGGTCCTGCTTCACTAACCTGGTCTCCTTCTATGACAAGGTGACCTGCTTAGTGGATGAGGGGAAGGCTGTGGATGTTGTCGACTTGGACTTTAGTAAGGCCTTTGACACTGCCCCCCACAGCATTCTCCTGGAGAAGCTGGCTGCTCGTGGCTTGGATAAGCGCACTCTTCATTGGGTTAAAAACTGGCTGGACGGCAGAGCCCAGAGAGTGGTGGTAAGTGGAGTCAAATCCAGTTGGTGGCCAGTCACAAGTGGTGTTCCCCAGGGCTCAGTGTTGGGGCCGGTCCTGTTCAACATCTTTGTCGATGATCTGAAAGAGGGGATTGAGTGCACCCTCAGTAAGTTTGCAGATGACGCCAAGTCGGGCGGGAGCGTTGATCTGCTGGAGGGCAGGAAGGCCCTACAGAGGGACCTGGACAGGCTGGATCGTTGGGCCGGGGCCAACTGTATAAGGTTCAACAAGGCTCAGTGCTGGGTCCTGCACTTGGGTCACAACAACCCCATGCAAGGCTACAGGCTTGGGGAAGAGTGGCTGGAGAGCTGCCTGGTGGAAAAGGACCTGGAGGTGTTGGTTGACAGCCACCTGAACATGAGCCAGCAGTGTGCCCAGGTGGCCAAGAAGGCCAATGGCATCCTGGCTTGTATCAGGAATAGTGTGGCCAGCAGGACCAGGGAGGTGATAGTGCCCCTGTCCTCAGCACTGGTGAGGCCACACCTCGAGTCCTGTGTTCAGTTTTGGGCCTCTCACTACAAGAAGGACATCGAGGTGCTGGAGCGTGTCCAGAGAAGGGCAACGAAGCTGGTGAAGGGTCTAGAGCACAAGTCTTATGAGAAGAGGCTGAGGGAGCTGGGGTTGTTTAGCCTGGAGAAGAGGAGGCTGAGAGACCTTATCGCTCTCTACAACTACCTGAAAGGAGGTTGTAGCGAGGTGGGGGTCGGTCTCTTCTCCCAAGTAACAAGTGATAGGATGAGAGGAAATGGCCTCAAGCTGCACCAGGGGAGGTTTAGGTTGGATATTAGGAAAAAGTTCTCCACGGAAAGGGTAGTCAGGCACTGGAACAGGCTGCCCAGGGAAGTGGTTGAGTCCCCATCCCTGGAGGTATTTAAAAGAGGTGTAGCTGTGGTGCTTAGGGACATGGTTTAGTGGTGGACTTGGCAGTGCTAGGTTAAGGGTTGGACTCGATGATCTTAAGGGTCTTTTCCAACCTTAATGATTCTATGATTCTTTCTGCTGCTTAGTATGATAGTAATTCTGCAGCTGATATTTTTCTTCCACAACAATACCTGAGGTGTGGTGGTCTTCTGGTGCTATCTTAAGGTGGAGCTATGCCTTTTAGTTCAATTCAAGAGTGTGTGCAGATCATCATCACTGGGTGATCTCAGACCTGACTTGTTTCAGATGAAACTAAGCCGAAAACAGGCTTTAGGAGGCTTCCTACTGTGCTTCAGCCACTAATGGGCTTCAGATCACTGGACCACATCAGAACTAGTGACAAGAAACTCCCGTGGAACACATGTAGCGTGGACATTGGTTTCTCAGCACCAGCTGTTATGCTTTATAGATCTGTTCCTGTTGGTCTACACTACTTGCTAATCTAAATGTAAACTCAATTTAATTGACCTTTTCGCTGAATCAGCTGACTGAAATGCATCCATTAAAAATGCAGTTTCTTTATTACCAATGCCTTCAGAACAACAACAAATGCAAGTGCTGAGCTCCATGTTGTCTATGTTTGACTATTGCAGAGCCTTGTAGGAAAGTGAGCCTTGATGGGGATGTGAGCAGCATTTACTGGCCCCCCCCCCAATTTTTGTTGTTGTTGTTGGTTTTAGTTTTAGCCGCATTGATGCGTAGGGGGCTTTCAGGTACCCAGCAGTGTGATATTTGAGATCTGCTGTAGGGGAGTGCACAAGGTAAGGAGGTGCCTAAAAGAGCCTTTGGGCTAAATAAGTGTATGATCAGTCTTATGGGCTGAAGCAATGCGATTTAACTTCCTAAATCTCACCAGAACAAACTTCAACTGAATAAAACTTGCTTAAACATTGTATGTATACATTCTTACAAATTACTTCCTTTTGGTCTTTCTGGTTTTTAAGAGATGGAGCAAAAAAGGGTATCAGCCACATGAGAACTGAGGAAAAAGCTGGTCCTGTATTTGCAGCATACTTATCACTTCATGTCTCAGTTCACATCTGTTTAAGTTATCTGTTTTTAGCTTTTTGTTTCCCTGGCAATGAGAGCAAACACTATATTACTGCAACTTCTAACAATAACTCTCTGTTTCTGTATTCTGCTGTACTAAGCTGGTCCCAAAGAGATTCACATAAAATCATTCTTTGTAACCAGCTATATTTCATATGGACACTATCTGTAAAATAATTATGTATTCCTGATGTCCACATACCCTACAAGGCTATTAGTGTGTACCTACATAGGCATTTCTGATAATATCCAGTTCTAACACTAACTCTGTATAATATAAACTCTATAAAAAACTGAAAATATGCACACCCCTAGCCGTGGCAATATTCCACAGTCCTAAATATCATGTGCTTGAAATGCTCAACCAAAAAAACCCCAAGAAGTTTAAAAATAATTATTATAGTGGCGCCTTTCTTGCTGCTGCATAGCTGAAGTCCTCCTCACCATCTGCTCCTGTATGTAACTGAGATTTAAAACTCTGGCTTGTAAATAAATTGTGGTCTGAAGTTACTGATACAGCCTTTTGTTCAGTGAGCAGGCAGCTCAGCTAGTGAAATAGCTGTCCTAGTACTGGGAGATAAGGGTGTCTTTAGCTACATTCTCAGCAGGTATCCTCGAGTGCCTCAGTACGTTACCAGCTTCTGTGTCCAGCTAGGAGTTCTATGGATTTGGGGAATAATTTACACTTAAAAAAGCGATATACATAGTATTACGCATATGATTCCCTTTTCACTTTATGCTTGTCTCTTCCAGTTAGAGTTTCCCCAGAAAATAGGCTCTAGGATAGTGGGAATGCATTGTAAAACGCAGAAAGAATTTCAGATAACATGGAGAAACAGTGACTGAAGGATATGATTCTGACATAGAAGTGCACCAAACTTTTTCTTTGAAATAAACTCTCATGAATAGTAGTGGATTTCAGTTGAGAAGGATGGAGTTTAGCTTTTCGATCATTGGTCTTCGGCCAAGTAGGACTGGGTGAGGCTTAGATCAGAGCCAGCAAACTAGCTTCTGATCAAAGGGATCACCAGAGAGCAGTAAGTATCCTTCTTTGACTGTACTACCCTGTAAACACAATTTAGGATGAGTACCGTCTCCATGGGCACCAACCTAAAAGCTTCCAAAACTTTAACTTGGAAGCTATACCTTAAGTTGAACGTTCCTGCAAAATACCAAATCCATTGCTAAAAATGGTTACAATAAAAGTTGTTTAACAGACTGCATTTGTCTGGCCAAGGCAGTAGATCGCATAACTGGAACTGGACGCGCCCAGCCTAGCTGCTTCCATGTTGCCTATGGTATGGAATGTGGAGCTGGCTGCACTGGACGCAACACTCGCTCTCAACAGCGAAGATCAAGCGGTGTCTGCTGAACTTCCAGGCATGGTTTGATAGACTAGTTAATGAGATGGAGTTCTGAAGAATATTTAACCATCCCTGCAGAGGGATAGTTAAATATTTGTGAAAAGGCTAGCAGCAACTTGAAACCAAACTCTTCAAAGACATCTCCTGGAATGTTGTTCAGGATTGCATGTCACAAAAGCATCAGACTTTTTCTGTTAAACATTTGACCTGCATCTGGAATATCAGTAAATTCACACAAGGCATTGGTTTTTTTTCATAACTATGAGGTTCCCTGCAAAAACCAAAACACTTAAATATGATGTTTGCAATGTGGCAAAGATGCTAGAGGAGGAGATGCCATGTCAAGTATCATCAAATAAATATATGAACAAAGATAACTAGGAACTTAAAAATTTTCAAACTGTGCCATTAGTGCAGAAATGATGGTCAAGTGACTTGAAATGAATTTTGAATCTTTTTTTTTTTTTTTTTAATAAATTCAATCTTTCATGAATGCTTCTTGTATTTCAGTAATCACCTAGGGAAGAGTCTGCAGCTGCTGATGGACAGAGTGGATGAGATGAGCCAAGACATTGTTAAATACAATACCTACTTGAGGAATGTAAGCAAACAACAGCAGCAGAAACACCAGGTTGGTAACATGGAAAACCTGAATGAGAGGATTTTTTTCCACAAATTATGGTTTGGGTGGTGTTATCTAAGACAGATGAATTTGGATCTAAGCAAGATAAAATTCTTACAGAAACATATCCATTAAGTAGATTTATAAATGTGCTAGTCAGTGGGGAATTACCAAATTCACTTCTGATATGTGGTGTGGATTGGTCTTTCTTTGCTTTTTTACATGTTTGTTAGTGATTTATGATGAACCAAAATCATTGATAAATATGCTGTGGACACAGGGATTAGAGGTTTAGTAAATGAAATGAAAGAGCTGAAACTACAAGTGAACTGTTCCAAAACAAACTGCGTTTTAATACCATCACAGGTAGTCATGCATCTAGAAATAAAGAAACATAGTCCATATTTTAAAGACAGTGGACTGTTCTCTGATCGGAAATGACATTTTAATAATGTTTTGTATTAGTAGATAGTGATACTGATCAGGTGATGCTGACTTTTAATTCCTGATGCCAAAGGGCCTCTTTAAAATCCAAAATAGTCTGATTAGAGAATACTGAATATGGAGACTGGCTCTAGGTTGCCCTGCTTGAGCAGAGGGGTTGGACAAAGGTCCCTTCCAACCTCAACCTCCAGAGGTCCCTTCCAGCCTCAACCAATCTGTGATTTGGAGATGGTATTATTTTATTTGCTGTTGCCGCATTTGATAAAGCAGTACTGTGTCTAATTATAGAAGAATGCTGGTAAATTGGAAAAAAGCACTATGAGAATGATTTAAAAGCCTGGAAAGCAGATCTTGGTGAACGCAATGCACTTAATGTGATAAATTAAGTTAACGAGTGACTTGCTTACTCAAGAAGTACCTGCATGAAAAATAAATTTGAACTCTTTAATCTAGCAGGGAGAGAGATGACAAGATTCAATATCGGCCAACTGAAAATGGGCCAGGCCACTTTAAAGATAAAATATTGCAGGTATTGCTACACAAAGTAGCTAATTATTAAAAAGAGCACCTGTGGTCCATGTGACATTCTTCATCACTGACTTTTTTTAAAATCAAAATTGGCTTTTTTCACTTAAGTAAATTGTAGCTTGAACAAGGAGTACTTTAGGGAGGCAGCACATGATCAGTGGTTTCTCCTGGCTTTGTAATTCCTGAGGACATAGAAGCTTCATGCATGTTATCTTCAGAAAATGTATTTTCCTTTGCTGCCTAATTTGAATAGAAAGATGGCATCCACTTCAAAAGTTTTTGTTAATAACAAGGGGATCTATTTATTTTGAAAAGCAGAGCAAAGTAGGTTCCATGCTGTCTCACTTCATTTCTTTACTAACTATAGCTGCTTTAGTAGTGGCTTATTGTAGCATAGTTAGTGGTCTTAACTTCATTTTTAAAACAGAGCAATTGTGATTAAGAGCAAGCCGTTTCAATAGAGAATAATAGGCAGACTGCTGAGAAGTGAATGGGATAATGCAAAGAAAGAAGAAACTACATGCAATTCACATACAAATATGGGCATTTAAGATTTTATTTTTAACATTGTCCAAAAACATGTATTTGTCACTACTGCTGGAAAAAAAATTACTTCATTTGAGTATGCCACCAAGTATGAACTGTTTTCAGACTCTTATGCACAGATACATTTAAGTAAGTGAGAGAAAACACCCTGTACTCTTTGGTCTGTTTCTTTTAAAGATATTTTGTTGTTGTTGTTAAATATGAGGGCTTCCATAGACAAACCTTACAACTGATTCCTGGCTGTGACATACAGTATGAAATCTCACATATGTGTTTTTGAATGCATGTACTTCTGCAAGAACAAATGTTTATCCAATAGCTGAACAAATGGTCTGCCTTAATTTTTATAAAGTTTGAGCAATCTGCATGGCAAAGGGAAGCACTGAAAACAAATCTGATTTTTTTATAGCAGAATAATTTCTACAAACTGCTACTCTAGTATATGCTCTGGTAACCTACAAAGAAATGGCATCAAAGTGGCAGAATATCTAAATAACTGGAATGGAGAAATGAACCATTATGCTTTGTTTCAGCCACCACTTTGTTCTCAGTTTAGAGTTAGTATTTTTTGGCTTAAAATACCTTGTTTAATCAAGTTCTCTTCCCCTTTCACATTAATATTGTTTTGACCCTTAACTTGCATAAAATTGAATGTTTCTGGTTTGTACAACTATTTGAGGTAATGTCTTCTCATACCTACATATTCCAACGTTGTTTTCCTTTTTTACATGGGGAAATGGAGGCCTTTATCTACCATGCTGTATTCTTTCTATCAGATACAGTATTTATCTTTGTGAAAAAAAATTTAAAAATTAACCCCACCACCTCAATACCACATAATTTTCCAGTGCCTCACTCACTTAAGGTGCCAACTTGGGGAGGAAATGCTTGTTACCAGTGAACTGAAATAAACTGTGAATTGCACTTGCATTATTTGAAATAAACTGGATTGCATTGAATAGGTATAATTTCTAAAACATACTTGCTGGTTAGGTAAAGAGCATCTGAAAAGAAAAACTTTTTGCTGCTTTGGAAGTCCTCTTGCATTCTGTT
The DNA here is from genome assembly GCF_965183815.1 of Platalea leucorodia. Taxonomy (NCBI): domain Eukaryota; kingdom Metazoa; phylum Chordata; class Aves; order Pelecaniformes; family Threskiornithidae; genus Platalea; species Platalea leucorodia. Next base: position 16,266,082 of record NC_138823.1, read on the forward strand.
TCTGTTGCTTTATTTTCAGTACCAGCAGAGACGTCAGCAAGAAAATATACAGCGTCAAAGCCGAGGAGAAGCCCCCCTTCCTGAGGAGGACATCAATAAACTTTTTAAACCACCACAGCCGCCTCCAAGAATGGAGTCACTCCTTATTGCAGGTAATGTTCTAGCAGCCTCTTCAGCTCATCTTTTCATATATGAATGTTAGTTTGGGAAAAAGTGGAGTTGTTACCTTAGAAAGCATCTTAATTTTTCATTACCTTTGCCATTATGGTGTGATATTTTGGCATTGGTAGTATTCCAAATACTGTCCCTAGTGTCTGAAGTGTTTTAAAAAAAAAAAAAAAAAAAGTAGCTAAGAAAAACCACCTTATTGCTAGTAGGCAGTCTCTGCCTCTGTTAGAAAGTAAGTTTCCACACATAGAAGAATTTTAAACCATCTAGGTAAGTAACAGAGGCATGTTACCCCTGCAGATACAAACATATGTAATTTTTTGAAAGCAAGCCACTGTGTTTAATGGAAGAATGGCTGCATAAAGCTTTAATCTTGATGTATGGAGACTTTCTTCCTTTATTTCTTATTTTGCCATGGTACCTAGCTCCTGCTTGACCATCTGTGCCTCTTGGGTTGATGGGAAAGGGCAGGAGCAGCAGCTGGAGCCTCTTCTGGCTCTATTCTGAGAGGGTGAAATGGGATTTTAAAGGAGAGGTGGAGGAATGCCCCACAGAGCAGACTTTCTGCACAAATGGATGTAGTGACTACTGCAGTCATTAAGCTGCTCTCTGCACTCATACCCCAGCACGTCCCTCAACTGCAGAAATTCGGGGGCTGTACAGACAAGAGGCAGGAATAAGCTGTTTGGGCTGGAACTACTGATTCAGAGCAGTTGCCTGCAGCCCTAAGTTACTGATAACATCCCTAGGTGTTGAACTGGCTGTTGCAGCAGCTGAGAAGATTTTACTTTTTATTTTGCACAGAATTGGGATATTTTCTTTTATTTCTACGGCCAGAGTTTTAGGGAAACTACCCCCATCTTCCTGCATCTCAAAGTGAATGAAAACGTAAATGGGAACAAAGCATAGGTATAGGTCCCCACCCTCCCTCCCCCCATTTTCTTCAGTTTACTGGTATGCTGCAGTACGTAGCCACAGTTTGGGACAAAAGTCAGTGCCTGTCCTGTGCCTCCTGGAAGGGTAAAAATATCTGGGACCTTACAGTGGCAACAGAGAGCAGAAAACCTAGATGCCCTGTTAAGTAATCTAAATTTGGAAAATGTCATGAGAAAGCTAATTGTTTAACTATAGCAGGCTTTTTGGATCAGTTAGCTATCACCTTGTTTTGTACTGAGAGAAAATTAAACCAAAGTGCTGGTAATTCAGGGTACAGAAAAGAGTGCTTTTGACATAAAAAAAGTTAATTTGAACTACCACTCTTAAATTTTGGAGTGACCAAGAGGTTATTATTTTAATATTAATAGTGTTTCACACTGCTAATAAGTGCTGCTTTTAGAAGAAATAATGTTCTTGATTTATTATTCCTTCCAGAGTCTTTCAAAAACTATTGTTTTGGTAGTTTTTACCAGTTAGTGAATCCTAGCAGCATTGAAGTATTTAAACATTCAGCTTTAGCATAGCTTAAAAATGCAACAAAAGTGTGTAGGTGTGTACACGTATGTTTTATGAAAGTGATAGCTTAGGATGAATCATCTCTTAGAAGAGGAGGAATTGAAAACTATTATACTTAAAGGAAAAAAACAGTTTTCAGCCAAAGCACTCTCTTTGTTCTTTTACCATAGTCAGGGGAAGAATTGAAAGCATCCACTTCAACTTAGATGAAGTAAAGTTTGTGGATAAAGAATAAAACTTAGCTCTTTTGTCTCTGAGGCATTTAAAAACTTTTCAAATAGAGCATTAAATTGAGAGTTTATTGGCCTTCTAAACAGTCTTAATTTTGATTAAACTGGCTTCATGTTTTGCTATTCCTAGCTAACAAGGGAAATAACTTGTAGCAGTGCATGTATAAAAATGTTTTGATGGGCACGTTTGATTTGTAAAGCACTGACAAGTCTTCATGCTCTGATAATTTTTGAAATAGCTAATAAAGTGAAATATTAGGTGGAAAAAAAGGCTAGCAAAATGTCAAACAGGAGTACCACAATTTTCAGTCTGCTACTGAAAAATATTTGTTACACATATTTTAATAGGGACAGCAGATGCGTAAGAACAGAACTGAAATTCAGTCTTGTAGTATTTTTAGAGCAACTAAATTGAACAATTAATGTTATTAAGCTTCCAATACAGCAGCAAGAATTGTTTATTCTTTTTATTGTCATACATATTTTCAGAAATTGTACATAATAGAATTGTAGGAAAATTAAGGGTGTTTTGAGCATACCAGTTTACCTATTCTGCTAATTTAGTTTCTTTTTCTTCCCAAACCTATTTGGGAATACTGAAAATGTAAAATTCCTAAGTGTAGAGTAGTTGAGCTGTTCTAGTTGCTTTTCTCTATAACTATTGAATAATTCATGCACATTTGGCTTTTGAAAAGTGATATTCTACGATGTCTTTCTGAATTTCGAAACTGACAAGGGTTTACTCTTCTTTCCTATTGACAGGTCAAATTAATACCTACTGCCAGAATATTAAGGAGTTCAATGCACAGAACCTGGGCAAGCTTTTCATGGCTCAGGCTCTCCAAGATTACAACAACTGAAGAAACTTTGCTGTAGCCCTCAACGGGAAGACTTACTTACAGGTCTATACTGTTCATGATCCTCTTGAAAATTTAGTATATTGGAAAGAGAGTCTTGTAAAACAGAGTCACCTTGGTTTGTGTAGAATTCTCCTGTAAGAAAAATAAAGGCAAATTTTAACGATGTTTTAGTATTTCCTTATTTGTTGGCCCTATCGGACTGGAATTTTCTGTGGTCACTCAGGTTTTCTAAATGTTTGGCAGTTATTCATGTTTAGTCATAGCAAATAATACAGGTTTTATTTAACTTGGAATCTCAAATAAAAGCAAATTATTACAAATGTTCAGTATAGCTGACTTCACAGAAGAAATTTAAGATTTCCCAGTTTTGGTTGAGAACTTACAACCATAATGTGCTACTCACTTGGAGCAGTTGCTTGTTTTTATTTTAATCTGTTTGGACAGTCTGGTGCAATGGGCCTTCCATATCACAAATATTTCATAGGCCTCACATTTGGAACATGCAAAACTAGCATTATGTGGAGACCGATCCCCACCATATCATGCTAAGCTGTGTTCCTATTTTCTGTTGCCACCACCAACTGGATTGAAATCCAGTGATGCTACTGAAGTCTTCATGACAGAAACTGTAGAAGTAGCTAACCTGGAGCAGCTAGTGTGGACACCATACGTACTCTGCATTAACTTTGCCATCTGGTTGTGCCTTTATTCCTGAACTCAGGCTACTTATCTTTTTAACAAGAATGTTAATTTAAAGGTTTAGTGGCAACTCACACATGTTACTGTCATTGATTTCTTTTTTTTCCTTGAGTTCTTTCTTGCATGTCGTTGTGTGATGAGTTCTGAGAGCCTAAAATGGCTGAAGGAGTGTGGTTTGGTCTTTTAAAATAAATAACATCCTCTAAATACAGACCTAGCATGGAATATTTCAGCCTCTAAGGTGAATGTTTTGGAAAGTCAGAAGTGTGTGAAAACTGGAGGTTAGACGAAAAACTTTTTTTTTTTTTCCAGTCTAAACTATAGTGATGGCAGTATTTATGTAAATATGGATGCAAATTTTGTTCAGCCCTCACAGATCTGGCAAACTGCCAGTCTGATCTTTTGCCTTGGAAACTTTGGGCACCTTTGTGTTAGCTTTCATACAGTGAACTTCTCTGAAATCAAAGGTTAGTTAAGTGTCCTGCTACAGTGCCACATGATTGAGTTTCATTTCCTATACAAATAATATTCAAACTGTGTTAATTTTCTAGTTTTCTGAAGGACCAAAATAACCACGAGGGAACAGAAGTAGGAACAGATAATTAGACTAAGATGAGATATTTGAGATAGAAAAAAACAATCTTCTGGATAACTGGGAATAGAAGACTGTAGTGACTGTGTATAGAAGGAAGCAGTAGTAACACTACACATACTAGAAGGTCTGTAAAGGCAGTGTTAGCAAAATAAATACTTGGAAGGGTTAAAAACAAGCTGTGTGTTTGAATTAGTTCTTTAAGATTGATGATGTAAATGTGAGAAAGAGGGCAGTAATATTCTACTGTGCTGGAGTTGCAACAAGATTGGTGAATTGAGCTAGGTCCAGTGGGCTAAATGTCGATTAAAATCCATGAAGAAATATGGAAGACTTCAGCAGAGGTTTGTGGCTTCTAAAGGTATGGATCTGCATCAGACAGGGGAATGAGATATAAAAGGTGGTGAGGTGCAAGTAGACTTTGGAGGTGATTTGACTATTCTGTTCTGAATCACACTTTGGCTTTCTGTCATGGTGGAAATAATTAGAGGAAGCCTCCGTGAGCAGGGGAGGTGGGGTATGTTGAAGCTGTTGGTCTATAAATGAGAATCAACGGCTGTGGAGATTAGGAATTAAAAGGTGTGGGGCTGCGTCTCCATGCTGGGTTCGATGTGAGCTTTCCCCACTACCTCTGTATTCCTGGAACTTCGCTTTTACGTGTTTTCTTCCTGATGCAAGTGAGCTGGAAGCTCATTCACTGTAAGATGTGTCCTTTCCATTTCTAATTACCATAGCACTACTAATTTTTTCTCCTTTCTCGACTGTGAAAGGCTTTTCTGTATGCTAATAAAAATGTAGTGACATTAGAGTGTTTAAAAATCACGTGTAAAGAAGTTAGAACTTCTTTTTGGTCAGCAAGCCTGTTGTCATTGCAGAGGCAAGCAAGGCCTCTGCCTGTGGTGCCATCTCCATCATGTGTCCACAGGTCATGCCTATGGACACAGGAGACAAAACGTGCACATAAGGGAAAAGCTTCGCAGCAGTCGTTAGTTATACACATAGTCCACATCTAGCCATCGTCTCTCCTGTCACGCTCCTAACCATCCAGGGCTGTGTTGAGGTAACTGTTCTGTAGTTGTTTTTTATTTGTGCAGAACTATAATCCTTGTAAGAGAACATGTTACTTTGGAATCCAGCTCTAATTGGCGTGAGTCTTACAGGCCACTCTTCTAAGCTAGATGTGCAGGTCTTTCAAAAGTGAGGTTTGAAAGGAGAAAAAAGGGGATGATTATTTTAGTTTTGATGCTGAAGCAAAACGGTATTTCTTCTAGTTGGTCAATACTTGGGATCTTCACCAGTATGGCTCCAATTTTGCTGTAACATTTACTGCCTCTGGTCCACTGCTACTTGTGAAATGCACTGATTGTACTGAGAATTTGAGCCTGTGTGGGATGTGAGGTGCCACCTCCCGTAATCATGGCACTACCTTGGTCATCGTGCCATGACTGCCTACTTACAGGAGGGTGTGGTCCTCTGTTGGGGGTGGTCCCAACAGAGGACCACACCAACTCCCTTTTCACCTGTAGACAAAGCATAAGGGCTTTGCTGGTGTAAGGTAGGGTGGATGCAACTTGGTGTTGCATAAATAGTAAGAAAGTTAGTGCTCCTGTAGTTCAAGGTAACACTGTCGCTGAGGAGTCACGGGAATGGGTGGTGCATGCTCCTGCTCGGTCACAACGCAAAGTGGAATAGGTTTGTCTCTGAGCCTTTCTAACAGTCTGAAACGTGTCTGGTTATACTGACAGCTCAGAGGTTATCTTCAGGACAGGCAATAGGAAAGGATGCTAAACTTTGGACCATCTACTTGCTTAACTAAAAAAATAAGTGTAGTTCCTCAGATAAGGTTAACTGCCACAGTTGTTGTCAGAGACTAATCCTTAACATTAATATTTAATGAAAATGAAACTAAATGGGAGAGCTTTTCTGTAATCCAAACATACTTGGTGTGCCCTTATCTCGACACGAAGATACGATGCACTATTTCCATTCTCCTTTCGCTGTTCTCAAAGTTGGACCAAACTCCATCCAAACTGTAAGCGTTCTGCTGCTGGCTGCCCACATGGAGGAAACCTGGGGGCTTTCCCCCCTTCTACACAGGTTATCGCGTCCTTTTTCTTCTCAGTGCCACACAATGTTCCCCCAAATACTTAGGCATTTTAGAGGCTGAATTTCTCCTCCCCAGCATCATGTCAAAGTTTGGACTTCTGTGCAGAGCTGAACAGCGTGAGTCTAAGGTACTGCCAGGTGAGAATGGGTAGCGCTTGTCCAGGTGTAAACAACTGCAGGGAGTGCAGAGTAGAGAAGGTCTGGGCGAGGTTGCAGATGTCCTGTTTGGTGCTAACGAAGACATTGGATGGGATTGGCAGTGGCAACCAATAACGCTTGTAAGGAACATCTGACGTCTTTGTGTTTATGCTTTGCAAATTTCTGAGCACAGAGTCATTCGTTCATCTTGTTGGTCAGTATTGCCTGATTTTTTGCCTTCTGATGAATCTCTGATGTGCCAAATCACTGGCGACAATCTGAGACATCTTTTAGAAGCAAGCACTATTTAACGGTTCTCACTTGGTAGTCAAAGGACTCCTGGTGCTCTGTTAAGAAGTCGTTAGGAGCTGGTGATGCAAATAATATCACCAGCCGAAATATGTGCAATGTGTGCAGTAAGAGGAATTGAATTGCTCTCTGTAGAACTGCTTCTCATCCAGTTTGCCAGCCCTGGGGTGAAAGATATGTCCCTCATGATTTTCCATGCCTGTGCATTTTCTTCCCCTGGATTTTATACTTCCTTTTAATTTTCTTCAGGTTTTACCCACAGCTTGTTGACTTCTAAGCAAAAAGAGCATGCTGCTTTAAATCCAATGCCTTCTGTCATTATGTGCTTTACCATGAATTCCTCTGGAAAACTTTGTCTCCAACTGGAAAGATGTTTTAAATTTTGTGAGCTGAACATCAGATTCATGGTGGAAGTTTCGGTTGCTCAGGTGTCAGGTATGGCCCTGAGCTCAACTTTTGCATGCCCCTGGTCTTCAGCTGCAGGGGACGGAATGCCTGGAGGCGGTGGTGCTGCTCCTTGGGACTAGTCCAGAAGGAGTGATTCAAAAGCTTTTCATACCAACTTTACAACTGGAAAGAGGTTTACGCAGAGTTGGGCCTGTGTTTTATTTTTTGATCTTTTAATTGACGGACCAGATTGCTGTTGACACAACTCATCATACGCTGAGCAGTAGCAAATTGCGCAGAGCTGTAGAGGATGTCTTTAAAAACAACAGCTTTGGCAAAAGGCTCCTTAGCGAGAGAAAAGTTAAGGTCTTATTTCAATTAAAGCAAACATTTATATGTGAGGAAAAATGGCCAGATCCATTTTACAATGATATTAAAAGGCATTAGGGTGTCAGTAAAATAAATAAGGAAGGGTAGCAATGTATTTATCCAGTAGAAACACAGCTAAAGACTTCAAAAGCTTTGTAAGATGAGAAGAATGTGTGCAACAAGGATTTCCATTCTGGTTTAAACGATCAATTTGTTAATCTGTCACCGTTACTGAGGGTGGTGTTCCATACATATCATACAATGCATGAAAATTCTAATCTTTTTCTTATTCTGAATTTGAGCAATAAAAATTTAGTCTTATATGCAAAAATGTGTCCTGTTTTCCTCATTCAGTGTGTGATTTCATTGTTTATATCTCAGTAAAACTGATGGAGAGTCGTACCCAAGAGGTTAGAAGGTTGACAGCTGATTGAAGGTTCAGGGTCTCATCCCACGCGCAGCGTTTGCTTGCTTGCATATCCTGACATTTGAAAACAAATCACTGAAGGATTTAAAGTAGGTTTTGTCTGTCACGGAATTGGTTAATTTTTTTGTTCCCAAATCTTTCACTTGGCTTCTGTAACATTAGTGATTTAATAATTAACTTGCAGATTGCATCTAAGGCAGGAAAACATATTATATAACTGGAATGCACCAGTGGCAACGGGCTTGCCTGTTTCAGGCTGTGGTAATAAATATGCCTGCAAGTGAAGTCTAATAATGACATTTAGATATTTTAGGAGAAGTAGTAAACAATATGATGGTCAAAGCTGGTCTGTCTTACAACAGATTGTGACACTTGAGCAGCTTCTGCTTTGGACTAAATGTGTGACTTCCACACTGATCTTTGTTTATTTATTTATTTATTAGGTTACCTTAAGCAAAAAGTGTGGTCTTATTAATTGCTGTAACATTTAACATAACACAGTAGTCAAGCAAATCCATTGTTACTAGCTATGGAAAAACTAGTTCCAAAAGGATTAGCAATTACGAGCTTCAACAACGTTAACAACTTGTTTACATGGACTACAAGGTCATGTTCAATTTAATCATTTTTAATGTGACTCCTGAAGTCATGTTCTAGCACTATCTAGGCTTCTAGTGCAATTAGGCTTTCAATCGGGGATAAAACCCAACAACTTCCAGTTAATAGAAGAGCACTTTCTACAGTTATATATGTGAGCACAAGCAGTCATGGACTTGGTTTCTTGTGGCTTTTTGGTCTTTTTAGTTCAACCACAAATGGCTGTTCACAATGACTCCTACACACAACTGCCACATTACATCTTTAGCTCCCTCCAGGAGTTTCTTGCTCTCCCCCTTCGGAGCGTGTGCTGCTCCGGAGCTCTGCTTTGGCCGCGCGAGTGGCTCTCCATCGCCGCCTGCTCCCAGCCCCTTGGGCTGCGCGTCGTGCAGGTCTGCCCCGGGAGCTCGGCGGCTCAGCCCACCCATCTATCATCTCGTTGAACTTGGCCAATGAGTTTAGAAGTTATCAGAGTGGAGTCCAAGCGACAGTGTAGCCACATAAGCCCTGTTTCCTTAGAATGGATCAACAGAACCCTTTACTTATGCTGATACCAAGGGCTGTGCACTGCAGGGTGTGCGTGGGAAGAGGAAGCTGCGCAGATCTGGGTCCGCACGGACCACCAGCATTCGTCCTGGGGTGGATAACACATATTGCAGTTGAACAAGCTACTTGGAAATGAAAAACTCTCCTGTTTGCTAATTGATTTTCATAAAACTTCAATGTGTCTTAATGAATCCCTACTCTGAAAGGAAAATTTTCTACTTGGGAAGGATACCCAGACATTTGAATTCTGTGTATCTGTAGAAGGGAAATAAGGTGATCTATGAGATGAAAAGAGGCTTCTGAATTGAGCACTAAACCAGTTACATGGTCACGAAGTGACTGGATTGTGGCTGTCTGCAAGTTACACATGTTGGCATAAAAGTAAAATCCTATAGCATTTATTGGTGTGAATATTTCTGAAGTCACAGGAATTTTCATTAGATCACAACATTATTAGAAGAAACTTCTTTTGTATATTTATGGTATTTTTCAGCTATCTTAGAATAAATGACTAAAGTGATAAAAATCAGACATCTATCTGAAATTTCTCATCCCCATCGTAGGCGGCTGCTGCTCCCTCTCTTGGGACAACCGAAGCTTTGCTTTTCTCCTACATAACGTAGGAGGGCTTTCCTCATTGAAGGAGGCGAAAGGGGACTTGGGCTATGGGCTGAGCATTCCCAAAGGAAGAAACCACCATGCCGGGAGAGAAGCAGCGTGTCCCTGTCTTGTGTCCCACTGCCACAAGCTCTCCTTGTCACCATCCCTGCCTGCCACCCAGGCAATAGCTGTGAACTTGCCGCTCCTGTTACCAGAGTATAAGTAGTGGTGTTGGTAGGCATAGATGAACAATTTCCTTATGTAAAAGGTAGCTCTTCTTGACAGGAAACTTATGAGCTGCTTCGTCATTCACAGCAGCCTGGCAATGCAGACATGAGCCTAGCGGGGAAGCCTCTGTCTAAACCTGGGCTCCGTAGATCTGGGTAAATGCCCTGAGCTGGTCCTTGAGTCCCGCGCTTCACTCCTCCAGTGCAATAAGCAGCGATTCTCTCTTTTGTATTTTCAGAGTGTAAGCTCCTTAAGACAGATGCCATGTCTGTCATACGCGTTTAAAGTGCTTCATGTGCTCAATCCAGCCCATGCTCAGCAGGTCCTTGATATCATTTGGAGAATCTAAGTATAATTGCCTGATTATTATATCTTATGGAGAAAAGAGTACATGATTAGGCCATTAAAAGGCTGTGTGCTGAGTAACTGAATGAAGATTGCACTGACAATTTAAGTTTTTCCTGTCTCTTGAGGGCTCAAATTTCCAAAGTTTAGTAAAGCAGATTTTATCGCATGAATCTGTGCAGACTGCTGCGCCAGCTGTATTTTGAGGCTGCATAGAAAGCACAGTTATCTTCTCTCAGAGCTAAGAGAGTGGAAAGCAGCAGCACAATGCAATTACCTGCTATATGTACCTGACACAGAGAGGTGCTAATGGGTTTCTTTGCTACTTGCCAAACAGCAAAGCAGTGTTGAGGCCAAAATGCGTAGATGTGATGAACGCTCCTAGCATCGTAACCCTACCAGCCAGACAAGGTTGTTCTGCCTAGCCTCTTCTTAGCACCTGCTTTTAATTTCTTACGTCTCTTAAGTCTGTAATTAGCTCATCACGTTGTTTCTTTTCAGCCGTACTCTGTGCTCTTTTTCAGCCTTACTCCTCGGTCATTCTTTGAATTTTGAGCAGGGTGATGATCAAAACTCTTGTTCTGCTTTATGGAAGCACCAGAGCTTTTCATGTGAAACTGTAGTTTTTCTCCCCCGCCCCCCCCCCCCCTTTTTTTTTTTTTCTTCTTTTCTGTAACCTCAGTCTGGAAATAGCTGAATCCCTTGAGCAAAAGCTTCCCAAAAAAGATCCTATTAGTCAGACAGCTAACATCAGGAATGTTTAGCCTGAATTGTTCAAAGTTATCCTGAAGCAGAGTATTACAATGGAAAATGTTAAGTAGCCCCCGCATAAATGCGGCTACTTGTGCTGCCATTAATAACCTTGGCCTTGTAGAGAATGTTCTTGTGCTAGCTAAATTAGATTAACCAGTAAATTTTCTCCATCTTTAATGTCTATCAGATTTAAGGCTTCTGGGCTTAAGCTTGCTGCCACTAAAGCTGATGGTAAAACTGTTGGATTCTGTGTGAACATGGACTTTTCAGGAATGATGTCAGAATTTTGTACTGTTGAAATCTGTGAGTATTAAGAATATAAGAATATAGACATTACAATACAAAACTAAAGTGGATAGCTTTCAGACCAGACTTAAGTGTGAACAAGAATGTGTATGGCATTTCCGTCAATTTTAATGTTAGCTTGTAAAAATCTAAGTATATTAAGAACATAGGAGTCCCCATGGCTTCTGGTAAAATTACATTTTTGATATTGTAGAAAAAAAAAACCTGTGTGATGAAGGGTTCAATTCCATTTTTCTGAATGCTTCATATATCTGAAGAATTACAGCTCTCGGGAGAGCATAATATAATATCTAAAGTCATATTGGTATTTAATGTTTTATCATTGTAGTTCTGCTTGCAGCCTCTGCACCTTATTCCATCACCCTCAGATGTGCTGTGGCGTTATTCAGATTTAAATAGCTTTTACCACTCACTGGCAAGAAAGCCGTTCCAAGAATATTGTCTGCATTGCTTGCTGAAAAACCTGATAATATAAGCTGCTGCCCTTTTCAACTGGGGATCGTTGCCTGGTGCCACTATTAAATAGCAGGTAAACAAGCAGCGTCCCAGGGGCTCAGCTGGCACATTGCCACTCGGGCGTAGTAATACGTGCTGTACTCCTAAATACAGGTGAGACATTTACAGATTTGAAATACTGAGCTATTTAGTGCTGTATTTTGTTTGTGCTAAGGCAATTTTTTTGTCCCTGTGAAAGTCTAGAATTGAAGATACAATGCTGTTTCATGTTGGTTTTGAGTTCCCAGAGGTTTTTTTCAGAGCTAAATCCTGCCATGCCAGGGCATGGGCCAGACAAGAGCTAGCTTTGGGAGCAAGTAGTTCAGTGGGATGAATCTTCGCCTGAGATAACTCACCTTGCTGGAGTGCTGTGATATCCCAACTAGCTGGAGTATCTTGGTGCTGCTCTGCCATGCAGAGACACGCATGGCACGTCTATAGACAGCCTTCACTCTGAGATCCCTGCAGGCAAAACAGGCTGTATATCTGTGAGCTGAGCTGCTCTGCTCAGCCTGTGCTTCGTTCCCCACAACGTGCCGGGGAGTAGAGGGGGAGGCGAGAGGTTTTGGTACGTCTGGGGTAGGAAGTCTGTGCCTCCTCCTCCCCAATTTGAAAGCAAGAGGTGGCGGTGACTGAAGTCGAGTTTTACTGACCGTGCCTGGAGAGCAGGAGCCTATTCCTGGCAGAGGAGAGCTGATGTCCCAGGAAACGTGCAGGGACGGGAGTAACATCTAACCCCCAACAGACAGACTATCCACACGCTCATATCCATCGTACAGAGAATTCACGGCGAGTGCTCGTACTTCACCACCCTGCAAAGCAATCAGATCAGCTACAAATGAGCATCTCTCTTTTGGAGCGCTCTGCTGAGCTAAACAGGAGAACCTCTCTGAAGCTTGTTCGTGGCTGATTTTAATAGCAGCACTCTCATCTTGGTGTGTGGGGCTTTAATTGTGCACGTCCCATTAGTGCTAATGGAGTTACGCACCTGAAGTCCTGCGCATGGAGATGAGACTATAAATCTAGGGTTACAACCTCATTAAAGTTGTTTATTTCATGTGTAATAGCCCTTTTGCCACCAGGATACCTTAATTCATTACTTTATTTGTCCCTTTGAATGAGGTATCCTCATCTCAAGATCATAACTGCCTCTTTTGTGCTGTGCCCTGAGATGACCACTCGTACTTTTCTCCATCTCTATTGCTCAGCATGGCAAAAAAAGCCAGGACCCATCTCCCGAGAGTTATTGGGAGCCTGATACAGAGAAATATTTTCTTTTTTTAATCTTTTAGGCCTCACCAATTTCTGTATTGTTTTTCATTATAAGCGCTGGAAACTGCTGCTAGGCTATGCTGTTTCTCAGCACAATTTACCACTGCTTTTGGAAATCCAGCTGTCCTCAGCACTTCCCTACGGGCAGTGAGTGCGGTGGGAAGCCGGCTGCAGCAGCAGCTGGGCTCGTGCTGGAGAAGGTGTGTGTGCACATCGGGGAATGAGCTGCTGTGGCACTTGGGGAAAAAGCTCTTAAATACGAGCAGGGGGAAGAGTGAAGAAGGGAAAGCCAGGAGAGGACTGGCCTGGCAGTCTATAAAAGAGGGCGGTTTGTGAAGGGATGGAGTGTGCTCACGGCAAGCAGCCTACAAGGGGCACTGGGCAGAGGAGAAGTCTGCTCCAGTCCCATGGGAAAAAGAAACCTCCGATAAGTACCTTGTCTCTTCTATCCATCTTATGAGGATGGCTGCCTTGGTCTTCTGTCTTGTGGTCTTTTCAGCCCTGAGTCCTGTTTGTCTCTGAAGGGCGATATATACAGGAATAACAGGGCCTTTTCTAATCCATCACAAACAGCAGATGACAAAAAAAAGAGGACGTTTTATTCTAATGGCCTTTCTTTCGAACTTCTTATTTTTTCCAGCAAAGGCAATTTTGTCCATACTGGTCATGAAAAGCTTTGCCACCTCTGAGCCAAGACTTTCTACAGTGGTTAATAAGCTGAGTGCCCGTCACAGGTTGTCTTAAAAAGTCTGGTTTGCTAAAAACATGAAGTGAAGTCTGAACTCTATAAAGGGGGTATAACAAGGTTAACAGTTAGTTGAGAATATTGGTCTTTTCTGACATGGAAGGGTTGAAAAACCTGCTTTAGGCCCATGTTTCTAGATTTGGATTTTCGTGAGTGTTGTGCTTTGGGCAGGGGGACACAGAGGTTACAGGGAGGACTGGGGGGAAGCAAGCGCCTGCGCGTTGGCCAGCCCAGTATGTCGGAGGGCCACGGAGATGGGGGTGCAGGGGCCAGCTGGGAAACAGGTTATGTTTCAGAAGCACAGGTAGAAAGGTGATCATTTAGAGGATAAGCAAAGGGTGGATCATTTAGGACAGTCTTTTGGTGGGGGAGAGGAAAGGGAAGGAATGAGAAAGGCACAGAGCTATTTACTTGCCCTAGCAAATTACCGGACTTGAAGAAATACCCATATGTGAGGAAGACATTAAAGGCAGATGCAAATGTGGATTTTCATATTGTTGAGTGGGAGGAGTGCTGCATGGAGGAAGCTGAAACTAGGTAGAAAAATCACAAATGTGAACAGACTGGAGCCAGTGATGAGCAGTCTGCTGCAAGCAGTTGGACAATGTTGGTGAGCTGGGGAGAGAAAGTAGAGATTTGAGCAGAGGCGATGCTAAATGGAAATGAAATTGGTGGAATAGGAAACTTTTTCCCAGGTGGTAATTTGGTTCACAGATGACACTTTCTTCTGAAGAATCAGTGTGTTCTTGCCAGTTACATCTGCAAAACCGGAGCCCAACCCCTTCACCAGGGCCCCCCGTGTTCATCGCATCCCCCAGGACCATCCTGTGTTGTCCAGTGATTGCTGTTTCTGTTCGTGTGTGCGAGTCTCTTTCTGAATAAGCTTTAATGGCATTGCAGAGCTTCTACTTCACTTTTGGACTCGATTTTCAATATGCAACTCACTGAGTTAATTCACAAGGGTAGTTATGGTTTGAAGCGCCTCATTTGGAGATGGATCCAGATGAGATAGCAGCAGGTATTGAATTCCGTGTTGTGCATTGAAATAATAAACAAAACAGAACTTTACCTTGTTCTTTCGATTTCCATTTTATTTTCTTATTCATTTAAGTGAGTAATTACGGTGCAGGTTGCCCCCAAGTACCTGATTCACCTGAGGGTGCATGGTACCCTGGGCAACTGGACCCACAGAAGCCACCTTAGAGGTACTTTAAATTCATTTAAAGACTTGGTTATTTGAGACAGCTCTGAGATTTCAGTTGTACTGAATGTTTTTGTCTGCTCCACTGTGATAAAGGTATGCCTGCACATGTTCAAGCTACGGCATCACAAACTCAGCTCGTGTCCAGGCACAGCTCTCCTTCTCCCCATCCATAACTCAGACCATCCCTTCTCAGCCATCCCTCGGTGCCCCACTGGCAAGGCAAGCAGCTACGCTGGCCTTGCAGTCGTTCAATTTGTGCAAGCCTGGGGAGAGACTGAGGACCCTTGAGTCGAGGACTCTTCAGTGAAACTGCTGGCTCTACCCCTTTTGTGATAATCACAGACATTTATCTATTAAAAGAAACAAATTCAGACACTGTCAGTTTGTACCAACTTTTTGTTCTTCTGTGCTGATCTGGTTTGTTGTTCTAGAGCTATGCAGTTTTTTGTTATTTTTAAGGGGTTTTTATTTTTGACCAAATGGGCACAAAGTAGTAGTGGCAGTAAAAATCAGGCTATTTTATTTTAACATCTGGCTTTGAGTCGTGTTTGACATTGACAGGGAAGAAATAAAGCCATTCTGTTGTTTCCCTGTGAAACGAGATTTTTTTTTTTTTTCTGGGCATTTAGGTGTGTACTGTGCTCTGCAGAAAGTGCATCCCATAGTTCCTCTAACTGTGGGCCGGGTAGGATAAATGTTTAGCAATCGCCTTGGCAGGGGAAGTGTTGCCGGGAGCCACCACCCAGGGAGCACTCAACCACCTACTGCTCGACCTGATCCAGCAGTACCGGTACCACCGAGATCCTGGCTGCCATGCCACCCGGGTTGCTGGCCTGGGCAAGCCCTTTGATGAGGCCACACAAGCTGGCTTTCATCTAGAGGCTACCACCTGCAAAGGGCTCTTGTGTATTGCTTGCCCATGGTGCGATTCAGCTCAGCTGGCTTCTGCTGCCTATGTTGCACCTGATCGTCTGGGCGCCTCTCAGTGAAGTGTGCGACAGTCAGGGGACCAGACGTCAGCACCTACTTTCGAATGAGATGTTTGTGCCCTGAGGTCTGCTGACTACAGAGGAAGCACAGGGTTACCTGCTCTGGTGTAGACAGACCTTCAGTCAAATGAATATAGCCTCTTGTACCTCCAACAAGATCACGTTAGAGTTGAGGGTGCCACCCGGTTTGTCCTGGCTCACCCATATCTTCTGTATGCTCTTTATGTGCAGATGAGATCCATCTCCTCATCCTGGGCATGTGCTACTCTGAATTTCCACCTGGAAATGGGAACAGAGCAAGTCTGCATGCAAGGAGAATCCTCACTGAGCTGTGCCACCCCCAGCTGCATCTACCAGCAGGTGCTTGCGTGTGCGCTCCTGCGTGCTCCGAAAATCAAGTCCCCACTGATAATCAAGCTTTAAAATATGGTACGTGCCCATCCTAGGGAGAGAATCGTGTTGGTTACATGAAGCGTATCACGTTGCCGGCTTTGTCGATATTTTTGTATAGCTACAAATATTTTCTATCAAGTTTTATTAAGTGAGACCCACATACTTCTTCCAGCTGTGACCGTGCGGTCTGTTCCTACATAGCTGTTCGCCCCGCCCTTGCTCAGCAACACTTCACAGTCATGCTGTGGTGCAGATGAAGAATTTGGGTTTGAAGCTGGCAGTCTGATTCCCATTAAAGCTGTATGGAAATTTGCCACACACCTGCCTAGGAAGCTGGAATAAATAATTCAGTGCTGTGCAGTGATACCTAATGGCAAGCAGATAACTTGAATAACCTTGTACTAGGTTAAGCTTCTCAGTGCTCTGGCCTTTCATGAGAAGAGAAAGAAAAAACCCCAAGACAGACGCGGGGAGGTTAGAAAGGGCTGTGGACTTTCTCTCTCTTGGAATAAGCTTTCAGCCCTTCCGAAAGGAAGGGACTGACATCTGGTACAGCTGAGGAATGCAGCGATGAGAGCAAACCGAGACCCAGTAACGCTCGCTGGGGATAGTCGGCAGCAACGAGAACGCGACTGAGTTAATTGCTACATGTTAATAACCATACAAGGCAAAAAAAGGAGCTTGCAAATCTTTGCGTCCGACTCCCATTTTTGGAAATACCTTTGGACTTTAAGAGCAAGTGTCATAAGTAGAAGTCAGACTCTTCGTTGCATGGATCACTTTTGCAAGGAAGGCTACCTTTATTACATACATCTATTAACCATTAACTGTGGGAGCAACTCTCCTACAAGCATGACTGATTTGCCCTCACTTGGATGCAGCTACAGAAAGTTATTTCAAAAGCTAGGCATGCAGGAGCTGGGGGCAGAAACTTCTAGGCTTAGGTCCTGTGCTGCTTAGGAAGTCAGTCGGTTGTATTGGTTTTCTAGTGCTTTCTCATTTTTTTTGCTATCTACATGCCTACGGACACCTGGTGATTAATATCTGGAGTTAGAGCAAGCATCATCACATCTAACTGCTGTTGTTTCATTTTATATTTTATAGCTCTAACAGGCTAGCCATCTCACATGAGAGGTGAAGCCATCATGTTTTTCTTTGGGAGTTCACAAGCTAATCTGTGAGAAAATAACCTTAACAAATACTGGTTTACATTCAAAAAAACTTGATTTGCATAAAATCATATTAGCTTTTTGTCTGCAACATCTTTTAATTATCATTGTTTCTTATTCCTGAAAGTGAAATAATCCCTGCCTCCAGGCTGTTGGTGATCTGTGAGTTATGCTGGAGACAGTACATCTAATTCAGCAAGAATGATGCACTAACTCCAATACACGGTGCAGCGTGTTAAAAAAGATAATCTAATCTTGCTAAATATATGAATAGGTTAAGAATTTGTCAAGTTTGTGGCTCTGGGCTCGTGGGCTTCAGTGACAGCTCGCTCTCTCCTGCCCTGTTGCCAAGCCTACAACTGCACCCAACGCACAGCAGATTGCTTCGGTTCATTATCACCAGAAGCTAAAACTCTATCAGCTGTGTAGAGACACCTGTTAATCCTCTGCAACCCTTTTACCTACAAACCTGCCGTAGCAGACCTGGTCTTGAGTAGGGGAAAAAAAAAATAATCTTGGATGGCATCAGGTATGCCAGCCCAAGCTGAAGAGGTGCCTCGTTGCAGACCTGGTTGTCCTACCCCGGCAGCAGTGGGCTCCCATTCCCGCTGCGCTCCCCCAGGCCCCTTGCGGGGAGCGGCTCCCTGGGAGGAAGAATAAACTGTAACTACAAACATAGCCTTGCTTTCAAAGCAAGCAGGAGAATAGCTGGAGATGCAGATAGGGAGAAGATTCGCTGCGCAGGAAGGTGTCATTCTCTTATGGTCCCTTTCCAGCATTGTAAACTCTCTGGGCCGAGGTAAATAATATCAGTGAGTTAAACAGAAGTGGTTTCTACCATTATGTAGTTATTATAATTATTTCCAAGCTGTATAGCAAAGAAATTTTTCCGGCATGTCTGTGCTCGGAGGGAAACTGTAGGTAGGTCTGTGTGTTCAATTTCAGCATTTAATCTTGGGACAAGTAGGTTAACAAGTAGTCTCTCAATGACATTACAAGTATATTGTGTTTACGATGTCAAACTAAGGCCATTCTGATTTTTTGACTTCTATAAAACACCCCATATACTGTACTAGGAAATAGTCACTTTCTTACATATGATGTGCCAGGTTGGTATAGTGAGACAGTTTTGGTACATTTCCAAAGAAACTAGACTTCTGGGATTTTTTATTTCATTCCGCCCAATGCAATCTGATCTACTGTGGGTCCCAGGTGAAGTCAGTTTATGTACCTTTGGCCACACAACCCCACATGATTACTAGCTGACTTTCTTGGCTCTTAGAAAAACTGTCAGGCAATTTTTGATGTTAGCCCCAAGCAAGGAGAAACAGGGAGTTTGCTGGTCCTGGTTCTGCACACAAATGGTGGGGAAAAAAGCACATCTTTTCTTTAAATAAAGGATCATTTAAAAAAAAAAAAAATCCTTGAACTGCATTTTTCTTCTGCCTGAGCAATTATAAGACGCTGGTTTCTTCGTTGGGGGGGAAACAACATTCTCATGCCCCTAATTGCAGACTGGAACAGATCTTGAAACAGAAAAATCTGCTTTACTGATAAAATCTATCAATCAGCTAAACATGCATATCCAATAGCTCCTAGCAGGGCATGCTACCTGCTCACTGAAAAACTGTGGGCTCTGTAGTACTTTAAAATATCTTTTATATGTTGTTATTTCTCAATCTTTATTTATCTAAATGCCAAATTTATAAATAATGGGGTACTTTCACCTTTTATTCAACTACTGGATGAGGCGTGTCCCTCTGGCTGCAGCCTCCCAGCTATAATTTAACTCCATTGCACTGGAAATGCTGGGGCATCTCTTGTCCCACTCCCAGGCAGGGGACGGTGGGGGGGCTGATCCTGCAGAGGGTAGATGAAGCAGCATCATGGCCGAAGCAGTAACACTGCCCATCAGGCAGCTCAGCACAGCAGGGTCTGGTCCTGCCCCCTGCTAACGTTGCTGACCAGGGGGTTTGGGAGCAGGGTGGGGAAGCGTTTTGAGGAAATTTGACTCAAGATGCAGATTTTGCAGCTTGGACCTACTTCTGTTGCCGGCCAGAGAAAATCCTGCTGGTAATTTCTGCGTGATGGAGGGACAGTGGGGAGGATGTGGCACGTTCCCAACTGCAGTGGGAGAAGGTGCAGGGTCTGGGAGCCGAAGTCACAGCTCTGTCCTATTTCACAGAAGCTAAATGAGCATTTCTCAATCTTCTAAAGTCAGAGGACCAACAAGCTTTTTTGATCTGAGCACCAGCAGCCAGGGAGCAAATGATGCCTGTGGGCAGGCACTTCCATAAGCACCTGCCAATTGCGTGGGATGGCGTGTGTGTGTTTTGGTTTGGTTTCTTAATTATTTTTCTGCAATCAGTTCACAGACCACCTTCTGATGCCTTACGGACTGTGGATTGCCCATGGGCCCCATGGAGCAATACTGAGCTGGATGACTGTTACTTACGAACTTAGGCTGCACCGGAGGCATTATAGATGAAGGATTTATGTGCTGTTACATACATTCCCTGAAATAATCACCTCTGCCTCAAGTACTTTGATACTGATAAGTGACTGAGGTAGAATCTGTGTTCCTATCTAGTCCTACATGCCTTGTTTTGCAATTATCCACCTTCATTGAACAGTTTCCTTGTATAAGCTGAAATTTAGCAATTATTTCTTTGCAATGATCTACATTAATTCAGACATTGCGTCCAAGGGTTTAATCTAGCGTGTGCATTTCAGGTGAAACATTAGAAACCTTCCAGCATCTGTAATAATTTTTATGTATTAAATGAAGGAATTTTTTAATTTAACATTAAAAAAATACGCTTAAATAATATGGGCCAGCTTTAAAGTGGCTGCAGACTGGAAACTGGAAGATGGATGCTCTCTTTTTAGCCCATGTGAACATAAAAATAAAGTTTCACAGGAGCTGGACTTCAAGGCCAGCTGAGTGTGGTCTTAGCTTGCTGAGCTTGCTGCTTCACGAGGAATGCGAGGTCCTTCCTGGGGATGGGTGAAACTCCGGCAGGAGACTGGCAAGCGTATCTGCGTGCCTTTGCCCTGCCGAGAGCTGTGTGCTGCTGCTGCCCTGACCCCCCGTTAGCTGGGGGCCTTCTGGGGGACATTTGTTTCTGTTGTGTCAAATCAGTGAGAGCCTGTGGACATTGGAGTCAGTAGGTGTTAGCTGGTGGTCACCAGCTTAAACTGAAAATCCCATCTTTCTCCAAGGAGGAGTCGGCAGATGCAGCGGGGGTCTGGCAGGAGGATGCATGGCCGGGGCAGGGAGCGAGAAGTGCCCAATTTACATCACTGCATTAACTGCCGTTAATTCCTGTGATGGAAGCCTCGGGCAAATGGTAAGAAAAAGCTGCTCTTGGCTCCGAAAGGCATCGTGTACCTGTGTTTAATGCACAGCTCGTGGCTTTGGGTGGAGACCTGGCAGTCCTGTAGCAGTGGTGGGTTCCCACTCCCTGCATCCACCTCCACGTGGGGCAGTCCCTGGAGAAACAGAGGGTGCAGGTAGCCCAGGAAAGGTGGGCAATGATATGATAATGATAATGAAAAGGTAAATCAATTATTATGTGTGAAAAGGGTAATTAGCGAGCAGGTTACCACTTAGCAGCCGAGCTTTTAATCTGTTTGGTCAGGCCAATTTTTTCAGGAGTGGCTGATCGGCTGTAGTGCATGATCTCTCGGGTACATACATCTCGTTCTGTGGGTAACTGGCTGAAGTGATAAATCTGGCTACGCTGCAGTAGAGCTTAACCCCACTTGTGAACAGCCACTGTAAAAACATTTGGGGCATGTGCTGCATTTTAAATATTGATGTCGTGGCTGTTTTTGTTGCTGTTTCAAAACACTGGAAGAGACAAGGCAACAGGATTATATAGTTCTCCAGCTCTCTTTTGCTTGTTCCTAATCTTAAAGTGATTTTTTCAGTCATAAATAGCATTCTTTTCATTTTCTTTTAATTTTGTCTGCCGCTTTGGGTGTCAGATCTGGTTTATATACTCAGTGTACACACACATTCCTTAAAATAGAGGGATCCTGCTATTTTGCCTCAGGCACTTTGCAGCCCATTCCTGGTTGTAACAACAGCAAATCTACTCAAAGAGCAATACCCTTCTGCCCTGCCAAGTACATGACTCGCAGCGGAGTTGGTGCAGGCAGCATTGGACCTCTGTGCTGTCCTCATACCCTGCCTGTCTCACACCTGAGGAAAACTAAATCTTCCCTCACAGCTGAGCAATTAGGATTTTTTTGGCCAAAGGAGGGGATGGGGAGGGGAAACCTGCCTTGTAGGAACACGGACTCTCCTGTAGTTACTTGGGAAAGTGATGGTACAGCAATTTTCTTGTGTGGCTCTTGATGCTGGTTATTTTCTTTAAGTGTAATTTGCTGTGAGAGTAGAAGAATCTCAGGTTTCATTTTGTATTAGAAAAAGGTAATTTTCTAAGCAATGCTTTAAGTTTGTTGAAGAAAAGCTTGAGTGAAAAACTTCAAGGCTCAAAACCCAGAAGGTGAACAAGAGGAAACCCACAGGGTATTATTATTAAGACAAACAAACAAGCCAACCAACCAACCCAACAAATAAAGACCGTCTGACCCGGTTTCTGATCAGGGCTGGCAGTGCTGTGCATGTCTGTCTGTCATACTGATGTCAATACTCCCTCTATTCCTCCTCCCCCCACTTTGTCTTCTAATTTTGTGAATGATATTTTTATAAATGCTTCTTCTTGGATGTGTTTGGTATTGGTGAAGGGAGAAATCAGGAGAAATGCCATCATCGGATCCACTCTGGTCTTGGTTGTGTTTTTCCATGCACGTTTCTCGTTTGCCGGCCGTGCTGTGTGCCTCCCTGATTGCCTCTGTTCTGGGTCACTGGCTGTCAGCAGCCTGGGAGGGTGCCAGGTCCTCATAAGGCTGATCTGCTTGGTCAGGACACTTACAAATACATCTTACATCGATCTAATTGTCCTCTGCCCCTTCAGACCTCCCAGGATGTCACCTCCCCTGCTTTTTGGCTTTCCCTCCATCATTGTCCATACCATGTCTATCTCTTTCACTGCTAGAAGAGCTCAAGACTGAGCTGGAAATTGAGATACTGTGGCTTTATTAGAGAGGCTCTGGTATTGTTATTTACTTTCCCCAAGGTTCCTATACTAATGGCTATCGCAGCTCATGTTTTATTTCAGTCTGACGTTTGACAATTCATTTAAGAATAATGGGCTCTTAATTTCAAACTTTGCCTGAAAACATCCACAAGGCTTATGTTAGGAGTTGCCAAAACCAGTAGCCCGATAGAGGGGAGGCTGCTGCAGCTCCACGTCCCCCAGCCCAGCCAGCAGCGACACTGAGCCTGTGTTCCCAGTAGGCACGAGTGCACACTATGTGCACAGCCTAAATGTAACACAAAGTAAAGCAGATAGAAATATGCAAACACAGATGGCACAAATGACCTAATCTTGTCCTCTTCTCTGGCTCAGCAGGATGGCAATCCATTAGTAGGAATATATAGATGTTCATATCTACAAGGTGGATCCTTCCAGCAGCTGGGCTCAGACTGGTTTTTGGTCTCCCCAGTTGCTGGCACTCACACAAGTGAGGTCCCAAGGCCACAGCCCCACTCCAGTTGCTGCGTTCAGATGCCCTGGTGCACACATGCACACAGACGAGAGACTCACTCCCAGAAAAGAGTTAGAAATGGGGCTGTTTAAGAAGATAGGACACACTTTTGCATGGCCAAACATATTGACCAGACACCTTTTTATGTGCAGCTGGCCCCTTTTATGTCTTTTTTCCTTCTATTTTCCCACATTTATTCCTCCCCAAATCACATCAGTCCCTCCCTTTCCCAGCCTTTGATTCCTCCCCAAAACATCCTATAATAAGTCTTGCATAATTCCAGAATGCTCTTCCCCCAAAGCCCATAACGAGTCCTGTCCTCCAGGGCAGGGACCCTCCAGTCTGTGCAGTGCCTCAGAGAGCTGCCTGCAGTGGCGCGTGGTGCTGGGTCTCACCCAGCCCATGGGGCTGATGCTCTCCTGGGACAGCCCTGGAGGGGCTGGGACAGGGTTTCGTGTCTCTGCCTGGGGCTTCCCCAGTGCCTCTGTACTCTTTGGTGTGGGTGGGCGTGAGCCTTTTATCATATAACTTAACAGGTTATTTCTGGAACAAGAAAATGTCCAGAAACACTAGAGATGATTACCCCTAGGTCAGCTGCGACTTAGGCATGTTCAGAAATGCCTGAGTGACTTAGCAGCCTCGTGTCCTTCCTTGATACTTAGGAACATAAAACTCATCAAAAAATGGTTGCTGTTTGTGGTCCCAAGTTGCTTCTGAACAGGGGGCTTTTCTCTACAATATTTACTCCTGTTTTGACTAGTATTGTACAAGCCATAGATTTTATACTATGAAAACTGCTCCCAACATAACAATTTATGATGAAACTGCAGCACATATTTCAGAAAGATAGAGACTTTGAGTCAGGACCGGATAAATAATGGAAAATGCATCACACCATTTAGCAACTTGTTCCAATAGCAACTTTGTTCTAACAGACAGTGATTTGTCAAAATCCACTGTCTAAAACCTAATTGAAATGGGTTGCGCTGATTGACAGAGCTGTAGTCAACAACATTCAACGTAGAAATAAGCAGGATATTTTCTTCCCCGTGTGCTTGTTAGATTAAAGAGCTCTCAAGGATCAGAAGACGTGTCTCTGTCTAAGGAACAGAGGCATCTGTGAATGGTAGGGGTGTAATTTCCTACCCACTTCCAATTACACTCTCTTGTGATCCATCTGTCTGGGAAGCTATCAGGTATTGTGTTTTATAATTACTGCTTGTTAAAAATATCATCTTCGTTGGAAGTTTAAAAAAAGAAATCTCAAAAGACCCTCAAAAAATGGAAGCAAAGCTACTTTTAGAAAAAAACTTTTAATGAGAAAGATTAAAAATGGGAACATTTTACACAAGGATTTGAATTGAAAAAAAACCCTAACAACCCATGTAGAGCATTTCAATGATAAAAGAAATGTACATACTTATGAAAATGTTTTCTGTCAAGAAAGTGCATTAAAATGTTTAGATGAAGATGTCTCAGTATAATTGTAGGATTGCGTCGAGAGGTGTCCTTTGCCTGTTCAGGTGCAAGACTGAACTCCGAGTTTGATCTTCAAGGTAATGGCTGTGCTCAACTCCCTTCAGCTGGCAGCAAAGCGGTACGTCTAATTGACAGGAAAGATGGATGTATTTGCTAATGGGATCTGGGTCTCCCTAAATAAGTGTCTGATTTCCCCATAGAGCTGAATTTAGGTAGGAAGAGCAGGTGCCTCACAGCCCCAGTTTTCCCTTTGGCTAGGTGAGAGGGGACACTGCTAGCCTCCTTCCAACCTACACACCTGGGTTTCCTTCCCAGAGAAAGAAAAGGCTGTGGCTGAGTTACGTGTCTGGACCTGGAAGCCCTTCCTCGGCCCCTGTTATGGATATAGCCAGGACTCACACTCCGGAGGTCTTTGAAGGCACTTCATTTCCATAATGAATATATAAGGAATTAGGAGAACCATAGTCTTAAGCATTTGAGGAGTCTTAATTAAGTGGATTTGATCCCACCTGGACCAATCTTCACCTCAGTGCCACTGTGAACTGTTTAAGCAAAAAAGAGCATTATCAGGTAGCAGGGACTAAAAACTTGTGCATAATCCTAGTGATTGCAATGGCACAACTCAGTATATGTGCTGACTTGACAACAGAATTTGGCCTCTATTTATTGACGAAATTATGGCATTTTGATACACATCCCTTTCTTTACCCTTGATTTGATGTCACCATTCGCTTGCACGGGAAACTAGATGTCCCCAGCCCAGCTGAACCATGTGTTTGAGAAAACTGATTCAGTTGATACTGTTTACTCTTTCCAGCTTATTCCTAGTTGCTTCCTGGTTTCTTTTCTTGCTTCATGGTTGCCCAGATAAGGAATCAAGGTCATCTAGAGCTGCAGAATTACAGCATTTGCTTCTGTACCCTGTGTTGCAGGAGCTGACCCATCTATACCAATAACAGCCTGAGAGGCCACCTAAATCCAGCTGGACTTGCCCCTTCCTGCGGTGGTACATGCCAATGATGCTCGTTGATACAAGCAAACTCGCTCCTCATGTCTAGGCATAAACAGACAGACTGGAAGATGCTGAGCAGACCCATGCTGCAGTGATACAGGGCCTTGGATTTATGCAACCAAAACTGAGAGGCAAGAAAGGGAAACGACCAACTGTGGCTCATGAACATGGACTAATTGCTATTTTGGAGCTAAGGCGATACGCCCTGGTGTTGCATATCTTCAGCATGGCACCTTCAATGAAGTCGTACCAATTTCTGTGGGCTGACAATGTAGGTCAGTAACTGTGTGGCTACTCCTTCCTCTGCAGATGGTCAACATGGGAGGGAGAAGCTGGGGTGGATTGTCAGATCGGAGTTCAAACTGACTAATCAGCATTAGGGAGAATAACCTTAAGTCTGAATAGGCAGGGAAAGAGTTAAAATCTGGAATTCCACTTTGGACATCGAGGGGAATCATGACTTTTACTACATCCTTCTGCCCAGCAAGTATAGTAACAAACTGGGTGGATGAGGATCTCTCTCTGTTTGTAGAGACTGAAAATTATGGTATTTGCACAGCAATAAACTGCTGTGGGAATAAAAACAGCTCTCAGATGTTTACTGCTGGCAAACAGGGGAATCCTGAAAAAAAGGATCACGTAAGGATTTATGTTTTGTGGTGTAGACACTGACAGTAAAATATATTTTTAAAAAAGCCGGTATTCTTACCTGATACCATGGGCAGGCTCTGCTTCTTCATGGTTTCACCCTGCTGGACCGTATTTCACACTCTCTGCAGAGGCAGTACACTTTCTTTGCAGAATGAGAGCGTGACGACTTTCCTCTCATCCTCTGCCCCGGAGGCTTGTTAAAAGGAGGAAGAGTAAGTGCCATCTGACTGGCTAAATCACCCAGGAGCCAAAGAACTGGGGATGTGTGTGTGGGTTACAGTACAGTTTGTGGGTTACTCTAGCTAATATCTCAAATTGCTCATCCCATGGAGTTACGATGAGGTAACCAGAAGGATATTCTGCTTTTAGTCACAATTCAGGTGTTGCCCCTGGGGATCCTTGTGCACTGAATGGACTGTTTTTCCTAAGGAAAGTCTATGATTAAAATACTCCTTAAGCTCTCCTGTATGTACCTTCAGTGCCAGGGGAACCCCCAGAGACAAGTGCCTGGCTGTAAAACTCCTGGGATTTCCTCCACTGGGCCATGCGCACGTATTTCTTCCAGGGCCATATGTGTTTTTTCCAGTATAAAGTGGTCTGAGCCGGGGCTGTCAGGGGGATGGGATAAAGGGGACAGGCACACTGCCCTGTGGGGATGCCGGGCACGGCATGGCCCATAGCCACCGAGTCTTTCTGGTGGTCAGGGTGCCTGAGGAGGGGCTGCAAGACCTCCCTGTGGCAGCATCTGGAAGCGGAGGGGGAATTTCTGCATCCAGAAGGGAGCCAGCTTTGCATAAGGAAATCATCTCGTACGACAGTGTGATGAATTTGTGTGCATGTATATCCCCGCTCGCTGCTGGAGGCAGTCCAAGTTACGTGTCTGTGTGCCATAGGCCCTCTGCGGCTCGGAGCAAACAGAGGATCCCTTTCAGCCTACGTGGTGGGGAACTGTCCTCTTGGCACGAGGCATCCCTGGGTCATGGGTTGTTTCCCAAGCTGGGTATTTTGGCTTAACAATGCTGCGGAAAGAGACTTTGATTTTTGCTGTTTTACACTAGCAAAAGCTCTGGAGAAGGAATGGTTGATTTTGTGCTGTTATGCTTAATTAATTTAATTCAGTAATAGCAGAGCTTTATTGGTGAAAGCTGTCTTTCTGGTGGAACCCAGAGAACCTGTCTGTGCTGCTCTCTCCTACGCAGGTAAGACCTGATGCGAAGGGGTGCTCAGGATCTGGCCGGTGCCCTCCACTCTTGCATAGAGGGGTCCAGCAGAAAACAAAAAAGCCCAGGAACGCACTGCAACAAGAAGCAGGTCATGGAGCATGCGGGCAACTGTACCGGCAGCTGTTTGCCGTAGGGGTGAAGCCGCCTGCCCCGAGCGGGCGGTGGGAGGAGAGCGGCTCCTCGCCCGTGGAGCCGGTGCAGGGCAGTGGGGCAGACTGAGCGATCTCTGTTCCCCCACGCCGCGGCCACCCCGGCCTCCCTCTTTCCCAGCAGTTACGTCAGAGCCTGTGCACTTCGCCAGTAGGTTTGATACGACTGACTAAAAGCACCATTTTCCTGGTAAAACAAACACAGACTCCTTTTTAAAAACACCTTTTGATACTTTATGAGCGGGGCTGGTATATGTAACCTATCAAGCCCAACATATGGCTTATTATGACATTTAGCTGATTAAAATAGTCTAGACATAAACTTGAGATTTCAGAAATGTTTAAGCTAAGTCCGAAATACATTTTAATGTACAGTAGATGTATACTGCAATTTGGGCCACCTGTGTCCCTGTAGGAATTATGGAGCAGGAAGTACTTTTGACTCAAGAAGTGTGTCTGAAAATTGAGGCTGTAAATTAACAACAGCTTGTCTATTAGATTATTTCACCCATAAAGGAGTCTGTATATTTCTAAATGCCTCATGATTTTCAATACCTTGCTGTTGTTACTTTTATTAAAGAAGGAGGTTGGCAACAGTCTGGGCTTCTAGGTCGCAGCACATTTTTAGAAAATCGTGGAATAAATAGCAGCAGCCAGCCAGACGGTGGTGAAGCATACCTGTGGCCGCAAGAGGAGGAAACCCCAGGTTGGCGTGTTAGTGGGCACGGTGGTGCCGGTGTCCCCTGGCATACAGGAGACTCAGCCCGGCTCGCTGCAGACGACGGGTCTCCTGCTTGTTGGCCGTTTCAAAGCTGGAGGCAGGGCGCTGTGTGCACACCGCTGTTAGCCATGCCTGCAAAAGGCCACATAATTTACCTCTTTGTCAGCTTCCCGGTCGCGCTGTATAACTTCACGTCATCATCTTACTTGCCTGCCTTTCTTC
The DNA here is from genome assembly GCF_965183815.1 of Platalea leucorodia. Taxonomy (NCBI): domain Eukaryota; kingdom Metazoa; phylum Chordata; class Aves; order Pelecaniformes; family Threskiornithidae; genus Platalea; species Platalea leucorodia. The sequence continues at coordinate 16,294,537 of NC_138823.1, forward strand.
TTTATTTTTCCTCCCCTCCAAGAGTTTGGTCTATTTACGGTTGTTCAGCTGTCTCTGGAAAGGCCAGAATGGGAAACTAAGGGAAAAAAAAATAAGAGTCCTGCCACACGATCTGTCCCAAGCTTCCCTGGAGTAGCTCTCAAAGAGGGGGAGCAATGAATCCTGAAGGCTGTGGAGAGGGGGCCATCTCTGCAGACTCCTAGCAAGGGGCACGAAAGTAAGGCTGAACAGGGGTAAGAGCATCAGCAGCAGAGGGACAGGGATGGGGCAGGGGGAGAAATACCTACAGGGAAATTTCCATGAGGAGGAAGTTATTAGACAGAATATGCATCCTAGCCCCCATAAATTGCTATATAATTCCCATTTGGCTGAACAGTTCTGCCACATAAGTTAGGCCTAATGACTTGGACAGAGCATGAGAGAGTGGCCTACATGGGGGTGATTATTTTGGCAGAGCTGTGTTATGTTCAGTCTGGTCATTATGGAGAGGGCTAGATACATTACCCCTCCATGGATCATCCTCAGGAGAGGTCTGTACCCCCTGCACGGACAACCCCTCCCGCTGAACAGAATAATGCATTGGCTGAGGTACGGCATCCTGTTACAAGGACAAATATTTGGCCCACAAGAAAAATGAAACCACGGGTGACAACTCATGGAAACTCTTGGTTCACTTGGAGAGCAGAGGGATGTGGTTTGGTAGCTAGTACTCCCATGGTCTTGCAACGCCCCATCTGCAAAGTGGGTTGATGGGCAACTGGCAGATGAAGGCAACGGATGATGTGTCCTTGCTCTGGATCTGGGCTAAGATACAAGAGTCATTTGTCCAGCCAATGCTACCTGATGGTGGAAGGGTGGTGTTCTGCCCGCAGAGAGGTCTCCCTGTCGCATTAGAGCTAGTGGCAATTGTCCAGGCCGCCTGCAGCATGGACGCCCTGTCTAGCGGCCCTTCTGATATGTGCAAGAGCGGTCTGGGTGCAGAGCCCAGGTTATCTGAGGGGCTCCAGACGGAAACCTGCTGCAAGCTGAGTCAAGGCAAACACACATGCACAAAACCGGAAAGTTGTCTGAATCCTCCCTCTTCTTCCCTGGTTTCTCCCTTTTGCAATCACTTTGCCTTGTTGGCTTGGTGTTGCCCTCATCCCTGCTCTTCCAGGCTTGGTCCATCTGGCATGGTCGTTGCTAAATCACTGGTTGGCAGGCTTGCCAGAACGCCTGGCTCCGGCTGACCGCCCAAAGGCCTCTTGCTTGCCTTTTAATCCATGAATGAAAGCGAGGCAGGCGGAGGGAAATATTCTGGCTTTGCCACAGGGTGCTTGGTGTGACTGTGTCAAACACATAACGTAGTTTCTTCTTTGCACGTGCAGAGTTGGGTCAAACGGGCCAGCGTGGGCTGCAGCCAGAGCCTGCTTGCACCACAGCCCCGGCAGGGAGCAGGCAGCGAGCGGGGGCTGCTGGGTGGGTAAAGGATCCCCGTGCCGGCGGGTCAGGCTGGGGAGTGGGGCCATGGCAGTGCGGGGGGAGAGGGAGCAGTTGTCACTCTGGATCAGCTTCTCCCGTCCCAGAACGCAGCATATTAAAGCAATTAAGAAAAGCTCTGCTCAACGTGGGGATTTTGAGGGGAAATATGAATGTAAGGATACAGCATTCCTCGATCAGAAGGGAGAAATAGCAGAGGGTAAATTAAACACAGCTGGAATGAGCATAAGAAATAGATTAATTCCACAAGAATTTTTTTTTCTTTCCGTTCTTTACAAATTATAGGAGCTAGGAAAACTAGCACTTCTTAATTCCACTTAGTATGCAACCCTTTAATTCTCTTGCCTGTCAGCCAACATGCACTGAATTTAAGTGCAAGCCATTGATCCCACAAACCCTTAACTGGGGACACCTCTGCTCTCCCCCATGCCCCCAGTGCATATCCTTCTCACCTCCCCTTGTGCTGCTGTGAGAACAAATACTGTGGACAGGGGAACACTGGAAAATATATCGGGAAATTATATTTGCTGGTATGTTGTGATACTGGTTCAGAGCAATGAACAGTTCTTGTTTGCAACAGCAATGTCAGGATTTCCTCCCGATATGCTTGTCGGAGTGGGGATCATCCCACGGTTCTGAGGCTGCACAGCACCTGACACAATGATGTCTTGGTCCATGGCTCAGGTGTTCAGTTTAATGCAATATTTATGGTAAATAATAGTGCGGTTTGTGGACTGGGGCTCAGCTCCTCTTGGTTTTGGGCACCTTATGGTGAGGTTGGGCAGGACCTGTGAAATCCTGAGCTTCGTCTGAGTGCTCCTGAGTTTCCTGAGGGGAAGACAGAAATCAGAGCAAACAGGAAAAATATAATTGTGTTTGTGCCAGTACTGCCGTACTTTGCTCTCACTCTTGCTGGATCCTATGTAAACTAGCTAGGGAAGCCCATCTGACCAATTGCTTCAGGACAGGGATCAGCTTCACATTAGTGCCTGTAGGGCCTGGAGCATACGCTGAGAGGGTAGTGGAGTCCAAGGATCTGAGTGTAGAGATGGCAGGGGGAGGGAGCCGGTGCCCAGAGCTGCCCAAAATGGCAGCAGTATGAAGCCTGCTCCCCTGCCCTCTGCACATGGGCTCAGGCTACTGCAGAGCCCTGCAGCCCAGGGTGCTCCCCGCTTCAGGACGCACTGACCCCTCGGCTCAGCTGGCTGCCAGCCCCCATCCTACCCCTCCATCCCTCTGTCTTCTGGGGCTTTGCCTTTCCCGGGAAAGTCTGTCCTCAGGTTTGGGGCTGGGCTCAGATATCACCCCACCACCGAAGGGCTTGGGAGGGCTCAGCCCCACAGCTCTGCCTGTGGCACCCTCCCAGGGACAGCTGGCCTGCAGTGGCTTTTGCTTAAAAAAGACGGAAGATAAAAGAGTCAGGAAGAGGATACTGCTGGGTGCTTATTGTGGGCACTGCAAAAGCAGGAAAGGGTTTGACAGAACAGATGAAGCCTGTTTCCATAACTTACAAATTGGTACATTAACCAGCGCTGGACAAGAAATGCAAGTTATGGCTGGCACTCGGCTCTTACCTCATATAGCTGCTGGGCAAAAGCATAAAGGATAGCCTTGACTTTGAATCTCTTGGCTTCTCTTAACTTGTATTGCAGCCATAATATTAAGTAAATGCATGTTTTCTTCTGGGAAGATATTTTCTTTTTTTCTTTGGCAATGACATTTTTTGTTGTTTTTTATTTAATAAAATAACATATGGTCATAAATTGCGTATCATTTACCTCAACTACATGGATGACTTTGTTGGAACTTGTCCAGTCTTCAGTTAAAGATATATTTAAGCAGGTTTAAAATACAGTATGTATTTAAAATGAGGTGAATAATCCTTGAGGCATTTTGAAAATGGTGTTTAAGAAAAGTCTGTTCACAGTATATTTTGGTATCTTCCCCCCCACCCCACAGTTAAGTATAATGTCTTCAGTGATACACTCAGGCTACCATAAATGTTAAACTCAGCAGGTATATACAGAGTCCCATGCAACAGCACAGTATGGATAAGTACCCTCTGGGAGGTCTGGGAGCCACAGCTGCATTTCCCAGTGTTCCTGGGCACCTCCTGGGCTCTGCTGAGTTTCTTTGAACTGCGCAGGGGTGTCCAGGCACCCTCATGCTCTCTACTCTGCCCTCTTCATATATGCCTCTCCTCCTCTCCGTCCTCTGCCCTGGCCTTCCCATTGCTCTCCTCCCTTCCCTCCAGGGCCACTGCCTTGAGAGGGCCAGAGTCATTACACCATTCCCAAGCCAGCTGGCAAGCTGTTTGATACAGATGATATTTCCTAGCAGAAGGGCTCTGATGCCTTAAAGCAGGGGGTGGTGGTGGTGTTTGTGTTTTTTTTTTTAAACAGCTGAGCAGTATAAAGACGACTTAAAGGAGGAGAATTGAGACTACACTTCTGGAGTGAACGGATATAAGTGTAATGTAATGCAGTAGGCATCCCATAGATGCAACTGCTGAATTTTGGCACATTAGCCTCTGTCTCTTACACTTCCCTGAAGATGCTGATTTTGTTGCTTCTTGCTCAGTACAGCGGGTGCCCCAGAAACCTTCCAGAGCAATCGGAGGAAGATTCTGCAAGACCGGCGGGACGTTTAAGGGATGTTCAAAGCACACATTATAGACTTCAAACAAAGCTGTGCAGATAATTTAGGCTGCAGGACTGTAATTAGATAGGGGAAAATGTATGCTGTGATAAACCCAGCTGCTGTTCTCATAGCATGTGATTGATATAGTGGGCACAAGGCCAGGACCAGAAAAGGTCATAACTGTGGTTAAAATGCCGCCTTCTAAAATGTATCAGATCTGATGTGCTTCTTCAGGATGATGAAACGCTAGTTCACATTCTCCTCTCACCTCATTTGAGGAGGCCAGGGAAGATCTGTCCCAAACAGGTTGCTTGCTGCCCTTGCAAAACCTAGTCAGAGACTTTTCAAGACCATGGCTGACTACAAGCCGTGCAAAATATGGGTGGTAAGAAGAGGTACTGATGAGATGACCCATTTGCACCAGCATAAATTCTGCATATTTTATCCAAAGGAACCTTCTGTGGTGGCTATTATCATTGCATAGATCTTGATCAATGGGACTTCTAAAGCTTTAATCTTCCAACTCCTTCATGACCTTCGTAATATCTCCAAAAAGATGGGACATGTCCAATAATTGAGACATTGTATAATGTACACTCTTGTCAAGAACAGGCAAAAACTCCATCCCTGGCAGGATTTTGGTGTAAAATAAATGTAAGAGTCACAGTGAGATCACTGAGAGACATTCAGTTTGAAGATCTTATTTCTCCAGTCAGACTTACAATTGTTGCCAGGTTGCAGTAAAATAGATTAAAAAGAAAAGCTTGACATTTAGCATCAGAACTGAAAATGAGGCAGTCATGCTCCCGTCTTATCTCTGACATAGGCTTGCCTTGGCAAACTTGACATGTCATTTAGTGTGCTGATGTCTTAGTTTTGCCGTGTGTGAAATGGTGATATCTATTCTGTTTCCTGAAGGGACATGGGGGATGCATGTTTAGCGGCTGATAAATGTAAAATTTATATTTGGAAAAAATAAGCACTTAATTTTATAAAAATTCAGTGATAAATCACTGAATTAAAAAATCTGATTGCCAGGAAGGCGGGGCGGAGACCTGCAGGCCTGTAGGTCAGCAGTGAAATGTGATGGCAGGACTTTATTTCTGGTTTTAAACTTTTTTTTCCCCCTCTTTTCTCATACTCTCATTTTTTAAAAAAAACTAAATTATATCTTAGGGATTTGAAATAGCATCAAAGGCATAGCTGGAATGCTTATAAATAGCTATATCTTTTCTTGAAGGTGTGGTGTCCAAGTTTATTTCAGGTTTTGAGGTAGGGAAGTGCTACAGGCCACGGGCTGTGGATGCTGCATGGGCCTGGCTCCCTGGCAAGGCCTGTGTTTACCCTCCTCGCTCACTCACATACCCAGCCCCTGCTCCTCCATGGCCACCCGGCTTGTTGTTTTGCCCCGCTGGCAGCCTGTGCTACCCGCCCTGGGGGATGCCGATGTACATGTTGGCTTGTCCCAATGCCTCTCACCTTTGCCATCCACCGTTTGCCTCCCCAAGCCCTCCCCTCCTTCCTCTCCTCACTCTCTGCTCCCCTTGGGCCCTCCCTTTCCCTGGGGTTTAGACACAGGGGCAGAGCACAATTCCCTCCCACATGTCTCCTTAGGAAAGACCTAATAACGTGTCCCCTCCCTCTGTGGGGGTATGAAGGCTCCATAACCATATGCCCGAGCACCGCTGCCGGCAGGGCTGCCGCCTCCGTGGCCGGCACACCATCTCTGTGCCACACACGAGCTCGCGGTAGGCTGAGAGCAGAGGGGAGACGTTGTGTCAGACAGCAGGGCAAGGCCTCGCCTTTGAAGAAAAGCACATGGACGTTGATCTGCAGAAGGGCCTCGGACTCTCCCCGCAGCCTGGGGGAAGGCGGCTCCCTGGGGACGGATTAAGAAGAGCCGCGGGATGGCATCCCGCGGCCTGGCGGCACAGGGGATGGGCGGCTGGGAGTAAAACCCAGCGTTTCTTGGCTCAGAGTTCACGGAATGAACTGTAACCACCAGCCTATAAATGAGAACATCCAAACAAACAAACAGAAATAAGACCAAACGTAAAAAAAAAAAAAAAAAAAGATCCAGGCTGGTGCTGCTTTGACTCTGGGCCCTGTCGTCTTCTAGGACTGATGAAGCGACTGGGTGGTTCTTCAGATTCCTGTGGTCTGAACACACACCCTAGTCATCACTGAGATGAGCTCGGAAAAAAACAGTAATGAAAGAGGGCTCTGATTTATTTCCTGATAAAATAACCTTTGCTCTCAAAGGCTAACATTTCAGCTCCAGCTTGCAGAGAATGATCTTTTATTTCCATCCATCAAAGCCTACATCGTGCTGGATATCCAGAGAGTATTCTTCACACACGGCCGTGTGTTGGCCAACGAAGGAAAATTACTACCTATAAATTTTTTTTCTCTCTGAGGGAGGAGAAAAAGGAGGGGGGCTGAAGTCTGTATTAAAGACTGGAATAATTACTATCCATCGCAATCCTGTGACTAAAGTATGAGGAAAATTGCTTAAAAGTACTGTGTGAGCCAAAGTTTTTCTTCGCAGTGTAAATAATCTCTGCATTTTTTGTGGCATTTGATCTGAATCATCATCCAAATAATTCTTGTTTATTTTCACCCAGGTAGACGTCTTGAATGAGTATTCAGGGGCTTTCTGCTCTGCCACTGTGTTAGATCTATACCAGTACATCATGTTTTCGTCCGTTACAGGTGTCATTTTGGCGTGAGGTAAGAGTCTGCAATCTTGACTGAGACTGACAAGAGTAAAAGTCAAGATTTCCCATTCACACAATTTCACACCACATTGTGCTGCAAATGACTACAGGGAACAGTCAGCGTAAGTGAGTTAAAAGCAAGGCAGATATTTATTTGCAATCAAAACATTAGCCGAGCTTGATACATGAAGAGCCAGAGGCACCTGCTCTGTAGAGGAACCGGTGCAAATGATGTGTTGTTTTCCATAAAAGAGAACCTGATTCAGCTCATTTTTCCAAAAGTATAACTTTTTTTATGTCAGTGGGCTGTACTTGGGCAGAACAGAGTGGAGGGTCTTGCAGTGTTCATATGATCACCAGAACTAGCAGTGCTGAGCAGTGAGTCCCAATGCACGATGGATTGGGGTTTACGTGGCTGAATACCTCAGTACTCCCTACGTGTGAGAGAACTGGCTGGGAGTGCCAGCTCAGATGTTAGCCCAGAGTAATTCCAGGGTTTTCGCTGGGTTGTGATAATGGATTTGTGGAGGGTTTGGAGCCCTCTGAGAAGACACATCTCACAGAGCTCCGTTTTGTGAGCCCTGAGTCTTTGGTGGGTTGGCAGAGCTTCTCTGCCACACGGGTTTGCCGGTGTTTACAAAGCTCTGTGAAGAGGTGGTGTTGCAGGAAGAAGCTTGTGTGGGTGTAGGAAGTAACAAGGGACTGTTTTTCTGTGAAGGTGGGTAGAGGATGTACATGGGTGCATGCATGGTATGCCATCCAGTGTGTGGGAACAAATGTTTTTACATACAGAGATCAGCACACAGAAGTGAAAGGGAGGAGGAGTGCAGAGGCCATGACCCAAAGTCTCTGGAAGTCAGCAGCGACTTCCTTTTTTTGCTGGGAGCTGAGCTCTGCTTTTTCCTGGGAGAGCTCATGCTATCACAAGCTCACAGAGGAAGTCGAGAAAGGATGGGAAGAGGAGGAGAGAAAAGACCTTCGTGCAGATGAGTGGAGTGACGCTGCTGTAGGTCATCAGTAGGGACTGACCCTCACCACTGCAGAAAGCACAAACTTACTTCCTTTGAGCTAAAAAGAGTAGCATTTCATAGTGGGCAAGTATTATAGAGATGCTTCCCAAGAGGACCAGCCACTACAAAGAGAGGTGAGCAGAGTTACCTTGCAAGTGGTGCAACAGGACTAAAGGTCAGCCACTTGTGTGGGTGCTTCCAGCAACAGTTAATGGAAGTTTTAAGGGCTGAATATCCTCACTGCAGTCAGCTAAGGCTTTGATAAGGCAAGTTAATGTTGGTTTTATTATGAGACAATATAATAACAGAATGGGCCATCCAGCCACTAGTGTATCTATTTTGGCTATAGGGAAACATTCATGACCCAAAACAGGAGCTGGAAAAAAAATGCAGAATAGCAGTAAAGAGCCTTATTTCCCTCATTTTTAAGTTTTGGTGTTAAGGACCTACAGGATTATTCCCCAATTCTCAGCTAACCAGTCCTCCCAGCTCTTGCTGTAAGCAGTTTTCACATAGCCTGACTTTTTCTCTAAGTGTACCCTTCATCCACAAGGACCCCATAAAAAGTATTAGGCAAAGATTAAACATTATAAGCATATAACCAGCTCATAAAATGAGTTTTAAATGCTAAGCATGAAAGGGTGAAGTTGCCTAAAGGGGCTGCTCAGAGCTCCATTGGCTCAGGGAAACTTGTTCCTCAAGAGACATATTTATCACTATAGTTTATTTGTATTACAAGAGGCACCACTGGAGACTGGGGACTTCACTGTGCAAATTGCAGCTCAGACATCCAGTAGGAATCAATTCCCCCTGAATATTTTATATCAAAACTGGTAGGAGAGGCCTAGGCCAATAATAAGGGAAGGTTTTCTATCCCTATTTCATGGTTAGGAAACTGAGGATCTGCGGGATGAAGGGCTTTTCCCAGTGCATGGTGGTGGTCATGTAAAAGCAAAGGAACTCAGCCCAACCCTACAGCATGTCCCACTCCAGGTCCTTAGCAGGATCAGCCCCCGACCTGCCCTTGCAGGTGATCAGTACAAGGCCTGAGTCCTCTGTGCTGTTCCCACCTCACGCCTTCCTATGACAGACCTGTTTTATGATCAAGATCAAATGGGGACAAGGTAGAATAAAGCTCCTGTAATATATTCTCCCTTCACAAGTGCAGCTGATGACTTAGCCATCAGCTGAGGAAGCAAAAGTACTTTTTTGTTTATGTGACTTACACAGCCAGGAAAGAAAAGAGGCCACAAAGAGGCTACAGGAAGAAGATGCATTTTTGCATGGATGATTTGAGATCAAGGATAGTGGGGGAAAAAATCCAAAATGGAGATAGACCTACATTTATATTCCTTAATAAGTGACTTGATTTTTCAGGCCTGCCAAACATGTGAGAACTTTCCCAGAATAATGTATTTTATACTCGACTTCTCAACAAATAGCCTTTATGTCTGTAGAGTTTGCAACCAAAGAAACATTGAAAATTGCATGTGTCAAAAGAAGAGTTAAATTTTGCATTAAATTCCAAGCCTTTCCTTTCCTCTAGGCTAACTAACATTTCCTATCGTCATCTAACCAGAGTTTGTTTTCATGTCTCATTTTCTTTTTCTATTGATGTATTAGTCTGGTAGGCTGAGTTTTCTCAGAGGGTGGACTTTTGTGCAAGTTTCATTAAAAATATTTCACAATACCTCTCTAAAATGTGATCTGTGCTTTTGTGCTGATTGAAAATGGTACAGCAGCTTGTTAAAACATATTCTTTTGTATTTCACCAAAACAGATATGTTTTAAATGGAAATCTCAACTATTATGTTTCTTTGTGGAGATTGAAGTGAGGGTTTTCAAACTGTCAATACAATTGCTTTGAGCCTGATTCTCTTGTCAGATGTACCTCAGTAAATAAGGATAAATTCTTCTGAAATCAGTGGAATTATTCCACTGAAAAACTTCAATGCACAATCTAGCGAGGGCCCTTGTTTTTATTATGTATCAGCCAGGCTGTCTGAGCTGTCTCAGAGCTGCCCCTTAGTAGCGTATATTTAACTAGAATATTAATGAAGGGAAAAGTCTAAGTATTTGCGGTTAATGTATTTCTTTAAAACTTCACAATAGGAAATAACATGTTTCACATTACCACTTACCTCCTCTAAGGCAAGAGCTGTTCCAATGGGTAGACTGTGTGAGAAATTATGTTACATACCACCAAGGAACCTCATGTATCTCTAAGCAATCTGAAATTCTTTAAATCTGCAAATCAAAATGCTGCTGTGTCTTATAACAAGCTGTGCTGTGCCATACCATCTCCTCTCAAGTCGCAGGAAGAGATGAATAATTCACCAGGGTGTTTTTTAATTTCTAAAATAAATACTTCGGTGCCGTTCATTTTAATAGATACTGGAGAAGGCGACCGTTGTTTCGGAATCCAAATGTTCTTATCGTTGCATCAGAGTAAATACTTTGCACTTTTTGTCTCCCTGATTTGTGTTGTTTGGTTTTGGTTTCTGAAGCTGTCCAGAATCTTGAGATTTGTTATGCTCGTCTGCTGCCACATCGCCTCAAGCACTCATCTTTTTCCTTCTGTTGGATAAGTGAGTTTGGGCCTGCTCAATACACGTATGGGAAATCTCCAAAACCACGTGCAGTAGGAAATGGTGTCATATATTCAGGTCCTGACTCTCCTCTCCTTGATTTAGCCTGGAACTGGAGGCTTCTTGTAATGCTAGAGAAAATTTTCACTGCTGCACTTTTCTCAGGAGCTGGATTGCTTACTCCAGCTTCTTGATTAACTCATAATTATGGTGATTATGCTCTGCTCATCCAAAATTCTCCTGGATATGAGCTTAATTTAAAAACAGTTGGCTTTCCTCTCTTTTACCAACATACAGGTATTAGAACAACCTGCAGGTGAAAACTTTTGCTAAACCAAGTGTCATGGTTTAACCCCAGCTGGCAACTAAGCACTTACACAGCCACTTGCTCACTCCCCCCACAGCGGCACAGAGGAGAGAACTGGAAGACTAAAAGTGAGAAAACTCGTGGGTTGAGATAAAGACAGTTTAATAGGAAAAGCAAAAGCTGTGAGCGCAAGCAAAGCAAACCAAGGAATTCATTCACTACTTCCCATCGGCAGGCAGGTGTTCAGCCATCTCCAGGAAAGCAGGGCTCTGTCACATGTAACAGTGACTTGGGAAGACAAATGCCATCGCTCCGAATGTCCCCCCCTTCCTTCTTCTTCCCCCAGCTTTATATGCTGAGCATGATGTCATATGGTATGGAAAATCCCTTTGGTCAGTTGGGGTCAGCTGTCCCAGCTGTGTCCCCTCCCAACTTCTCGAGCACCCCCAGCCTACTCGCTGGTGGCGTGGTGTGAGGAGCAGAAAAGGCCTTGACTGTGTGTAAGCACTGCTCAGCAATCATGAAGACACCCCTGTTTTATCAACACTGTCTCCAGCACAAACCCAAAACACAGCCCCATACTAGCTACTATGAAGAAAATTAACTCTATCCCAGCCTAAACCAGCACACCAAGCTTAAAGGAGGTGGGAAGTTCAAGGATGATGTGAAGTCTCCTCTGTCCATTTCTCCTGGGTTATGTAAACAGCAGAGAACAAAGGCTTCAGGCTCATTATCTTTGTCCTGATCTCTTTACTGAGTAGATCAGGTTGGAAAACAGAATTTCTTTTCTCCGGAAATTTGACTCTTCCAGATTTGTTTTTGTTGTCAACAAGAAAGTTAGTTCTCCATTTTCTCACAGACCATTCATTAAGGGGAAAAAAATTAAAAAAAAAAGAATAATTAAGAAATGTGACGTTATTATATTTTCATTATGGGAATTGTATTTTGTTTTGGTAATGTGGAAATATTTTGCTTTGATATGCTGAAGATGTTTAGTTTTTCAGAAAAAACCAAGAGAGACTGACTTCTTTCTTTCTGATTTCTTTAGAGATTAGTTTATTTGTGCAAATGAAATTTTTTGATTAAAACAAAGCCCAATTTTCCAAAGAAAACTGTTCTGTAGAAATGTTTATTAATCCCACCTTGCTTTTGCTGTTTCTGAATGTTGCTCAGAATGTATGATGGTTCCAGTTTTCAGCCAATAAGTGAATCAATCTCTATACACCTACCTGAGTGTGTGTATATATGTTGCATGTGTACCTACATGCATGCACAGGACCAACTTCTGCCGTCAACTACGTATGTAAATCCCAGTGGAGATTTCCATCAGCATTGTGCGTATATGAATGAAAGCAGAATTTGGCTCAGGATTTGTAATCAATATCTAAGGCTTACTGAGTGATTTGAGATGCTTGGAGAAAGCTGTTACATAAATGTTAGTCATTATTATTTGTAATAATTACCTACAGCTGTAACTATGGCAAACCTCCATATAAAAACAGCTAGCCCCTGACATATGGCTTCTGTGCTTCAGCTCCAGATTCCACTGAAGTGCACAATAAACTCTTTCTTTAAAAGCATGTGCCTAAAGGGAACATGTAAACTCTGGCACACGATAGCAGCTATAACGATGAGGAGAGAATTATGCCATCCTTATTAGCAGCAGCAGTCTGACTCTCACAGAAAGGAATGGGTGTTGGATTGGACCCTATCATGTGAATAACATGCTCCTGAGATGCATTACAGCCATGGGCAATATGTAAGGCAGAAAATTAAATTCAGGTTGCAACTGGGTCAGGGCTGAAGAACATTTTGTAACCATAGTTTTCCAGTGTGGCTGCAGATTAGCTGGATCCTTATTTTGGGGATGTCTTCATTCTCTTTGGTGTTACTTTTAAACTAAATAAATAATAATTACAAAAAAACCAACCCCCCCCCCCCCCCCCCCCAAGATCCTCCCAAGACAAATAAAACCTTCCAAGTGTCCACTTACCTTTTCTAGCTTTCTCCATTTCTGACATGGCCACTACAGGCATTTAAAAGATGAAACACAGAAACTGTTGAGCAGCACACAATGCTGCTACTCAATAGTCTCAGGAGGAAGCGAGGAATATGGCATCTGACTGAAACTGCTTGGGAATTTAGGCAAACAGCCTGTAATTGCCAAATTGATTTTGGCCAGGACACCAGGGCTAACACCCACAATAAGTATAAAGTGCCATGGGATCTTTAATGACCCCACTGCTTTGGACACAGTTTTACATTTATTTAATGCACATTTTATGTTTGTGAATAATATACTCCATAAAATATATACAGTCAGGAAATGCCAAACATTGCCAGTTTCCCAAAGGCAATTTCAGAGCTTGCAGAGAGCACTCTCAGGCCTCGATTCATGATCGTGTTAAACTTTGTTTATATGAGGTAATCCAATATTTTATTCATTAAAATGCACCATGCACCTAAGAGGAATTAAACAAATGCTTTACTATGCACTAAAATTGTTCTTCCCCCTTCAGTGAGGATTAAGCAGGAGTAGTTTGTGGACCTCTGGACCTCGCGCGGTTGGGGAGGCAGCGGACGCTGGCTCTGCCAGCTTTGCAGAAGCCCTCCGGAGCTACCGCCAGGTGCCTGCTGGCAAAGGCAGGGCAGAGAAGCCTGGAGAGGGCAGAGGGAAACTTGAGTAATGAGCTGCCCAGGACTCTGAAAGACCTTGAGGTCCTCTTCACTGCTGGGGAGGAGCTTTTATCCAGAGACAGCGGGTGGAGATCCTGCCTCGCCTTAGGATGCTCTGAGGCTGGTGGTAGCTGAAGGTAAAGCGAGATGGTGGGTGCCACACTGAGGAGAGACACGTGACAGTCATCCATCATAATGTAGCATTAGCTGATTAGTAACAAAATGGGGGAAACATTTGAATCTCTGAATTCAGAGTGGCATCTTCTACAGGCTGCTCAGATCAAGGGTTAATCATCTCTGAGTAGGTATGATGAAAATTCAGGTTTTTCTCTATCTTCAGGCAAGCTATAACAGCCTTTTGTGTTATACTGATGGTAATTTTGCTTGGGTGCAAATAGACCAAGATTTTCAAAAATAGGTCACTAAACTTAGGCTCCAAGGAGTTTATATGTAGACACTTAAGTCAGTGATCTGATTAAAAAAAAGCAATCTGAGTGCCCAAGCTCTCCCAAAGTTGTCAGATCTGTAGCCAGGCAAACACAGAAAGCTATAATCAGGTCTGCGCAATTATGTACATATTTGTAATTTTAAAGATTATGCTTCTATTCTGGTAATGACTGGGGTTTTAAACAGCCTTTTGTATTTACTTTTTTTTTTTTTTTTTTTTTTTAAGGAAAATGATGGTGATGGCTTCCTGAAATTCAGATCAAGTCTCTTTGGGAAAGACCACAGTCTGGTTCACCTATAGCATCCTGATCTGTATCCTGCTCAGCACAATGCACAGATCTGGAGTCAGTGTCAAAAGCAGATCTTCAGCTGCCTCTAAAGGTCCAACCTCCTACCAGTGCCGAGAGCTGCTCAGACAGTCTGCACTCAGCAAATGGACCAGATATTACTGCAAACACCACAGACCTGAGAATAAGGTTTCATACTGCCGTACTTTTCATGCATCAATTCCAGTGCTTCTAGAAAAATATTAGCAGTGAGAAAAGCTGTGCAATATTTTTGGGACACAAGTGATCATTGTCCTGAGAGCCACCCCACCATAGGTAACTTGAATTCTCTCTTTAACGTTTGTCTCCTAAAAATCTTTCTGAAGATTGACAAATGAAAATGTCATCTTGTGGCTTGGATTAATGTAAACAAGGAAGGGTCTCTTTTTTTTCCCCTCTGGGGGGGTACTGAGTCCAGGTTTTTCTTGTCAGCCTCCATTGCTGGCACAGAGCAACTGGACTTTGAACACCATTTGTACTTTTCAAGGGTCACAGACTTGCAATAGCCGAGGTACACTTCTGACTTGGATGTGCCATTTGGAAGACGTCTGTCCCACCGAGCCACAACATCTGACCTTTCACTAAAGACTTTGTTGTCTGATAACAATTGCATCCAAACCAACTTGATATGCGCAAACTTGTATGTGTCATCCATTTACGCTCATGCTTTGCTGTTGCTCTTTGCAGCCACTCCCTCCTCCTGCCCACCAAGCGCCGCGGGCTGCTGGAGGGAAGGGCGCATTGCCAGTGCCTCCGTGGCCAGCCACTGGAGCAGCTCTCTGACAGAGGTTCATTTCTCATGTTTCCTTTCTAAAGGGACCTTCTTGTGCTGGACTCAGTCTCTGCTTGGGACTCTGTGGCATGCAGCACAGAGGAGGTCAGGGTAGGTAATTTAATTTGGCCTAAAAGTCTATTACTCTCCTCTGTTTCATTAGTCACAGCCCCAGGAGCATTAAGACAGGGGTGTTGCCATGATGATGTCTGGTGTCAGGAGACTCATACCAGGATATGAAGGCCAAGATTGTCAATTTCCAAATTTGATATAAAGCAAAAGAGTGTTTCTGTAAAAATGGTCAAAGCAAGGATTGATCTGGTGTGGGTATTTCAAAAAGTGTATTTGGAGCAAATAGGTTGTGAACACCCCTCACACAGCAGTGATGCTTGAAAGAGATCATTCCCCTTTTTTAAATGTCAAGTCTCCAATATATCATTCAGCAGGAGATCCTCCTAATTAGTTTAGACTTTTCTCTCATGGGTCACACCCTTTATCACTTCCCACTCTGTATGACTTGACTTATGGAACACTTGGCTTCAGACGCAGTCTCAGTCCTGCTCTTTGCATGCTATTTGCACACAAATTACTTACATCCCCGTATTAGTCATTCTTCTGTTTCAGCGATACATTTTTTGTATGTTGTGAGTCTGAGGCACAAGGAGTACAGTTTGGCTATGTGAAATCACTCCCAGTGTGGGAATAAGTCCTAGCTCTTGATTAAAAAGTAACACTTTAATGCATGTAAAATAGCATGGCTCGAGTCTGCTCAACCTGAGCTGGTTTTGTTCCTCTTTGCAGCCCAGGTCTCAATCTGAGCATGTTTGTTCCTTGAAGCACTGGAAATACAGGTTGAAAAGGCATATTTGGTGTTTCTTGTGTCATCTGCATAAAAGTATCATGGGCCAGGGGATAACACCTGTATCTTTCCAAGCCCAAGGGAATGCCTTAATCACTCGACTCAACCACGAGTTTCCGAAACACAGCAATGTCAGCAGTGGAGGTGGAAGACACCCTATGCCAACCAGCACTTAGTCTGCTGGCTGGCGTGTCTGCTGGGGAGGGGATAAAGTGTGAGTTTGAAGATTTTTGGCTAGAGGGCTAGACGTGAACCCAGGTAAGTGAACGAGACAGCTACTGAAAAAAGACACTATCTCTCTCTTTTTCCTCCTCCTACTTTGTTTTGGTGTTGTGCCAAAAACTACAGCATGCTATATCAAGCTCAGATATATGGACAGAGCATTGCTATTAAACTGGCTATCAGAAGGGACATAGCCCAGGTGATAACAATGTTAGGATCCTAGCTGGGGTTAGGAAAAAGACACACACACACACACACACATACACACACACACACACAAATCCTGAGAAAGCTGGTCTTCTGAGCAAATATAAGATTTTTGATAGCCAGGGAGCTCTATTGGCAATGAAATTATTTACATCCAGGACAGGGGGTATCACATCAGTAGAAGTAAGTGCCTAATTTATATCAGGAGCTGGGGCACAGCAGAAATGAGACTCGTTGTGTCAAGTCCTACACTACAGCCCCAGCATCTGGGCCTCTGCTCTTCTGGAGTCCTGTGGTACAGGGCTCATCCCAGCCCCTGCGTGTGGGGAAAGGCTTGGGAATGTGAACAGAAAGTACCACACTTGCAGTGCCATAAATCAACAGGCACATAAAAGGAATTAAAAGAGCGGGACTTTGCATATCGTGATTTTGGGGAGCCCTCACTGAAGATTTTTAAGCACTCAGGCTGACAGTACTAGCAACACTACGTAACAGAGACTGGAAATGGGTGTTACGAAATCACTACTTTGAGATAGCTGTTCACCAGAAACAGCTGGAGATAATTCTTCATCTTTCACTGGAAACAGCTATTTCAGTTTAGGATCAGTGCGTGGAGAGGAAGGTGGCTCTGCAGCTCCTCTGGCATTCTTGTTTTTCACGGCTGACTGCAGAGCAGCAGTGGGTTCTCCACTGGCATCCAGGTGAAATTATAAGGAAGTAGCCACATCCAAAGCCTTGGTGGATCTCTGCGCTGCCTGCAATGCCAAGACTTGCCCGAGGCTCAGAGGTTTCGTCTCTGGGAAAAATTAGGAGGTCTTGACAAATAATTGTAACATGCTGTTATAAAGAATCACAGGAAGGAATGACAAAATCTCCAAATGACTGGGTATTCTGTTCCTTTGTAACATTTTGGTTTTATTAATGAAAATTGTGTGCACATATGTTATTCAGTGGCCAGTTTGCTGCATCCTATGTTTGAGTCTCTTTTAACATACACACATAAGAATTAATACATTCTTCTGCTTTCACCTATTCTGTCTTCACCTGCAAAAACTTTCTGGAAATGGAGAGAGACTCTGAGCTATAGATAATCTGTATAAGATCATGCAAATTTTTCTTATGTTTCAACTGATGAGGGTCCCTATCGTATGAGTTTACCTTCTGTTTTGGCTTCAAATGAATCCCATGATGCAGAACAAAACTCAGCAGAAAGAACGAAGTTTTCCACCCCAGATGGTAAATTGGTCCAGTTTCACTTGAAACTTGGCTTCTTTGCAAATGTTGTTGCACTTGGCCTTGAAGATTATAATGAAATTTCAAACTAGGATTGTTGCACTATGTAAATTAAGTATTGGGCATATTCCATTCCTGGATGGAGTAGGACTTTCCAAGCAATTACTTCTCTTATCTCCAGGGGCTACTGTGTTATTTGGAGATTAAAACATGGAGATTGTCTCCCTTGGGCTCTCATTCTTCCCACTGCTGGCACTGAGGTAATATGGAAGGGAAGGATTGAAAACAGCCTGCCCCTAACACCTTGTGGAGCAATACTGAGCCTCTTGAACAGGAGTGGGGACACTGGATGAAGGGGCCAGTGCAAGAGCTGGGTTGGAAAGTGATGGGGTGGAGAAAGGAAGGTGGAGATCCAAAGCTTTTGGGAGTGAAGACGGGAGGGGCAACTGGAATGTGGGTGGAGGTGGGACAACTCCTGAAATAAATGAGAGGGAAGGTGGGGTGAGGACAGCGTAGGGCGAGAAGTGATCTGAATCTAGAGGAGAAGGTCTGGGGGACTAGCAAAGTGTGCTGTGCTTGCATCCCAGCCCAGCTCTGCCCCAGGAGATATAAACTGGGAAATGACTAGCAAAGGTGTGTCGAATGCTTGCCATGGTGGCAGGCCTGTGCATGGAGTGACAATGCACTCCCACCAGGCACTGTCAGCTGAAGCAGCCAGGCCTGTGTAGGAGCGCTCAGACTTCTCTGCTTGCACCATTCATGGTCCTGCCTTTGGTTACAGCATCTCAGCTTGAGTCACTCACCGAAGTGTTATGCTGTTTAGGGCCAGTATGGATTTGCTCTGCAGGTCAAAGAGCACTGGGCTTTGCAAGCTGACTGTAGTTTTCATACGTAATAATTTATACACAATAGTTATATAATAGCCCAGAGGAAACCTTGATCAGGGCCACACTTTTGTTTGCTGACAGGAATTTCATCCCTGGCTTCAGTGCCAGAGATGATAGTAATTTTTTCTTGACTTTTGCATCGGCAATTCTATGTTTTGGGATAGGAAATTAGGTCTTGTTCTTCTTGGACATTGAGGAGCCAGAAGATGCCAAGATATTTCCCCAGAAGTAGAGGCTATAGAAATTAATCAGAAGCCAAGCCAAAAGCTTCTCTTTTGGACAACTGTAGCTGCTGCTTTCCTCGAGCCTGAGCAGACACTTCTGAATAGGCTGTCTTGAGCACTTTCCGTTTCATCTGGCATATAGGGTCGAGATTTCATACCAGAGTTGCACTGATTTTGTGCAAAGTTTTATTTTTAATTTTGCCAAGATTAAGATCCACTCAGAGGTTCCTATCCAGCCAACTCTCCTGCAGGTGCCAGGACATGACTTGATGCTTTAAGGGCTTACTCTTTCCTATAAATGACATGCCGGCCAAGCTCCATTGCTGCTCAAGAGACGTCCAGAGGAACTCACAGCATCTTAGGGAAAAAGGGCTGGAAGGGATGTGAGGTGACTGAGTGCATCTCCTGCCTTGAGCCACTGTGGCTGTGTTGTCCACAAGGGGTAATGTTTTCAGAAGCACTGAAGTCCCATTTTCAGTCACCAGTTCCCTTTGTTATGTTGGAAGCAGAGGCAGAGACTTGGGCAGGCTAACTGTCTTGAACACATGTGTGTTCATCAGGTGTTGAGACTACTGACATCTCTCTGGTTTCAGGGGATTTTTTTTTGCAGCCACATGCAGGACTTAGAATACTTTTCTTTAAAATCAGACATACACATCGCATCCTCTATATTTAGCTATAAGTCAGTTTTGTTTGGACAAGATAAATCTACCTTAAAGCTCCTGTAAATTATCTCCAATAAAATGGTGAGTTATGTCATGAAAATAATAGGATTGTGTTCTTACTTTCTGTTGTTTATAGTTCAAGTCATGGCTATGTTCCATCAAAACATGCCTTGAGATTCAGTCGTTAGCTGCCTACTTGCTATTTGAAGTTATATTCATCCTGCTTCTTACAAATGTAGAATGCTTTTAAGTGCAAGGAATACATAATGCGATGGAAAATTTCACATCCTATCTGACTAATACCAAAAAACCTTTTGATTTGAAAGGTCACAGAAAAACAGCGTGGTGCAATGCACCTCTCACAGATTCTTCAATGTTTGCCTGTGGTTTAACTTCCAGCCTCTCTATTGTTGTGCTACTTTCTAAGCAGCGTTTCCCCAGCGCCTCTGGAAGACACTCCCTCCGTAGCCTTACCCCTGCTCCTCCCGGCAGCCCTGCTTCCTTGACAGCCTTCCACTCACTTGGGTTGAGGTGACAACATAATGGAGCTGCTGACGGTCAGGTTTCAGAAAACAATCAAGCACGTTATGAGAAACAATCACTAAAATGCAAGCACTTAGAGAAGCCAGAGATAAAAGAGTCTCATTTTCTTGGCAGCCCACATAGATGTTCTGCAATGAATGATGATACGACTGTTATCTTGACACCATACTCTCCCATGTTGAAACTGTTTATGGGAAACAAACATCATGTGAAAAACAGATTGCCAGACACTAAGTAAATCACTCTGATGAGGAACGAGTCAAGTACTGCCAGTTTTACCCACACTGTCATTGTTATGATGTAACACATTCCTCATGACTGATATTGTATCCAAATTAGGGCACAAAACCTTCTCTTGATCAGTTAACCGAAATTCCCTGCCTTGTAACAACAACTGCATGCACACACGCACATGCTCTCACCCCCCCCGGCCCCCACACACACCCACACACACCCTGAGTTAGTACAAAATGAAACCCCACGTCGGTGGAGGATTAAGAAGGTGGGCAGAAATTACACAAACTGTAAATTTTATCCCCTGCCCTCTTTAATAAGCTGTTGCAATTTTCTGAGTTCTGCTAGTAATGATTAATAAACATTTGGTGTGCTAAACATATGGAAATATTATCCCATCTGGACCATTTAAAACTAGGACGTAGACTTTATCTTTGTTTATTTCATCCTTAGCTAAAAGGCTTATTATGAATCGCAATAATCCAAGAAGCCAACCATGGAAGACAGACAAGCTCTTTAGATAAAACCAAAAAGGCAAGTTTTCTAACCGAGGACCAGATGTATTTTTGGGTATTGCCCTTGTACATATTTAGCTGAGCTTTTCAAGTGGTGAAGATTTGCATGTTTGTTTTGCAATACTAATGAATATGTTTTAGATTTACATTTTAGAAAATGGAAACTTTTATCTTCTTGGGGCTTTGTAAGTTAATGATTTCCAGAAGATAGTTTGGTATCCTCTTTTAACCCTTCACCATTGAAAACATATCACTTTCCGAGGCACAAGGATCTAGGGCAGGCCTGCTGAACTAAAGCCGGGAGATATATGTGACTCTTTCTATTGTTTATTTCTGGAATTACATAAAATGTGGGTTTTTAATTTTCAATCTAGTGAAAACATATGTAAATGGCAAATTATTTTAAAACTAACTTAATGTGAATCGTGGGGTAGGCATTACCGTACACATGATCCTTTAATCAGATAAATAAGGAAAATACTTTTGGAAAAATATAGTTTTGAGACACAGTATCTTCCATGAGTTAGTTAGTTTCCTCCAAGATAAAGACTGTTTTAGTGTAGTAAGGAAAATGTGCTATATAACAACATTTTTACTTCTGTTAGAGAGAGCAAAGTTGCAGTTTCATAACATAGATTTTTGCCCTTTGATTTTCTTTAGAGAGGTTATGAGAGAAAATAATTAATGAATAAAACATAATTTTTCAAAGGCTTACCCTCACTGGCAATTTTTATTTGACAAGAACCCTATCAGAAATGAAAAATTCTTCCTTAGGGAACAACAGACCATTTTAATACAAGAAGTAACTAGAGCTTTGAAGTTTGGGTGGTTGACAAATCAGTCTGAAACAGCCTTTCTTCCAAATTTTCCCAATTGTTCATGCAAAACATGATAGGAAACTAAGTATGATCTTGAAAGAAGATGCTGCTTCTTGTGCTTATGTTATGAAACGTTTCAAATGCCTACCTACCTAGGATGCTAAAGTAAAGATGTAGTGCCCCAGAGAGGTCCTGGCCTGGAAGGTTGTGCTGCCTACACTGCAGAGAAACTGAAGTCATGTTCAGTGAAAACACTTCTGGTATAAACAGTTTGGTTCCCAGGTACCTGTTGTACAGACTTAGCAGGCCATTCACACACGTGCAAATGTATGTATGTCTGTTGATGTGTATATATGCACAGATGACTATTAGGCTCTCAGCTGCATGTGTATTTTTGGGGAGGGGCTCCTAGAATCCAGCTAAGATCCTAGCCACAGCATGGAGGTCACTCAGTCAAGTAAAATGCTTGTCACCTCTGTTTGTTTTTAAAGAAAACATCAAAGTCAAAGCCCTCACTCCCATGTGCTCTCGGCACAGCAAGGGATGGCATGACACTGTGCATGCATGGGCAGTGGTGACATCTCAGCACAGTATCTCCAGGAGCAGGAACATCCAGCTCCTCTGAGCTATTTAACCCCTGCCTCGGTATTGGTATGGCAACAAGTCAGCTACTGGTGGGCAGGTCTTGGGTTTCTAGGGCACTTTTAGCAGCTGCAAAGTGTACAGGTAGGTTAATGTGATTTCAGATTTGCTTTTCATACCCATGTCAACAGTGGACTGCAGGTCTCAGCTGAGGAAAACCAATGTTACTACCCAGGCAGCTCCTGTGCAGAGCTAAGGACCTGACAGTGTGTGCAAAGACAGGAGATGGGACAGGGCTCTCTCAAGGACCATGCAGCTCTGGTTGGTAGATCAGGGCAGGCAGGGGGTCTTAAAGCCATTGGCTGACTGAAGCTGGCTCAGACCAGTCAACCACAGGGCTCAGGAGCCACGTTGGGGATCCTTTCTGAATCATGTTGCTATAACTCAGTCCCTTCTCACCAGCACGGGCACTGAGGACCTGGCTGGGCACAGCAGTGGAGGACACACAGCTGCCAGTGGTGTGTTCATGGGCTCTCAACCAGGTCTCCCTCTTGAAAAAGGTAGCGCCGTGGAGATAAATGTCCTGTGGGCAGAACTGACCCCAAGGCCAATGACAGGACCATGCTGACTAGTCCCCCTACATTGAATTACAGGCAATTTAAGCTGCTGAGTGGCACAGCTCAGATTTTATTTCAGGTACAATGTTGCGGAGAAGGTGCCTTTACCTTGGGGCAGTGGTGTATTTTTAACAGAGCCTTTTGGTGCCACTGGTCTTCCATCACTGTAGCAACTCTAATGACTGCATGGGCATAATTTTTTTTTCTCCAGGTGAAACTGAGGTCAAAGAAAATTCAGTAATCCCTGTTTACCTTACTTTGCCACTGTTTTTCCTTTTTCATTGTCTGTAACATTAATACCTCCATTTCCATCAACATGTGCATCAATATGAGTACTGCTGGAGAACTGACAACTGTGCTCTGCTGAAGCAGTGCTAATACTGTATTCTAACACTGCAGATTTATACTTGCGTTAAATTGAGAGTGGCTTATGCACCAAGAGGCAGAGAGTTGTTCATCGCATGCTTTGGAGGGAATAGGAGCCTTGCTCAGACTAGAAAAATGGTCATGCTGTGGTTAACATGAACTAAGTG
This sequence comes from Platalea leucorodia, assembly GCF_965183815.1. Taxonomy (NCBI): domain Eukaryota; kingdom Metazoa; phylum Chordata; class Aves; order Pelecaniformes; family Threskiornithidae; genus Platalea; species Platalea leucorodia. The sequence continues at coordinate 16,317,638 of NC_138823.1, forward strand.
AGCTGGACTTAAATTCATCCAATTTCTTGGTGTGGATGTAGGAGGTATTGTCTTGTCCTGAATTAGTCCATGTTAATTAAATATAATCTAACCACTGCTTTTCCTCTAGGCTGGACAAAGCTGATGCATTGCTTATAGACCTTCCACTGTCTGACCTTTAGTGCATATAGGATGTGGCACTCTATTTATTTCACCTTACTCCATTTTTCCACAGGACTCCTGATTCTTCCAGTGCATCTATGATGGATAGAGAATGAAGCAGGCCTATGTCACGTATGAAGCAGGAAGAAGTGGGATAGTCTTGTGGTTAAGGTAATTGGCTGTGATCTAGGAGAAGGAGCTTTTATCTCTGGTTCTGTCATAAAGTTCCTGTGGGAGGCTGCAGAGAAGTTTCCCCCAACTTTTTGAAAGTAGCTGCTAATATTTTCTTCATTATTTTCCAGGAATTACATGTAGGGCATTGAAGTCTGATTTTCACACAGCCAGCTGAAGTCAATAAAACCTGCAGATGTGGGGCTGCTCTGAGAATTCAAGGTCTTGGGTGGTTGGCACTGTACCTGGAGTTCCAGAGGTGAAGAAAGAAGGTCTTAAAAGGTCTGAGTTCAGGTTCCCTCAGATTTATTGCAGACCTGTTTCATCTTGCCCAAGGCAGCTATAGCCATGTTCAGACAGCCCTAAAGCAGGTTTCTCTCCCTTGACTGCATGGAGACTAGAATCTGGCAGAGCTGGAGAGGAGAGACATGAACATCCCTTCTCTCTCAACTTGAGATGCTACTGTAATTGCAATGCCAAAGGTAAACAACAGTGATAACTATCTGAATGTAGACCTCCATTTTCTAACTTCATTTCCCTTCTGCACAATAATACAGTTATAAAGGTAACTTTCTTACTTCACATGGATGAGGTGGCTACACCTATAACAGAAAATTCAAGAAGTCTGGCACTGTTCTCTGATGCCAGATGGCACAAGGGGCTTTTGCCCATGCCACTGACTTCTCTTAGTCTCCAAAACAGGAAGGCTGTATGCAAACTGCCAGTTGAAAGTGGCTCCTGATTTCTGCTCTCTCTGAACCGTGCCTGGGAACAGCTTGGGAAAATGCTGCTTGTCCCAGCCTGTATCCATGCCAAGGACCATTCCCGCAAAGCAACAGCAAGCAATGGCAGAGTTGTGGTATACAGGAGTGTTCCCTGGCATCATTTAATTTCTTACTATAGATGAAGCCTCCAGGTACTAAAGGGAATCAATAAAAGAAGATGATGTCCTCAACGCTCTCCAAGAGAGGCGTATTTCTAGCATAGGCTAGAAATTACATTTCATTCTTTGTTCAACCCCAGGTGTGAAGACGCCATGGGTGGCAAGAGGAAGAAGGACTGAAATGAGTAAGTTTTTGACAACTCTGACTCTAGGTGCTAATTAACTCGTTTCACCAGTCAGCATCGAATAGAGCCACCTCAAGACACCTAAGCAAACCTGAGCAGGTATCCAGCTTTCCAACAGTCCCTTCTTTTAGCTGACTTAGTAAGGCAACGCTTACATGCAAGCAGATGCTCAGTCAGCCTTAATCCTCACACCTTCATGGGCATGGCCCTGCAGCCTAATTAATGCAGCTAGACCCAAGTTTGCTCTGCCCATGCTCTGAATTGATAGATGTAACCCATCTTGGGAAGCCATATGTTCTGTCTGCCCCAGGAGTCATGCTTTAAGTTAAAATGTATGTCAAGGCCTGCTTACTGCCAGAACCCAGGCAGCCTATGCATCTGCCTTGTGTGTCATGCATTAAGCCCTGCGGAGAGGCAGGAAACATTAGCGGGAGTGCCATGCTGAACTGATGGGGCTGTGCAGCATCTAGATGGAGCTGGCAAGCGTCCTGCCAGCCTGAAGGCCAGGCAGGGGAACTTGAGTGTGACAGCTTCTGCCATAGACACAAGCCATAATATCAGTTTAGCTTAATGGTGTAGCAACCCTCCAGTCAGGACCATGCCTTCACATAAATCTGGCTGGTTTTTTGCTGTTTTGTTGGGTTGGTTGGGTTTTTTTAACATATTTTCTGAGGAGCAATCAGGAAGCACTGTGCAGTCTGCTTTGTTGGGATTCTCCGATTCAGACTTTAACAGGCATCACTGGATGGGTTCAAGTGACTGAAAGGCACTGCTTTGTGGCCTTAGCCAAAAATCACTATGGTCATCTTGAAACTTTGAGTAATAAAAACTTGACATGTTTCTGTAGAGGATAATAGCCAGATTTTGTCCCAGGTTACATCTACTCAGCCTGGCTGAAGATCCCGAAAGAGTGATTGTACTGATGGAATTTAGGGCTTACTCTTTGGCCACAGTAAGCCTGCTCCTCAAACAGAAGTTTTCCATTGACTTCAATGAAAGTTGGATCATATTAATATTTTTTTTCCATAGAATTAAAAAAAGCAATCAAAATCTTGCAGTCTCCTCTTGGCCCATTTTCAGGCAAAACTTTCACTCTAAATCAACCAAGAGGTTTACCAGAGAAAGAGCCATTGGAATTGTCCAATCCCCATGATATTATTTGTAGTGGCCATTTCTCATAGTATTTTCAATACTGATAATTTACTGCACCAAATTATACTCCATTATACACTTTCAAAACCTGGTTCTTCAGATTGTGTGAGTGGAAACTTGGCATAAAGACTGCAAGCCCAGATTTTATTTTATTTTGTTAAGAAAAAAAGATATTGCTGATTTATAGAGCAGCAAACCCTACAAATTTTATATAGAGTTCCATGTACCTTTTCTTTCACAGACTCTGGACCGAAGCAGGTTTATTTTTAAATACGGAAACTGATTTTTGTTAATCTTTTTGCAAGTTCCAGTATTACCAGTTCATACGAGGCTTGGTAATTCTGACATCCCTTCCAAGGGTGTTTCCTGTAACTTGGGGCTTTCCTGAGAGGTGCTGAGTGCAGTCAGCTTTGATTTGTTAATACATTGGGATCTGATGTTGTTCTGGACAAAAACTAAAGAGAAAAAGGCACAGGGAGAGGCCTCTTTCTCAGCAAATGATAAACCTATTTTTCACCCCACTCCAGCAGCAGCTCTTTCAGGCATACAGCTGCATTTGCTGCTGTCAGGACAGTGACATCATCATTTTGCACAGAGAATGGCTTCATTGGGCCAAAACCGGTCCCCAGATTGGATAGGAGGGAACCATATCTTTCATGACTTTGGCTGGAGATGGATACCTATACAGAAGATCAGACTTTTATAAGCTTTGTAAGAGCAGTGGCAGGTTTGGGGTCCCTCAGAAGACATATCTGGAGTGCACAGAAGTTTGGAGCACTCCTTCTGACCCATTTGGGTGAATGAAGGATTACCCCCTTATATGCTTCATAGGAAAAAGAGCCTGACATTGACTCCAACTCATTAATAAAGAAGGTTGAGGCCAGGAACATTGCTTGCCTTTCTCAGATGTCACTCTGGGAAAGACAAAATTAATTTTTGCTCTGGCTTCAAAGCTCTTTGCAATGGTCTGAGAAAATTTCCTTTTATTTTGATGCTGTACCTTGCAATAGCCATTAGTTCTCCTTTCAAAAACTCCATTAAAAAAAAAAAAAAAAGATTCCTGTGGATACAATTCCCATGAGAATATTGTGTAGTTAGGATAACACACAGTCAACTGGGGTTATTTTGCATCTAAGGAGATAGAACAATATGGAGCTATTCTCACTTTTTCTGGAACTTTTCTCACTGAGAGAATTTTAGAAAAATCCATCTAATTTATAGGACTCCTTGGGCCTGGGGACCACACATCAAGCTGCAATATTTAACATATCATAGCAGCAGCACAATACCATACAAAAATAACACAATAAATGATTAATAGACTAACTCTCTCAAACTCATTCCCTCCAATTATTTCTTGACAATTAAAACAAGTTGGTAGGGTACTTTCAAAAGAATAAGTGATTGCTCTCTGAAGCTATCCACTGCTGGTATTTCTTTACATTTATAAGAGCAGGAGATCAGTTGGCTGGCTGCTCAGTGCTGTGTTGTGCCATATAGACACCCCTCCTGGTTTCCAGACATACCTTCCCCACTGCTTACTCTCATTACCTTGGGTGCAGGAATTGTGGCTTGTGCATGCCATGCTCTGGCAATACCCTCCTGGTAGATGGCTGCTGGTCATTCCTAGCAATATAAATGGGACAGCCTTGGGGCAGAGCGTGGTGCGAGCTAGTCTGCGTCTGGCTCTAAGACTGAGCTAACACAGAAAAGACTGGAAAACTCTTCCCTCTCAACTTAAAGAAATCTGGAGAGATGCACCTGGGCTTCCCAAAGGTTCAAGACAGTGAGATGTAAGAACTTGGATAATTCAAATACATTTATATTTCACTGTTTTGTCCAAAAAAGTGTCATTGCCATAGCACTGAGCTGTCAGGATACATACAGGACAACATGGTGGATCTTCACCACGGGCAAATTAACTGAAGAAGGACTACAATACATGTACATATCCCATGGATTTTCATGGCAACATTAGATGCAATACACTCTGGGACATAGCATATTGCTTTATGGGAGGTACTGTTGCATGGGGGGTTTGTGGGTACTTAGGGACAACCCTGCCATTGTGCAATTTTCTCTGCCTGTCTGTCTTTTTAGTGCGCAGAACTGGATGTGACTGAAACAGCCCCAGTTGCCATTGCTTCTAGACTCATGGAAATAGCATGGAACAGTTCAGAGTACATCTGAACTCTCAGGTCCTGGGGCAGCTGCACCCTTTGGTCACACCCTGGTGGCATGCATGTTGCAATGAGGTCTTGCAAGGCACCAGCCTTCTATCAGAGGGAAACCCATGTGTCTGAAAAAGGAAGGAAACGTGCTGTGCCCCAGCAGATCTGTTGGTCTGGATAACTAGTATTGCAACACAAAGCAGGAAAAACATCTGCCTTGCAATGGAGACACATTTATTATGATACATGGATGAAAAACTTCGGAATGATGAAAGCAGCTTCTCTGGAAACATACACCACTGCCACTGCCACAAACATGGGACCAGATGTGTTAGCCCAGAAGCTGGTATTGCTCTGCTGTGGAAATACTGACTCCATTGACTGTTGCTACTTTGTGGAAACCAGCTGAGGTCAGGAAGTCCCACAACAGTCCAGGACGTTGCTTCTTGGGGAAAGTTGGGGCACTGAAACACGTGGAGGAAATATTGGAGAAGCTTGAGGTGATGGAGTTCCTAGAGTATGTGCAGGTATGAGCAACTGTCAGGACACATGCTCCACTTTTCCCCCTTGAAATATTCCTGGGTACATCAGTGGTGCAACACAGGCACTGACAGACCACAGGCAATGGCTGACAAGTGATAATGGGGTTCACGGAGGAAAGTACTCAGAGGCACACACTTGATGCAGATTTCTGAGAAGGTGTTAGCAGGGATTTTGCACTGTGTGTATAGGAAAGGACTCCACTTTCAAATAAATCATTTTGTGGCATTGCTGAATGAAGGAAATCTAATGTTATGGGGAAATGAAAAATACATCCTTTTCCCCATTGCTCTCCACACACTGGTCTTGACTGCAGTCATGGCTTTTACCCTTCTGCTTGAGACCATCCTGGAAAAAGGGTCTGTGTTGCCATTCTTTTTCCTCAGAATGGTCCTCTCTCATCAGCCTGGAGGCTTCCTCGGGGTGGTCACAGTCAGGAGGGACTTCTTGTGGTGAGGACACATAACTGTGATGGATTTACTTATTTCATTCTATTAAATCTCCCCAGCATAACTCTGGTACAAATACCTGGTCCTGACCCGGACCTGGTTTCACCTTGCTTCACTCTTCTGAAGTCCATGCTTCCTCCTGTTTCCTAATGAGGATCTCTATTCCTGCAGGTCCAGGGGAGTTGGATTCACCCAATCACTAATCGCTGAGTGTGTAAAAATGGTGCTTTTTGCTGACTCCAGGCAGGAGAAAGGGTTTAGTGCATTGTCTCTTTGTGATAAACCAAATGTACCTGCTTACATATGGAGCCTGTCAGGAAAAGAAATTTTTCCAACACAAAATGTGATTTTAAAAAGGTACAGGGGAAGTGGAGCCAGTGATCAATTTAATCTCAGTGAGCAGACTTTGAAATCGCGGCTACAGTAGCCAGCACAGAGCACTGAGGGGAGAGATATTTGCCGAGCAGCTATTGTAGCTAAAATGGAGCAGAAGCAGCTCACAGTGCCTTAATGCTGGTGACCCCAGACACATACAGGCTTTGATAGTTTGTCCTACTACAACTTACTTATGTGTGGACAGCACAAGCGTATGAAGTGGTTTGTGTCTGTAGCAGTAGGATTTGCCCAATCCCTAATCCCAGAAGGTGTAAAGACTGGCACTTCTTGGTGACTGCAGGCAGGAACAAGGAGTTAGTGCATGTTTCTGTTTGAAGTAACCTGCTGATGTGAGCTTGCCCCTGCTGCTGCTCTGTGCAGAGTGGAGCTCCCTGGTGCCTATCCTTTGAGATGAAACAGAAGGTGATGGTGGTAGCAGGGTGCCAAGACTGAAGTAACACACCTAGCCTCTCAGCAGGGCTTACCAGTGCTGGCTGGTTCCATACTAACATGGTCACGCAGCTTTCTTGGCTCCAAATACCAGCAGAACAAGCTTGCATCTGCCCGCAGTGCGCTCTGTCAACAAGACTTTCTAGTGCACGTCAAGCTTCAGATAAAATCTTGAAGGTGTTGGATGTCTTCCTAGGATGTGCTGAATATCCTCTGCTCCTGTTCACCTTGGTGGGAACTGAGCAGCATCTCAGCACCACTCATTCCCTGTGTTGCATCACGGAGGTTCAGGATGTTAGTGTGTAATATTTCGGTACACAATGAATAACACATTATTCAGTTGCACAATGAGGTGTGGATGGGTTTGATTTCCTGGGCAGAATCAGCTTTGTTTCTGAGCTGGCTTGTGCAGCCTCTGTCAGCGTGGCAGAGAGATGTACTGGTGTGGATGCCTGTTGGTTCTCTGGGCTTAAGGGTGAGACTACAGGACTGTGGCCTCATCACAGCCACAAAACTTGGAGAGAAAGCTAATTCCTGTCTGCAGGAATAGCCCCCCTTGTCTCCCTATTACAATGCTGAACACAAATAGATGTTTATTTTAATACAAAGTGAGAATCAAGCATTAAAGCAGTCTAATATCTTTAGATTAATACTGAATGCCACAAATGTTGCTGACTGTTCACTAGTAAGGTGACTTGAGGACTCTTACTTTCCCGTCAATGTTAATAAAGTGTGAGAGGTTTTGTTATTTAGCTTGTGATAAGGAAACCATTCCTCCTTGTTAGTTATGCATCATGCATAGACCAACTTAAGGAGCTTTCATATTGTCGTTTGCTACAAAGATAAGGAATTGAAAACTAACAACATATGGGCACACACACACAAACACACACCCAGACCCACACAAATACAAATATATACATGCAAACAACCCACAGCCAACTGAACAGACAAAAATAATTCTGTCTGTTATTCCATAGCTATTATATCTTGGTCGTCTTCTTCAACAGGGGAAAAAAACTGTAACTTACTATTTTTCAAAGTTTAAAAAGCCTCAAGCAATGATGGCACTTGTTACAAGTTACGCCAAAGGAGTCATTATCCTCAAGCACACAGCTATTTTTGGATAAATACAAAGGAAAAAACTCTACTATCTATATTAGTCTTACATACCACAACAGGCACTGGGACATGGTAGGGAAACCAGTGTGGCCTGGGAAACTGAGACACAGGTACCTGCCTCTCCTCCCTGTGACACCTGATCGCGTGCTTGATTTGGGGTGAGTCACTCCACCGCTCCTCCTTTCCCCTTTCAGCCATCTCTTTTATTTATGTTAAACAGTGCAAGAGTGAATCCAGTAAATCTTTGCTGCTGACTTTTACAGACATACCAGTTAGGCTGTGGGTCCCAGTTCTCAAGGGTGGTGTTTATCCAGTCACCATCAGTTTCTCCAGGCCTGGATGATGCCAGGGAATAGAGCTGGTTTTCACAATGCAACACAGCTGCAACTCCAGCCTGCGGGAAGGGCCTGTTATAGATCCTTGATGGAGATGCTTTAGGCAGGTCAGGAGCCTTTGCCTCCCTCTTCACCATCAGAAGAGATTCAATCGATGTAAGATTTGACTTGCCCACTGGAAGTGCCTGTTTCAGGTGATACAGCTATCTAAAGGAATGTGATAAGGTGCGGCCTGTGAACATCACATGCAACTGGTCTGTCCCAGACAGCCAAAATCAACCTACATTTCCTAAACAAATGAAGAGTTCCCTCTTATGTTTTTACCGCAGTTAGAGTGGCAGAATGCTTTAAAGTCTTCACTCTGCTAAATCAAATTGATAAAGTAGAAACCAGAGCCTGCACCAAGTTTTTTGATAGCTGAGGAACAGAAAGCATTTGCTTTTATGTCACACTGGAAAATGTCACAGTTTACAGCGATGCTACAGTATTTTGCAATGAAGAAAGACAAGTGACATAAATCAGCTACTAATTTTACTGTGGATGAAGCAATTATTTTGAATAATTTGTGGTCAAGGTTGCTTGCCACTGCACTTTTATTCAAACTCATTTGAAGTAATGCTTTCTTAACCTCACTAAATAAGACTAGGAAAACCAGAAAGCAATAGATCTTCATTAGGGTCCCATGTATATGCATCAGCCAAATCATTGTCATTAGCAAATCCATCACGCATATATAACCTTGGTCCAGCATTTAAGTCTAATAAGATCATTAACTGTTTCATTTACATCGTTACTGAAGTTCCCCAAACCACCTTTTTTGGGCCATCCTTTTGTCAATGAATCTTATCTATTATTAGTTCAAGACTGAAGGCAAGACTGTACTCATGCCATTTGGCATATGCCGATGCCTATTCAAGGATGACCCAGATTTCTACGTTTCTCTTTTAGACAGTAGCATCTTTTAAGGGAGAATTCATAATCTTTGTGAAATAATCAGACAAAAAGTGCTAAGCAAGTCTGAACACATTCATAAAATTGATAGATATGAACAAAGAGGATCAAGAGAAAAATGTCTATAGCTCTTGAAGGGAACAGAGGAATTGGTATTTCTTAAAGAAAGTACATCTATCCTCCAAATTCACTCAGTGGAAAGAAAAGATACAATGTCTAGCAACAGACCAGTCTGGCTAAGTCAGTAATTCTGTAGCAACTGTAAAACTGAGAAAGAAATACATAGAAAGTGAAATCCAGGTCAAGAAGCTAAGGATGAGTATAAAAGAATAGCACAAGTATGTAGGACAAAATGAGAAAGGCCAATGCACAAAACAAGATGAAGAGATATAAAGGGTAACATGAAAACTCTGTATAACTTCCTTGGCAGTAAGAGGAGGACCAGAGAAAGCACTGGCCAGCTAATAAATGGGACAGGAAAGCTAATAACAAAACATGCCAAGAAGGCCAAAGTGTTTAATGCCTTTTATTGCTTCAGTCTTCATTAAAAAGCCTGACTGTAATCGGATGGTTGACACAGTTAACACCAGCCACAAAAGGGTAAGAACTCAGGCAAGAATAGGGAAAGAAATGTTTAGAAACTGCTTAGATAAATTAGATTTTCTCAGATCAGTCAGGCCTGTAATTCACCCTAGGTTACTTAGGGAACTGGCTGAACAATCCTGAAGGCCATGGTAATTATCTTTGAGAATTTGGATGATGCTGGGCTAGAAAAAGGCTGACAGAGTGCCTATTAAAAAAAGAAAAAAAGAGGACATAGAGTCCCAGTTGACCTGGCTTTCATTTCCCAGAAAGATCCTTGGACAAGGGGTCGAATGATGTACAAGAGAGCAGAGTGATAAGTAGTTATCAATGTGATTTGTCAAGACCAGATCACATCAAACCAGCCTGTTTGTTTGTTTGTTTTTCCTATGACGGGGTAACAAGTCATGTGGATAGGCAAGAATTTAGTAAGGTTTTTGACACCGCCTCAAATGGCATTTTCATAAGCACCCAGGGAATTGTGGTCTGAATCATGGGCCTCTAACTTCGCTGGGCTCAATGAACAACAATACTGAAAAACATGCTGCTTTGCTTTCCATGTCAGCTTTGGTTTGAAGGTCTCATGAGCACTCTGCTGCCCAAAAGTCATGGCTTCAGGACCACTGATTCTTGACAAGGCTGCTGCAAAATACCCACAGTACTTCTTGGCAAATGACAGCCAAGAACCTGCTGTCAGCCGTTCAGTATTGCCCTGAAAGGATTTATCAGGTAAGGCTCTGTAAGAGACTGTCCTGGGGTCCAGATCCACTGTTATCATTACAGTGACTTAACTGATGGACTAGAGAGCACATATTTTAAGTCTGCATATGACTCTAAGCACTGACAAATTGCAAGCGTCTTGGAGGACAGGCCTGAGAAATTGGAGAAATGCTCTAAAAGAAATAGGATAACATTGAATATAATTTGGCATATAGATAGGGCTAGATGCCTCCCTGAACACTTGATGGGAAATGAGAGGAGAGGTAGCAAAGATCTGGGAATTGTAGTGGATCATGAGCTCAGCATGAGTCAGTAATGACATCCTGTTGTGAAAGAAGCAAATATTATTCTGGGATATATAAACAGCAGAGTTGTACAAAAGACACATGAGGTAATCCTTCCATTGGTAAAGTCTCCAGTAGGGAGCTGATTCCAGTTTTGGGTACCACACTTCAAGAAAGATTGCAGAAAGTCCAGTGGAGAGAAATGAGCCTGGTCAGAGGTCTAGAAAACATGCTCTGCAGGGGCAGGTGTCAAGAAATGCGTCTGCTTAATCTATGCAGAGAAGGCTGGTAAGAACTGTGCCTGCCAGGCTTTGAATAAATAAAATGCTGCTTCAATGAAGTGGTAATAAACCTTTCTGTCTCTATTCATTGTGGATAATGCAATAAGTTATAAGCTTAACAAAGATTTAAGTTGGCTTTTAGGGAAAGCCTTTTCTCTGGAATAGATTATTTCAGAAGGAGTAGCATCCCTCTGATGGGGACCATTAAGACCAGACTGGTGAAGTACCTGCCAGGAATGCTGCAGGTAGAGCTGGTCTTGCCTTGGACAGATTGATGGATTATCCCCATTTTCTTTGTTTCTATGGTAATGGGTTGCTTTTTTAAAAAATTCTGAGTTCAGATTGGTACATATTTACCATAAACAATCTCTGTACTTGTCATGAATACGAACTATGAAGATGCAGTGTGTGATATTAAACTTGTTGATGCGTAAATCAATGTGTAAGTCAAGCATATGGTTAGTCTAAGAGCATTCACTTGTTTTGGTAAACTCCCGCTTTCTTGCATTCGAAAAACCATTGCTGGCAAAGGATGGCCATGGACACAGGGTGCCCCTGCGCCTTTCTGTCCTGGGTCCTCCTCATCCAGAGGAAGGGGAGAGAAAACTGATGTCAGCATTGGCAGTTGTCCTAATCACCTCCCTGGTCCTGGCCCCATAGGCTGGCATCCTGGTGGGGCTGGGAGATGGAAGCACCAGCCAGGTCCATGTCTTCTGCCCTTTCTTGTTGCACTGCAGAGATAGCAGACAACCTTTGACGAGCCTGTGTGATCACGAAAGGGGTGGTAGCTGAAGTTAGCCACCGAACTGTGGGTGCCCAGGTCAGGCAGTGCATTTCCCTACACCCCACAGAGTGAATCAGTCCTGCTCTGCCCCTCCTCAGTCCTGCTCTCCTCTCAGGCCACCACCCCAGGTCCCACCAGCTGCAGCTGGTGTTGGATCTCAAGGCTGCAGAGGGACAGAGCCAGCTCACCTCAGCGATCCAGCCAAATGGCAACCCACAGAAACAGGATTAACCTGGGCCTGGGAGATGGGTCAGCTGCCCCAGTATCTGCATGGGCATTAGGTCCAGTGCGAAGAAGAGGGCAGAAACCTGAAGCCCGCTAGAAACAAATGCACTTCCATTGGCAGCCTGCAGTTAGATAAGGCTAAAGTGATGTGTAACAGCAAGTGCCCTCGTTTTGGCCTGAAAAGACAGACTTAGGTCTTGTACATGGCTAAAAAATGTGAGCCAGGAGCCATAACACCCAGCTCAGTAGGCAGAGTTGTCTTGTTTTGCTCTTTATTCCAGTGGATGATGCCAATGCTTCGTTGTTTATTTGAATTGTTTTTATCTTATCCAATGTATTTTGCTCTGGGCAAAGATACAGGCATTAAGTCAACAAAAGGACCTAGGTGTTGCAACACCGAGTGTTGGAGCCCTTAACTGTTAGGCGCTGTGCCATGTAGTGGAATCCCGAGCCCCATCTGAAATACCCGGGCTCCCTAAACAAAGCATGGGGTTTAGCGCAATGATTTATCTCTAAGCATCACATGGGAATGTGTCTCTGCCATTTAGCCATTTATTATTTCCCAGCCAGGAAAGTTAGAGAGGAGGAAACAGTGTCTCATGTGACTTGGGAGAACCTTACACCCACTGAATAACAAGCAGAGATGGGGGAAGGGGCAGAGGGAAGCTGAGCAGTTTGGAAACAGCCTAGAGGCAGAAATTTGACACATAAACTCTTTGGCATAAATTCCTCAAGAACAGTTAGGCTGATGGAGGAGAAGAGGGGTTCCTAAATGATTTGTGAGCAGAAGGCAGGGTGCTAAGTTATTTACATAATTTATTCATAACACTTTGTTCAGCCGGCTCTACCAAGGACGTGGATACTGGACGCTTTAAATGTTCCCTGTGGGAGGAGTGAATCTGACTGTTTGAGCTGCACCAAAGGCTACCGACATCTCCAGGGGCCTTTCTGTCGTCCTCCGTGAGTTTTGGATGAAGTGCTGGGGCTGCTTGGTTCCCTGCACTGATTTTGTACCTGTGCAGAGGGGAAGCTGAGCACTCCCACATCCAACCCACTGCTGGACTTCTGTCTTTTTCTTTTATTTTTCTATTAACCCTCCGTATTGTAGGTTAGTACCCCAAGCTCTTAGGCAGTGCACGCTCTCGGACTATACCATCAGCAACTGTCAGTTATGAAATATTCTCAGATGCCTTTGACTGCCTGAGCCTATTCAGAGCAGTAAAGTTCTGCAGGCACACGGGAAAGATAAAACTGCTCCACACAGCAAGTGAATCCCACATTGTTCTGGGAACAGGAGGGTCCCTCACTACCCTGCCGCTCCCTCCCGCTTTCTCTTTTTTGCTGTGCAAAGTCGCATGGAAATGAATTAGATGCTTGTACTGAGCATTTCAATGGGACTTCACATAATAAAACAGAAACTCAGTAATATTACCTGTCAGTGGGTCTCTGGGAAGCAAAAAGGTCCCTGCCAAGTCCTGCTGAATCTTGAGCAATCCGTGTGCAGCGTCGGCATGGCAACCCGCAGATACAAATTCCATGCATCATTTGTCTGGGGACTAGCCTCTCTCCAGCCTTCAGCCTGGAGCTTGACACTGGCCAAGTGTCTAGTTAATCTGAGTCATTGAATTGCTGGAAGGGACTATAGGGTTAAACTGGGATAACCTAAATAGGCTGATAAAAGGCTATTCAGTAAGAGATGCAAGTGCCCAGCATCTCCCAGGTTTTAGCCCACACGCTCTCGAGTCCTGAGTTGAACTTAATCTAAAAGAATAAAGGGTAGGCACTGGAAATTCCCCAAAAACTTGGAAAGACACCCAGTGTGATCGTAGTCTCTGCAAGAGCTGGAAAGATTTATTTTAGAAAGAGGTTCGGATGGTTAAATATTATTTGGAAGTGTGGTTTCATTTTGTATGTACAGTGGTTTTTTCTTAGTTCCTTTCCTGTTCTATAATCTCCTCTGTTTCTTCAGTGTAATTAGCCTGTTGTTTTCAAAAGGCTGCTGATTGTGTCTCTTATGTGTGTGTGAATTGAACTCATTATGCACTGACTTAGCTCCCTGGGCTGTGTGTGTGTTATGTATGCTGCCTGTGTGGTGAAATCCCTGACCTGCACCAGAAGGAGCTTTGCAGGCTCCGAGATTTGCATGTGGCGGTGGGCTAAGGAAGAGGATAACTCAGCAGACTCTTGGCTCAGCAGCAACAAGCCTGGGAGCCCTGGCTGACAGCTCTGGAGTCACAGCCCCCTGTCCTGGAAGCATCAGAGTCTTTGTCCCCAGGCCAGTCCCACGAAAGGAGCTCATTTAATCATAGGGGTCTGTCAGGGATGTGTTTTGGGTAGTGTCTGAGGTCCAAGTGCTCAGCAGATGTACTCCAGTGTCTCTTGCGAGATCATCTAACAGACAAGTCCTTGCAGAGGCCTGATATTTCTCGGTTCTGCTCCACAACAAAGCCTTACCATATAAGCACTGGAAAAAAACAGAGTTTCTGGTGCCAGCGTGGCATAATTATCCTGGAATAATGGTCCCTGAGAACCTATGTCAGGACTTTTAGGCTCTAAGTCCTGCTTTTGTGGATGCTCTATGGGAACAAGCTAGAACTGGGCTTTTGAGGGGTTTTACAGCTCCATGAGTCTTTGGAAAACCTGACATGGTTGGTTGCCTCAGAGCTGCAGGTCTTACAGTCGTGGGTTCCCAGAGCTGGCATTGCTTGTCTGATGGCGCTCTGCCTTTTGGCCATACTCCCACGTGACCTCAAGTCTGTCTTTGATCTTCTGAAACTCTGAGATCATTTGGGTTCAGCAAATCACCATTTTTGGCAAAACTTTGTTTTGCCCCCAAACTTCTGACTAGTAGTACATATTTACTGGTGGAGAGTGTTCAAGGGAAATAAAGGCTTCCCATTTGGCTTCTCAGTATACTTTGAGCTAAGTTCTGGGGGAGCTGCCTTATCAAAACACAACCTCTTTGTCCTTCCCAGCCCACACTGTATGTGGCCTGCTACACCCTCGCAGCTCCCATTAAATACAAGGGTTGTCAAGTCACGCGTCTCCTCAGCATTAAGCTTTTAATTCACAAGAGTGTAGAGAAGATGCCATTCTTTCATGTCTCTTTCATATCACTAAGTTCTTGAAGCATGAAAGACTAGCAAGTATGGATACGTATTGTAAAATACTCTCAAAAAGCTCCCTAATTTTCCTTCTGTGAAGTGATCACCAGTGCAGTAATGCACAGAAACTAAAGAAGTTTAAATACAGATTATGGCCAGGAGCAGGGAGGAAAGCAAAGAAAATTGTATCCCTTTTGTCTTCTACATAACAGTCATTCACAGGAAATCTGTTTACTTGGTCCCTGCTCAGGGTAATGTGAATTTTGTCCTTAAAGAATGAGTATTCATTCATTTCGTGGAGAAAGTCAAAGTCAATGTTAATGAGATCGCTCCCCCCATGCAGAGAGGTACTGTAGCTGAAATGAATGTTATCAAACATAAGTACCATCTATGGATGCCAGGCTCCTATTCTGTGTTGGCATGACAACTTTCAAACTGGTACTTGTTTTAGCGGCTAAGCGATCAGCCAAAGTGACATTTTCTTCTTGAAGACAGCTTGGCAATCTAGCAACTTCTATTGCTGTGTTACTACTAAAATGCACAATATGAATCAGCACAGTCACTTTATATTTTCCTAAGTGATAGTGATAAATTAAATTGCTATGTAAATACAGGGTATAAATTCTTCTCAGTCCTGCAATACCAAGAGGAAAAGAGTGATGGACAGCCACAAAAGCAAAGTGTTTGTATCATAACGGTGCCTGTTTTTCCTTTATGGAGCTCATTCATAATGCTTACAGAAATTAACAGCATGGCAAGGGAAAGAGGGATGTGGACAGCAACTGCCATTCCTGTTACTGTGTTGCCATATCAACCTTCCGTTCGATAATTGAATAATCAGTTTCTATAAATCTGAATTATGCCTCTTAGAAGGGAAGGGCTCTCAGGTTCTTGCTGGGCAAGAATACAGTGAGATCCCTGGGCTCAGGATTAATTATGCTTGACTTGCTACTAAAAGCCATTTTTGGAAGCAAATGTTTTTTCTATGAGTAGGAAAAAGTAAGCAAAAGGTTTAGATTTACAATGACATTTCTGCCAGCAAATTGTACTTTTAACCTCAGATTCTCAGATGTTTAAGAAGTTGCTCAGAAGAAGCTGAGCCTATGAGAACCTGTGAGGTAGGTGAGATCAGACCTATCTATCCATCACACCAGAGACTCACTCCTGCTCTGCCTGAAATCTCTCCTACACTCACCACAATGCCAGGGTCTCCCTCCTCGGTTGTGACTAATGCAGGTGCAGCAGGTTGGCCTGATCTGCTGACCAGCTTCTTGGGCGGGAGGTAGCAAGGAAGAGGAGGAGAAACCTGACATTGCAGTCACAACCAGGGTAAAACTCCCAGGGTCCTTGCAGAGAAGACATCATCTTCCAGCACAGCCAAAGGCACGGCCGCTCCCCCGACTCATCAGCGCATGCATGTGAGGGCATGCCCATGAGTGCATATACAAAAGTTTTTCCATCACATGATCTGTTCTTCATCCCCAGTCTCATGGTCCAATATGAATCATCCAGAAAGCTAAGAGGCTTGGGAGGTGGTATGCACAAGCCTTTGGGGAGGTCTGGTCCAGCCAAAAGAGCATCAGTCTGGGACTTGGAATGGCTACACACATTTTCCTTTCCTGGCCATGGTCATCTGGAGGGTGATTCAGCTATCTAAATGTAATGCCCTTTGAAAGACTCAAAGGGATCCAAGCTATGCATGTGAAGCTGTCATGTCTAAGTCCCACAGCAGACCCATAGTCTTCTTTCTGGATCACCAGCTGGAGGTCCAGTGTATACTTTAGAGTATCTCAAATGCTGGGATTTGACACCTATACGTATTAACTGAATTGTATCCTTAACTTAATTCTTATTTTTTTCAGGAATGTAGGTATTGCTCCCTACAGTAACAAGAAGACTGGAGTCTCAGTGGTTTAGGAACTGTGGAGCCCTTTGGATATTTTCATAGCATTAGGCATTGGTGAGTGGAGGGATGTAGGGCACACCAGTACTGGTAATAGCCTTACAACTCTAGCTGTTCCACTTCTGATAGCAAAGCTAGTTTAGCTATCTCTGTAGGGCCTGCCTTGTCCTGCCAGTGCTTGGGAAGACTCGGCATGTGGAGGCACTGGCACTGCCTACTGTTGTTGGGTGAAGCATAGGGTACAGGTCTTCAAGCTGCTTCAGGCCAACTGGTTTGGGGTCCAGGTGTTGGTGTTAGATAATGAAGCCTGCAGGAGGTTAGGAGGGTTTCAGCTCATGTCCAGCACCTAGATAAAATGCTTGGACTATGTCTGGACTGATTGATTAATCGACCTGGTGAGTTGTGCCATGTAGGCTTACCATTTGGGATGTCTACTCGCTCCAGTGTGTCTTGCCTGGGCTTCCCAAATTTCACACACTTGTAGGCTTTTAAGGACCAGGCATCTAATTCCAGCTGGCTTGACAATGAGACTTAGACACAGAAGTCAATTAGGTCATGCAAAAAGAATATGGCGAGCAATGTTTAACATATTTTGAAAGTGCTGTGGCCTACACAGTCATATGGAAGTGTCATAACCACAGCTGTTTTTCTGCCACTGTGCTGCCTTAGTGACAGTAGTGAAAATGTTACAGCATAACCTAATGCCCAGAGATAATTTTCAGTAATTATTATGTTATATTCTTCCCGATGGGAGTTACATTATACAGGACAGTGCCATTATACTTGTCTTTCAAACAGGAAAGAAAAGGATATAGTTTACAAGTGGGGGCTTCTGAAGGTAATCCTCTAATACGAGGAAGACCATGGAAATCTGGCCAGCAGCGTAGATCTCTCAGAACTGAGCGTGCCATGGCTCCTGTCCTGAAACAGTGTTGACAATGTTCTGCATGAACTCAGAAACCCTCATGAGATGCACATCATCTCCTAGTAGGACTGGAGGAGCTGAAATCTGGAGCATTTCCTAAGGAAGAAAATATTCAGAGTCAAATGAACATAAATCTCAGGCCTGAAATGATTCAGATTATAACCTGTGGAAGCTCGAAGGCTGGGACTATTATCAAAGGAAAGAACAAGGGATGAGAGATGGGATCTCTGTTGTGATGCAGCAAGCAAATACTTGCTCTATCTTGTTAGCAATGACGTTCAGAAACTTAGCTAATAATAGCCCAGCCTTGATATCAGAGAAATCAATCCCCACGGACTGAACTATCACCAGATCTGATTTGTGTACAAGATGTTTAGAACTGCAAGCACAAATGTTATGAGCCAAATGAAATGTAAAATGTGACAAACTGTTGGATCCCTCTTTTCCTATTATCACTCCCCGGTAAAAAAATGACACCAGTAAGGTACTATTACAGTCACCTGAGTACTGTCTCACGTACACTTACTTACAAGGATACTCAACCAGTGCAAAATAACTTTAGTCAGAGCGCTAATGGTTGTCATAATGTGACATTATGTTGTTTAACAGAAATGATGACAAGCATTTTTGCTGAACTATCATCTGGCTTATACCTACATATGAGTAATCAGTTGTGGAAATGTCAGAGAAGATAGAGGAATGTGGTAAGGAAGAAAAAGTTAAGTATAAATCACATAAAACATTTGAACCACTGAGCCAAAACAAGTGAACAAACAAACTAACCAAAAACCCACAAGTGAGCTATGTTCCCTTTGAATATATGCTGAGACAAGAACATGTCTGCTAATGCTATTCAAGTGGTATCTTCTGTAGAGAGAATCGAACTGCTCTTCAGAGAATGATCAGGAGAGTTGGGGGAAACATAAGGAGACGAGGACCAGCTCCCTCCCGAAACCTCAAGGGGACATCATTGGCAAAATTTTAGGGGTCTAATTCCAAAACGGTGAGTCTGAAAACCTTGTTGCCTGGCACTGAAGAACTGAAGCACCAGGATTGTCTTGATTTTGAATTTATAGCTCCCCAGATGGTAAGAACTGCTCTAATCTTGACAGAGCTGAGCAGCTTGGCACTGCGCTCGCATTAATTGCGCTCATTGCAACCATTAAACAGTCACTGGATAAAGTAGAGGCAGACACCGCGGAGCGGTGACCGGTGCTCTGGCCCCCTGCTCTCCACCAACACTGCACAGCAGTGTCCAACTTGCTGTTACCTCTGCTTACTCACCCCCGAGCTTCTACCTTTCAGTCCTGACCCCCATAGAGCCTCTATGCTAGTGCACAGCACAAGGAGATAAGGGATTAAATCCCTCCAGCAGGCACGAATTGTGTGTCTGAGCTCTGGGGGGACATGCCTGGCTACTGCATAAAGCTCTGCCTCCACTTCTTGCATGGTTCAAAGGGACAGAGTGGGTTGGCTGCCCACGTCTAACATGATGGACCTGGTGTCTGCCGGTGGGCAAGGATCTGAAGCCAAGGACTCTGCTCCGTACAGAGGTTTATCTGAGTTGCAGATGCACACCTGAATTAGACGGAAAAGTGACATTTCAGAGACCATCTCCAGAACTCCTCTTGACTAGGTGGAAATCCAACAGTTGGACTGGATGTGTGTACATCCCTGTGCTTCTGGACTTAAAGGACTCCTATTCCCAAAAGTGGCTGGGGCTGGCCAGGCACACGTAGCTGTGAGTGCTCTCCAGCCAGTGAGCTGGTGAGATGGGAGGTGGCTCAGAGCGAGGAGCTGCAGGGTGAGAGCTGCCAGGTGAGCAGAGACCTTAGAGCCAGTCTGTGAGAGAGCGGTCAGCCTGACAGGCTGCTTTTACGTTGCTGATGAGTCACATCCGTAAGACACTGGTGGAGCTGGAGCTGGGGTAGATTTGTGCAGAGAGCAATGGGAAAAACAGAGGGAGTGGCTGGGAGAGCTCCTTTCATGAACCATGTTTTTTGTACAACACTCTGTTTTTTCCAGTGTGTATCTACCTATATCTCTACTTGTATGTGTATCTATAACCAGACTGCAATTCTGCAGTGAAGTGAACCTGAGCAGATAATAGTTTTAATTTCCTGCCTACTGTGCTTATCGAGCTCTTCCACAGAGTCAGGAAGTCTTAGCACTATGGTTAACAACAGATCAACATGTACAACTTCAGAAACATTTATAAAAAACAAAATAACAGAAAATAGACTGTAAACATAGTCTCACAGGTACTGAACTCCTTCAAAGATACTAGTACGTTACCTGATGTGTTGTGATGTCCTTTTAACTTATTAATAGCACCTTTCTTTTCTGGTTCCTTTCAGGATATTCAGCAAGTCCAGTCTCTCCTTCCACCGAACCTTGGTGAGGCCTTTCTGTTACGACTGCACTCCTGAGTCCTCCTCTCTGCTTCCTCCAGTAGCCTGCTTTGCTATGACAGAGCCAGTTGTTCTTATGGTGGTTCCAGCTCATGTCTGGCTGCCTGTCTGCAGAAACTCTGCCCCTGTTAATATTAGAATAGTCCAGATTCTCAGTTGCTTTCCCCTTTCACACAGTCTTAGCTTGGTCCTATTCTTTCTAGC
The DNA here is from genome assembly GCF_965183815.1 of Platalea leucorodia. Taxonomy (NCBI): domain Eukaryota; kingdom Metazoa; phylum Chordata; class Aves; order Pelecaniformes; family Threskiornithidae; genus Platalea; species Platalea leucorodia. Next base: position 16,337,986 of record NC_138823.1, read on the forward strand.
CAGGCAGCTATAGGGGTGGCCCTTCACATCGTCCTAAACATGCTGTAGTCAAAAGGGTACTGAGGTTATCAAGAATGAAACTCCTGGAAGCCCAGACAGCAAGCACGGGCTGTGAGCTTCCTGGTACATTTTTCCCATTTATTTCTTTGTTTGTTTGTTTCTTAAATAAATTTAAAAAAACCAACCAAAACCAACACAGACACTTTTTTTGATGTCAGGCAATAGGGAAACTCTTCTGAGCTTATTCAAAACTTGAAAACAATCTGACCTCAGTCTCCTACTACAGATATGTCTAGACTAGAATTTGCTCTCCTGTTGTAACTTGCATTTATTAGTTGTTTGCCAATTAGCTAGTAGAGTTGGTGAAGACGTTTGCAATTGTAAAAGCTAATCTAAACATTCCAAGAAGATGTGTTGCAGCAGTCAGACGTTTGTGGTTTACGCTTGGTTGTGCACTCAGGTAACTCACAAGCGTTTGCCTCATGGAACGAGCGCTTGTGGACTGTTTAGACTTTCGTCTATAACCATGTTAACCAACTTGAGGTAATTGGCAATCAATTAAGTTGGGACACACATCAAAACCCATGTAATACCCACATATTCTAATTTCAAATTGAATTAAAAAAATTGGTTAATATAGGCTCAGCTCAGTGGTCACAGTGCTGAAGAATGGGAGATATATGGAACACTTCACCCAGAAAAATGTGTTTGAGGAGTCCGTGGGCAGAACAGCCTGCTGGATGGCCTCCCAGAGAGAAAGTGGGAAGCTGGCTGCTGGCTGGAAAACCAAGAGGAGGAATAGGATGCAAGCCTTCCCATAGTGGATGACAAATGCCTACTGTAACATAGTGGTTTGAAGAAGTAGATTAAAAAATGGTATAATCTTTTCATAGAAAGAAAGTAACTGGCCCTAGCAGTCTGTTTCATTTAATGGAAAAAATTAGAACTGGAACCAATGTCTTAAGGTAAAGGGGCCCAAAAAAAACAGCCATTATTTTTTCTACAGAGGCTGGTGAACCATAGGGTTGGCCATTGGGTTGGTCATTGGGGGTAGTTGTGATGGTAGGGCGTGATCAACAAATTTTGGGATGGTACAGATTGATTACAAAATGAGATCTACTTTACCTCATTGACATCAAGAAAATATTTCAGAGTAAAACTAACAAACAGCCAAACATAGCTGGTACTGATAATATCGAAATAAAATGGATCATAATGTACATATTGCTCCAATAAATGTTTATATTACAACAAATTGAGCATCCTCAGCCATTTGTTTTCATTCTATAGAGAACAATTAGAGGATAAGATGTTAAGAAGGATATACGAGGCAATAAATGGTTTTCACGGGTGCTTAAACACCAAAGGGAAGTGAAAATATTTTATAACTACAGCCATCGTTTATGGAATCAAACAGTCCCTTCCTCCACTGTAGATATTGTCATTATTATATAACAAGTCACTGGATGATTTATAAGATTAAAAAAAGAGGCAAAAAAGTGGGTTTTTTGTTACCTGATGAGATTTTGAAAGTCCCATGCCAAAGTCAGCTCAAAGGCAAAACTCAGTTTTGTGCCTCAAGAATATAAATTCTGGGAGACCAAATGAGTGGCGTGGGAGGCAAAGCATCCAGGGGGGACCTGAGCAGCTGAGAAAGGCCAGTGGGATTAAGGGTGATGGGAGATTATGAAAATCAAATTAGGATAATCTCTCCCCTCCCACACTAATGCCCTGACCTCCCTGCACCCAAGCTGATGAGGTCTTGTTTGCAGAGGGAAAGACTGTAGCCTGTTCCGCAGGGTCTTGTGCTCCACAGCAATGGGGTGGTGGCTCCAACCCGATGGTAAACTGTGGCCAAAGAGGACACCTGGGGTGCAGGTGCCTTCTCTCTGTTTGCACCCTTTGACCCTGGCTTGGCCACTGCCCCATGAGCACTTTTCCCTTTTCTTTTCCCTCTGACAGCAGCTGGAGGAAAGAAAAGGAGTTTTGCTGTCTTGGGAAAGTGAGGAACATCACCAGCTGGGAGAAGGAGAGGGAGAGAGAAGTGGCCAGCCTTTCTGCTCCCCGCCTCTGGGGCAGGGAGACCATGCAGGTAGCGCCAAGGGGTGGTTTGGCAGAAGAGCACAGCTACTGGGCAAGCAGTGGCCCTAGGCAGCTGCCTCCTCTGCCATGCCTGCATCCTGATCCTGCCCTATATCCCTGCTTTCTCAGAAATAATTACCCAAAGACAGAGTTAAAATCAATTAGCTGATCAAGGGAGTGACCTGTGTGGAAATTCAGTGATGTATCTGAACTTAGACTATGTCAATAAAAGCTTCAGTCATAGCACAAGTTGAGCCAAGAGTGAGGTACGTTTTCCCATAACTTCATGCATAGCCAATTCCTTAAAATTGAACAGCCATGTTCAGCCCACTTTAGGGCGTAGTCTTTTCCACCCTGACTACATATTTCTATGGTAACTACTCTTACCAGACACGTCTGTGTATATATGTGTGTATGTAAATAAATAATAGATAAGGTACTAGTAAATGGTGCTAAAAATGCGTCAGTTCTTCCGTTGTGTTGCAGACGTCTCCCCTTGCGTGCTGCCAGCACGGTTTTCCATGCAGGTCTGTAGAGTCTGGTTTAGGAAAGACTCAGAGCAAAGGGGTGGGTTTTTTTGACTCGAAACCTTTGTTATGGTTTACCAGCAGCAGAGCGTCGCTGCACCGGGCTGGCAGGGAACAGTCCACCCTCTGTTGCAATGCCGACAGGGAGAACTGGAGCTTCTCCGATGCCTAATGCACAAACCAGGCAGCGGTTGCAGTTTTGGACAGAGAAAGCGACTCAGTCAACGTGGTCACCCTGTGTAATGCAATAAGGAAGAACCGCTTCCTAATTTGTCAGCTTTTGGAGCTGGTATGTGAAGTAAAGCAGCTTTTCTGTCTCTAGTGATAATTAAAAAATCATCAGGAGAAAAAAATGTTTTCTCCTGTATTTCTATATCGCTTGGCCCCATGAATCCCCCTTCTCACTGGTTGAGGTGGGAGCTGAGTGGTGGAGCCAGAACATGTTTGACTGTATGGAATTCTTTTTTCATTTCTTGGACAATTTTTTTAACTTTCTTTGCTTTTCTTGCTTCATATTTTCCAAAGCATAATGGCCTGAGAAGTAACAGGCTCTGTCATGCCTTTAAGATCTTAGAAACTTTCCGTTTGCCTCAGAAGTCTGTGTCTTAAGGAACGGGCCTTAGACAACAAGATCCAAAAAGCACTGAGTTGTATACCATTGAGGTCAGGCAGAATTTGGCACTGATGTAGGGGCTTACACCTCACTGTGAGTGCAGTCCCACCCACAGCAGTCCACCTAACCTATTCACCTTTCTGAGAAACTGGAGATACTTTAAGTTGCAGCAGAAAACTTCTTTAGCTTCCTTAATTTCTGTCGTAGCTTTTGCCCTGAGGTCCCTTCCTCTTGGCTGAGCTAAAAACACAGGTAACTGCTTTCTGCCTGGGGCCACTTATAGTTCAAAAAGTAGGTGCTCCTCTGCCTTGCTCCCCCGAGGGGCATCCTACAAGACACGCTCCCAGACCACGCCACACTGCTGAATTTAGGAAAAAGGCATTGCAGTTTTGGCCACTTTAATGAAAACACCCCAAACCCACAGATAAAGAGTAGAAGAAGATCTCTCTTCTGTATATGGTAACGGTCAGAAAACAGACAGGATATAGAAGACTTGAGTTTAATCTTTTCTTCTTTTTCATGCAGTACTTCTCCAGAACTAAGAACACAGTGTTAGAGACAGAGACATAAGTCTCCCCTTTTCAGTAAGAGGCTCCTCTTTTCAGCTGATTAACCTTGCAGTTATGCAGCAGGATCAGACTCCCTTCTTCTTGCCTTCTCCTGGCCCCGCATCTAAAACAAAAAGTTTCTGGGTGGACATCAGCAATACAAAGTTTCTGGGTGGACCCCCGTTGCAGCAGGAGCCCCCTCTCCAGCTCCTCCCTAACGTGGCTGCTCCTAGGGCTGGGATGTTGGGGTGTGATCCAGGCTCCCTGCCTGTCGGGCAGCAAACCCAGCACCACGGTCCCACTTTCATGGGACCGTCACATGGCGGGTGGATCCCAGCATCATGGGGTATGGGTGCGAGGCCGCAGCAGCAACGGCTGAGCTTTTGGTGGAGGTGGCCGTAGGATGGCACCCGCAGTCAAGGGACACCCAGGCTGTGACTCCCCATCGCTTTCAGGCAGCTTAGCTCAGCCAAGGCATCGCTGCCTCTGGGCGTACACAGTAGCAGAGGTTAGAGATTTAAAGCAAATCTTCAGCGCCTACAGCCTCTCAGGTGCCTAAACAAGTTAGGTGAAGTTGTTTTTGGCTCTCTGTCCTCTACATAGGCATCTAAATTCTGCATAAGTTGCACTTTAGGTGCCTTGCTGTTTTCTTTGGATTTTGCCCTCAGCTGTGAGCAGGAGCACAGGTTTGCTCTGGCACGTGCTGTAGTAGGACAATGTCACCCATTGACTACATCCCAGAAATCCACTCCCTGTTGCCTCCTCTTCCCTCCCAGCTCTTAAACCTCGTGACAGTGATTAAAAAACTCTACCTACCATTCTGTTACTGCTCCCTTGCAACCAAGCCTGTGAACTCAACTTCCTAGTTGTTTGATCCAGTTTAAATCCACATCTGCCAAAATCATTCTCTCACTGGTAAAAACTCCACTTTCTGCTCAGCTTCTCCACCCTTCCCATATATACACATATGAGGTTCATTCTTCAGTCTGGATTATTTGTTTACTTTAATAATAAACCCAATAAAAGTGCCGCTCTTCTCTTTGAGGTGCCACCGTCCACCCCTGGCTGCCGCAGAGCCGAGGAGCAGCCAAGATAGAGAACTGAAGGGATCTCCTTGCTTCAGGATTTGGGTCTGGCATGACACAGGCTACAAAACCTGGGCTTGTATGATAACAGTCTGCACTTGTCTAATGATGGCTCCTTCTCCCTACGGTTGTGGATCTCTGCAAGCTTTATTTTACCCTAATTAATTTTCACTCCTCTCTGCTTTCATGGTTAACCTTTTCCATCAAGTCTTACAGAACAGATGAATTGTCTGTGAAACTGAGGTTGTTCAGCCATTATCCCCTATAGCTGCGCTCCCTTCATCTTCCCAAGGGAAGCAAACCCATTGAAGCAAGCTGTTTAAGATATTTGCAAGGGAAACTGTGAAGTATTTGGCTTTCTTTTTCAATTTAAATATTCTGGCACACAGCATAGGCCAATTAAAGCCCCATTTTCATGGACATTTTATATGCAGTCCTTGTATAGATGCACATACAATGTAAGCCACTGCTTGTTTTAGATACAAGTGCTACACCGTAATAATCACTTATCATCGCTAGTCAAAAATAACTCTAAACAGACTCAGATTTTGTTTGCTGGGAGAAACATTACTTACCAAGGGAAGAGTGCATGGAGGGCTCTGCCACTTGGGAAATGGCAAATTGAGGAATTTAATTCAAGCAGAAGTTATTTTTATTGTTGTTATTTCTGCACAAGTCCTACAATTTATGCAATAAATTGGAAATAATACAAGATCAAGAGGATTTTTAATGGATTTAAAATGAAGACAATTATTATGGTATCAGTTGCCATTGACACATAACTGCAGCAAAGTGATACAGCAGTGGCTCACCCCTGGAAGCTATATTTGGCGTGGGAACCTTCAGCAGGGGTGCTAAAGAGCCAGAGGAATTGTGAAAGAATTGACTACAGAAAATGGCAGAACTGTCACGGAGGGATACAGAAAGCACTGGAGACTGCTCCTAACTGTCCCCACCTCCAAGTGTGCTGTTTTCTTACAAAATCTTTTTATTCCTCAGTGTACTTCTCTGGGGACTAGTTTTAAAATTTGGTAGAGCCAAACCATGGTAGCCTTTGAGTGGCTGTTTTGCAGTTTATATTGCCCTTGTGCCTTGCTGGTAAATACTGTAATTGCTTGTTATGATTTCTGTTTGTTCTTTGTGAATATAATGACATGTTTTTACAGATAGCTACAGATTTATATATAGTCTAAATGACTTAATTAAGAAAAGTAACTTCCTCTGCCCCAAATATCTCAGTACTGAAAGATTTATTCATGGAAGTAGGCAAAATAAAATCACATTAGTAGACAGTTCACCATACCTGAGAGATTCACAATTTTGTATACATATTTTTTCATTCTGAAGAACAACTGGAGACGTGAAATTATATACAAGTATGACTGCATCATCATTAGGAGGAAACCAGCCTCATTTAACAGTGGGCAGGAGGGGATGAACATTTTATTCAGCCAAAAGAAGATGGTAGATAAATTGCATCTCCCTGAATTTGATCAGGACAAGGAGCGTGTTTCATCTTGTGAAAGGCTGTGTAATATCTTTAATAACCACAGGAATTAAGACTTTATTCATATATTTCATATAAAGCTTCACCTCCATCGGGGAAGGAGCATTCAAAACCAGCCCACGGGGAAGAGAAATATCCTGATTAACGTCGCTGCCGCGTTTCCCTCTGAGGCCATGGCTGTGTGAGCAGCACCGAGACGCGAAACCAACAAAGAACTCAGTGTCTCCCAGCAAACCCTGTATCATTATAGTAAAATTACTCCTTGCAAGAGAAATAAGGTATTCCAATAAAAGTGCCATTTTTTCAGGGCTGTTGCTGGCAGAGTAGTGCCAGACAGGGATCCCGGCTCTTCACACCCATAACCAGCGTCGTCGCAGTGCTGGCAGAAGGCTGCAGTGCGGCTCTGGCCTCAGATGCCAAACGAGACCAAGAATAGCACTGGGTGGTTCGCTATGTGCAATACTGGAAAAAAAATTGTATTTAAATCCAGTGTTTTCCAAAAGTAGCTAAAACCAGGAGGTTATAAATTATTAACCTGTAAGGCAGAAGGTCTAAGAGACTGCCACTTGTGTGTCCTGGAATAGTTTCTGCTACCTTTTTGGGATGGAGCAGAACCTTTCATTTAGTTATTGCTTTCCAGCTGAATTTGCAGCAGCTGCAGTTTATCTAATCCTTGCAGCACATTTTCCCTGAAGAAAAAAAAAAAAGAACAACTTATTTTTTGCCTCATTATTTAACTTTTTGTTGTGTTACCAAGATTTTCCTTACTTTTAGGTTGAACCTGTTAACTCTCTACCTGCCATGTTCTACCACTATTTTGCAAGACCCTTTCCCATCAGAGAAGACGAAGGGAGGATAAAAATGTAATCTGTGGTTAGAAACAGCCAAGACTAAGAAGCAGAGGCTACTTAATACTATTATTAGTGCTTCTTTTTTCCCCTCTGAAGTCAATTATATTCATTATGTTTAAAAAAAGAAAAATACATTTGATGGAGAAATGTATCTCTCTGCTATAATTTACCTGTTAATGCCTAACATAAATTTCTTTTGCTTTAAAAATGTAAATTTTTAGTTCCATAGTTGATTTGTGGGCTACTGATTTACGAAGACAGAATACATAAGCAGAAAAAAGGCATATACTGATGACAGGGAAAGCCAGGATGAAATTATGAAGACAAACTAACTTGTGTACATTTAACTGAGATTCCTGTTCACAATATGGGCAACTTGAGGATAAGAAACTGCAGGACCCTGACCGGGTGAGGTTGTTACCTGCTATGCTGTCCCTAGAAATGTGTGCACGTGTGTGTATGTATATTTATGAATAGGTATGAAGGAAGGAAAGCGTGTGTGTAAGCTTTTGACAAGTAGCATATGATTTATTTTTATTTGTGTATATTGTGTGTTAGAATGGTCAGATTAGATACAATAGATAATATCAATGACGACTGGAACTGCAAAGCCGAAATTGTGACAGCTTCAGGGGTACAAAAAAAAAGAGAATTTTATTGCATTAAATATGGAATGAAGTAATGCAATCAGTCAAATATTCTTTCTGTTTTGCAATTTAATATTACTTTGTATTTACTTATATTTGTTTTTGCTCTCTAAGTTTTTAATTGCTAATTGTTAAATTCAGGACGAACCAAACTGTTGATAGTCCAAGCTATTTTCTGAAGTATTAGGAAAGAAAATAGAATATGTAAGAAATACGGCTATACAGCATATTTGAGGAAACACAGATCGAGGTCCAATTATTGGTACATATAGGTATATCTGTCTTTATCAGCACATCCTGTTTGGGCTATCTTCCCACAAACAGCTTAGGCGTTAGTCTCACAGAAGCAGTATATCATTCCCTTCCTGTGTTTATTTTTGGCAACTACAAATACGGTAGAGGATATTTGTTTTTGTAACACCGTAATGATGAAATAGATTTACTGGCTGCAGTCACAAGAATGCTAAGCAGATATTCATTTGTTTAATCTCTGCAGCTTTGTTGTAAAAATTCATAACTGTCTTGGACAAATTGTTAGGAAGAATTTGGACATTTGGGTTTATGATTATGGGATATTTTTATAGCATCCAAAAAGGTGTGGGAGATAGTGTGGGTGCTCACAGCTACAGAACAACCAGTAGAGAAAAAGTTACTAGTGCCACAGGCTTCATGGCACAAACAAGATACCCACAGCAGTGTGCCCTCAGGGCTAGTAGGACAGGCTGGCTTCACTCTTTGGGAGGTATTTCCCATATGGGTCTTCTTCAATGGAAAGTGCTTATGTTAGGCAAGGTAGCTATATGCCAGAAGAAAGAAATCACTGTGCACTTTTTACTTTTCAGCACCTAAGGTGGAACCATAACCCCAGATCTGGGGTTCAGCTATATGATGCCTTTCTTCTGTCAGGATGTTTTTTTTTGGCATTACCTTCCTAATGGAAAGATACACCTTTGATGTGGCAAAGACAAAGAAAAGCCACAGTCCCAGATCACCACTGATAACCATTATTTCTTTAACTATGAGCCCAGACTCACCCTATCTGACTTTAGGCACTTAATGAAAGTGCTTGCAAGTCTGTACAGAGAGTCAATATCCTTCTGCAGAGAGACCTACAGCAACAAAGTTTCTCACTTGAGCTCCTCAAGTAAAGCTCTTGAAGTGGAGGGGGTTGAAAGCAGGTCGGTGTCGCAAGGCAGCCCTGAGTAGCAGGTCAGACCTGCAGCACTTCTGAGAGATCTGCTTTATTCCTGCCTCCCTGAGCTGAGCAGGCTCATCCTGCAAGCAAATCAACCCAAAGCTGAAGATGCAAAGAAGTACAAGAAAAGAACAGCATGCTGCTCCATCTGCTTTGCTTGCAGTGCTACCACACTTTTTTTTCCTCACTGCTTGGAGTCTAACCCAAGAGCTACTAGCTACTGCTCAGACTCAGACGAGCTGTTTTGATCTGTCACCTTCTGCTTGCCTGCAGCTCAAGTGCTAAGTTTCCCCTCCTGATTTGCCTGTAGTAATTAGGTCAACCAGCTCCTGCTTCTACAAACTGTCAGCATCATCCACCTTGTTTTCCTCCAAAGAAACAAAACCAAGGTGAACAAGACAACTCTGGAAACAAAGGGTGGCATAAGAAATAGGACTTATCTACCTTTTTTTGGTTCGTCTCTACTGGTTTTATCTTAGTCTCAATATTGTGTGTGATATTTCTTCCAGCATATTACAGAGGACCCTGTTGTACATGTGATACCTATGGATTTACACCACATCAAATATGTAATTTTTTTTTTTTGGGGGGGGGGTTGTTTGTTTGTTTCTGCTCCTTCACTGAGCATTTTCATTGCTGTTTTTTGTTTTCTTTAACCTTGCCACCAGATGCAGTATTGATGAGGGAGAAGCAGGCAAACATCTCCAGCTGCTATAGCCATGAAATAAGCTTCATTTTCCAGCTTATTAACTCTGACCTGAAGGGCACTTGTTGCAGTTACCTTTTTGAAGGTAATATGCTGTCTGCATAAAGTATTTAAACTTTACAGTTTCTTTCTGTTTCTTCCCTTGAATACTCCTTCAGAATTGATTAGGACTCTGCTAACAAAATAGGTTTTTGTTACATTTATATATAAAAAAAATCACTTTACCAACACAGTAACATTTTGCAGAAATGCAGGGTTTCTGACAAAACTATTTTTGCCTTAGATTGGTGACTTGGATCTACCCTGCAAGTGCTCTAATCATGTTGCTATTGCCTGTCCCCAGATGGCTGTCTCTTCCTTTTTTAGGTGAATAGTGTCAAAGAGCCTTGGCTTCGTCCCACCACGGAACTGGAAAATATTCTGCAACCTCAGCTTGAAGAGGAAATTCTTCTCTTCATCCAAATTTATATTCATAAAATAAGTGACAATGGGAACTGAGGAGTACATACTTCAGACCAACACAGTGGAGAAGATTTTCAAGAACTTTTCTAAATTACACCTGCAAATTCACAGGAACATTGTTATTTAGTTTGGTAGGAAGGGTATAGAGTCTGAACTGAAAAGAAAGACTCCACTGCTTTAAGTACTATGTAGAGAAGTAATAAAAGATGGCTCCTGTTTATAGGGCTTGTGGTGTATATGGCATGTGAGAGATGTCGGGCAATTGGGAATAAAACCGAAACAGTACCACTCAGCATTTGATATGCAGTAGATTTGAAAAGTGGAGGGGATAATTTTTATCATCAAATTTGGGATATAGTGTAATGCAGGCCTTATTTTTCCCTCAGGTAATTTGTACATGTATGTTTAGTTGCTGCTGGATAGCATTTGACATAGGCAAATCTTTGTTTTTTGGGGGAAAGTAGGATTTTCAAAAGAGTCTTCAAAAAAGTCATCTCAGAAGTAAAAGAAATTAGGTTTTTTGGATTGCAGTGGTGGTGTTTTGTTTTGTTTTGTTTTTATACTGGCCTTGTGAATTCCACATTTGAGTAACTTAGGGTTTAATTGCTATTTGTTTTATCATTTATAACGTTAACATCAGTCAGCAGATATGGGTTATTGCCTGTGATCTCTGAGTGACAGAGTTGAAAGATCAGGTTGACATTAGCAAATGATCCCATCTTGCAATCATGTAAACACATGTTTAGCTTTACATCCTTCAACGGACAAGTCACGTGGATAAGTATCTACTGTGTCAGTGACTCAGGATTATTTTCTTCAGACAATGAACGGCAGTTGCCCAGCAGAATTTTTATGTTGCTCCAGTATCGTAATCTATTACCGTTTTACTAGTGTTTACTTTCAATACACAGTTTGCTGGCAATGAAATAATTTTAAACAGGATTTTAAACAGAAGTATAGATTATATCTTCTCTAACAACTTTATCTCCACAATAAATAAATAAAAATTTTAAAATTCATGAGTGTAATTTTCAGCTGGTGCTTAAAGTAATTACACATTCTGTGGTGATAACACATTCAAGGTTTGTTGTTTTTTTATGATACCACAAGCTGGCGAGACACCTAGATCAGGCGTGTTAATGCTAATTGGCAGATAAAGCATAAATCCAAGGGAGTCTGGATTCCTGCCTTTTTGCCAGTTTTTTGTTGATTGGAAACTGAATTCTTTTTATCCTATCTTTTGGTATTCAAAAATGCCAGGCAATTCACTGCTGTCTTTTCTCTGTGCATTTTAATCCATCAGTTCTGTTATTCCTTTAATGCCTTGTTGTTTGTTTTTAATCCTGTAGACTAAATCGGTTTTCTTTTTAACTGCCTTTTAAAATCAATCATACAGGACTTCCTAATGCGAAAAACAATTGGCTCTGATGACATAGCTATAACACTGATGAAGTTTTTGTTTGTTGTTTATTTATAGAGGTGCATGACCTAGGGATAATAGCAGTGATAAACTTCATTTGAAATATAATAGTTTACCTGCTTGTCAGGTGAATATACTTGGTTATTGCCTCTACAGTTCCTATATCAAATATTTCAAGCTTTCTGGAAATTCATCTCCTTTCAAGGGTGTAAATCCTACTCCAAGACCTGATCCCTAAATATCCTGTGATCTGAGTATATTTACCCTGCATTTTTTATTATCCTTACTTTTATTCTGCAAGTAAATATAATTTTAAACCAGATGAAGGACTCCAGAGACTGCTCTGAGGCATGCATGGCATGGATCTTCTTGAAAATAGTTCAGTAACTTATCACAGAAGGAAAAGGTTGGAAGTTTCTTTTTGAAGCCAGGCTTTTTGTGTGTTATGTGCTTACCCCTGATCCTCATTAAAAATACCTGTCTGTAACTGAAGGACCATGTGATCCCATCAGGTGCTGGTGAATGTGTAAAGGCAATGTCATGAAGCAATAGCAGATGATCATAGAAGGCAAAATGACACAAAGGTTATATAGATAATTGTCAGCAATCAAGACAGAGTGTTTTCAGAAGTTACTGCCTGCAGATGGAAGAAGAGATCCATTGGTTTCTACTGAAAATAATGGTATGGATTCAATGCATACCTCAGGAAGCCCCTGTTGGATATTTCTCAGAAACCAAGAGAATACACTGGGGAAAAACACCCTATATTTGCTTTATTTCTTCTATTATCCCATGAAGCATCCACTGATGGCTACAGCTGGACAGAGGGAAGTGAGCAAGGTGGACTTCTGAGCTGGCCAGTGTGGCTGTGCTTATGACCACCTGTCAGTGGAAGGGCAGTAACTGACTTTGTACACCTTCCCTTGCCTTTAAAATGGAAAACAAACAAACAAAAAGACAAAAAAGACGCTGATGAGAATAATTCACCTTCAAAAGATGGAGCAACTTCCAGCTGCCATATCTGCTGTCAGTTGAACTTGACCAGCTTGCGGTTGAACAAACTGATGCTCACCATAGCACATAAAAATGATTATGCTCCTTTCAAAGCAACAACAGCCTTGAGTATCTTTGTTCTTCTTTTCTGAGACAGTATCTTGTAATGGTAGAGTTGGCACGAAATAGTTGCCCTTGGCTACTGAAAGTTTGCCTCAGATAATACACAATGTCATAAAAAAGGAAATAGAAAAAAGATTTAAAGTTGCTAATAGACCTAGTGCATGCCGTTTGTATAGTATGCAGACTTGAAGAAGGTTTTCAAAAGCTGCTTTATCTTAACCCCTACATTTTTATTGTTAATTCATCATGTATCATTTTCAGTGGGTTTTAAGACTCTTTATGATCCATATGTGGTAACATCAGACAAAAATTATTTAAGTCTTAACTTGCAGAACTGTGGCTGCCAGTAGACAAATATCCTATCCATTGTTCAGGGGAAATCAAACCTTCAGGAGGTATGAAAGCATCTGCCAGAATTGCAGGCTTTTGGTGGTAGCAAGGGAGCCTCCTCATTACAGTGCAGACCAAGCTCTACAGGCAGTTTTGGTCATCTTTGACATGAAAGTCCTCTATGTGTTTGTACTTTAGAGCTATTGCTGTTCAATGGATTGAACACTACATGTAATTTATAGATAAATGTACCTACCCACTATGTCTATCGGAACCAAATTTCTTAAGTGTCTTCTTCCAGTAGAGCATCGTATGGTCTTGGTTATGCTTTCTGTGGTTTCTCAGGGGCTCCTCTGAGCAGGGACTATGGTTAGCAGCATTTTGCCATCTGTAGCATAACTCAAATGTCCTTTCTTTTGGTCTGTGACCTTATACACAAGACAAAGACCATGGCTTTGTGCTAAGTAATTGTGTGATTTCATGCAAGGGAGGACTTAGTTGTCTGAGTCTCAGCTCAGTGCAGACAAAACTATATTGTAATGAATGTAAATGGAATTTTTAAAAAGTCTCATTTTGTCAGGATTTTGGATGCACCAGTGATACCTTGGTGACAGTATTTGCAAGAAATGAACTTACCTCCCAGTGGAATTTTGTTCTTTTATTCCTCCAGAAGATGGAAGAGCATTTAGTAACTAAGCAGATGTCTTAATTCAGTTTGCTTTTGGCATCTGTTTCCTTAATATGAGTTTTTAACAAAAACATACCTCCCCTAGCACTTTTTTTACACAATTGATAGACCGAGGTTCAATTAAATACTTTTGTTGATACAGTACTTTATTCATTATCTTTTCTTTACCAGCCAACACCATGCTGTCAATTTTAGTTTCACTGCATTGAATGAACCCATTCCTTCCTCCAAACTGTTGGCAGTTTGTTTTATACATGTTTCTAAATAATGCCTAGTACTCTGTTCTCTAGGCAGTGTAACATTTAAGGCACATGTAGAGTAGGGTTAACTTACTGGAAAGAAGTAGGAACTGGTTAACTTATCATTACCTACAATGCATGGAAACCATCAAGTTTAAATGATTGTAACAAAAAACAAGGATTTTGTGTTTCTTATGGAGCTGGGTCGTATCTCAAGCCAGAGTTAGTAGTGAGATCTGTTCATGCAGTGACACAGAATCATTGAACTGCAGAGCTGAAAAGGCCCACAAGAGTCTAATCCATCCCTTCTAACTCAGGCAGACCCAAACAGGCTTCACTGGATGGATGTCTTGAACAAGAGTGTACAACATTGCACTATACTATGCTCTTATGTTTCTTTTTGCAAGCTGTGCTCCTACAAGGCAATTCAATTTTTTTGTTGTCAAACATGGCATATTAGGTTTTCTGGGACCCATTTTCCTTCAGACACTGAGGCAAGCCATCCTTGTTTTTGAAGGCATGGTCCGTGTTCCTTCCTGCATTTCAGCCTGTGTATTATTTGGGGGAAACATCCCTGAAAGGTGGGAATAAGTCCTGCCTATTGGAGTGAAGTCAAAAACCAAGTGTGGCTAGCTGCACTAACAGAGAAGAAGCAAAATCCATTAACAACACATGGGTGGATAGCAGTGATAGGTCCCACACCAAGAGCAATAGGGCTGTTGATGGCAAATAATGTCTGCAGCCCACTATAACTAAGCAGGTGAAACCACAGATATCAATTAGGTTCTGCAAGAGCTGGGTATTGTCTGACCACACTCAGAAATGGTTAGGAATATTAACAGACACCTATCTTTTATGTAAAACCCTTCCTCAGAAGACTCCATCACACTTTGTAGAGGTGGCTAGTGCTATTATCAGGTTGTGCATTAGGAATCCTTTGCATGTGAGGAGTTTCAGGCAGTGCAGATATAAATCAAATCAGTGGAGATTTGACTTTTAGCTAGGTCCAGAAAACAGAAGTACAAGGTGACTATAAATATCAACACTTAGAACAATAATATTTGGGAAATGAAATCTGTGAACCTATGATGACTATGCTGTGCACCTTTTGCTAGTCAGGATTTGACCATGTTTGTAACTGAAGCAAGATTTTGTTTTAACAAGGGGAAGAAGGTAATACCACTGGTGCTCAACAGAAATCAGAAACTGATGTTACAGCATTGGCTGAAGAATTGTACTGGCAAATAAATGGACATTGTCCCTTGGATGATTATTTTCTCTCTGCTTTGGTAGACAGCTCCACTTGCTCTAACTTCTGATTCAAACAGATGAGTTCTCAGGTATTCACAATGGACCTGTTTTCTCTGGAAGCTGCCGTTTAGTGGTGATCTGTGTATAACAAAGAATCCCTCCAAAATAGTGGTATATCAATGGGTTGATTTTATCTGCTTTCAGTACACGTTACTGAACTGCATTTATTCCACTACCAGAAGAGCGTTAGACATGGTAAGATTCTTTAGGGTTTAACTGATATACCAGTGCTGTTTATTAGGAAGAGGAAATGTGTACTGTCTTGCACATTAAAAGCAGGCATTTGTGCCTATTTATTATCAGAAGCAAGAACAAGTTTATCAGGAATATCAGGTCAGGTACTGTCGTGGTTTAACCCCAGCCAGCAACTAAGCACCACGCAGCCGCTCGCTCACTCCCCACCAGTGGGATGGGGGGAGAATCAGAAGGGTAAAAGGGAGAAAACTCGTGGGTTGAGATAAGAACAGTTTAATAATTGAAGTAAAATAAATTAGAACAGTTAAATAGGCAAAGCAAAAACCGTGCACGCAAACAAAACAAAACAAGGAATTCATTCACTACTTCCCATCGGCAGGCAGGTGTTCAGCCATCCCCAGGAAAGCAGGGCTCCATCACGCGTAATGGTTACTTGGGAAGACAAACGCCATCACGCCCAATGTCCCCCTCCTTCCTCCTTCTTCCCCCAGCTTATATATACTGAGCATGACGTCATATGGTATGGAATAGCCCTTTGGCCAGTCTGGGCCAGCACCCCCCTGGCTGTGCCCCCTCCCAGCTTCTTGTGCCCCCGGCAGAGCAGGGGAAGCTGAAAAGTCCTTGACCAGTGTGAGCGCCACTTAGCACCTATTTAGAGACAGATTAGCACTACTTAGCAAGAACCAAAGCATCAGTGTATCATCGACATTGTTCTCATGCTAAAGCCAAAACACAGCCCCATACCGGCTACCAAGACGAAAATTAACTCTATCCCAGCTGAAACCAGGACAGGTACAAGGTACAACTAGAGCAGATTAGGATGTGACAAACTCAGTGAGAGACCTTATGGGAGAGGAAGGTAATATTTATTTTAAAACAAACCGGTTTTGCCCCTAAACTTATATTCTCTCATGTTTCAATCAGAGAGGATCCCAAGCACCAAGACATGTCTATCCAGCCGGGCTGGTCAGGATCACTTGTGAGGGACATGGAGGGCAAAGGACACCAGCCACCGAGTCTTCTTTGCATTTTGATTGGCAACAACAAACTATTTCTTGGATAGGTCTTTTATACCCTTAAGGAGTCAGCAGTTATTATAGGGTGACCTTTTGCCTCAGAATCCGGTTTATTTCATCCTCCATATATCTTAATCACAGTTGCTGTTGGTTTTGTTCCCTAGTTTTGCGTACCTTTACGCCTGGCTTCTTGGGACAGCAGGAAGAGGAATGGCAGAGACAAAGGGCTGTAACCTTGTGTCCTCCCTCTTGCTATCACTGCGCAGGTCTCCTGCTCATTTGTGCTGTGGGTTTTTACTTCCCTTGAAGGCAGAATGGGTGTTTTACACAAAGGATTGAGACCAGAATTAAACTTGACTTCTGAAAACATGCCAAATTTTGAAGGACTTAGTGTATTTGATATTTCAAGGCAGGTCTGACTTGCATATGGAGTGATGCGTTTTGGGTTTGTTTTTTTTTTTTTTTTTTTTTTGCTAAGCACTTCTATTTGCTTTCCCCTGCTTAAATTTTGTCTTTGACCTCTTTCTTATTGTTGGTTAAATCTTTACTTATTTTCAGTATCACAGATTACGACTGTACAAGATTATATATAGGATATAAAATACCTCTATATCAAGTTGTAATTGTACAAGCTCTCCCACCCATCTAGGCAAGACTGTCACCTCAGTGCCTAAGAAACCTGAGACAGCAACAGTGGAGCAGTCACCTAGACAGGTTGCTGCAGTAATCACATGGCAATCCCAGCCTAGGCCCAAGAATCACAGATTTATATTGATTAAGTAGTGAATGAAGTTTCACCAGAGTTTTTTATCACAGCAGTGCTGAGTGGCCTTACTGGCTCCAGTACTGTTTGAAATTGAAGGCACAGCCTCCGAGTTCATACACACAGATAATATGTACAATATAGCACTTAAGGTGCTGCAATTTCTTTTGAAGTTAAATTGAATGTAGCATGAAAATTGTCACAGTGATAAATGCTGTTTACAACATACCTGCATACTAGTGTGAAGCCTAGTGAAATTAATTCCCCCGTTTTGTTCTGTTTCATCAAATCATTCCCGATGAGTGGTCCTTCTGTGATCAGTGCCACTGATGGAAGTGGTGCTGGGAACTGCTGTTCCTGAAACCAGTCTGAATCTGAGGAAAAGTGCAGAACATGGGTCTGTGTCTTCTGCCTTAACTTGTGTTCGGAGGATTTGCAGGGTTTCTTCTACACCTTTATTTGGCATACTAGGTACAGAGGAAATGGCAGACAACAGTGATTCTGAAACTATGCTCTGGAGAGTCACAGAAAATGGTCCTTCAGGGTCTAACAAGCCATAGTAAGGACTAACTGTTGTGATTTAATCAGTTTCATGAAGCTTCACAGCTTATTAGTGGAAAAAGTTTGTGTTGACAGTGGTTCAGTCACTCAAAAGTATGAGAGTCTCTTAAGCAGTGAAAAACCCTTAGCCCTGCAATGGAATCTGGCAAATGGGGATGGAGAGCAGGTACACAGAACGTGTGTGAAAGGGAGACGACAAACAACGAATGAGGTCTCCTCAGGACTAATCTTCCTGGAGGCCTCCCAAAGTCTGAAGGCTCTGACCATCACAGGTCACATCTGAAACAAGTTCTGTCAGATAATTGCATTAGTTTAACTCATACATTATTTTCCTTTTGCTTGGCTTTGATGTGCAGCCCTTGGCTACGATGCTAATTCTACCTGCAAAGAAAGAAAAGGACATAGTCCACCTGACACTGAATGGGGTATATTTCCAACTGTAAAGTCAAGTAAATCTATGCCAAGGCTCAGAAGCAGTTTCTGTCTTGAAGAGCTAAGTATTTTGTTTTATGTAGTGCACAGAGTTCTACTACAGGAGTACGTTCATTGTCTTCCTCTGCCACTAACTGAAAAGGAAAAGCAGTGTTTTGTAACCATGACATACCCTGTTATCTTCCCCAAGTGATGAGCTCATCCAGATTACTCCAAGAGGATACTTATATTTTATCAGTGGCGCCTTGTTGCATAATTTCCAGTTTCTTTCTTGAAGATACAATAAAAGATTTATGTCTGAAGCACTGTGATGTGGTTTCCATCTAAGAGCAAAACAATTCCTTCTAAAAAAATACCATATTCCCAAATGATTTCATAATTGCAAACAGTGTTGATGAGCTCTGTGGCTTTAATGAGTTTATAACATATTTGCTGTGTTTTCTAGTGAATATTTTTTGAAGTGCGCTTAGTAAGGAAAATAATTAAAATCCCCCTGCCATATCAAATTGACACAAAATAAATGTGATCCATTAGTTGATGTCTACTGTAATAAGTCATTTTTCTCATTTAATTCCAAATTTTTTTCAAAGATTTCTCTCTCTCTCTCGTATGTATGTGTGTGTGTTAAATAGTTGCAGGTCTGAAAATCAACCATGTTTCTCATTATCAGACATCAGAAAGGCTTTCTTCTCTTTGTGTTTTCATGCCACTTAAGGATAAGCAAGTCTCAGAATACTGCACGCTTTTGATGTATGGGTAAAATTCACATCTTCTGTTCTCAGTGCAGAAAGCTTATCTGCACTGCAGATCTCAATTGCATATTCTGTTCTCATCCCCTGCACCGAGCTCCGGTTGTTATCACCACGATTTCCACATGCAGAATATTCACGATTCCTGCAGTGTGGACAGGGGAATTGGCCTGTATCAGTAATATCCAAATGCAGAGAGACGTTTTATAACATGTCTAGGATGAAAAGAATGTCTGAATCCAGGCTGCTATCAGAGAAGAAACACGAGATACCAATTTAAAACATCGGAGAGATGATTTTAACACTCTCTAGTTCGTTACAATTATTTTCTCAAACTGAAATATGGTGGTGGTCTTACTAATTTGGTTATTCTATTTCTTTTTACACTACTGGAATTTAATGTTAGAAATGTGTTGTATTTTAGCCAGACTGTGATAATGTCTGTTGATTTTACTTGAAAGACTTTCTGAGTGTTTCTTGGAAATAATTTACTGTATATCAGCTCTGATTCAAGTTATGCTGTTCCTTTATTCTTACGCTACATGCAGTGGAACAGAATGTCTTTTTTTTAGAAACATATTGGCTGTCTTAGATCAAATCTGTGTTCCTCTTTAATCAGGATATCTATCATTTAAGAGTGGGTATTCTGAGGACTAAATTAAGGCAAAGCTTGTAAGTTGATGTTCTCAGTATTACTTTGAAGCAGGGAATTCTACAGCCTAGTAAGAAAGGGCATTTCAGCTGCAAAGGTTATGCCATGATGTTAATATTCTCGGGATTAGTTTCAACCTTTGTATCCCCACGTTACACACAAGAGTCACTAATAATTCTGGATCTGGGTCAGGGTCCAAATTTTGCAGAAGTTTCTGAACCTTCACATTTTCTATTTTTCATCAAGAACTTCCCCAGGTCCCCTTTATTTTCCCTCTGTTTAATTTGTACCTACATCAAGCCCTAGCTATTAAGAGCTGTTAAGGGTGATATTTAGAATATCACTATTAACTGATGAGAGAATGGGTAAAAATGAAGGGAAGGTTTTAACTTCAGACTGGAGGAATTTAGCAAATAAGGCATGGACCCACTGTCCCTTTTAGCGATTCACTGTGAGAAATTAGTGCAGCACTTTGTGAAACCCAGGCTCGGCAACGTCCTGTCATTTGGGGAAATGACTTCTCTGGGGCACAGCAGTTTCAGGTAAGATGGCTCAAGTTGGTTGTGTGATGTGTTTACATGGTGACATCTTTCTGGAACTTCAGATCTGGAGGGTGCTCTATAAGGAGCACAAGGACCAAGGAAAATATGTTCCAAGATAGAGCGGGGAAAGAATAGTGAATCGGACTATAGGCTTCAGAAAAAAACATCAAAGCTTTTCAGCTTCTTATTATAACTCCCAGAATACTGCATGCCTTTCCATTCAGATTCCTCATTCATGTAACGAGGATTGCAATGGGAATGGAAACAACGGAACATGAATCCACGGAAACAAAGGCGTTTGTATTATTCTGTGTGGCCCTCAGAAGCTGCAGTTTGGATATAATTATGACTCAAATGAAAGGACATTAACAAAGCAAATGAAATATTTTGTCTCCAATCTGTTCCAAAGAAAGCTTTTATGGTTGCAAAGTTCATAGATAGCTTTGGCTGTTGCCTTTCAGAACACTTTATTTAAAACACAGGTTATTTACCCTTATGGACTCATCTATCTTTACTGGCATCTGAAAAATTAAAGATTTCTGTTATATAGACAGTTAGTCAGAATCAAGTAGAAAAAAAATGAATTAACATCTGTGTCATTGAGGATAAAGCTGTGGTACCGGGAGAATTAGGGCAGTGTTGTGCCATGAGGAGTTGCATTATGGATTTACTTGGCTCTTTCAAGGATTTTTGAGGAGTTTATAGCAGAGGCACTTACAGCCAAGCCTTCTAAAGTAACCTCTGCTTTTAGGTGTTTACACAAGGGTCTTTGAATCATCCTACCTAGTCTTAAGTACTTAACTGAACTACGTAAGGTAGGAGTGCAATTGCCTTCATATCCCATGACAATCCATGGAGGCATGGAAGGTACCTGAAGAAAGTGAGTCAGAGCTGAGAGGTGACTGCGTGGCCAAGAAACTGGTTCTAGGTTAAATGGCCTTAAGAAAGGAATACATTTTAGTGACATCTTTTTCACATCTCATGTAATTTAATTGGCATTAAGGTGAATGCAGAGTAATGCCTTCAGTTTTGAGACTCCCCCCTTTGCCAGTGAGTACCTATAGTTTAAGGATTGGGTGCTGCTTTGTTTGTTCCCGTATAAACAGGACTGAGGGCTAGTTCCTGTCCAGAAGAACCTGTAATTCATCATGTAAATTGAGTGTTGAACTGGACATCTAGAAAGAAAAACTGGCTTGGAAACTTAAAGCTTAACTTTAAAGTATTTCAAGAACCTTGACTATAGGAAGATAAATAGGTGGGCAATACAAGAAAAATCTTCCAGAGTCATGTTCCTCAGGTCCTTGCTCTAGCACATACATGCTGTAATACTTTTTATACACTGCCTGGGCATGGCTGCTAACTGGTCATAGTCTGCTTGCTCAGGTAAAGGTTGTATTCGAGTCACATTTTCAGCTTCAGATTTGGTGCCCAGAATACTGAATTCTGAAGTGTCCTTGCTGAGTCTGCATTGAGATTCACACACGTGCAATACTGAGAGAGGGACATGGCTGCTTGGTCCTTTGCAGACACACCTGTGCCCCTTCCCCCTTCACACGCAGCCAGCTGAACGTCAGCGATCCCCTGCCTGGAAGGGGAGCAGTTACAGCAAGTTTTGCAGAGAAACAACCCCAAACTAAAGAAGCTTTGCAGCTTTTGGACCAGCACTTGCGTGCATTCAGCTGGCTTGAGGCAGCCATAGGTCCGGCTGCAAAAGGTTGTACAGATGTACCATACCCTGCAGCCAGGCTGATTTCAAAACCTGCTTCAGTTATGGCCTTGGTGCTAGTTTGGAGGGCAACCCTCTGGAATCCGTTCATTGCTATTCAAGCAATACAGTAATTTGCTGCATAGAGCAATAGGTTACGTATTGAGACACTTAGGATCTTCCTCAGCTTAGCCCTGAGTTTCTAAGAGAATGCAAACCAGGTGTTGTGCTTCCTTGTTCTGCAGTTTCCTCACTTATAGCAATGATGGCAGGTACCTGCCTCTCACAAAACACCCTGGGAGCAGCCAGTGGGAAGTATCGCATAGGTGGATAACAGGAATTTTAATTGGGTTTTATCTATAAAGTGTTTTGACATACTGTGATAAAGGCTGTTGACTGCAAGTTATTAAAATATTATTAATTTATATTTAGAATTAAATCCATTAAATATTAATTAATTATGATTTCTAGTTAAAATTCTAAAATTTTAATATTTAAAACTCAGTGTTATTCTCTTTGCCGGTAGTGCTACCAGCCCAGCTCTGAAGGGTGAGAGTTTTCCTCTCCAGAAGCTGCCCCAGTGTTACTGGGTGGAGAAGTGGAGGCTCTGTGCCATGCCAGATTACATAAAGCGGTGTCAGAGTTGGACTGCTGTCATCCTTGCTGATTTCAAACACAGAGCTGCCACGGTCACATTCGCAGTTTGTGCCAGGAGACCAGTCTGAGTTAGTAATCACTATTTGTCTTGTGCTTCAGACTGGACGTCCAAATGATTCAGTCCATACATCAGCTGGGTGACACAGTGCTTGAGGTGACTGGCCAGAGGAGCTTGCTGATTTGTAGAACCAGAGTTCTGAAAATCAGGCTCCCAAATCTTTATCTTGTACAGTTTGGTGTGAATACCTCCTCTAGGAGCCTTTGTCCAGTGGGACTCCAGACACTGACATTCAGCAATGCAGTGTGTTGTCTGCTGGCTAACAGCCACCTCTGGATGAGTCTTCAGAAAGAAAAGCTGCAGGAATGCCATTTCTCATCAGCTGGTGTCACTGCTTGGAGCCAGATGTTAGCAGCTGGGTGTGGTAGTACAAAATGGTCTAGGAAAGAAAGAAGAAAATGTTTAATAGGAAACATTAACTTTCTGGCTAAGCTATGGGCAAATACAGCAATCCCTTGTTTACAACAATAACTACTGGAAGCTGCAGAAATAGATCTCTGACATTTTAAAGTAGTATGTTTACTCTGTTTGATCAGACAGGAGATAATGTCATATGCTTATTTTACCATAAACACTCCTAATAAAGACTCAGCATTTCAGCTATTGGCAAGAAATAGAAGAACATGAAGTATCTTTTGAATATTCAAACACCAGGGTGTTTGGAAATATGCAGTTGCCTGTAATTGTACTTTGTATTTCTTAAACATTGTTCACAGTAAATGTCTTGATTTATGAATGTGTGATAAACTGATTACTGGAAATCTCAGAAGTATGACAATTTGCCTTTTCTCTTTCTTTCTAAAATAAGCCTCTAGGAATGGGGAATGTTTATGGTGAACAACGAGGACTATATTAAAAAATAAAAATATAAATAAGGAAGTGCTAAACGGCCTTTGGAAACACAGCACACAATGCACACACAGTTCTCCCATGTTTTAGGAGGATAGACATTCCCTTTTTCTGTCAATATCTGAGCATCTCACAGTGGCTAGTGAGTCACCCAACGTGAAGCAGGGTAATTCTGGTAGGACCAGTTTGGGGAGTGAGAAAGGAGTCACTGAGAGTTAAGCACCTAAATACATACCAGACCCTGGGCCAGAGATGAAAGCAACCACAAAAGGTTGTGAGCACTGCTGTGTTCGCTGTTGCTGCACCAAGATCCCATGCACCTGCTTATTAAGTGAATGTATAACTCCCAATTAGAGACCCAAACTGCTTATATAAATAAAGACAGTTGGGGCTTCACAGTGGGATCTCAAACAGCCACAGACCCATCTTGCTAACTGGCAAAAAAGGCTGAGGCTATCTGGATATTGCGAGTCCTGGGTTTGGGCTAGAAGCATGCTGTCCTCTGTTCAAACTCCTGCACAGCCTTTAGCTCTCTGGAGTGAGGAGCCTAAGAATAGATCTGCTTTGAAAAACAGAGCAGAGATCTTTCTCCCTTTTAGACAAGAGCAGCTGTGGGACAGTGCTCCTTTTCATTATTATTTATTATTCAGCTCAGTGGTTAGTACACTCATTCAGGATGTGGGTGACCCAAGTTCAGTTCCTTCCTCTGCCCGAGGGGCTGTAAACTCGCATCCCATACTTCCTTGGAGAGTGCCATAACCACCAGCTTATGGACTATTCTTAGGGTGGGGGACACTCAGTCCACCCTCTTGAAGTGGTTCCTCTTTGCATGCTATCCTTTTTCTTCGGCTCAAGGAATGGTTAAATATGCCACACGAAATGGAGCAGCTTCAGCAGCGAGACTTCACAGAGCCCTTCCCTTCCCACCCTTTCTTCACATTTAGCCCACAGTCTAGAGTTGAGATCAGTTTCCTGAAAAGTGGGAGGTTTGAGTTTGATTCCCCTGGGGCTGAGGGATAAAATATATCTTCCATGTTGTGTGCAAGTACTCTGATCACTTAGCCATAAAGGATAAGACTAAGGATGTATAAAGGACAACCCCTTTGGGGGATCTAGCTCTAAATGACTTCACAGTGCAGGGAAATTTATGGTCAAAGTCTCAGTGACAAGACCATCCAAGTGTATAGGTACAAATGTATTTCAAGAAGCAATGCATCGTCTGTAAAGGCACACATTTCGCTCTTGCCATCTGGGAAACTAATACTTTAAGACCAACATTTTCTAAATTAAAAATTACCATGCTGGTTTAAACCAGAAACGCATCTTATGTTTTGCCTATTGCCCTGCTATATAGATCTGTAGATGGGAGATGCTGCATGATAACTCCTTAAAAAGTCTTCCCCTGTGTGACACTGATCCTATGCTACTTAGGAAAGAGCAGTTTTAAGCATCAAATATGAGGCAGAGGAGGGGCAGACTCTGATCCCAGGTACCATTAAGGTAGCCTAGATTAGAGAATTTCAGTGTGGTTATCCTGGGTTAGTCAAGGTACATCTGACAGCAGAATGAACGTCTACTCCAAGAAACAAAAATCAAAAGGACTTTACAAAAAAATACTTGCTGGCTGGGATGAGTCCAGGGTCCACACTAAAGCCGACTCAGCTTCAGCACTGATTTGAGGAACAGAAAACTCAGACCTTCCCAGTGCTGTGGTCACACTGTTGCTCCTCAAGGACCAGAGCACAGCCCAGCATGGGCAAGTGGGGGTGGCAGCCAAAAGCCCCAGTCTCTGCTTGCTGCAGCACAGAGGCCAGAAAGACTGCGTATGGGAGTTTGCAGCACCAGAAAACAGCCTGTTGGAGTCCTAATGGCAACCTGCTGGAGCTCGGTCCGGAGCTTAGGGAATCAGAGACTCTAATCTGTAGCCTAATCTCCTGACTGCGCTCAATGTGAATGAATCCCTATTCCCAAGGAGCACTGGCCCACCAACTGCATGAAAACTGCACTATGTCTGGGAAGCCATGTGTGGATCAGACACAGTCCACTCGAAAGTTAGATAACTTTTCTTACAACCCTGAGTAATTACATTTAATTGCTCTATCTCAAGCACACCTGCTGCTCTTAAACTACCCAGTTACAAGGCTTAGAGGAGATGGATTTTTTATCATGTAAACAAATGGAGTAGACAGCACAATATGCCAGAGAGACTGGGCTTCTTCATTGTTTTTAAATACCCTTTTCTCTGATAGCTTGCACTGTTATCTGCAAGACTGTCCATAAAGTAAGAGACACCTCTAGTTGATAGCTGATGCCCAGCGTAGTTAATATTGGTTGAACTGCTGTTCTAATGAACCAGGGTGCAGCTGATAAGCTATTGGGCAATGTACCCAGCTTGTTAAAACAGCGATAAATAGTGTATCAATTTTTGAAGCCAAATGAGGCTGACTTCTTAAGGTAGCTGAGGCAAAGCCAAGTGCAATCTAATCCAAGCCCTGATCTATGTCTTATTTGAAAGTCTGAGGATCTCTGATTATCTTAGTTTGAAATTGCTCTTGCTAAGGGTCCACATACTGTGAATTTATAGGCCTGTTGTTCCCACCACATTTACAACCTCATCAAGGTAGGGTTACATTTTTTTTTCTTTTTCTCGCTTCATGAAGAAGTCTCTAGGGGATCATTTCCAAGCAATCGAATTTAGTTACTTCATACAATGGTAGGTGAAATTAGTGCAAAGTAACAGGAGGTAGATTAATGTGATTCCAGGAAATAATCCATAAAAATCTTATGAGGCCTTTAGCAGGTTGTAAATTGGATTTTAGGCACAGGGAGAGAGAAAGAAAACGAAAAATCCTGAGAAAAATAATCAGTCAGTAATGAGAAGTACTAACATTTTAACACTTCATGCTGAAATAAAATACCAAAGTAAAAAACATAAAATTGACTAACAGTGACATTTTTTAATGGCATGAATGATTAAAATTGTGATTATAAATGTAAATAAATGCCTCCTGCTTTCTCACCAAACAATTAATCCATCTATCATCAAAGACCTGCAAATCAATAAAAAAAAGAGATTGAAAGAAAAGAAAAATGTCTCTCAAACAGTTGCCCATCCCATCCCTGCAATGGGGAACTGACTTTTTTCATAGTCTAAGCGTGACTTGTCACCACATATTGATAAAGATTTGTAAATAGTTTCTTGTAAGTGGTAAGCAACAGGTTTGTTGCCTTCAGTTTGAGGGGTGACCAGCTTGTGTTAATTTTCAAGTATTTTCTACATTTTCTGGAACCCCTTTAATCCTTCTTTCACTGGGAATGAGAAATAAATTTTTGAAAAACTGTGTGCAATCCTATGTTATAACTGCTTTATGGCTAGTCAGGACAGAATAAGAAATGCCTGAATCAGCTTGGGATTTTGATCAAAAAACATCCTTTCTGATATACTCCAGACAACTTTCTTATCTAGAAAAAGTCCTTGATATCTTACTGACAGTGTCTCACCAGAGAAGTAAGAGAATAGCTGGCTGAATTTCATCCTCTCGGCACAAGCATTTAGGAAAAGAAGGGTCCTGCTTTAAAATGTGGGTCTTCTCTGAGCAGGAGCACGACAGATCCCTGTCCCACAGAAACAGCATGTACAGGAAACACAAAGAAAGAAGTAGCTCTTTGGCTATGCCTTCATTAGAAAATTAGACAAACCATGGGCTGCTGGCCAATTTTCGTGATATGCGTGCATTTGTATGCCTAAATTATCTTTTTTCTTCTCCCTAAAAAGCCTGGCCTTATCCCTGTTATTTGTTGGGGTTGATCTCTGGCCTGTGCTACCCCCTAACAGTGTGCTGGCATCGGTTGGTGTAGTGAGCTGGTAAAGGACAAAGCTGTGCCAGGGTACCCCAACACGTGAACAGTCATGGTGATCCTGAACCAGAGCTCTGGGATCTTTTGTTTTACTGCCATACATCGCTGATGTAACTACTCTGTCCTGATTGTAGATGTCCAAAAGTTATCTGTCTAAGGCTTACCACCTCATTGTAGAGTCCTTTTATACAGAAAAACTTATTTGCAGGCCATGATGGATCTCTTCCATAGATGGGCAACTAAAGAAGATGGGAGGCACCATTCTTTCTTTCCTTTGGCTATACAGAAATCCAATATGCCCAACTTAGATTTAGACATCTAACTTTAGATGCCTCGCATTACAGGAGATGAACCCCACTATATCTGTCCTGAAATGTGATTTCTTGAGATTTCACGAACCATGAAAATAAACTAAGATCCAAGGTTGTTGTGATTTGCAAAAATCTGTGTTTTTGTCATCGTTCTTTAATCAAGAGGGATGGTCATTAGAAATAAATCCTTTCATAGAGGCCTTGAGCTTTTTTTTGTAGTTCTGTAGGGCTTAGAGCAGGAGTGCAGAGTAAGAGCTTTTATTAGCTGTAGAAACCATGCCGAGCAAAGGCAGGGAAGAGGAGCTGGTGGCACAGACCTCTGAGTTTGGGGTGGCCTGCTGAGCTCCTGCCCAGGGGAAGTTTGCAGCAGGGCTGTGCTCCGACTGAGGAATCCTCTCATTCCTGTGAGCAGATTCCATCTGCAGCAAACAGCAAACGTTTGGGCCAGGTGGTGATGCAGGCTTTCAGGTATGCTTATTTATTTCTCATTGAGTCTCATCTACTCACCAGGGCTTTACTGGTGCATGGTTCATCTGAGAAGGATGATTTTGCTATACAGAGAGTCATACAGTAAACACCTTGGGGAGGATTTGATTTTAAGGTTATAAAATTGATATAAAGGAATAACTTTATAAAGATGTACACCTTATGCTAGGATAAGTGTAACCATACCAGAGGATGGAAGGAAGGGTTATGCAGTTCCTTTGCTAGGTTAGTATATCCTGAACAGCATTTCCCTTTGTCTCCACGAGGTTTATGGATTTACCATTCACAAAGAATGATATTAATATCTGAATGTCTGTTGGAGATGAAGGAGAATCAGCAGAGCAGGCACAAAAGAGGAGAGCTGAGCCCTTGTGAGATCTGCACATTGCAGAGGTCTGCACACAGTGAGGGATGCTGGTCTGCTAATGAGGGAAAAGTGCTGAGCACATCATTGAAAGTTTTTAGTAACTGAATGTGTCACAGCACGGGAAGCTAAATAAACTAGCTGAGAATTATAATAATGGACCTAAATGCTGGCTGGCTGTTTAATAGAGTTTTATGAAATTATTAGAGAAACCCTTTCCTTTCTGTCATCAGTGTTGGAGGAGATTTGATTCTAGGTAGAAGCTGGGAAACCAGTTTTCAAAGTCCCTCTATTGCCCTCCAATCTTCTGAATGAGGAATAGTTTTCTTGGGGAATAGAGGCACAGAAAACACAACTGGGCCATTGCTGAGCCACGAAATCAGCATCTTCTTGATGAAATCCATATCGCTGCCAGCCAGGTGGAGCATTGCACTGGGGACCACCTGCAGAAAAGTCCCTGCTGATTGCAAGGGTCCTCTTGAAGAGCAGAAAGGGGATTTAGATGCATGCAAGAAAGGAAGGAGAGAGGAACAGAATGTAATCTGATTAATCTGACCCTAGGAAGGAGACATGAGTGAAAGATGTCAAATAAGGTGACTGCTGTGAGAAGGTAACACAATATTATCCCAAGAGATTAAGGAAGGAAGGTCATGGCAAGCTTCACTGACAAGATGGGCATCCATGTTTTTCTGAGTCAGGAGGATCTGGGACACAAAACTGAAAACATTAAGGCCAGTACCATACCCTCAGCCTGCTCACCCATTTCTCATTTTATTTCAGAACTGCTAGCCTTTCAAGTTACTTATTTTCTTGTGAAGTAGGAGTTTAGCCTTCAGAAAAGCTGTTTAACTGCAAAATATAAGAGGATAGATAACTGAATTTTCCAGTTTAGATTTGATCTAATTGTATGAGTTGGTTATAATGTGAAATTGCAGAAATTTCCAGAAGACAAAGAGAAGCTTTC
This sequence comes from Platalea leucorodia, assembly GCF_965183815.1. NCBI lineage: Eukaryota > Metazoa > Chordata > Aves > Pelecaniformes > Threskiornithidae > Platalea > Platalea leucorodia. Next base: position 16,367,475 of record NC_138823.1, read on the forward strand.
ATGCTAATTTAAAATTAAAAAAGCAAATTCTGAAGACTTTTGGTGGCATTGTTATTTTGAGGAAAGAATGAAAAAGAATCTTCAGGGAACGTTTTTAGAATAAACCAGGTAGAGAATGTAATTTGCAAATAAAAGAAACTATGCAAGAACACTGGAGCCATAAGTCCATGAGTTATTATATCTGGCATATTTTGTGATGCCCTCATTTTCCAAGGGGGGAAAGAGTAACACAGTTCTTCCTTTCATTTGTACCGCTCCAGTGAGGAACCTTAAGCTGTGGACTTTTTTAGAATAACACACGTTTTCTACTGGGCAGGCAGATTGCATGGGCAGAGCACTTCTGTCCATGTAGTTTATATGAGACTGGAATTTATTAGCACAGTGTTTTTAAAGTGCAATAAAATGCAGCACTCGGATCTCTCTGGGGATCTGTATCATGTAGAGTGCTGCGACTTAAGAAGAAGTGCTGTCATATTGTACTGTACCACCCAACTTGCAAGAGCAACTGTGTTTAGGTAGTTAAAGGAAATACTTTGGTATCTGGAGGAGAGTCCCTGTTCTGCAGCAGACCAAACCTGCAGCACAGCAGAAAGAGGGCTCGTCCTAACCAGGGGAGTGATCCACCTGCCTGAAAAGCAAGACATTCCCCAGCCAAGTGTTGGATATCCTCTTCTCAAAAAGTGCAGGGGAGAAGGAAATAACACAGGCAACTTCTCCCTGCTGCCAGTGCTTCAGCTACCCAAAGGTAGACGTATGTAATGCCTGTTTGAATGAGAACTGTCCTGAACTTTCCTTCTAACCTCAAAGGTTTATCATCTGGGTGGCTTGCCCCGGTCAGTGAGGTGTGCTGCAGATCACACTGCTGGCTTCTTAGTCAATCCCTGGGGCTCTGTAACAAACTGGTGGCACATTCTTCTTTTCCCCCACATCAGAAGAAAAATCTCCTTGGATAAACTGCCTGTGTGCAAAAATGAAGTTGAGGTTTAGAGGCATTCTAGATTGCAGTGGTATTGAGTCTACCTGGATGACACTTATGCAGTAGAGAGTTGTTCTGGACATGCACAATTTATCTACCCTGGATAAATCAGTACTGTACTCAGGGCTGGGCTTCCAAAGTCCTGTGGTGGCTCTGCCTTCAGTTCTACCTTTCTGGTTTTAGCTTTACCTGAATAGAAGTAAACTATTATTAAGAAAGGGAAAGTTGTGTTTGGAGAATTCCAGTCTAAAGAATTTCGATGAGTATCAAAAAATAGGGATGTTATTTGGAGAAAATCTATTTGTGAGCTAGTTCCTGCACTGTAATTGCCCTGAAATAAGTAGCACTTAGAAGTGTTGCAGATTCTGTTTGAAGATCAAAAATTATTTTTGGTCGAAAGCAGAATATTTTTTTTTCCTTTTTCCTTTAGAAGTATTGAGGTGGTTAGTTGAAGTGTTTCTCTTTCTGAAGATGGAGTTTCATTTTTTTACAATTCTGCTACTGTGATATTCTGATATAAATACACATGTATAATATATATATGTATATATATGTATTAGTGGCTGAGCTTGGTGAAATGACGCTCCAGCCAAGAGGTTAGCTTTGCTTCAGCTGTGCCTGCCTTGGTAGGTTTGGCTTCACTTTTTAATGAAAATGCTAAAGAAATAAGATAATGGAGGCTTATTTCCTTATTAAACTCATAGTGGAAGAAATGAACTTTCTTCTCATTTACCTCCTCCCTGAGAAACTGAATATTCCTATATAAACTTCTCAGCAGGAAAGCATTTAGAAAACCTCTGTCCTGGACCCTAGTTTTTATTTGTTAAGGCACCCTGGAGATTTCACTTAACTTTATCTATGTATCGCTTTCTACCCTTCCTCTCCCTCACCTATTTTACTGAGTTCTCCAAGTAGAGAATATCTGCTGGCATGCAGCATATATCCAGCATATATCGTAGTCCTACTTTTAGTGTATTCTTACATTTTCCTTTGGCAAATATCCGTCGGAAAGTAGGCACAAGTTTGCTTTCATTGGTGACTGTGTGAGTGGTTTTCGGTCGCTACTGGCTGTGATTCATGATCCTTGTGAAATTTAACAGTGGCAACTGAAGAGGAAGTGTGCATACATGCCTGCATAAGTTTGTCCTCTGAGCATTTTGAGCCATAATAACTGAAGTCACTGGAGATCAAGGAATCCGACCCTTTTAGCAACGGCCTAAGTTAGTGTGGATCCACCGTAAGGGAATTTCAGAAATCCCTCTTTTGAAAGGATTTGTATTAGGATTCTAGTTTTATTGCAAGAAATGGTGAGGGAGCCAGTATTTTTTCTGTGCTTACATCCCTGTGTGTCTCGGAGAGCACAGAATATCAGAGCAAACAAAGTTAGGTGTTTTATATTAATTCCTTCTCCTGGCTCTGTCAGCTCCAGAAGATAGGGAGCACAAGAGGTATGAGGACATTTTCCCCACTACACTGCAAGCCCAATGTCATGGTTTAACGCCAGCCAGCAACTAAGCGCCACACAGCCGCTCCCTCACTCCCCGCCTGTGGGATGGAGGAGAGAATAGGAAGAGTAAAAGTGAGAAAACTCGTGGGTTGAGATAAAGACAGTTTAATAGGAAAAGCAAAAGCTGTGCACGCAAGCAAAGCAAACCAAGGAGTTCATTCATTACTCCCCATCGACAGGTGTTCAGCCATCGCCAAGAAAGCAGGGCTCCATCACGCATAATGGTTACTTGGGAAGACAAACGCCATCACTCCGAACGTCCTCCCCTTCCTTCTTCTTCCCCCAGCTTATATGATGGGGGAAGATTATATGAGCATGATGTCATATGGTATGGAATAGCCCTTTGGTCAGTTGGGGTCAGCTGTCCTGGCTGTGCCCCCTCCCAGCCTCTTGTGCACCTGGCAGAGCATGGGAAACTGAAAAGTCCTTGACTAGTATAAACATTACTTAGCAACAACTAAAACATTGGTGTGTTAACAACATTATTCTCATCCTAAATCCAAAACATAGCACTATACCAGCCATTAGGAAGAAAATTAACTCTATCCCAGCTGAAACCAGGACACCCAACCACCCAGTTACGCTGCTGTCAGTTTTCACCCTCATCTGGAGAATCAGGTACTGGCCCCTGTAAGATACTGGGTATGATAGGGCAATGGCTATGTAAGTTTTATCTTCTTAAATTCCTCTTAGTTATCCCTACTGGGATACAGTGGACAAGTAAAAATTAATAACATTGTACAGTGATGTCATACCGATCTTTATTGGACTTGGTTGAACTGTTAGATCTTTTAATTGTCATCAGTGTGTGAGCATGGTATATAATAACACCTGTTCAAGGAAGTATGAGTAGGTCTCAATAATTTCAATGTTCTATTAATATATTTGGGAATTAATTCTATATTCAGAACACACACACAAAAAAACAACATAAAGATTGTACAATTAAGATGTAAGAATGTCAGGAAGCAAAAATAAAGATAAGAATTCAGCTGTAGTGCAAACTTGTCCATAGGGAAGCAAAATCTTAATATGTGATGCATCAGGCAACCTTAATAGTATGTGGCTTTACCAGCTGTTCCTTTAATTACAATATGGAATTTAGCACACATTAATGGTAAGGTTTTAATCATCTAACCAGAGAAATAGAAAACACTATGGACATTACTATATTTATACAGAATCAAAAATGAAATTGTCTCAAACTTATTTAACCTTCCCTTCTCTGCCAACAGCAACAATAACAGAAAATCATCTGTGTCCTGAGGTTAAATACTCAGTCTTTCAGCCTGAAATGTGAATGTTTTGGCAGTGCTGTAAGTCTATTAAAGGAGAAGTTTTGTTTGAGATTGTTTTGGAACCTAAGCTATTTGGAGCTCTATTAGGCCCCATTATAATGGAGGAGTGTGTGGGCAGATGTTCAAAAGCAACAAGGTTGCCACATCTTACCAGGGTATTGCTCATCAGCTGAGCAATGGTAACTGTCTAGTTGCACAAACTTACCCTCCCTGGTTGTAAAGTAAAACCTATTACCTTAAATAATGAGTCATTAAACCAAAGTAACTCATTGCTTTTGCTTGTATGTCCATAATCACAGGCCGTGTTGGAGCTTAAGTTTTAACTGCTAGGCACTATGGGTAAGTTTTGAAAACATTTCAGAGTGATTTAGTGTCCAAAGTCACATTTTCAAAGGTAGCATGAGGGTTTCACTGGCTTAGAGGTTTAGCTCTCCTGTGTCTAAGTGCCCACACCATGTTTGAAGAGGGGACCTTGTCTTTCTCAAGAGCAAACTCAAGTCACTCAGGCCAGGAGAAAAGTGATGAGAAAAAGCCCTGAGGTTGCTTGTGGGGAAGAGAAGAAGTGGAGGAAATGACGCAGAGGATCCTGACCAACTTGTGTGGTTGGTGAACTTTGTGGAAAGATCTGGGGAGTCTCCAGTTTCTCGTTCAAGGGAGAAATTCACCCAGCATTTCCCCTGCTTTGTTATACCACAGCTTTGGTTTCTAAATCATTCAGACAGTTTGGAAAATGCTGTCCTAAATGTCCACTCCTACTCATTAAAACCAGTGGGTATCAAAGATTTTTGGTAGGAATGGCAGAGAGGGCCCTTACGAAGTTGCACTCCCCTTGCTTGTGACATGAACAGAGCCTGTTGTGTGAATGTGGTGTTGTGTTCATTCCAGGGCCATCTATTATTCTCTGGGTAACAGAAAATACCATTTATTTCCATTTATGCAGACCATAAATCAACATGATATTAGCAGCATGTGATCTAATGCTGCACAGTGTGCATCAACATGAGAAGAACAAATCTGTTCAAAGTTTTGGAACACTTAAATGTCCCTTTTTCACTCCCTTTTTCTCCTTCCCATTGTTTTAAAACCATTTAAATAAGACCTTCTACAATCATTACAGGGTGGGCTTTTTCTCTCTGGGGAAAACGCAGCATTGCTGGAAACTGCTCTCTTCTAGTTTGCAGGGGAGGAAGCTTTTTAACATCTCTCTGGTTTTCTATTATCAGGAGGACAAGTATGTTGCAAATCAACCTCCCAGATGTGGCAAAAAATGATGACATTTAATAACAAACCAAATTGGGAGGTTTAAAGTTATATGCTGGTTTTAATACTGTGAATCCATCTACTACAAAATAGGAGAGAATAATGTCTGGTCATTGGTGTCATTCATTGATCACTAGCTGCTGTTGCTTAAAGAAGAACATATTTGGATGCCTATGAGATTAAGGAGCCAAAGTTAACACCCTGGTACTTGTGAGATGACACAGTACCCACTCCAGGATGTATATACCTGACAGTTCCAGTGGCTTCCAGTGAGATTGCTACTCCCATCCCAAAATGAGCAGGCTGTATGGAGGTGCAGGATGACTTGGAAGATCACTAACTCCAAACTGGTGTGAGCTCAGACTTAGCATGTGTTAGCAGGGCTAAGGCCAGGTCTATGTTCAGGACCGAGCTTCTCCTTCCCATACTGTCTCAGGAGCCACACATGCCTGCATGGCTTGACTACTTTCTAACTGGATATAGAGCGATGGGGTCCGTCTCCCAATTGCTCTGTCTCTTGACAGCTCTGAAAGGAGGCAAGAATCTGGTCTTGAGTCAATGCTGGAAATAGTGCAAAGAGTTTTGAGGGAAATCTACTTAAAAAGTTGATTGAAGAATAAGAAGGTGCTTAGTGCATGCCCAGGACATGGGGACTTGTATAGCAGAAGGGCAATGGGGAGGAAAGGACAATGGCATCTTGTAGGTATCTGCATCGACAGAGTATCATAGTGTATCTAATTCTCCTTCCATGGCATGGAGAGGTAGAACAGTGCTACCAACAATTCACAAGTTGCCCTACATAGTGAAGGTTATGTGACATGCTTAAGGGCTCACAAAGACTCAGGTAGAAGAAGGACTGAACCAGAAGCTCCTCAATTCTCTCAGGGTAGCTTAATCACTTGGTTGTTCTTAATTTCTGGAGGACATAGGTAATACCACACACTTTTGGAACATCCATGTGCCTTAAGCCGCCATTCTGTCAAGTGAGCTTAAAAAAATTTTTTTTTTGACTGCTTTCAGATGGATGATGATATCAAAGAGATAGTTAAGTATTTCATAGCAGATAAAAGGGGGTTTTATTATTGATCTTTATGTGAGCTTGAGAGTGCCAGTGAATAGAAAGTCCTGATATGCCAGGAGCTGTACACATAATGAGGTGACTTAACAAATATACAAGTGCATACATTTATAGCACTCCCTAAATAGGCTTCCTTAATCTCACTGAAATGCAGTTAATCAAGACAACCCAAAAAGACTTCTATCGTCCTTTAATTCTGGCTAATAAAATCTACTTTATTTCTCTGGTAGTGCTCTCTATTTCATTCCACAGCATTCTTTAATATTCACAGCAGGGTGAAGGGTTCATATCGTTGTTTCAGCTAATTGGTACTGCAATAAAAGAATAAGAGACAGAAAAAGATCCTAGAGGAGTATGTTGTAAAAAGAGCATCAGGGCAAAGTCTCTAAATGGGCATGCCTGGTACAAAACACCTGTAGCCTTTAATTTAGAGCCTCTCCAGCTCCCCCGGGGTGCTCCAAGGGGAGATGTAAAACACCCTCATCACACTTGGCTGTGGGCAAGTTCTCCTCCCTGTACTTGGTGCACATCAAATGCAGGTAAATAGATATTCTGTGATTTCATGGGACACATGGGGAAGGATGAGGTCCTGAGTTTGCACTCTTCTCTCCTGTTAGATTTTCTGAACTGATCCCACAGGAAAAAAGCATTGGAAATCTTGGTGCTAACTTAATTTTGAGTCTGGTTGCTGTATGTTTCTGACATGCACAGAACAGGCTCCAATAACAAGAAGGCTGACAAAAACCAGTCAGTTCTTCATGATTCTTCTATCCTTACTGATGGCCTTGTTGGGCTTCCAAACAACCATAAGCCTTTTCCTGATATTTCCAAGAACAGAAATCTTGTCTGGCAAAAGTTTGAGAATTCTGGAAATTTATCTGTCATTTTCTTGGCTACTTTTTGCCCATGCAAGTCATGCACGGTGGGTCTGACATGCACTGATCTCATGGCACATGCTCATATACTTCTATCTAGAAAGCTTGTATGTAAATAGGCTGGGGAGACACAACAGCAGCAAAGCATAAGTTTTCTATCTTTCCTCTAGTACTCTTCCCACAGTGGCCCAAAGTACACTGGAGGCTAAGCTAATCAGAAAGAGCCAACCCTTTTGTGCACTGGGAGACAGATTTTTTCCCTTGGGAAGATCTCCATCTTTCAGCTGAGATAGTTGGACTACAAGGTGGGGCTTCTTTGAGCCTCAGTGGCTTGAAGGCAACGTGATGTCCTGAAGTAAAAGAGAGCCTTTAACCCAGACAGTCATTAATGTCAGGTAACACCTAATCTGGATGTCATTATTACTATTATAAACTGTGAAAATATTAAAAATGTAAAGAGAAGAGCGATATTACTTTTCTCTGTGTTAAAACATTAAAATCTTGTCTCTCAATTCTATGCTGGCATTTTCTTTTTTTTTTTTTTAAGTAATTTGATCTTCCAGTTGGAGGAATCAGTCTTTTCTAATAGTACATCATACTTGTAGCTTTTGAGAATTCATAAATGCAAGTGTTACCCAGGCAATCTTAGCTACAGGTGGTGCAACTGCCTTTGCCTACTCATTTGCATAATTTTTTTTTCCTTTTCTGCTAAAAGCACATATGTTTTGCTTCCATTGACAGGGAGAATAGTAAAAAAAAATTTGTTCAGTGGCCTAAGGAGTCTGGATTGCTGAAATCTGCTTGCAGCTAACACTTTGAGGAATACTCAAGCTGAAACAGGCACCAGTTTGCTGATTGATTATAGTTAGGGTAGGACCCTTTATGTCTCATTTTCTTATCAGAAAAATGCGCATTATAATATCTGAAGCATAGACTGCATTATTGCAAGGTGTTTTGATCTGCATTTGTAATGAGGGAAATGCATAGAGCTAATGGCAGCTGAGTAATTACCTCAGCCTCTTGACATGACTTGCACTGCTGCTGCTGTGCAGCTCTCGCTGCTCTCCCCAAAGGACAGAAATGAATCAGCTCTGGGAGGACGTGCACCATCTTTTCTGTGACAAAGCCTGCATTCCCCATCATGTTACAACACTGATACAAAATGACGTCTCAAAAGCTGTCTCAATATGTATTCTCACTCCTGACAGACGCAAGCATGGCGATAGGGCCTTATTAGGAAATGTTGAGAGAAATAAGGTGGTTGCTTGAATTGGTGGTAAACTGATTTTGGACAAGTAGCAATATGTTTTACACATGTGGAGCTGGACTGTGCAACTCACTTTCCTGAGATATTTTTCAGGTCAAAATTTTAGCAAACTCAGGAAAGACTGCACATTCATGTGGATGAGAAGGTCATCCTGAGCTGCAATAGAATCAACATGAAAAGAACGCAGGCTGGAGGTAATTCACAAGATAAAGCAATTTATAATGGTATTAAGGTGGTAAACTTCGTGGGAATGGGGTTTTCTGTGTATGCCAGGCATTTTCTTGCATCTTCTTGCAAAACATAGAGTATTGACTGCTGTTTTGCATCATTGCATTCGATGATACGAACCCTAGTCTGACAGTTGCTTCTATGCTTTCATACATTTAAGCTTTGGGTGTTAAAGAAAGAAGTTTTACAGGCATCCAAAAGAGCTCAGATACTAAAAAGCTCTTGTGTAGACATGGCAAATATGTGACTTAAATTGCATACTTGAAATTTACAGTAGGAGTCAGATAACTGTTGCAATCTGGCACAGGGTTGGGGGAAAAGTGGGCAGGAGGAGGTGTGGAGCAATAGTTGTGGAACAAAAATGTTGTTCCTCAGAGCAGTTTAACAGCTTTTCTGCTAGAGGACATAGCTGATGTGAAAATCAAATGGTAAATCTTGTAAAATGGTAAAAACTTTGTCACTCTGTTGTCCATGAAAAGATACATACATTCCTCTTATTAGGGACTTATGCTTTGTGTTCTTGAAATCACTGAGAAGCAGCATATAGCAATAGGAAGGACTCGATAATTTCTGATATAAGTAGCATGAAAATGGCTACATCTCTTCTGGAAATAAGCAGGACGTAGGAATGAACATGGCAGTTGAAACAAAACTGTAAGTCTATTTGTGTTACAGAACAGTGAAAGAAAGACACTGCTTGAACAATGCAATAATTCATGCACTATGAAAAGATCTCTCTCTCGACTCCTAGGCATTCATTTGCTTAATATTTTACCAAACATTATTGCTCAACAGACTTTAAAAGAGGCAAAGAAACAGATATAGTATACAGCCTGAAAATATTATAATGAGTGGGGTGGAGGTCTGGGAGGTGAAGGGAATGGAAATGGGGTGTTGGTGCTCCTTGGCTTCAGGTGAGCGTGAGGAGAGGTATAGGAGGGCAGGCTGTGGCCTTGCTGTTGCTTATTTTGCAGTGGCAGCCCTCAGGTGAGAGTTGTGACCCTGATGTGGGTTTGTGCCTACAGACAGAGTGAGAAGGCAGGCTCAGCCCTGAAGAGCTTAGAATTTGAGAAAATACAGTCTTCCTAAAGGAAGTTTTAAGAAACAACCAGCAGTACTAATGCCCAAGGCACTGAGTTAGATAGTACTGGGAAGTCTTTTAATATGTAAAGGAGAGGGAGACCCATATCTTAACCTCTCTTTGGGATCTCCAAATACTGACTGTGATGAGCAGCACACGCATCATTCTCCTTGTTGCTACAGTATCTCCAGACTCTTTGAACCTAATGCATAAGCCTAAACTTCACATAGTCTCCAAGAACTCAGCTTTCTGTGCCTATCACACAAACTGGGCTGTGAGTATCTTGACCTTGTGGCTTGCCTTGCTGCACTGGGCCTGGGGTGAAGCAGCCATACATGGCTCCTGCCCACCATGTGTTTGCCAGTCATAGATCTTTTCTGGAAGCTCAAAGTTCTCGCTCACTTCCCAGTAATCAATAACTGCTGGGGAACTGGGGGAAAGCCTGCTTGGGATGGGTTAGCAACTGCCATAAAAGTATCCGTAAACTGCATTGGGACTGTTAAAGACCCTTTGTCCAGAACTCCTGAAGATTTTTCCAGAGCTGAAGAAGTGTGATAAAGCCCCCTTTGTACTCTGTGATAAAAGCTTCTCTGGATGCAAGTAAGTATCGATTTCTTAGTGTATGACCTAACAAAAGGTGCTTTAGAAAGGCAAAGAAAACAATAATGCAGACAACACCACAAGCTGTGATCATAATCTAGTTTCATTTTGCCTTTACTCACAATTATTTTTACTCCAGCTTCAAACTTTGGCATTTCCTAGACGTGGACTTCAGAGCCAAACTTTGCTAGTGTGAACCTATCTCTAGTTTGAGATATTTATGGTGATGTTGAAATCTTACTGTACCAGTGAATGAACGGTAGCGTATTTTGTAGGAATAATGAAATCTCAGCAACATGAGACCTCAATAAAGCACATTGTTGTTAAATCTTTGCTGACTGCTGTTTTTACGTGTGAATTATAAGGTGTGTGGATAAGCGAAGTGCGAATTAATGAGGTTTCGCTGTGCTGAAATGAAACTGTGGTGGGACATGAGCTAAGAAATATGGTGTTACTTACTATTTTGTATTCAAGAAATTATGTTTTTTGAGCAGCTGCCAGTCAGAGCATGGGTGGCTACACAGAGGACATCTTTAAAACCATATTTTTGTATGCATATTCCTGGGAGACATTTTTATCCATCAATTTTATTCCCATTAACCAAAGAGAAGGCTGAATAAATTAAATCTGTATTAAAGCCTAGGAGGAAAAGACCCACGAGCAGGAAGCTTTCAAGAAGCCCTTATCTGCTTGGCGTGCTCAACTAAAGAGACTGTAGGGAAGACCTACTCCCTTCTCCACTTTCTTTCTGCGGTTTTGCCACGGAGTGTCACCCGTATTCCTCTCATTGCTCAACTGGCTGCTGGCGAGCTGTGCTGTGGGGCAGGCATGAATGCCTTATGTGAGACAATCTGATTTGCAGTTTGCTCAGCACCTCCGTAGCTGTCACTGGGATACATTGCATTAGTCGGACTCATAGATGGTGGAAGAGCTCATGACCATGACGTACTGAGCTTCTGTCTGTGTGAGGTTGTGTGCAGAGCTTACCGTCTTGATGGAAAAACTCCTTCCAGGTGAACATAAAGGTTTAATAAGAAGTAACAGATGCTGCTGAACCCCTGTACAGTTTGGAAGTGGATTTCCAGGATAGGTGTCTCACTGTCTTCTTCTCCAGGCTTTTTGTACTGCCGATACTGACTGAGGTGTCTGCTAGCTGCTGCAGTCACAGCCATCATCACAGCAGTTTGCTCTTATGGGGGTAGAATTCAGAGGAAACCCAGAGACAGATCATCAACAGCTTTCACACCCTACCTCTATTCATCCTCTATTCATGGCTTCCATCTCCCAGCCTCTCTTTACCTGTGGCAAAGTTAATCTTCATGTTACTCTGCCAATCCTCCATTGCTATCCTTACCACTTCACCACCTGGAGGCATCTGTCTGAGCTGATGTTGCAGCTTGTAGATCCATTTGGCACAAAAAGCTCTGCATCCTACAAGCAATCTGCAGCTCCTTTCTTCCAGACTGTGTATGTGGAGTGAAACAGAGCCAGGAGCAGAGTAGCTGAAGTGCATCGGTGCTTGCTTAAATATGCTGGCGTAGCTTTTATTTACTTATTTGTTTCTTTACAATGGGACAAAACCACCACAGTTAGATTTTTTAGGTGAAGTGAAGCATGAACTGTGTTATAGGAGATGACATGAATGCTTCTGTAGAAGAACATGGGCTGGAGGAACATTTTCCTCCCCAGCAGATCCTGTAGAGGAACTGTTTACTAGTTAAAAGTTTTCCCTCTTCACATTTTGCATCATTGCTCACAATATAGTGAGCCTTTGTGCAGAACTGTGATCTTTTTGACTAACTTAGTATTTTTCTCTTTGTGCCCATGAGCAATTTTACAAAATATAAATGTACAGGTAAAGCTTTAAAGGTGTCATATGCCATTTTATATGTGTGTTTGCTTGATGTGGGACATGAGCTGAGGGACAGCGTGGCAAAGGGCCGAGAAAGTGCTGACAGCTCACCTGTCCTGTACGAGCATCCCTGAGAAGAGGAGTGATCACCAGCCAGGTAATCACCCTCTCGTGCTCTACTCCCCTTCCCACAAAGTGCACATGCATGCACATGCACAGACACGCTCTTCCATGATAAGTCCTCCAAACTTTATTTGGAAAGTAATTTCCCTGTGTATTTCAGTGTGAATGCTTTGGGGTCTGTGTTGGTGTTAATGAGTATCCCAACAGTTCACCTGGCATACGTCTTAGTGATTGCTGGAGTAAGCTTTCAAGCAGATTTGTTTTTGCGTTTTCACTGGAATAAATGCTATCTTTTTTTTTTTATTATTATTTGCTTATTTATATGATCTTCTGTTTTGTTTCCATCAGCTGACTGTGGAGAACCAATTCTGGATTTCCTACCTGGCTTTCTGTTTTCCCCTGTAGACATGATACTACTTTCTGGGTGAGGCTATCTGGCTTTAAGACAGACATAAAAAACCAGATGTTTTTAAGAGTTAATTAGGTTAGGCATAACACAGTTTGTCTGTTGTGTTTGTCACAGGTTTTGAAGTTCAGCTAATTCTGGGCAATATCCGAAACAATTCTTTACTTGAGAACCAAACTGCATCCATTTGAATTATACAGTGTGTGGCCTTTTCCATTGGCGAGCCCCACTTTCTCTGGATTTGTATTTTGGATGAAGCAGCGGTGTTTGAAAGCAGTTTCACAGTGAGTGTGACAAGCTCAGAGTGAGGGCTCTGCTGAAAAGAGATTTTCTTCCCCTTCTCCCACATCACATTCCCATCCTATCCCATCCCATCCCATCCCATCCCATCCCATCCCATCCCATCCCATCCCATCCCATCCCATCCCATCCCAATCCCATCCCATCCTGTCGCATCCTATCCCTCGCACGATGCGAGCACTCATGAGGCAGAGTAGTCAGACAGGTCATAGAGTAAATTCAGCTGATTTTTTTTTAAGCTTCTTCTGTGCACTAGACAGCTGACAGAGAGCTTTACATACGCTTCAGCTGGCTTCAGCTGCCATCAGACTGCACCCTCAGAAAACTGGCCAGAAGCTGTTGCAGATTGAGCACAAGACCATTCCCATGCATTTTCCATCTAAATGTCAGCCAGTGCTTGAAGTACCAGAAACTTTTCAGGAAAGCTTATTACTCTTTTCCTCCTAAAATTTCCTGCCCCAAACTATGAATGAGTCAGTACACAGACCATCACCCTTTTTGCCACCCTTTGTCAGGTCTTTTTCTTCATGGCACAGTGCACATGTCGCAGAGTCCTCTCATCTGTGGTACACTCCCTCTGTAGTAGGTAGCACCTATATGGGTAAAGATATATCTGGCAGAGGTTGGAGGACGAAACACGTGTGGTCTTGTGACATCCCAAAGCAATGCAGCTGCTGCAAAGGTTACCGGCCTGCCAGCACTAAATTACTTCTAATTAATTTTACAGAACTGCAACAATAACAGTGGACTCCTCGTACACTTCTCCTTCTCAAAGACCTCAGCTGACATGCCATAGACAATGCTAATCAGGCATTAAAAGACACAAGCCAAAGCCGTAGAGCTTTACCAGGACCAGTGCTTTCAAACAAGCATGACTCACTTGTCAAGCATGGCTCTCAGCCTGTGGAAAATCCTTCTGAGGGAAGTAGTAGAAACACCGCTTTGGAGACATTTAAAGAAGTCCCCGGAGACATTTAAAACTAGACTGGACAAAGCAGTAGAAAGTGTACTGCAGGGAACAATCCTGCATTGGCATGGGGTTTTGGTCTAAATGAACTAATAGGTCTTTTCTGCCTCTAATTTCTATGATTTTATGACTGGAAATAACTTCTAACTTAAGAGGATTTAGATGGCAGGCATGGGCATGCATTATTTACAGCCGAACCTAAAGTAACTGCTATATTACGGAGTGTGTGAGCAGTGGTGGTGGGTGAGGGATTGTGCAGGTAAATGTAGAGAGGAAAGCACGGGATTAAGCAGCAGAGGTAGAACTGGGATAATGAGAATAGTTTTATTTGCAAAAGGAGTACTTCTAATTAGAAGAGATGTGTAAGAGTCCTAACTACCTTAGGTACCTTTTGATATATTTTACAGTAATTTCCTAGCTTGCTCACTTTTTTAACCTTTTCAGACACCAGCAGTCGTTGTTTTGAAGGCATATACATGAGAATGCTTAATTTTACTTTCTTTGAGAGAATGTTGCAGGGCTTCCTCTGATAGAGGCTGAGCTCCTGCAGCTCTTAAGCTCTTGTTTTGCATATTTGGGAGGGACTGGTAGTTAAAAAGAAACTTCTGTGCCAGATTGTGACCTACTGATCATGCTCTGGACAAACCAGCTTGTAAATGCATGCAGAGAACAGTTTTCTCCTCTGCGCTTGCCTGCTCCCTTCTTATCAGCCATTCTTGACATTTACAAGTAATTTTCTCCCTGACGCACTCACGGAGCAGGGTTATTTATGAACGCTTCTTTCCTTTGTGTCCAGGAGTTGAGGAAAAGGGGGACTGGCACAATGAGAAAAATCTGCATGTGGTGCATATGCACGTGTGGTCTCAGCTAAGGGATGTGCCCTGACTTTGTGATTATGTGGCCATAACAATTATATAGCTTATTTAATCAAGTAGCATCCACTCTAGTGTCTTCATTTTCTTTATTAAAAAAACAAAAAAGACATCACTAATTATCAGCTAGACATGTGGAGATAATTACTGTGACTTTGAGGTTCTGTTTTTTGCTTCCTGACTTTTATGTTATCCCTTTAAATGCTTCTGCTCAAAATGCACTTTTTATGTATGTGTGGAACTGGGAAACTTTGTAATAGCTAAACTGAAAAGGGAAGTATTTTGATTTCCTGTCTGTTTGTGTGCACATCAACTGAGACACTCCAATACAAGGATCCTGAAAATGTAACAGGATTAATTTACAGTAACCTTCCTCATTTTCCCCCTTTTTCTTTGCAAAGGGAGGGAGTGTGGGATCAGGATTTCATGGATGGGACTGGAATTCCAGGGACGTAGAGTCTAGCTCTGACTTGTGATCTTGGGTAAGTCAGTCATTTAACCTCTAATCTGCCTTAGTTTCTCTTTCTGGAAAGAAAAATAATTGCAATCTCTTCTTCAGGCAACTGATGTGATGCATAATTTGTGTTTGTAAAGTGGTTATAAATCCTTAAACTAAGAATGGAACAGAAGAATAAGTACCTATTAATAACAGTCTCACCAGAATAGGTGTGTTAGCTTACTCCTAGAATTCACTGAAATGTTGGATTTTCCATATGTTGCAGTTTGATTGAGCGACCAATCCTCCTCTCCTTCCCTTTAGCTTCATTAACCTGTTCTGAAAGAGGAGAACAAAGAATCAATTGAAATATGTAAGACTGGAAAGTTTAACATACTACAGCACTTAACTACAGTCTGCAGAATATTTAAAGTGTGGTTCCACTCTGAAATTGGCAAGCTGAGGCAATACCTATCTGGAGCATTAAAGCCGTCGGATGCTGCATTTAGTTCTGTAGAAACAGAATTTGCAATGTTTGATGTTTATTGCCTTTCCATGATTTCTGTATGAGATTTGCTCAGCTGACAAATACAAGGGGGCAGTTGCCCAAATGTCAGCTATGCCAGCGTGTCCTCAGACCCCAGACTCGAGCTGAGTCTATTCTGTGCATCGACAGCAGCGGTAAATGTTCTGATATTTAGACTAATTCCTTTCCCAGAGTTTTTCTACTTACCCGTCTTCAAATGCAGTTCTTTGTCTGACCGCCTTCATTGGATCTGCACAAGGGTAAATGAACATAACATAGTGAGCAGTTGTGTGGATGAGACATAAATGGAAGTCGTGTTAAAAATGCCCATTTCTGGTCAGACCAAACGGAAACCATAGGATCCTGCCTCTCCTTTTACGACAGAAATATGTCATTTTTATTGTTATGTGCTTCACCCTGCAAGTTTAATGAAAGCGTCATGCTTCTACTTTTTTCTACTCAGTTCAATTTTATCTGAATTTTGTCCCATTCATCTGCAGACTGCTGCCTTTGTCTTTTCCCTGCTTGTAATTCATAATCCCTCCTAGAGATTTTGCCTGCAAAAAAAGGACTAGACACACCTGCACCAGGGAAGTACTGAGTTTCAGTTAGTCTTCCAATGTGTTTTCATTGTTCAGCTACTGTTAGCTGTAGGCAACAACAGTGGAAGGGGTACATTCATAAAAGGTATTAGAATAATTGTCTTATTGCTTTTTCTTTCTTTTCTTCTTAGTTTGTACAGTTTGGAAATCATTATAAGGTACTCTACATGTTTATATATGAACACATTCACATTTTTTATTGGATACATAAAACCTTTCTCCGCTATGTGCATGAATCCATAAAAGCAGCATAAGGAGTGGAAAACACGACAGGTCTGGAGAATCTATGCACATAAGAATGCTGCAGCCTGGGAGAGGGAGAGAATATACAAATGTTTCTTTCTCCATACATTCCCCCTCTTCAGTGATCTTGAGCATAGCACACACTAGATTTGGATGACAGCTGCTTGTCCGCCGTCATTCTTCAAATAGCCAACCCCGTCCTCTGCCACATGGCGCGTTTATCTTGGCCACCTACAGACCTCTTCAGTATTATTAGCTCCGTGATAATTTATACTGTAAACTGCAGAACATTTAAGTCAAGGGAAGGACCCAGTGCTATTGGAACACATTTTGACATCCATAGGCCAGAGCAGCCTAAAACATATATTTTCTTTTTTCCTTGAAAACAATCTGGAACTATTTTTTTTCTTTTTTCTTTTTTTTCCTTTTTTTTTCTTTTTTTTTTCCCCCTTTTTTTTGATTGGCATTAACTTACAAGACACAGTTGCCAACTGCTCGCTAACATTGTATTTCACTGAAAACCTGACATCACCTAGTGCCAAACCTGGGATTTTCTGCAGATCACCAACATTTTAAAATCAAAACCTTATTGCTCTAGTGGTAAAAATAAAAAAAAAAAAAAAAAGACCATCTGTGTTGCTCATGATTGTTTGAACCTCAGTGCAGGCAGCTATGTTTCTACAGGTCATAGCAGTTGAGATAAATACTATTTAGTATTGAACCACTTCAACATTACATCTTGTAAAAGACACCAATACCAGTTAGGAATTTGATTGAAGGCATTGTGTTTGTAATCTCAGAAGAACAAGGAGATGAGTTGGGAAGTTAGGTGTCCATCATTTCAGCTTCCAGCTCTTGCCACGGAGGAGCTGTCTGGTAGGGGATATTGGGTGAATCACTTTGCCAGTCTGCCTGGCTGGCTCATGGCTTTTCAGCCGTGTAGAAAAATAGTAGTTTGTGGCCTTAAAGAAGAGGCAAAGATTAATTTTCAGGGCATGACACTGGCCTAAACCCAGGTTTGGATATTTTATAGTTTTCCCTTGTGGTCTTTTTCACAGTCCTTCAGTCTGTACTCTTAAAAAATTGGCCAGTCAGCCTTATTTGTCTGAAAATTTGTTTCCTATTGACAAAGCAAGAACAACAACTATTGCCTGTATATCTTTGAAATGTTTCTGCAGTTCTCTCAAGGAGACATTCACATTCAACATTTCATTATTGCTGTTGTTAATACTGTGTAAATATGTCTCAGTTTTCAAAAGTAAACATCTTTGATAGATTTAGGTTTGGGTATCTTAATTGACAAACTGAAACTAGATCCACATAGATATGAAAACGCTGTGACTATGCTACAGTGTCCCATGGAGCCAATCCCTTCCTTAAAATGCTAATTGTTCTTTCTGGTATGAGGCTGTACAAAGAACAATAGCATATCTTCTGATGGAAAGAACAGCTTTTATATCAAATGACCTCCCGGAAGCTGAATACAGAACCCAGAACAAGCCCTTTGGCAAGAGCTCAGATGTTCTTGTATTCTTCCTTAAGGAAATCAGATCTTCTGGTTTCAATACTTTCTCTTTCCAAATTTCCAGACTCAATACATTTATGGTTCTGAATATTCCAGATCATCTGGAACAGGTTTAAAGAACAGATTGGGGAATGGAGCAGATTAATACAAGCAATCTCTTATGCCACAGAGCAACCTCACAACATTCTCTGTTTCTAAAACCATTTCACACATGAAGAATTGCATCAGTTTAACTATTTTCAAACTAACAAACACAGCTATATTGTTGTGAAGCCCTTGGTAGGTAGATTGTAAGAGTTCTAAGAATGGTTGATGTCAATATAAAATTTGGTTGGTTTTGCTTATACTAGTAAGAAAAAAGAAATAAAGCACACAATGTGTGTGTGTGTGTGTGTACATTGAAATTTTTACCACTTTTTGCTAAATTGTCTAAGATGAAATCACATAGTGGGCTTAGCTTTTGCATAAATCAGCTTAAATTTTTAGGTAGACAAGGTTTAAAATAGGTCAGATGCAAACTTGTAAAAGAGTACCCAGAGCATTTAAAAAATATCCAGGGTCCTTTAGCTTCCTCCATGCTGCTTTTCTGTGTCTCTGCTTTTTACAGTATCTTAAATGGGGAAGGTGGATTTTTTACAGCAAACTTTGCTGAATAAAGACATTATATCCTTGGAAGATTTTAATTGAAAGACTAGTTAATCATAAGTTTTTCAAATGATTCATTCAAGCTTTGGTCTATTGTCAGATGTGGTTTGGAAAATTCCCACCTTTGCTTATGACGTATTTCTGAACTAGAGGACACCAACCAAACAAACAGCACAGAAAATCCAAATGAACTAACAATGTTAATTTCATGCTTCTGAGAAACTGCTGGAGATTGAAGGAAAAAAATTTGCTTTTAGTGCTGCATCTGTCATTGTCCTTTCAAGTATTTTCATTCCAAAGGGAGGAATGGAGGGAGGAACACATTTCTTTGCACTTAAGCTCTGTAATATTTGCTCTCCTTCCATTACATACCAATGAAGCTGGCAATAAAAAGACAAGTATAAACCTTATGCTGTACATATCTCATGCAGATTTACTGAGAGAACTGCGAGTTTTCACTCCCTTGTTGGCACTGACCGAGGTGGTACCGACTACAAGAGTATGTGACATGGTTATAGCCGTGTAAGCCCCATGTCTCCTTTGCTACCCCATTTCTGAGCTTCTCATTTAGCCTGGGATGTGTCTGCCTCAGCACATCACTTACTATGGGAGGAGCTGTCTTGCATCCAAGTCCCCCACTCTGTGTTTGAGTTTTCATTGCGGGAGAGAACAGAGAGGAAAAAATACATGTGCATGTTCAGTCTGTGTTGATTGATTGTTCCTTAGCTATGAAACAATTTTCTGTACCAATTATGTCTTTGCAGATGACAGAAGCCATTTAGTCTAATGACCATAATAATTAATTTTCATTATAAATCAGATTAGTTAATGATGCTGAAGTCTACATTATTCACAGAACTAAGGCATGGTATCTTATATGCACTCCCAGAACATATAATTTGCTATATAAGGTACTCCTTTAGATATTTTTGCCTCAATAAGAATAGCATTGACTGTCTTTGACCTCCAGGGTTCAGTGGGAAGTGCTACTCTCCCAATGTCAGCTCGTTGCTAATAGCTCTCTATTTACAGCCACAGGGACAAAAAACCTAAGGCTGAATATTCACTGACTTTATAGCATGTTAGTGGGCAACATGTCTTAAGCCATTATTTTTGCTCCTTCAGCGTAAAAAGTTATGACAGAGCAGACAGTGTTCTGGGGACAAGGTAGGGCTTTTTTGTTTTGTTTTCAGCATAATGTTCTTGCTGAATTTTTCTAAACTTGTGGTCCTGTGGTCACTTTAATCCATATAAAGGCAATCTGTAAATCATCTACATGGGTAGTAAGCAAACAATCAAAGCTAAATATAATTTTTATTTGGTTTTCTGTGCTATTTTGTCTTTTGTAAAAGGCAGCCTATGAGCTTTCTTCAGAAAGGTCACAGGCTTCTTGGATTAGAAAAGGTGAGAGGCCTTCTCTACGACAATTTTCCAGGAAAGCTGAATTTATTATTTCAGGCAGGAAAACTAGTAAAACTAGTCAAATACCTCACTGGTGCATTTCATTCTCTCCGTTCACAAAGTCTGTGTGTTGAGCTGAATTAACTGATTTTATTAATGGTAAGTATGCAGTGAAGCATGTGGATGATCAGTGTGCAGCTTGTGGCTTTTGATGATTTTAATTTAAGATATTAACTGTCCATTATTTTTGGTGTTAAATGGGCCACCACATCATGTGATGCTGTTCTCCAGCTGAATGCTTGTAGTCATGCAAAGCATTGTCAAAGCATATATCAACAAACTATGACTGGTGAGTAACATACAGTGAATCATCTGGTTTGCACATAAGTAGAGGGGGAGCAAAGCCTTGTAAATATGACTTAAGCCACTGCACCTACCCTTGCATTTCTGATGGGCTCAATGAACACGCTTTGGGACTCTGTTCTGTTCACTTGTTTTGCTGAGGGAACTGTACTGGGGTCCAAAATATGATTTTTTTAAAAAAAAAGAAAAGCAAAAGAGTTAGAAAGGAAAGACAGGAAAACAGAAAGTAAAAATCTATAATAAAGCTAATAGCACTTCGTTGATAGACTGACATTTTTGACTTCATGTTCCCAAAAAAGAAAAAAAAAAAGAAGAAAGAGAGACAGAAGTAGATACCCAAACTGGAAACATCATAGAGGAGGAAGGACAAGAGAGAGGAGGGGGAGTTGCATAGGCAATATAAAGAGGAATTAAGAATCATTTTTACTGGGGGGGATACAGCTCTTCAGGGGATAGAGATGACCTGGCAAATCTGTGCCTGACCAAAGAAAGTTAGGAAGTACCATTTCATTGAAGTGTCTCATTTCTATTCTTGTCATTAGCTCATAACTGATTAAAATAATATTATATAAGCTGGCAAAGCCTTGTCAGTTCCTCTTTGTACAAATACTGTTAAATGTGGTGCTCTTCTCCAGCAATAACCTAGTCACATCCAGCTCCTAGGTTAATTTATAGACTTAATTTTTAATCCATGTATTCCATTAAAAGTGGATTTGTTAGAAGAACATCACTGTCAGGACTGTGGTATATTTCCTAGGTAACAGCACTGCACTTAGACTTTGAATATATTGGGCTATTTAAGCATCCTAGTTTCTCAGATATCTTCAAAAAGGGAGGAAGAGTTAAAACCATACCACGCTGCAGATCCATAAAGGTTGGTGGTACTGTGTCTTCACAGAGCTGGAGGGAATGCATACAACTTCTTGCCTGGGTGCAATATGACGGCAGTGCTGCTGGCTCAGCTGTTGAAGAGCTCTTGCTTCTCTTGAGGCACAAGGAGCAGCGCTTGCTGCAGCAGGAAGGCTCTGCTCCGCCAGGTGCAACCAGCCCCAGGAACCATGCGGGTAGGCAGCTGCTCAGGCAACCTGAAAAACCTCTTCTTACATTTTAACTAAATACATTTTTTATATTTAAAAAAATTGGTTTCAAGTTGTTAATTTTAGCCCCCAAATATTTTGCTGGCCTGCAGCTGGGAGGTGGTTTCTTAATTAAAATAAAAAAAAAATAAAGTGAGGAATGTAAGGACATAAAGTAGACTTCGTTGATTTTACCAATACTTAGTTTCTAATACAGAAAAGGCCCTGCTGTAGCTACAAAAGTAGATACAGCTTTTGAGATATGTACTTTTAAATTTGTCTCTGAAGGTAGTTTATATTTATTCTGTAATACATGTCTGTGCTCTACAAATGTGGGGCTTCTGCGAGGGAAAGAACCAGATCTAGAGTGACTTTTTCACTGTAGGGGAAAAGCAAAAGCAATAGAGCCCACTTTTATTCCTTCCTCTTCAAAACCTCTGCATCTCGTTTCTGTGTCTATTTGCTTCAAATACAAATAAAGGAGTTCTGGGGTTTTCTTCTCCCTTTCTCTGTTGTTAAAAGATCTTACTAGAGAAAGGGGAAAACAGAGGTGGAAAAAGCAGTAAGAAGTCAATTTTTTTTTTTTTCCCCTGAAAAAAATTACAGTTGTTCATAAAGAAAGCTTATGCAACTGTTTGTAAATAGGAAGAAGGGCCTCACTTCTAATCAACGTAAAATCAAAGGGAGGCTGAGTCTGATGTCAGTACATTCAGTATTTTGGGTCTATTCCAGCTGTGGCCACCAAAGGGGTGAAATATTCCCTCTTCTCCCAGACTTTTCCTCCCTCTGTAGCTCTCATTCAGGAATGCCGTAGCCACTCAAGCATCCTTTGCTGTGCTTTGGAAATGAGGCATACAGAAAAAGGATGTTTTAACTGAGAAGGTAGGTTCAAATCCTACAGGAACAAGTGACAACTTGATCTGTCTGTAACTTAGTTACCTCATCTGTAAAGTACTCTTTTATATTAACTTTTATACCACAGTCATTGCTACTGGAGCTGAATGTCTGCCAATCGTACATTAAGCTATATGACTGCATCATTCAAATGATGTTGGTTCTTTCATCCTTTTCTTATAGGATAATATGTGCACAGAGTTTGGGGGTTTGGGCTTGCCATTTGACTGAGTTTCCAGTTGGCCTGGCCGATTTTAGTCTTGCTATTGCTATCAGCACTGCCAGGCCTGCTCGGATGGATCTGCAATGCAAAGCGGCTGTTGCTCTGAGCACCTGGGGTATGACTGGAGATGGCACCATCACCTGGGTTTAGTCAGGTTTTTAAGATGTGTTTTATTTCAGATAGACATCTCTTTATATTTACTTTAGAGAAGGCAAGGCAAAGAACTGAGGCTTGTGTTTGAAACACAAAGTAGTTAGATTTGTCATGATCTTTATTTTATTGGTGGAATGAATTCACCATTTCTGTCCCTAGAAAGTCCTCCCTTCCAGGAAACGACCTGTTGTCCTTCTAGCAGAGAACTGCCTTGCACCAAGGGAGTGAAGGTCTTGACTGTGCTTTACATCTTGGAGGTATAGACAGTCATTCAGATCTGCTGGGCTCAGCCTACTGCATGCCCAGGACCACCTCAAGGTGATGCTGCATTAGTAGCATCCATTAATGACTGTGGGAGGTTCAGATACTGCTAAATAATATCTAAGACAGACAGACCTATTTTTTACTTGAAGGGAATCTTCAAATAGAAGCAACCTGTGATCTAAC
Organism: Platalea leucorodia; assembly: GCF_965183815.1. NCBI lineage: Eukaryota > Metazoa > Chordata > Aves > Pelecaniformes > Threskiornithidae > Platalea > Platalea leucorodia. The sequence continues at coordinate 16,390,699 of NC_138823.1, forward strand.
CACACAGCACAAGTTTGAAGAAGTATTGAGAGACAGAGAGGTGAATTAGGAGTGAGGTGACAGCCAGAATAGCTTTGCTTTTACTCATATGTGTTTCAACATTAATGTTATTTTAACACACACACAGACATTCTCCAACTTACTCTTTCTGAATAAAAAAATCTAGGCCTCGCTCCAAACTGTTACGCCACAAGCTTCACTCAGGCAAAATTGCCAATTTCTGCAATGGGTGCTTTTACAGAACTTGAATTTTAGGACTGAACCACTACACAGTATCTCTTTTTTGGTTTTTCTTGTTAGGGAACATCCTTATTTGCCTATCTGGCATAGCTATTGTGAGTTATATTTACTGACTGGAAACTTGGCAAGTCCAGTATTTGTTCTTGGTAACAGGATACTACCCACAGTTTTTACTTACGGGGCTCTGCAGCAACCAGGTGGAACATACATCATTAGTTTACCGAATAATGAATATACTTTAAATCATGATTCAAAAATGCTCAGTTACAGTATATTAAATTAGCAAAAAAAGTTTAATGTAAAACCAGCTTTCCATAGTAGAATTAACAGAATCAAAATAGGCTTTTTATCAACTTTATTGAAACTAATTCAACTTTCCAAGAACTAAAAATTGGTTTCCTGTCTTGACTGTTTTGGAATTACTTACTGTCATCTGTTTCAGACGTTAAAGGATATGATTTAATATCAGCAATAAGGCCTCTGTTCCTACTTTGGCAGGTGTTAATTATTTAAACACTACTCATTTAAATTTGTTTCCAGTCACTCTTTTGAGTGATTTGCTTTACATGTTTCTTCACATGTATTTTCTGCACACACAAATAAAACCGGGGGGAAAGTCCCCCAATCAGTAGTTCTATTGCTCCACTGTTCAATCTATCTTTAGACAGGTAGGTAGAGACAGAGGGATATTTCATGTGTTATGGTCTTCAGTGATGGAATATAATATATAATACATCATTTTTATCTCCTTTGTAATAACAAAAAGTTGTTCTCTTAGGCAGAGTGCTGTGGTTTCTGCATGGTAATGGCTGTACTCTGCGAGAATGAATTGTGAAATGGGTCACAGTTCTTGAATCATTTGTTGGGGCTGGAACAATATAGACAGACTTCTTCAGCAAAAAATTGGAGAAAAAAACTCTAAAATAACTACAGTGTTCCTCCACACATACAATCCCACCAGTTGGTTTATTTGCAGTGACAAAAACACAGCTCTATGAATATTGTCTAGTTCTGTCCAGCTACCTATTCATAACAATGAAAGATGGCTCCCTTGCTCTATGGGCCTGAATTTTCATCTACCATCATGTTAAAATCATCCTGCCTTTTTTTAACCTTTGCCTTGCTTTACAACACTGCACCAGACAAACAGGAACTCTTAGTGCTCTACAACAGACCTCTGTCTGGTGTGACGTGAAATTTTCATTCTGCGACAGATATCTTGTAATTTAATACATAATTCTTGTCAGCAGAATAACATAAGGGAAAGCTAGACCAGAGGGAAAGCCAGGCATAAGAGGGGGAATTTTACACACCACTGGGAAATGAGAAGCTGACAACTATAGGTATTTCAGTTCTACAAGGCAAGTCATTTCATCCTGGTAATAAATGGAAAAGGTGGGTGTTTGTTTAGATTTAGGCCACTCGGTAATGATTTTAACACTCAGCCAAGCCTCCTGCCAAGACAAGCACTCCAAGGCCAAAATCTGTAATGAACTCTCATCTTCTCAATTATAGATTCAGCCCTGACCAAAGCGATATCCAATATTCCCCTCCCTACTCTGCGAGCACAGAGACGCACTGATGGACGTGCTAGCAGCGCGGCTCCACATGGCTCCCGCAGCTCCCCGAGACCCCGCAGCCTGCCTGGCCGTGGTGCTGGGGAACCAGCATCAGCACCTGCCACCTCCCCTTCGCCCTTCTCCTTGCCCCCCCATCCCTGTTTCATGGAAAGAGTGAGCGCAGAGGGAGAGAAATAGTGCCAGGAGTGCCGGGGAAGAGGAGGGGGCAAGGAGAGGATGGAGGGACCATCCTCCCTCCGCCTCCAGGATCCTCCCAGCCCCTTCCAGCGGTGGGAGACTGAGACACTGAAGCCAACTTTGCCCTTGCTGCTCTTCACAGTGATTTTGCTGGCAGGTCTCTGCTGGCTGGTTGAGCCTGGCCACAGCATCTGAAGCGCTGTGATGGTGTGTAAGGGATACACGGTTCTGCAGTATGCTGCTCTTAGTCCATGCCCGTTTGCTTCTTGCTGTTACTTCAAGTGATCTTTAGTATCTCCTCTTCACTTGCACTTGTCATCAAGCTCCCTCTTTCTGATGTTTGTCCAGCAAAAAATATAGAAGGTAACTTTCTTTCCAAGACTTATATTTTATAATTCATCCTCCTGGCCTTACTCTCTAGCTTATTCTCTGCCACCTTTTCCCATTGCTTTTGCTTGGTTTTCCCCAATTGTCTCATACTTCATTGTTATCGTATGTTTTTTTAATCCGTCCTGAATTGAAGGCATCTTGACCTCACCTGCCTACTGGCTGGTCCAACTCCATCTTTGTCTTCTCTCTTGTAGCTCCATAAACATTTACCTGTTTCATCCCAACCCCCACTGACCTACACTCACCAAAGACCTCATAAAATGATGACACATGTTTAGAAGCTGGAGACAATAATATTCAAAAGGATTTTTTGTTTGGAGAATTAGATAGGTGTCTACATCAGGGATAAAAATGTACCCATAATTGCCGGGTTTAAGGAGTGGAAGAAACTCTGATGCAGCTTTTGCACGCTGTTCAGGGTGTGTGCAAATATGTAGGACCAGGGTCTCTATGCTGCTGCTGTGGTTGCTTGCTTTTTACAGTTACTTGTTGTGATCTGTGGCTGAGCTAAATGGATCACTAGCTGTTTTTCAGCATGTTTTTTCAGCTCGTTGTCCTCCTTCTTGACAGAAGGTGAGGTGCAAAGAGGAGAAGAAACATGATAAGGTATGGAAGAAAGAGCAAATTATTTGCCACGTAGAGGGAGCAGAGGAATGTCTTTCCACGATGGAGGCAGAGACTGTGCTTAATTCAGAAAAATAATAACAAAAAAGAAATAAGTAAATGAGGAAATCAAAGCTAAAAAACCACGACCCCAGACTAGGTCTGTTTTACTCAGAAGCTCTGAATTTTGCTCAGAACAATGAGTCTGTTGCAGCAAGAAAGCCTTCCTTAGTCCTTTGTGCTTCCTTAAATAGTAAAAACTCCCTTTATATGGCTTTGTGTTCTTCATTTATACTGCGTGTTACAATCTTTTTGTGCTGTTCAACAGCTGGCAGTGGGTGACAGAATTCTAGGGGGTAAGTGCTATATACAATACCTAATCCAGTCAGTCCAGGCTTCCGGTCATCTGTCATGGGTAGTCAGGCTTTATAGCTCTACTCATGAGTTCTGTGTGACTCCTGAACAATTAAGTATCAGAAGTTTTGGTCTCCTGTTCATTAAAAAAAATGTAAAATGTGTTTGGCAAAACTCTAGATGAAAAATGAAAAGAAAGATTATTATAACTGCTATTTGTATTCTCAGATTAAATCTGGTTTTGGTTCCTTTTTCTTTTAGTTACTTGCTTGTGTACAGCAATCTTGGCAGAAGGTATTAAATCGTATGTAGGTTAATTAGTTAATGTTTCTGAACTGCTTTGAACATGAAGTGAGTGCCAAGTATTACTAATATTATGTGAGACAACATTATAATAAGCTGGGGTTTTCATCTTCAGTTTCTTTTATCATCCATTAATGCATAAGCTTTGTTTGGTGCTATATATAGATTGTACATATAATTATTTGGATTTACTACAGCTTGAATTCCTTTCCCTACCTCACTGTAAAAGGAGAGAGATAAAATGTAAAGAAACAAACATTCAAAGAGGAGAAGGTTCTTACCACGACCCATGACTGAAAAGGATATACAGGGATCCCCAAGCCCAGGGAAAAGCAGTGCAGCCATCTAACCTGAAAATGAAATTAGTTTATTTTTGAAAAATATGTATAGTTAAGTTTTAAAAATATCAAGTTCTTCTAATAAGCTAATCAACAACTTGATTATCTTCATTGCTTGGAAGTTAAGCCTTTGTTTTGCATAAGCTCAAGTTCTGCACATTGCACTTTCAGAAGTATAGTTAAAATTACCTTGTTACATCCCTTGTCTAAATACTTCTGCAAATTAATTAACTAACTCTGAAGACTCTTAGATGTGAATCACTAAGGTCTGCATTTTGGAAAAATTTTAATTTTTCTGGGCAGCCCAGTGTCCTCAGCATTACAGACAGGAATTTTGTGTTCCAAAATAATATTACATGACATTGATATGCCTTACAGCTTAATTAGAGATGGAAACTCTGTTGAAAGTGTTTGCCTTTTTCACATCATTTACAAATTTACCAACAACAGCTACCTGCCTGTGGATTTTACAATATCATTAATGTCTTGGGTAACTTTTAGAATTTCTATGGTTCTTTGGAGATAGCTTTTATTGTGATGGTGGTTAGACTGTTATAATGATACAACCCATTTATTTAGTAGTAGGAAATCAAAGTGGTCATTCTAATTCCTTTGAAGCTGCTTTGAGGCTTGGATTGGTTCCATTGCAGTAGCGGACATTTTATAATCTAAACAAATATTATTTCTCTTTTTGCTACCACGTCTTATACCTTTCATGTGACAAACTTGTCTACCTATCTCCAGGCCATAGAGTAAGGGCATTTCCTGGTAGGCTGGTATTCAGTGTACACATACACTTGTCCAAAGGTATGGTTTGGACATTCTGATGGTTATGAAATAAAATGAGTTTGGTTTTTTCCCAAGGAAACCATTTTTTTTAATCAGTCATGTTTCTTTTCCATGAAAACATTGACTTTTTGTCAGAATTAAGGAAAAATAACCCTATGAAAAACTTTTTGAAAAACTATTAATTTTTTTTCAAAATATTTTCATGGGCAGAGTCCTCCTTTTTTGATCAATATTAATATTAAGATTAATGTCTAGTTTTAGGAGACCAAAAGCTAGAGTGTGTGTCTAGCAGACTAATAGTGTCTGTGCAAGTACAACTGTTTCCCTAGCCAGGCTCTGAAAATCAAGGCCTATGTGGTTTTTGCCTCTCACACAAGAAGTAACTTGAGGGTTTAAAATGAAATCAAACTATATGGTACGTTGTCCAAGTGTATTAAAACAAAAATATAAATGTGAAAACCCAACATGTCATAAATAAAATGAAATATATCCAAAAATAATTAAAATACAAATCATAAATTAAAAAAAACCCAAAAAACAAAAAACAAAAACCCAAACATTTATCTTGTTAACTTGAAACCTAACTTGGGCAAAACAGTTTCTTTTACTTTGGTTTCCATGAACATAAGATTTTATGAGTACTGATATCGAATTACTACATATTATCTAAAAGTGCAACATAAGATCTGTCTGGGCTGTCAGTAAGATGTCATTCATTATTGTTTCACCTTAGGGACTGGATATTCAATCTGAAAAAATAAACACTTGATATGCTCCATCCATATGACAGGACCTTCTGTTACAGCTTCCTTTCTGATATACAGCTCCTACCTGATTCCAGCTAAAGGAAACCCTATCAGATTCACCTAGGTTGTAACTTGCTCCTAAAATACCCAAAATATTTTACTCCCTGGAGCTATTCGTTAAAAAAAAAAGTGTAAAAGTATATTTTCCTGTTAAGTATTGATATGTTAAGTGTTGCTTCTATTTTGAAAGCTTGGTAAATATTTAATGTCAGTTTTGTCTGATCTTGCATGTTTATAAATTGTGTTCTGTCGATTCATGTCCTCTGGCAGCATTGAGAAGTTCTGCTAGCAAAGGGATGAAAGAGGTCAAATTTTAACTCCATGGCAATTTCCCTTCTGGCCTATCACTTTCACAGGTTTTATACTGTGTCTTGAAACTACCGTGCTCTAATTGACTTCTTACTTAAGTATGAAGGGATTCAGGCACTTCTCAAAGCTTTACTGATCAGGTCGTGTTAGGAAGGTGTTTCCAGCATAGCAACGTCAGCTGAATACGTCACACCACCGTTCTTATCACTGCTGTTGGAGAACTGGTATTCCAGACCAAAAGAAATCTCACTTTTACCCTTGCTCATTTGTGGGTGCCTGTTGGCTCTTCTGCACCACAGCCTGTGGGAGAAGAGAAAATATTTCACTAAGGAGAATGATGTCATGCACCTGGGCTTTACTTTCAGCCCAATGAAAGAGTGAGGTCTGGTATACCGAAAATAATGGAGATATGGTCGAGCTGCTTGCATCCCTGTCATCCCCTGTGCTGGCAATGACAGACCAGGCTGATATCTTAATTGTGACGAGCTCGTGTCCTGAAACCAAACAACTTGTAATATGGCAGAGTTCTTATCCAGAAAATCTGGCCTTACATCTACAGTCTTTTAGCGTAACAATGCCCTTAATATTTACGGGATCTAATTGTATTACACTTTAAACACACTGCTGCTGTCTAGTTTGAAGTTGCACCCACATCTGCAGAAGTATTTAGGTGCTTGCCTGGTCACATCGACCCTCCCTCCCATATAGTTCTTTTCTGCTCAGGTACCACCAACGTGGATGCTCAGCTGTGGCCAGGAAAGAGACTTCATAAAGGAAAACACATGTCAGAAAAAGGTTAAAACTCCAGGGCTGTTTGATACAAATGGAGAAGAAGAACTTAAACTAATGAGATAGGCTAAGCATTAATGAAATTTAGATAGACTTTTCAAAGAACCTAATTGAATTGAATAAAGCACAAGTGGCAGCAGCTTTAAAAAAGATTTAAGCATGACTTTTTTTTTTTTTTTGTAAAAACATTAAGAGGCCAAATTGCTAAGTCAAATAAAGTGAGAGATCTAAAAATAAGGGAAAAGCATTTATTATTTCCACAATCAGATAGTGCTTCACACTATCCATACAATTAAGGTTAGAAGTCCTAACAGAGAGTCTGTTACCAGCATATTTGGACGTGTGAAAGACGGTATTAAAAACATAAACTGCACTGTTTAGGGGGTTTTTGCTTTAAATTTAGTGCAAAATGCAAAATTTTTCCATGAGATTTTTTTAAGTTACAAATTAAGCAGAGAAACTCCTCAAAAACTTGACCTGTATTTTAGATTTCGTGCTACCAAACTGGGGGACAATCACCATATTCATACACAGACCTCAATGTAATTTGTAGTGCAAGTGAGAAACGCCACATGAAAATCCCCTGCATTAAAATCCCTATTAAATTAGCTATTAATTTAATGCAGCAAATTAAAAGCCACTCTAAGCAGGTAGAAAACCCCAATGGCACTGCATCTATGCACACATTGCTTCAGCCTAATACATTGTCTGAAAATGTTACAGTGACTGAGTTGCTAGCAGCAATTTTTGAGACTTTGGAGCTGTTGAAGCCGGTTGCCTGACACCAGGAAAAGACAGACACTGGAGTGGAAGGGCTTTTAGAATATAATGACAGCAAGGAGGCTAATAAAGTGATTGTAAATGGTCTGTTTAGTGAGGTGAGCGAAACCAGGGATGGAGTGAGAGTATGAAAAGCACGTTTTGTTCTTACTATTTTTTTGCCTTGATTGAGAAAGATATAAACATATCTATCAAAATAAGTGGAGACAGTTCATTAAGATAAATTAACAGAAAGTTTGAAATACACCCTTGGTTATTTTTCATTGAAATATGCCAAATATGGTCAAATATATCATATTTGATCTTGGAATTATATTTCAGGTGAGGGCAGCATGAGTATGAATTTAAAATAACATATTCTCCTGCCATGCTCTGACAGTGGGCTTACCTCCCTTCCAAGGGAAAACCAGCCCTTTGTAGGACAGCTTCCAGTAAACAGAGAAAAAAATGGTGTGGGAGCATTACATTCCAAATGTAATTTATCTTATTTACATACACACAGTAGTTCTGGTAGAGGGGAAGCTACTCTGTACAGGGGAAAATGCCTCTTCCAGGGCTACCGGCTAATGTGAGTACAAGAAGTCTTAAGACCCAAGTCTTTGCCACTGCTGTCATTGCCTTCGCTTCAAATACCACCAAGGACTGAATTTTAAATAGCAAAGCATAACAATAAAACAGAATATTTACTTGTATTCCTAAAAGAACATGCCATTTGGTGATACTAGTGGAAGGTATCTTTGTGCAGCACTTCAGTCTGCGTCATTCCTGTGAATTTCCAGGAAATGTTTTCACAAGCATATTAAAGAAAAATGAACGAAAGAGGGGCATAAATGCCCTGTGCAGAGTTTTTGCATTCTTTTTTCCAGTTTAGATTCCAGGTGCCTTATAGGGAAAAATAAGCAGCAAAGAAATGTTTGGTTTGGGGGTTGAAAAAAAGTTGCAGTGTATTGGAAGGAAGGATGTGGTTAAAACAAATGCCTAGAAGGCAGCAGATAACAGTTCTGTTCCCAGATCTGGCACAAATACTCTTTTTGACCTTGCACCAAAGCATTTCCTTGCTTTGGGACCAGTTTCTCTGTAAAACAGGGGTGATAACAGTGCTTAACTACCCTTCCTGACAGAGGAACTGGGAAGTTTTTATTTATACTTGTTACAAGCATTCAGAACATGAGAGAGATTAAAATTGGATCAGTTTGGACCTGCAGATTTAAGTCTTTCCTTCAAATAAAACATGTCATTTATAGTATTAGGTTTATTTTGCAATAATTATGTGTATTTTTAAAAATAAACAGCATTGCACTGATTTGCTCAGTTCTGCAAATAATTAGCTAACTCCATTACTTGAAAATTCTATTTTCTGTTCTTACATTCAACCAAACAATAAAAAAAGAGAAAAAAATAGAGTAATAATTCTTCTACTTGTATATGACCAAGAAGTTTAATTTCTGATAGAACATTTTAACATTAATCGCGTGATCCTGATGGGCTGTTAGAGAGAATTAGAGGACAACAAAGATGCTTTTTGCACCTTTTAAAATAACTTAGAGGAATGCTTTGATTGTTTTTTAGAAATAAGCACACATAAAAAGTGGCATTTCCCTATTTCTTTTCCAATGAGTTCTGGAGCTGAGAAATCCCCCAGGCAAGACTTTCAACTTGCTTCCTTCCATCGCAGAGCAGAGAAGCGCTGCTGAGGCTTGCAGAGCCTTCCAGCTTGTTTGATGGCAGAGGAGACTATTATCTGCTATGATTCAACAGCCATTGGACAAACTATTTCACCCCTTTCTGGCTTTTTAATATGCTTTTTTTAGCCCTCGTCCTTGAAACTGTGTCCCAAACAGGTCAGCCAGGCTTCAGAGCCTGGTCCAGCAATGCTCACCCTTAACTGAAGTGATGTTTACACATAATATCCATTTAAATTATGAAATGCCTATTGTGAAAACAATAGACATATTCAATCACTGTATCCTAGAACAAATGAGAGAAATATTCCAGAGCTCCTATCAGAGCTTAATAGGTATAATTTTGCTAGCGATATGGTAATACACAGCAGCTTTCCCCGGACGGCTGTGTAAAACAAAGAAGCGGTTGTCAGCCTTTCAGAATCAGATGTTAATGATATTTCATGTCTTTGTTGAGTCTGTGGAAAGCAGCTACTGCACCTAAAAGGGAAATGACTTCCATACCAACCTCCCCCAGCCAAAGTCGTTCAGATTGGGAAAACTGGAAGAGGTCCATATTTATACTTCGGAAAGAGGTGTAAAAGAAGATTTCAAGACAGTATTGACTGAGCTGTCTCCCAGTCTCTTTCCCCGAAGTTATATCTTATCATTGTGATGAAAGTTTTTAGTTCAGTGTATTGCGGTCTCTTTTTTTTTTTTCTTTCTCTCTTGTTCTTTTTTTCGAACACATATGAGGAAAGAATGTAATGTAAGCAAAACTCCGATGTGTTTCTGGCAAATGAGGAGTGTTTTCTACATCTCGTATATTTTTGGAAGCGTTTGAATCCAAAAGTAATACGTCTTCCAAATCGGGAAGAAGGCTTTTTATTAGACTGATGCCTGCACACAGCAGAGAGAGGATTGTCTGCCCCAGCGATGCAGCAAGCAGGGACTGGTGCTCTGTCTGAGCTAGTCTGGAAGATTGGAGCCAGTCAAAAGAAGGGTTTCTGTAGCTTTATTGCTGCAACTTCATTTTGCTGTACTACTGTATGTCTTCACTTCTGCAAACTTTCTTTCGTTTGTTTTAAGAAGAGGTCTTAATTCCAATGCAAAATCCATCCAGAAAGGAGGGCCCCTCAGCACTGTATTCCAGCTGGTGGGGATTAGCTTAGTCCTTTTACCGGATACGTATCATTTTAATCTTAAGCCTTTAGACACTGTACAACATACTATTAAGTCGGTTACCAAATAAAACACTAAAAGGCTGATTCACTAAGGGTTACACACCCTTTGCAGGGAAAAAACTAACATTTACAAAGGGATAACTGCCAAAAATTACTTAAATTTCATGTCTTTCCTATTTACTAAATCCCACATCCACCATGTGTACAGTAACTTCCTTCAGATATGCCCCTGGGAGAAGTGCAAGTCAAAATAAAAGGGAAGTTGCCCCCCTAAAATGTGTCCCTAGTTCTAAAGAGTGATTTATATTGGTTCACATCAGAAAATCTGAAAAATGAAAGTTATGTTGTTCAGGAATAAAATGAAACCTTCCAGAAAGTGTGAATCATGTACTTGACTTCTATGATAACGAGTAAGACATTTCCTATAGGCGTTAGTGGTTTAGGGTATGAAACCGGGGCATTAAGGGAGTAATTCACTAATGGTCTTGCACAAGTGACTTTGACTGCAGTTTTTAACTTGAGAGTTTAAAAGTGAAGCAATGTTGCAGCGCTTGGTTATTTGGGGAAACGTGGGTGACAGAATCACTGGACCTTGAACCACTCACTTGGGTTGTTAATAGCAAATGCAGATGCCTGACTTCACTCCCTGTGGAGCTTCTTAAACGATGTTTTATCTGTCTGTCAAGGGTGAGGCAAAAACACTCTAATATTTATAACGTGCTTTGGATGAAGGGAGCGCTCTAAACGCAAACTACGATAGTCAGTGTTTATTGGCTAGCCTGTTGTTCTGACACAGGCTCAGAATTATCTCACCACATTATTTTAGCTAGTCATTTGAAGTTGATCGCTATAGCTCGTTGTGCTAAATTAGTGGCTACGCTTATAGGACCATCTGAGGGCACAGTGATCACTGCAGGAGGTCATTAGGTGTGGCTCTGGCAACAGCACTGTGAATGAAACTGCATTGATAGTCTGTATCCTACTGTTTGGGTAATACAAATGATTTAAGTTTTCTTGCAGTGGATTGGGTTGTTGTTTTTGTTTTCAGTTAGAAATAACTCATCTGTTTTGGAAAACATTGTTTAACATATAATGGAATATTCCACTAGCACTGACAGGCAGAGTTGTGCCATGCCAGACAGCCAGCACCGGGAACTTGACAGGCTGAGCTGACTGCAAAATGGGGTGCAGGCATCACACTCATGCTGGGTTTGGTGCTCCCCAACTGCTATTTTCCACAGTCCCAGCTGTATGAAAAGAAACTGTTCCTAGGTCTGTTGGTTAGGAAAATTAAAAACCTGAATGTACGCTATGACTGTGTTTTTTGTTAGAGGATAAACCAGTATAGAATAATAGTATATAGAATTTACAAAGTCTTTTTGCATTCAAGATATTTGAGTAAGATAAATGATAAAATCACCATATGCATTAAGCCCTGGGATAAAGTGCTACTAATCCTGTTGCGCAGATACAGAAGTTGAACTAGAGGCAAAGATTTTTGTCTGGGAATTGAGGTAAAGATTTTTGTCTCAGCTGGGATTATAATTCAAAGTTTTTATTTAGTAGCCCTATGCTCAGACCATGCAGTTCTCCCTAGCTCAATTTTATTGCAAGGGTCTTGGTGTCTTCGTTAAAGGCCTCGTTTGATGGGGTCATATGATTTTTGTTAAAATGTCAGTATTCATATATTAAAGAAAAATGTTTTGAGGCCATATATTGTGGGAAAAATCTGGAAATAGAAAGCATCACTCATATGTAGCCTGAAGGCTCCAAAGACCGCTAGACAATGTAAAAAACAATCAAAACCAAAATGTGCTTCTTCATGTAACAGTCATGATTTTAAAGAGAATTTTGTGATTTTAGGGGATCCAACTCATGATTTTTCAGTACTTGGCCATGGCAATATTGTCAGCTTGCAGTGGAGAATTTGCATCTGATGACAAAGTTCCCCTGTCACTTCACATAGAGTTATTTTGTTTTGGAGGATCATCAGATACAAATTCTGTTACATGTTTACAGCATTGCCAAGCTCAAGGAATCAAAAATCATGAGCTAGTTTATTCTACATGGCAAAGCGATTAGTGAGAGAAAAATGCAACAGCAAGAACAACAACCCAACAAATGCTCTTAATATTTATTCCGTTGTCTCCTCTCTATGAGGCCTTCAACAATACCATGGTTCAGTACCACCACCAGAACTAGCCTATTTATCTTCAGGGATGAGAGAGATTTTGGAAGTCTAATGACAAAAATATGGGCCTTGCTCTGTAGTATCCATAAGCTGTTTTAGAGGAGGATGCAGTGTGAGGCATTTTCAGACAGAGCTGGTCTGAATAGTCTTCGTTACTGCAGAAATAGGAAGAGCAGCACCTGGAAACTCCATCAATGCATGACTATATTTATAGAAACACCATTAGGGGGAGCTCTGTAATAGACTTAATGCCAGTGTTTTACAGCTTCCTCACCTTAAAAACCACTACTTTAACTTTTTCTTATTAGTAGTAAACAAATAGCATTTAATACTTTAGTCTTTATGGTACTTCCACCATCTTTTTCATCACTGCCATTGAGACTGGCAGACACTATGGTGATGAAGTCGCCATAAAGACCAATGCAGAATAGAATGATCAGTGTCAGAATAAATGGGGTAAATTAAGTGGATTCTCAGATGGTAGTTGCTGTGATTAACTGTGTGATTCTGCTGTTTTCTTTGATAGCCCCATTCAATTGCAGAGTCTAACTGTAAGTATTTGTGGACCTTAAATGAGGTACCATCTTGAAGAAACCTTTCTTTTATCACCAAAATCTGTTGCTATAGAGGTCCTACTGTGAATTTCTCAGGGAGCCATCCATTCAGCTGCAGTCCCCTCTGCTCTGAAATGTCCTCTATTCAATCCTATTATGTGAAAGAGAATGGGCTAAGAAATTACACCTAATGTGTTTGTGATACATCATGTGATACAGGATGCGATATGGTACATCAGTCACAGAGCCTGCAGTCAGATGCATTCTTTTTTTAATATAAGAAAGGCTTGTTCTTATTTTTAGAAAGATAGAGCTTTTTTTGGCTTTCTGTGAAGTGCAGAACTTAGAGATTGTGATTTGGAGAGCTCTGTATAACTTGCAAAGCTGCAATAAAGAATGAGGACACAGAGCAACTTGGATTTACATTCTTAAATAAGATGTAATGACAGATAACAACAAAATAGAGGGATAAGATGATCTCCGTTTCATCTACCTGGAGGAATAAATCCCACATAGCTAGACAAGATGCTGAGATGAACCAGTATTTTAGCATACCGTGAGTAGTTCAGAGTAATGGAAAATGTCCAGTTTTTCTAAAGGATAACCAGGGAACAATTAGTTAAGCAAAAGAAAACTTTACCCCAAAATCCAAACAACAGTTTGGCACAGTAAAACCAAATTCATTGCTAAGATTAACTCTGTTTAACCTAAAAAGTGCTTTCAGTTTTTAATTTGGCCTATTGTTCTTATAGATCAGAATATGGGAGAGCCTAGGAATTAACTCTTCATACTTTTTTATGCTGACTTAAGGCACTTCTTCAGTACTTTTAAAAATTTGCAAAAAACTCCCTCCATTGCTCAAAATATGATGTGAGTGAACTCTAATGAATTCATGCATAAAGAAATAGATTCAATTCATTGCTATACTATTGCCAGCTTCTGTAAAACTGCCTGGCAAAAAGCACGCAAACAGTTCACGCAACATTGCTCTGGCCCTGTATACAACAATGCCCACATTTAAAATAGTAAACTTTATCCTCCTTTGTACCATGACAAAGTAGGGGGAATAGAGATACAATAGTGTGAATATTATCAGTCACCTTCTGAGAAACATGTTCTTATCATGGTGGGGCTTCTAAGGGTTTGGATGGTCTTCACTCTATTGATCCTGGGACATTGAGGTCCTAACCAAGAAATACGCTTCCATGAAACCCTACAAGAAGCTAGTTACCAGAACCTTTAGTTTCTGTCACTTCCAAAATGTAAAAAGCAGCATAAACTGTTCTACCTGGTCTTTTTGCTGGGATATGAACTTGTTCCCGGTGTATAACTGCTTCATTTTGTTGATGTCGCTTCTGCTTTCTCTCTGGGACATTACTACCTTCAGCACACTGTTTGCAAGGCTAGATCACGAGCTCCTTGGGACAGGGAACCTGTCTTTCTCTATTTGTATTTTAGTTGCTGAGAGAGCCCATGGATGTCACACAAAAGCTGTGATGAATATTACAAGGTTACTAAAGCAATTTTTGCTTTGTAAAGGGAGCGACATTTGCTTGCTTCTAATAAATCTTGAACCATTTATGGCAGAGTTAAATATGTTGTATCCTACCTAAAGGAGAACTGCTGCAGGAAGCATCTCCAGCCCAGCAGAAGTTCTGGTTATCTCTCTCTTGAACTTTCTCTTTGCCCCACGCAGACAATAGTCTACAATAAAATTGTTGCAAAACTGTGAAATTGCAATAAACCCACCTAAACTGCCAGAGCAAACAGACCTTTATTCCAGTGAGGCCAGGGCTGTCTGCAGCCTCAAGGCCAGGGCCAGCTGCACTGAATGGTGGAGGAACTGGATAGTGACTGCAGCTCTGAAGCACACAGTTATGTTCTTATACTAAATGTTCTGAAAGCAGTCACTTGTGGGCACTTGGAACTGTTGTATTTCAAGGCTGCACCAAAAAACAATTACTTTATTTCTTCTGGACTAGCGGAAATTATCAAATGATCAAAATGAACCGATTTTTTTCCCCTAGAATGCTAGGTGTGTTTGTTAACACAGAAATCCTCAAGAGTAGGATACCTGAAATAATTGTCAAGTTGTTTGTAAGATTTCAGGGTATGGCTGCTGGCAGTTCACGAAGACCTTGCTTAAAAGCATAGCAGAAAGAAGTGCTTTGATGTATCTTAGCAATCTGGAGGAGTTGGTCTGTTTGGCCAGAAAAGTTTCAGTATGCAACTATTTGGTTTTATACAATGCAGCTAGACCTGGAGACTCAACATCCAGCCTGGTATACATACTCTAGCATGCTCAAGACCTTACTTGCCTACTTTACTTTGAGGTTACAGTAGGCATCAGGATAGACCAGAAGGTGTTCTTCCTGAGATCAAAAGTAGATGCGACCTGAAACTGAGCCAGTCATGCTTCTTCTTGAAAGGCATGAAATGAGGCTGAGGACCTCTAGGAAAACCATGGGAGCTTAACTTGAAGGCTCTTCTGGCATGGTCTTGGAGTCCATTCCTCACCACAACTAAAAGAATGAGAAAGGAGAGCAAAATAGGTGAAGGTAGTGAACAGAGTTTCCTTCCCTACTGTTGGGGCCATGAACCATCAGAGAAGAAAGACAGAAGGAGTGATGGACAGAAAGAACTGATGCAGTGAGAAAGAGCATGCCACAGCACACGCTTCCTGTGTATGTCACCGACACTGATCACTGAGGAGAAGCACGCCAAAAAGTATTAAACAGGCATTAGTTTAAAAGTTGATCCAGAAGCTAGAAGACACGAGAGAAGGATGTGATGATGAAATCTTCAGGGGCTGTGGTGAATAGGTGAAGGCGACTCAAACTGAATTAGGATGCGCAGTAAGAGAGAGCTGGATACAGTAACCTCGTGAGATCTCTACCATCAGTTGCTGTCAGTAAGGAATTTGTGGCCAGCAGAACTGGGAGGGCATTGTGGAACGTGCATGATGCTCCTGCCAGAGCTAGTCCCTCACAACCCTGACTTTTGGGAGTATCTGCCTTAAGTCTTGCAAGATAGGCATGACAAACTGTGAAAAATGTCTGTCACAAATATATTTGCAAAATTCAGTAGCTATTCATTACAACAAAAAAGCAAAATAACTTTCATGCCTTCTGCCTCTATCAAAAATACACTTGAGGGTTTTGAATATCTTTTTCTATTCCAATTCCAGATTCTTTTAGGAAGACCTCTGAACTGCTTGATTATAATTGATTGGTTCCTTATACACTTTGTGGTAAAGAGTTTCATGACTAAATGATCTCTCAAGTTAATAGAAATCCCTGTTCCTCCAACTTTTTCCTGCTGCTGTCTGTTGCCAGTTGAAAGTCTTGAATCCATGTTGATTTAGCTCCAATTATGAGAGAGAAATAGAACATTTTGAAGTTAAAATTTTTAAAAAATTAGCTTATGCCACAAGACGTGAAAAATTGAATCTCAGAATATTCATATCTTGGTCACCAACAAAACTTCTGCAAACAGGACTCCAGAAGAAGACAGAAGATGGATTCAGGCTAGAATTTAGTCTAGCTGCTGATACAGTGTAAATTGCAGCAGATGAAAGAGACAAAAAGAGAAAGCTGCAACATTAGAAAATTATTATGGCAAACTGTCTTTTCTTCTTTGAGGAATGAGAAAGGAGCAAATAGTGTGCCCAAGTGTGATCAAGGTTGTCCAAGAAGTGAGGTACTCACTTTGAGGTGAAAAAAAATTGCTTCAGCAAAATTTCTATAGAACCCTGGAGTAAAAATTAAATTGCTGTGATGTCAACACCACCTGCTTTCCCCTGAGATATTTCCACTCCATGGAACAGGCTGGAAGGTCCTTTTTTACATGTCCTTGTACTATGTACAAGGAATCTGGATTCTGTTGTATAAAGACCACAACACTTGTTCCAAAAATACAACAGCCTTTGAGGTAGTTATGGAAGCAATTTTGCAAAACTATTTTAGAGGAGATATAATGACCCAGTTAGAAGGATCCTTTCACTAGGTTTTGAAAGTATGGTCAGTGTTTCTGTGAACATAAGTAATTAATTCAATGAAAGCAGTGGCTAAACATCTTTATTTTTGTGGAATGTGACATGGGATTTTTGTGGGATTCATAGTTGGTCTAAATCTCACGTTCCATACTGCATGCAAATGGATTTCTTTTGCATATGATTTGCAAATGGCATAACTGTTATGTGTAGACATGTTTAAAAATTCACCAGTACTAACATTCCTTCTAGACAGTAAAAATCCCAAACAATTCCAACCACAGTTGTCTCATCAGTGTTAGTTTAAAATTCAGTACTTTGTACAGGCAGTAGAAAAACTGTTTCTTGGAACATTTTTGCAGAGATAAATATATAAACTTCTCTAACTAATCACTCAAAGACTTTCTTGAATTTCAAATATTTAAAAAAAAGTCCATCAAAAAAGTGTGAAACAATATTGGTGAGAATTTGAAAACTTTCAATCTGATCTGCGAGTAACATTTATTTTGATCTGTCCTATCAAATTTTAAAGAATTTGAATTTTCAGGAAATACTAGCTAAGCTCTGAATAGTGTCTTGTAGTGATTAATCCAATGAGTAAAGTTACTTGTTTTATTTAACAAATTGGAAATGCAGAAATTTCTCATACTTCCACAGGACTGCTTCTTCTAATTTCTAAAATCACACTGTTCACTGATATGCTTTTAAAGACAATCATAGTTGTAATAAATGTAATGAAACTTGCCAGCAACCTTTTGTTATGTCAGTAAAAATATATGTTCTTTGACCAAGCCGTCAGTCCCATTCATTTTTAACTTAGAATGTCAAATTAAGAGGGTATTGTGGGCTGGGAAGAATATGTTTTCCATGTAAAGATTATTCTTATACCGCAATGTTTACTGCTTGAATAAAATAATGCAAAATCATTTCACAAAATGGAATTTCAAAGTTTCAACTTCTCTATTCCTTGCATGTGAAGTAAAAAGTCTGTATACCTGCTTTTCCATTCCACTGCACCCTCAGTAGGGGTAAATAAATCAAGAGAACTTTGAATGTCAGCAAAGCTTTAGAGATAGCTGTTGTATTCCATTTTTTGGTAGATGCAGGCAGTGGAATCCTGACTTTAAGAATTGTTTGATGCACAATATCTATGTGGCTGCTCTCTCTCTCTTCAGAGAGGAGAATTCTGAATAATTTGACAGGGTAGAGAGATGTCAAATGTGGCTTCCTGCTGCATCATGATCAGAAAAGTTTGGTGTGTTATTGATGGGATTTATATGGGATTTGCTGGGAAGTGAGGCACCTACTGGGCTATTCACCCTGCCAAAGGCACAAGACCAGATGGCTCTCAGGTCGTGTTAGGCATGGTTGGCCGAAAATAACTTTCCTTCATTCTTGGACTTTTGCAGGCATGTTTCTAACTTCTAGTAAAAAAAAAGTCCAGGGCCGTGTGGTACCAAGGACCTCACTCACTCATACCTAATTGCACTGAAAAATACTCTGTCGAGCAAGCAGTCTTATAAAAACGTGCTAGAATGAAATCTCTTTCTAAGAAAAAAGTCTGGACATGAATGGATAGAGGTATTGATAAAGGAAGACTGCTAGAAGCCAGGTCTGGAGTGATTTTGACATTGCCTTAATTTCCTTTCCTGGGCTGAACAGTCTCTCCCTTTTCTTTCCCTTCTTCTTTTGCCCCAAATATCTCACATACATGGATTTTACATCAGTGTAATTGGCTTTGGTGGCCTAAGCCCCCTGGTGTCGGTAAATTTTGTTCAAGATTTATGAGGTTGCAACTAAGATTAGAAACTGGATTTAAGAATAGCATATATCTTGCAGAGATATGAATGGATTCATTTCTCAAGAAAATTAAATGGGTGAATTGAAAATGTTTTCTTCTGCTACAGTAATAGAGAAAGGGGGTTAGTATGCTCGTTCAAAATTATGGTCTCTGAAGCAAATCTTTAATATATTTTTCAATACATGATAATTTTATCTGTCATCACTATCAAATAGCTTTAATGTTATTCACTTAACATCATTCAAGAAACAACTTAACTAACGTCTCCGACAGAGAATTCATCTTCTGTTATTTCTCCAGCTGTATTTTCCTTCTTACAATCCCCAAAATGACTCTAGTGCTGACTCCTCCTACTAAATTACAATATCCAAACAATTTAAATTAGTATGTCATGAGATTGGAGTCGTTTTGTGTTTGACCTAATTATTAAAATTACTTTCTGAGAACTAATGGTGTAATTACTCTTATAATTAGTAAAATAAAGAACCTGTAACTGCTCAGACTGGGAGCAGCTGATATGATCAAGCTTTAAATTGAAAAAATCCAAAATTTTCTTGCCCATCGTCTGTAGCTCAGTATGTTTCAAAGGGAAGGCTGATACATGCCTGCAATGACTATGTTTAAACAATTAAATCTTGTCTCCACCTTAGCATTTGATTCATTACTCACTGATGAACCTTTGTCCCTACTTGCCTGTTACTGGGAAAACATACAGCAGCGTCTACTACAGATACCAAAACATACTTGCCGCAGCATTAGTGATACTGCCCTGTGATAAAACAGGTATGGTAGGCTAAGTGAAACTGAAAAAAGGGCTCAAGTTAGACACTGACCTTCATCAAGCAGAGGTCTGAGCAGGCAGCCTGGGGCTGCTGCCTGCAAAGCTCATGGCCCAGCAGAGCCCTTGGGCACCAGCATCAGGCATCATTTCCCAGCAGCCCACATCACTGGCACCAGTGTGTGGCTATGCTGGGAGCAGAGTGGGTAAAACTGGGACTGGGGTGGTGGGAATCTTCACTGTCCACACTTTTTCTCTCATCCTTTCTCCTCTCACTTCCTATACCACCAGAGAGGGAAGGCTGCCCACCTTGCTGATGCCCACTGGGACCTCCTTGCATGAACAGACCCCAGGTTACATGGTTTGGAATAAGATCTATATATATAGAGCGCACATTATACCCTTTTGTACAATTTCCCGCTTGAGAAAATATATCCCTGGTGTAATTGTTTGGCTGGTTTGACTATGGATGACATAGGCATGTTTGTCTCTCAGATTAGATAGACCTCCTGGGGAAAAGTAAATTTCCATGTTACTTACTGTGTATTACTTCCATTCTAGAAGACCTTTCATCTTTATTTCTAGCATAACACAATATGCAGACGGTTTTTATTATTGAATGAATGGTGGAAGCCCTTCTGGCTGGATTGCATTTCTAATCTATTTATTTTGTTAAGCAATCAGTCAGTGTATACCTCTAGTTTTATAGGGGTATCTCTCATTTTGATGCTAAAGTTTCTGAGAGCTTCAAGTGGATGGCATTGTGTTTTGCAGTAATTTTCTCTTGATTTGCAGCCCTGAAATGCCAGAAAAATGCATTTTGAATATTCAGTTATATTTCAGCAGGAAAGAAGAACACCAAGCCACTGCATCATTCTATGATTCTATGGTTCTATGATTCAATAAACAGAATATCTGCTCAAAAACATTTTAGTGTGTTAATATTTTGGGCTCAATATTCACTTATCATGAAAGCTATGTGCATCTTGGCTTTGAACACGTGACCCAGACACAGAATTATGCTGTGCCCTACAGAAGTGTTCTGCACATCTTGATTTGTACATAAATTATTCAAGTGTCAGCAACAGAGGTTGCGACACCATACACGAAGAGTATAAAATCCCCAAACAAGAAGAGAGTGAAAATTCTGTAAATACACTGTCTTTTCTGTTAGTAATACAGAAATTATATCCCAAAAGGATGTATATAGCTCAAAATGGGCTCGGATCCTTCTAAATGCATGATATAGCTTTTTCTCCTGTAGCTGACTCCAGTCAAACATAAAATGACGGACAAATACAGTAAGCAAAATGAAAGCCCCATGCAGAATTGGATGTTTTACCCACATTATTGTTTAAGGAAGAATAAATAACGAATGTACAAATAAGTTGCTAATTTGCATTTTCTTTTCATTCTGACATCTTGAATAAGAGATTAAAAAAGGAATTGTTACCTAAATTAATAATTAAAATATTTTCTACATCCAAAATATGCAAACAGAATATGCAACAGAAGATGTTGAGGCCTGCACCATCATAAACAGATGTGAAATTCTCTTAGACGCCAAAGCTAAGATGGGCTGCCATGAGGCTGAACAAAGATGAGAGTCTCCAGGCTGTTTAAAGATACCAGTGTTTCAACAGACCAAGCAGGGTAAGTGGTTCTCCACCACAGAGCAAAGTAGTGACTGGAAAAGCAGCAAGGACGCGGGTTTTGAGCCTTCCCAGGATCTGTGTTGCCATCACAAGAGCAATCTGCCCTGAAGAACTATTTATGGTTACTGCTAATGGGTCATCCTTTGCTGTGGGGACTCAGATCTTGACAACATATGACTACTAAAATTTGCCTTTGGTGTTTTTTGTAGAGATCGAAAGCTATGGAAAAATGTGCACAAATATAGCTCCCTGATTTGTACCATGGAATTCCATTAATTTTGGCCTTTATTGTAAAATGGTTCATTTCTGAGATGAGGACAGGCCATTCATACAATGGCCTGAATCCAGCCATTGTGAGGTTGATATCTCTGCTGCATGTTCCTTAATTCACTGGGTTTATGACATCTAAATATTGGAAATGGAAAATATGGATGAAATAAATACTAAATTTCTATGCACTGTGAAACCCGTATTTTTTAGGAGCAAATTAAAATGGAGACATACCTGGAAAGAAGACCTTTGTCATATTTTCTGTTGTGCTTAACACCTTGGTTGCATTTTTTTTGTTGCATTAAGCTACACTAAAATCCTACATAAATCTGTAATCATACAACACAGTTGTAAACTTAAAAAGTACCAGTTTTATTTCATGTTGTCACGTACTGTTAAAAATGAACTTTGTTATTAGGTGTTGGATTGTAACACATTGCAGGGCCCAAGGAGAATACACTTGGGACTTCAGTACAGCATTAGCTTATCAGAAACATGCACAGCTGTTTTCACTAAGAAGGTAACCCTTAAAGCCAGGCATAGAAATAGAACTTAATAAGCAAAATAAAACAAAAACTACAGCATTCTCATTTTTTAAACAAAATGCAGGTATCCTTTTCAAGAGGCTATCAAAGCTATAGGTACTCCTTTTTAAACGATCATTGAACTTTAGACTTTTAATTAAGATCAATCTTACTGATTGAAGTAATAAAGAAAAAGGAAGACAAACAGCACTTAAATAACAGTGCTTCCGACTTCCGACTAGAGTAATAAATACATATAAACAGCATATTAAAACTGCGGATACTAGAGATGTGCTGATGTCAGATAATGCTTCAGACCTACTACTTTGAGAACTTGCTGGGGAGGTTAGGAAACGTGCCACTGCCCACCCTGCTCCACGCCACCTCCACTCTTTGCTCCAGGCTATACATGTCCCGGAATGCGTACCTGGACTGGATAAGGTGCATCAGTACTTTTTCCCAAAGGACTTGTGGTTTTAATCTTTAAACAAGTTTTAAGCAATTGTTATACTAAAAACATGTAGAAACCATGCTTTTGAGGTTCACCAGCAATAAGAAGGATTAAGTGAGCTTCTGTAACTAGGATAATAATGTTTGTTTTACGTGGTCTTTTTACAGCATCTTTCTCCTGACAGCTGAACGCTTCCAATGATTTAAAATGGATCTCATGTTTCCTTTCCTTCCTATCCTCTTTCATTTTCAACAAAGAACTCCCTTGTTGTTTCTGTTCCTGTTTCACTCTGCATGTGAGGGAGTGGAAATGCCGTGTGCCTCAAACTTGTCAGAAAAGTTCATGTCATCAAAAGGAGTTTGACATTTTGATCCCAAAGTTACTGCATCTCCAGTCATGCCTTGCATGAAGGAGGCCCATTGTCTGTGACCAGCTCCCGCACATCTCCAGCACTCATGGTATTCCTTCTGTTCCTCTAAAATTGAATTTAGAACAGCTCTCCTGGGGGAATATAGTCACAAAAAGGAGAGCTACCCTAGCTGCCCTGAGCTGCTCACAAGGAAGATTTTAGTATCTGACTCAATGATGCTTCCAGCTTCCCATGCATGACCCTGTTAGGTAAAAGAGAGATATTATGACCTACGTGATGGTCAGATACAGTAGCACCATTTGTTTCCAAGGGAGTGGAAGAGCTGCATAGAGCTGCTGATACCAGCAAAGGGTGGTAGGGGTAGGTGGGCTGGAAAGAAGACCTGGAGAGAACTACAGACAGTTCTCCTTCCAGGTGTTATTCATGAGAAATTCACTGGAGGCTTCAGGTATGGTGCACCCTATTTCCACTCAGTGAAATCCACTGAGGAGTAGTTTACACTCTAAACTCAGTAGTTTGGATCCTCTTCAGGCTTCAGGTTAGAATTTCCGAGGTTATCAAACCAAAGTTTGCTGGTTGTGAAAAGACTCTGTTTCATAATCTGGGGAAGAAATCAACGGTTTCCAAGTGGAAAATTTATGTAGTGGTAGAAGAGATTATTTGAAGCATCAGATAAACAACAGAGAAGGGGTTAAAAAATGGAAGAGTTGTCCACAAGTGAAAGGAAATTAAGAGGATTTGGGAAGAGTGGGGCACAGTTCTGCTCTCCCCATCCTGTGGCCATGAAGGATTGTAGGTAGCAAAGGTTAATGCTGCGGTTGTCTCACTGCTCCCCTTTCTCACCCAAATCAGCATAATTTCTTCGGTACTATGTCTCCTTTCCTACTCCAGGAGGGTTGTCTAAAAGCCATGAGGCAGAGATTTCATGGGAGCTTGTTGGTTACTTAGAACTTCCACAGGGCTTGGAGAACTGAAAGCTTCCAGATACAGCAGAGCATGTAGGATGAGTTTAGTATCACTGTGAATGGTTTCTGAGCATTCTTATCAAGCACATCCTGGCATGTCTTATGAGCTACAGCAGCCAAAGCAGCGGAATAGCTATCATATGGTTCTGAATGGGCGGGACTAGAAACTGAGTTTTTTTGACTCTAACTTTTCCCTTATGAATTTTAGTTTAGTTTTGCATGCAGAAAATTATGTTAAAAAAAGAGTATATTTAATTATAGATGTATTTAACCAACACCTAATAAAGATTTTTGCATAGACAAGACACTTCCACCTCAATCTTTAAAATACGCTAAAAGTAAAATATGCTTCCAGTACTTCAAAACCTGCTGACTATTGAGTGTTTAAAATGTACCTTTCTCACTCATACAGATGGAGTTTCACATTAGCTATCATGTATTTAAAAATGTGCTTTTCCCCCAGTATCAGACAGGCTGCATAGATGGCTCCAACCATACACAAGTTTGCCAGGAACTGAAGGCTTGGGCGGTTGAACTTTCCTCCCAATCCACGTGGAGAGCAAATCCCATCTTCCCAATGGAAGGATCAGGCAGAAATTCCATAAGCACAAACTCACAAATACCCTGTGCAGAAATAATCCACAGAGAGGGCTGTTTGGCTCTTACTGCATTCTTAGCTGGTCAATCACAATAGTGCCAAAGATTTCTTGCCAACTCTCACACGCTTCTCTGACACAGCTTCTTTCACATTCTTGCTCATTTTGCTCTTATCTGCTATCTAAAAAACCTTGAGGAAACTCACAGAGGGGAAGAAAGCCTCTATATTTATTTAAATAACATTAAAGCAAGGGTGGAAAATGCCAAGTCTGGACTGCAGCATAAGCAAGGCAAGTGACTATTTAAGGCCTCCGGGGAAGCCTCAGCAGTTCTTCAATTTAGTTCCCAGCTCTCTTATGGCATCCCTCCCAAACTCACTGTGATTTACCCCTCTTTTTCTAGCTCCTCAGAAGTCCTCTGCCATGGTACTAGAGGATCAGAGAGAGGTCTAATTAAATGTATTTTTTAAACATATTTTTATAGACTTGTTCTTTCATTTTTAATTATTATTCCAAGTAGCAGCTGAATTATCCTTGACTGCTTTACATCTTATGAGCACCCCATGCTTTATAGACTCTGTTGCTGTGAGCCTGGCAGAAAAAGACATGAGTTCAGAAGGTTTCTTCTATTGATTTGAGACTGGATTGCCTTTATTTGGTTTTCTATTACATCAGAAAAAGTTCTTTGAAACCTGTGGTGTAAACCTGATTTAACCCAGCATGAGAGCTCTTAGGAGCTACCCCTGATGGTTAGAGCACTTCCTCCTGCCCCTTGCAAGTGCCAGTGGTCTGATCACAGGTATTCGTCCACCTTGGCCATCCTGCTCCTCAGACCAAAGCGACAGAGAAAGCTCAGCCCAAGCATGGTGTCTCACATAGCTGCAGCGGGTCCACCGAGGTGTGTTCCAGGGCAGTGGAGTGCTCCCATACAATGAGGATGAGGATAGAAAGGGTGGGCCCAGAAGGTCAGAAGATGTGATCATCACAGTCTATAAGCTGTGCACACAAGACTTTAAGCGCCCCAACCCATGCATCAACTCTTGCTCCTGGAATGAATGACCCCTTCAGGGAATGATGCTGTAGAGGAGGGATATGAAGTGTGCAGGGTCTGGGCTGGCCAGGACATGGGCTCGTAATATAGATGCTTTTGCAACATCAATATATGCCTGTTTTCTTGCCAGCTCTGCAGAGTGCCAGAATTTGGCCCTAAACATTTAATGAAACCATTGAGATTTATAATCAGAAAAAGCAGAAAATAAAATAGGAAAGGGAGGAGGGAAGAGGAAGAGAGAAAACTGTACAAAAGGCATCTGATTAAACCAGTGATAATTACTGATATTGTTCCTCTCTGAGCCAGGATCACACTTCAAAATAAAAAGTGGAAGATAATTTTGTTAATAATTTTAATCAGCTTCCTTTTCATGAAGGATCAGAGAACACTAATAGATGGTTTTCCAAAAGACAGATGATTTGTAACACCATCAACTCAATAACTGAAACAAGAGACCTATTCTCTCTCCCATTTGTCTGAAGTAACGGGTTCCTCTAGAGAAGGAACAATAGACAGAGATTGAAAAGCCTTGATTTGACCTAAATGAAAGATATTCTTCACTAGCAGATGCTTTATCCTGTAGTTTATTTTTCTCTCTCGCCCCAATGGTCTTTACAACCATGTTGTCCTGTTTGTTTTCAGTCTTTGTTTCCTTTCCTGATACCAAGTTGAAGCCTGGCTGGCTTAAACAGTTCAGGGTATTCTCTGAGAGGAATTTGCTCGGGTTTCCTTGGCAACAGGAGCCACAAGAAGCTCAGTAAGGCACATTTTTGAGCGAGGTTTTTTGTTTTCTTTTTAGCCATTCTCACGTAGGCATCTAGGAGAGAGGCACTGGTTAGGTTCAGATTAATCAGGTAAACTGCAGTGAAAGAACACAGGTAATATTTGGCTCATTTCTGAATTTGACAAACAACGCGAGGCTGCCACTGCTGTTAATGTCCCTGCTGTTTGCCTCCCAAGTATCAGTAATCTTTATACCTAACAAGATTTGAAAAAAGAATAATTACAGTGTGATCCTCATGATTTGATTTAACTTTTATATAGGAACTAATGCCTCCTATTTTTAAAGGCTACATGCCTTATATTAGTGGGCCTTTCTATATAATTGCTTCCTGCCACTGTTTTTTTTTATTGAGAAAAGTCATGTAATGCCATTGCAGATGTGCTACCAGCTTGGAGTAAACATGGTGCTCTAAATCATGCGTAGTACAATAAATCATACTCCTGCCATTTTTTTAATGCTTTGCAAATCTTTGCATTTGTTTTTCTCTGGAGTTGGAGGAAACACAGTAGGAAGCAATGTTGTGAAATCCTGAAGAATTTCATTGTCAGTAGAGCTGCTTGAGAAATTACCCTCCTCCTCTTTCAGAATAATTCAGTATAAAAGGAAACCTTTTGTTTAAATTTTGTCAAAAAAGAGTTTTCATTGAAAACCTAAATGTTCAGTTTTCTCGTTGAAAGTCCCAAAGTGAAAAACATTTTTCTTTTCTTTCACCTCATTTTTCAATGCAAACACCTTGGAAAAAAAAAACCAAACAAACCAAAAACCCAATGGTAGCTCTTATTTGGAAATAGGGTTCCCCCTCTCTGTCTCTGCTGCTGCCACCCCAGTAATTTCTCCATTTTCTGCTATAGCAAATTTTAGAAAACAATGGTATTCTAGTTACTGAATGCAGTGTGGAATATTAGCTGTTATTCTCCTCTTTCAGCCATATGCAAGTTTGTTTTTCAGGTTCCAATAGATAATCCTTTTTTTTTGTGAAATTGAAAACTTTCTGAAACAAAATCCTTTTGTGTAAACTTTCCATCACTGGTGTCAGCCAGAGGCAGTTTTTTTGGTTTGTATTAAAAGCATGAGCAAAATTTTGTCCGTCTTTCTAGAGGCTTTCAGAGTTTACAGGCAGAACAAAAATAAAATAATAAACCATCCCAGCTTTTCCTTTAAATTCTCATCAGATCTATTTTATGTGACACTGAGGCAAAACATTGGCTTTACAGAATACAGTCTGTGCTTTTCCATCTCGGAGTGCAAAGACTGGGAGACAAAATGCCTATTCCTTCTTGGCTCCTCAGTGAAACCTGATTATTTTCATCTAGTTTGAATTCTTTAGCATTTGAGAGGGCTTACTAATATTATCTTACCATAGAACTGTGAATGGGTTAACTGACTCTTGGCGCCTCGTGAAGGGTCCCACCACCTAGTGTACTTCCAAGAACATGCTGCTTCCTGGCGTCTTCACTTCTGCTATGGATATGGAGAGATGGGTTTCACGATTATTAGGAGAGACTGCACCATGAATTTAGTGTGTGGCTAATAATAGTAGGCAATTGCTGTTATATAATTGTTATTTTTCTGTCTATTTTTCTAGTGATCATTTATCCAAATGCAAAAAACTGGCATATTTTGTAGTTGCTAAGACGTAACTTGATTATAACTAATTCAGCAGTAGAGATCGCTTAGATGATGCCCAGATGCATATATATAGCAAATGTTTTCATTACATTTCAGATTCCTGTCCTGGTAGTTTTTGCTGGACTTAAAAACTGAACTGCCGCAGGTTCAGAGCCTGATATATCCTATTAAGGACACTCGACTAAAGAGAATACTTCTCGCTGACTCAGGGGCTTAACAGATTAATGAATTAGTCTGTAATACCTTCTCCTTCTAAGGGCTGGTTCAAGTTTTGCTGCTGTTACTTTGATTAGCACTATCTCCTCTGGTGCTGAGCCAGGCAATTCTGCATATTGACTGTGCTGGCATTTCTTACTGCTCTGAGAGAAGCAGAGAAAAAATCCTACCCTATAAAGTTTGTATTGATCCAAAAGTAAAATTGTAAACATAGCCAAAAAAGCTGTATTCTGAAAGGAAAAATAGGATTGTTAATGGTGTGGAACAACTGATGTTGCATCCAGCCCATCTTTCTTCCTTTAAATGTATAACATTGCTAGTATAAGTTATTGAATATACTTTGTATCAGCAATAGTCCTCCAAAACTCGGTTGTTTTGTGGCATTATTGATATTATAAACCACAGTGGTTTATGTTATTAACTGCCCTCTGTTTACCTCAGGTTGTTAATCAGAGAGCTAGCCATTAAGTGCTAGCAACACATGATTTCTCTAGGATTATTGCTAACATTTCTGCTGCAGTCAGGAGGGTTTTTCTGGCTTAGCTCAGCAACGAGGAAGTCTGTAGCTGATCAAATGTGCTCTTGCATGCAAGTGTCACTGCAACTGACGGGAATTAATATGAAAGGCAAAATCTAATACAGAAAACATTACTTTAAACCCACTCTCCAATTCAATACTAAATATTGGAAAGGAAAACAGGATTCTAGAGCACACAGCTCTGTGACTGACCTACTCACAATTATAAATGGCAAGCTGGGAGATATAACATCCCATTCTGCCTCACTTGAATTGTCATCTTTAATTAAAGAAGTTCTGTGTCACGGATGACATTTCTCAGAGAAATGTCTCACAGTCTTGGGGAGGGGAGGGAGAGGAAGACTGGGAGCAGTGTTTTGGCTGTCTATTTGCTGTTTTCCCCGTACAGATTTAAGTGGTCAGTGTTGCAGCATTTAGAGATTGGCCCAAGAAATTCTCTTGGGCATTAGCAGATCTTAGCTCCAAGGCCAGGGTTTTGTGAATGCTTTAAGTAGACTTCCACTTAGGAGACAGCCTGTGCCTTGTACTGTCACTCTGAATGACATTCATTCTGGTCCTGAGAGGGAGATGTTATTGAGAGATTTTGTATTTAGTTGCTGGGAGGTAGTGTACAGCTATCCCCATTTTACAGATGGATTTTGGGCCCTAAGAACCATTATTCAATAAAATATTTGCATGCCTGGAGTTCTCTTAAGCAAAATTTCAGGAGCCTAAATTCAGTAGTGTTTTTTAAGAAACCCTGTTCAGTGTGTGGAGGCATCTCAAACATCTTTCTTTGGCATATGAAATTTCAGGTAGAAATGCTATAATGAGTTTAAAACTGTGCTCCTGGTCATGTTGGACCAGGTCCCTACCTTTACTGCAGTGACAGCTCACCTCCTGCTAGAGGCTTTTTGAAGTTCAGAAAAGAAAAATCTTTGTACTTTAGTCCTCTGTGGAGCTCACAGTGCCAAGTATGCTCAGAACAAGCCTGACTTACTCAAGTTGGGTAAGGCAGTGGTGGTACCTGCTGTCACATCCATGAATTGGTGATCAGGTGAGTCACCTGCAACCTCGGTTCCCTGGAGCCCGGTTGGCCTGACCAGGGTCAGGCCTCCAGATGCACCACCCATGACCCTACCTCCCCCTAGCACGGCTGCCCTCAGTATGGGTGAAGTAGAGTCCACCCCTCCTATTGAACATGGGCCACTACACAGGAATGCATTAGACATGAGCATTCACAAAACAAATGACAGGGATATAAGGAACCCTCCCCAGGTGCCCCCCTATCTCTGAATTCTTCTATTTCTTTACTATTAATTAAAACAGCAAAAAAAACAAAACTAAAAAACACAGTTGCATCTGCATTGAACATGGAGGAATCCCTTCCATTTCATCAGCCAACCTATGTCACCAAAATTTTCTTTTAGAAATTAGTCAAGTCGCCATCTGAAACAAGATGATGGAAGACAGCAGAATATGACTGCGGTCTCTGAAGTAAAACACTCCACTGGGAAGAGTCTTGGCTCATTCCCAGAAGATGTGTGATTGATACCAGTGTAAGGCCATACTCTTTACATGCTTTGAGGAAGAGATGGCTGGATTTTAAGAGCCTTGGTCTAACTTTACTCCAGCTGAAGTCAAACAACACTTATAGTTTGTGGTGCTGTTAGGTGATATTGTGAGCGCAGCAAAGGAGCACAAGGGTGATTAAGGGATGGGAACATCTCTCATATGACGAGAGGCTGAGAGAGCTGGGACTGTACAGCATTGAGAAAAGAAGGCTCGGGGAATCTTACCAATGTGTATAAATACCTGATGGGGGTGGGAGTTGGAGTAAAGACGGAGCCAAGCTCTTTTCAGTGGTGATCAGTGACAGGACAAGAGGTAATTGGGCACAGCTGAAAAAAACAAGAAATTCCATTTAAATGTAAGAAAAAACTTTTTGCTGTGAGGGTGTTTGAACACGGGAACAGGTACCCCAGAGAGATTGTGGAGGTATTCAGAAGCCATCTGGACATGGTCCATGAGCACCCTGCTCTAGCTGACATTGATCTGAGCTGGGGTGTTGGACTAGGTGATCTCTAGAGGTGCTTCCCAGACTCAAAGATTCTATAATTCTATCAATCATATAAAAATATGATTCTATGATAGAAATTCTTATTTCCAATTGTTTTACAAGAAATTGTATGCTATATCACAATAAAACACATTAGACTTTTTTTTTCTGAAGATGATTCTCAATGTTTATGTATCCATAGAAGCTTTATTTACAGTTACATTTTATTTAATTATACTTATTATATATTTTTATATACAGTTGCACTTATTTACAAATACGTAAACATATGAAAATGCAGCATAAAATTAGTCTCAGCTAATAAAAAAGTTCCCCAAAATTTTGATATCATTCTTTCACCAGCCCTTTAAAACTAGAATTTCAAATAAACAAAACATTAAGTTCCCCTGCTAAGGAACCATTCTTTTATGCTTCATCTGCTTTTCTTCTTCATCTTCTTCTTTCTTCATCTTAACCTTCATCTCTCACCTCCTCACAGAGCTTTGACTTCCATGACCTGCATTTTCCTGATCTACCTTTATGTTTTACCTTCTTGACTGGGCTATTGTATTTACCCACTTGTAGACCATACTGAAGAACTGGGATTATAGCAGACAATATTTAATCCCAATTGGATTAGAGGAAAAAGTGAATACATTTTTTTGGTCTCAGAACTAAACAGTGGCAGGGAACCAAACTAATGACTATTCTGTTCAACGGGCAAATCTTCAGTCCTGGCACACATTTTGGGAGGGCAAAAGTGATCCCCCTCCCACTCTTCTATATGAAAAGAGCAACTGCATTGCAGAGCCAGTGTGAAAAAAGCCCCTGTCTGTGCTAGGCCTTGTGCTACTGCCAGTCCCAGGGGCGGTGTGGATCTCAGGGGTTTTGGCATTGCAGCTTCTCTTTAACTGGAAGTACATACAATTCTCTGGCAGCCTGTGCAGGGAGAGAAAAATTTGATAAGGTTGGGTTTTTTTTCCCTATCCTTCTTTTTTTCTTCCTTTTACAGGCAGGGGCAGTAAAACCTTGAATAAACAGCTCAGAAAGAAGCCCATAGCGTATTGATGATGAGGCTTTATTTTTTCCATATTATTAATCTTACCTGTTTTCATAGTGGTTTAGAACTCAAAAGATTTTGCTTCATAGCTGGATTGGTTTCCCACTATATTACAGCAGTAGTTCCACACTTCTACTCCTTTATTTCTAGTTCATATGTTTTGATCAGCTCACTCACCTGTTGTGGGGATAGCTATATTTG
The DNA here is from genome assembly GCF_965183815.1 of Platalea leucorodia. Classification (NCBI taxonomy): domain Eukaryota; kingdom Metazoa; phylum Chordata; class Aves; order Pelecaniformes; family Threskiornithidae; genus Platalea; species Platalea leucorodia. The sequence goes on from NC_138823.1 coordinate 16,422,665, forward strand.
TTATCTGTCTTATCACAGTTTACTTCCCCTGCATTGCTTAATACAGTTCTCCAGCTTGTCATCATATTTCCTATCTCCCGCCACCAGTATTTGAATGGTCTTTACTTCTCACCAGTCTCAAATCCATCAGCTAGAAATGGAAGGTGTTGATAACATTTTCACTTATCGTCTCAAAGAATATAAAATCTTTTAGTAAACTGATCTGTTTCAAAAACATGCTGTTGGAAAACAAGCTATTACTCATCTAGAACTTGGCTTTAATTTTCTTTTCACCATTTTTTCTGGTTAAATCATTCTCTTGGTTAATGCAATCAAATAAAATTGGAAATAAAATAAATTACACCATAGAGAAAATCACTGCTATAGATCTAATCTATTCTCCAAAAGGATCATTCAGTAAATGGAGATATTTTTTAGTTTCCTGTTCATTTTAGAAAATAACAGCTACTAAAATTTTCTAAAACACTGTAGAAAAGGATGTTTATTCACAATCCAAAACATCAAGCATCAGTAGACTTCATGTTTGATGTTCATGTTGTGCATCTTGAATATATTTCTGAAAGGCACAGGCTGTTAAAATATAGGCACTTTGGAAGTTAAGGATCTTGTCAGTACAATTCTCCTTTTTAAGGACCTGTTCTGCCAAGCTCAGTTTGTCTCTGATATTTATCAGCTTTTTCTCCAGCACATTTCTGTTCTGTCCATTCCTGTAATTTCCAAGTATGTATCAAATCTTTCACAGACTTGATTTCAGAAAATGTTTAAGCTCAAGCTTAGTCTCCTTATTCAGTGGTAGTTTAAACATGTTCAAAAGTTGGGTGTCTCTGTAAGTTCATTTTAAAGCAGAATTTTGCTAATGAGCACTCTGGTGTTTGCTGCCTGCCACAGCGTCTTACATGTTTCTCACACTCCCAGACCAGGTCCATGTATATTGTTATGCTCCCCAAACCAGTTCATCTTCTAAAACTTCTGTTCCATCACAGTTCTTACGTACTCCTCAACTCCAGAATATGGATATGTTTTCAGTAAATTGAAGTATGGGCATGTTTGGGCAAATTATTTTAACTTTTATCTTTTCTTTTTCCTCACTTTAATTATGTCTGGTTTTACATAGAAGGTGTTCAGAACAGGATGCTCTTTTTGTATGTTGCTTTACAGTTTCAGTTTCTCAGAAAATCTGTCATGATTCCTTTTCCCTGTTACTCAGTACTGTTGTTTTGAAACTGCACATACATATTGTTTGCCATTTTCCCAGAGGGGTTAAAATTATATAAGGGTTCAAATATCTTTACATTTTGATTTGTCCTTTATGGTCTACAGACTCACCCAACACTCATAGCATCCAGTTGACTGACATATGCGGTGGAATTCATCTTGCAGGTTAATAAACTTATGTTTACGTGCACCTACAAATTTCTAAGTCTAGCTCTAGATTCCAGTAACTGTGCTAACTAGCTCTGCCTTTAATGGTAGTTTAGACAGTTAAATGTTGACAGGTAATTGTTTGATCTGAGACCTGAATCCAACCTCTAGTGTGGTGTGATACCATCACTGTCATTATTTTCTCTGTAGTCTAACAAGCAATAGCAAAGCATCCATACCAACCCAAACAAGCCTTGAACCTAACCTTCAGCCCTCTGAGTACAAGTTCTTGACTTTGCAATATTGTGGCAGAAGGTAGAACATGCCATGTGAGAATATGTTCACCTTCACCTTTGGGTTAATCCAGGTGCCTAGTGTCAGCAAGTTAAAGTCAAGTTCCTATTAGCGCTACTAATTTTTCTGGCCTATATTTGGGTTTTGTTGACACTTTTCCCAACTTACATCCTCTGGTGATTCTTTCCTCAAGCTCGTTTCATAGTGATACTTCTTTCCCAGATAGTGGCAGAGCTTCCAACTCTTCTGTTCATCATGACCTCCTGCTATAATCTGCATGCTGGCTGTTACTAACTGGCCATCTAGGAGGTTGTCAATAAAGCACCAGTCTCCCTAGGTTTCTGCTGAAGTCAAGATAAAGCCCAAGGCTTAGGGCTTTCTTAGGGAGCTTTTCTCTCTCTGCTGACCACAAAGGCAAGCTACAGAGGTATACCAAATTAACTTACCTTTTGTGAAAGAAAACCTCTTCAGCCATTCCAAGAAAATTAATCAATCTCTTTGTTTGGTACCTCTGTTTCCTTCACAAACCTCTGCTGTTCTTAAAATAACATGAATATATTGTGAAATCCACACTCTACATCCAGCGCTATCTTTAAGAAAGATTTCAGCATCCTTCTGCCTCTGGACTATGCATGATACCATGGGAAATGAAAATGGCCATAGTCCGAGGTGCTCCTGCTTGCATTCTACATGTCTGTTCGTCACTTCTGAATACGATTCCTACAAAAGGCAGCAGAGGCCCATGTGACAGCTAGGTGTGCTTCCCATTGTAGCACAGAGAATGAAAATGGCCAAAAAATAATAACATTTTCCTCTTTCTGTTTCTCTTGAAAGAAAACAGGTCTTAGAGCTAAGTCTGATGCACCTTCCTGTGAAATTACTGGTCTTTCTTACAATACAGAGATTCTGCCATAAATGTGATACCCTGTAAAACCTTCTCACTTTCAGATCCATCATGTCTCTTAGGAACAGGACATCTGTGGGAAGTTAATGAATAAGCTTCTGAAAGGGGAAGGTAATATTTATAACAAAACTGATTTCATTCACTCATCCTCATGTTCTCATTGATTTCACTCACTCATACTCTCACACCCACATACTTAAAAGCACCAAGACATGAAGTGGTCTGGCCAGGATCACTTGTGAGAGACATGGAGGACAAGAGACACCAGCTAACTAGTCCTCACTTTGTTTCTTGGGTTCCTCTTGACTGGCAGCAACAAAATGGTTTTTGGATACACCCTTAAGGTGATCTGTTGCCTTAGAATCTTGCTTACTCCATATTCACAAGTCTTACAGGATTGTAGAATCATAGGATAATTCAGGCTGGAAGAGGCCTCAGTAGGTCTCAAGAGCAATCTCCTGCTCAAGCAGGGTCAGATCTGAGGTCAGACCAGGTTGCTCAGGACTTTGTCCGGTTGGGTTTTGAAATCTTCCTGGGGTGGTGTTGCCACAACACCCCTGGGCAGCCTGCTCCAATGCCCAACTGTCCTCATGGGGGAAAAGCTTTTGCTCATTTCCAGCCTGAACCTATTTTGTTTCAGTTTATGCCTGCTGTCTCATCCTCCTGCTGTTCACCCCTGTGGAGAGTCTGGTTCCACCTTCTTGATAATGTCCCTGTAGGCACTGGAGGCTGCTGTTAAGCCTATCCCAAAGCCTAAGGGAAAGGATCTTCTCCAGGCTGAAGCAGCTCAGCTCCCTCAGTCCCTCCTCATAGGGCAAGTGTTCCCACCCTGAGCAACTTGGTGGCCCTTCATTGAAGTCACTTCAGTTTGCCCGTGTCTTAATCAAAATTGCTATTGCTTTTGTTCCCTAGTTTTGAGTACATTTATGGCTGCCTGGCTTCTTCTTGGGACAGCAGGAAGAGGAATGGCAGAGACAAAGGGCTGTAACCTTGCGTCCTCCCTCTTGTTATCACTGCAAAAGTCTCCTGATGGTAACTCATCTGTGCTGTGGCCTCATTGGAGTACAGGTCTTCAAGTCTTCATGGAAATACCATGTTCCTCCAGGTTTATTGTTCTGACTGCTGTCAGTTGTAGCTTTGGATGTCAATATATGCCATTCAGTATGGTTTCTTCTGGTGCTTTCCCACACAGATATTTCCATTCACACCTCATTCATACCACTCTTTGTATTTCCATCAGAGATCTCTATGTGATAAACTCTGGGATGTATATGACCTGAGAAAAAAGTACTCAACAGGACAATTTCTTAGATGATAGTCCACAAAATGTAGGGAAGAGTAGACTTGTGTCTTGTTTGTATGTATGAGATCTTGATTCACCTTTTTGTCCTGATGTTTGCAAAAAATTTTAAAGTTTGCCCCTTGGAAATAATGCATGGCTGCTACCTAACATGTCACCTGTCCACTGAATGCAGAAGATGACCATATAATTGAATTAGACTCATGGCATTGATGGGACTGCAGAAATGATGCGATACAACAAAACATTGATAATTTGATGCTAAAAGTTGCTGATCCACTATAACGTAAAAAGGGGCATGACCTTGAGGTCAATCTTTTGAAAGAAAGGGGAAGCTGAGTGTCTTTATGGCAACTCCAAACTGCTCTGCTTCCAGCCTTTTCCATGTAGCTTGTACTACTTCATTAAGTTACTCGCTGACTTCTTAACCATAAGTGAAAAAGTAATTGCTTAATAGTATTAACTTTATAAATCTCATCATATGGATAGATAGAATAGCTCTAATTTAGTAATAACGTTGCTAGGTTTCTTCTAGATTTCTTTATCTTTGCTTTGATGTTTTTCTTTCTCATACTAAGCCTGGATTAGGCAGAAACAAGCAGAAAGCCTGAACTCACAAGGTATCAGTTCCTATTATGCTGATCTGAATAGTTTGGATAATTTCCATAAACTTTGAATGTTTATCCAGAGTGAACTTTTAATCGATTTCAGTTTAATTTTCTGTTATTGTGTGTCATCTTCCTGATTTTGAGATTTTTTTTTTTTTTGATGTTCGTGATAAAGTGTATTTGCTTGATGGAAATATTGGGAAATTTTCATTCTGTTTTCAATTAGAGATAAACAGGAAGCAAACCTCTGGATCTCAACATTTCTGAATTTTGAGGAAACTTAGATCAGAGCCAAAGTTTGGAACTCTCTCTTTTTTGGAAACTGAGTTAATTCTGGATGAACTTTACTGTGTGAGTCATATGCCCTTGCTTTTCAAAATTATGATTGACAGTGTGATTCCTGTCAGTGGAAATAGCACAGGCAAATTCTGGTGTTTCCCCCTGAAAAATGGGGCTTGATTTTTTTAAATATATTTCATATTAGAATTTTGATTATGAAGTCATCATCTGGAGAGAGCTGCTAAGTAGGTAGTGCCATATCTGAATTAATTACAAGAATTTCTAAATGAGCTGAAGTGGGTGAAAAGTAGTGAGGATTTTCTCATTGTCACCCCTACACTTTCTGAGAAGATAAAGATTCCTTTTCATCATATTCAGCATCAGACAATAGCTAAAATAGTGGAAGTGATATAGGTACAATTCCTTCTTTAAATTCATTGTAACTGTATGACTAAATAGTTGAGTCAGTTTTGAAGAGGTCAATCAACAGCTGGAAATCAAGGTCAGATGCAGAAAACAAAGAGATTTTCCAGTTCAGTGTAAAAACATACACATACTATTTCCACACAATTCTATTGGATCTGGCCACTAGTATACACAAGATTGCCCTTCACATTTTTCTATAAACTTTCACTATTAGAAAAAAGGAGGAAAACCCTGGAACAGGGCTATGCTTCTGCAGCACACAAATAGACACTGATATAAAGAACAGATAGAAGAAACTATCTTCAGTGTACAACTATCCTACAAAAAAATAGGAATTATGCTATGTATTTTTGAGTGCTATCTACTGGTATTTAAGTTATTGCTGACTGTTCATATATGTGATCTCTAGAGTACTCTTATAACCTTAAAGGGATCTGAAGAAAAGACTCATATCCTACATGACTTCTCTCTTTTTGAAATTGTAAGGAAAAGTGATGGTTAGAGGAGAGAAGTGTCTATACCTGTTCCATGCTGACCCAAATTCTGGGTTTTTAAAAATTTTATAATTGTAATGACCTGGCTAAATTAAAGGATATGCAAATTAAATAAACCTCATGTTTCCTTTAACAAACTGGAGTAAGAGGTGAGAAAGAGTTTTTCTTATCTTCTGTCCAAAACTTACTGTTTTTAAACTTGTGGAATTTGATTGTAAGGGAAGATATTGCCTGTAAAGTTTTCAGCTTCCTTCTTTTCTAAACTGTTTCATGGCAAAGGAATGGAAGATAGATGGTGTCCCTCAGACAAGGAGGTCATTTTGGGGCACAAACTCATTAACATAGTAAAAAGAGCTTTAAACTTGTTTCAAAAGCCCACAGGGCAAAAGTCCAAAGGCAAATTAAAACCCAAACAGCAACAACAACAATTATTGATCTAGTCATGTGGATGGAATCTGAAGACGAGCAGAAATCAGAAATGCTGTTGGAGAGACAAGAATGAAAATAACAGGGCAATCTGCTGAGAATTTATGCACAAAACGTAAGGATTCAGTGGCTTGAAGATTGAAACAATGACAACATAAAGAGAGTGACAGATGATGAAACAACACCAAACTGGAATGCTGGTTGCAGAAGAGCGCAGTTTGTATATAAGTCAAGTGAAAGCAAAAAAGGAATAGATGCTACTACATGCATCAAGGATAGTCATGGAGATTGAATTGTGTGGTCATTTAAGCTTTTCCCAGCTATATTCTTTTCTCAGTTTTGTGCTTCTCTAAGTCCACTTGAGCCATTTGGGTTTGTTGCAAGAAGAAAATTCATATCCTTGCTTGTCTAACAACATGAACCTGATACTTCCTTTTTTAAATTGAGGAAAATTTCTACAAATAATTCTATCGACCCCATGAGATAAACAACTGAGCTGTTTTGATTTGATCCAGTAGAGGGCAATGACACCTATAGCTATTTCAGTACACCATGAGTAAACACCCTTAAAGTTATAGCGAGAATAATCACACCACCACCCCTTTTAACCTTTCAGACATCAGGTTAATTAGGCAGAACTCCAGTTCATACATATTATCCCAAGGGAACACGTTACTGTATATTTTTCCTTTTTGATGTACAGCTGCAGTATTAAGTCAGGCATGATTTACATATCTGATGCGATAATTAGGCCTAGCAGCCAGGATGAACCCATATACTGTGGATAACTGGTTTATCTTGAATAAGATAAACTTGAAGATTTTACATTAATATCATTTTTATGATTGAAAACATGATAAATACTGCATATTGCTGGAAATGTTACCCTGTGGCTGTGCTAGTGGCAGCCTCAAACATCTAATTCTCTCCAGTGAAGGTTTATTCTGTTTCTTTGTGTATGTATAATTATTATTTACTATTTATTGAGCATCGTCTGTGTCTTAAGGAATTCACCATCTAAATTAGTCACAGATAGGTGAGTACTAGGTAGGAACGATTTGAAGGAAGGCAAACAGAAAGGATCTCTCTAAATTGGAGAGATATAGATTTGATGGGTGGACTGTTCGGTGGATGAGGAATTGGTTGGATGGTCGCATCCACAGGGTAATGGTCAACAGCTCAATGTCCAGATGGAGATCAGTAACAAGTAGTGTCCCTCAGGGGTCCGTATTGGGACAAGTACTGTTTAATATCTTCATCAATGACATAGTGGGTTTAAATGCACCCACAGCAAGTTTGCAGACTACACCAAGCTGACTGGTGCAGTTTACATGCCTGAGGGATGGGATGCCATCCAGAGGGACCTTGACAGGCTTGAGAGGTGGGCCCATGTGAACCTCATGAGGTTCAGTAAGACCAACTGCAGAGTCCTGCACATGGGCTGGGGCAACCCCTGGTACCAATACGGGCTGGGGGATGAAGGGATTGAGAGCAGCCCTGAGGAGAAGGACTTGGGGGTGTTGGTTGATGAGAAGCTCAACATGACCCAGCAATGTGCACTTGCAGCCCAGAAGGCCAACCGTATCCTGGGCTGCATCATAAAAAACGTGACCAGCAGGTCGAGGGAGGTGATTCTGCTCCTCTACTCCACTCTCAGGAGACCCCACCTGGAATACTGCGTTCAGCTCTGGAGCCCCCAACATAAGAAGGACATGGACCTCTTGGAGTGGGTCTAGAGGAAGGCCACGAAGATGATCAGAGGGCTGGAGCACCTCTCCTATGAAGAAAGGCTGAGAGAGTTGGGGTTGTTCAGCCTGGAGAAGACAAGGCTCTGGGGAGACCTTATTGTGGCCTTTAGATACTTAAAAGGGGCTTATAAGAAAGACGGGGACAAACTTTTTAGCAGGGCCTGTTGCAATAGGACAAGGCGTAATGGTTTTGAACTAAAAGAGGGTAGATTTAGACTAGATATAAGGACGAAATTTATTACAATGAAGGTGGTGAAACACTGGAAGAAGTTTCCCAGAGAGGTGGTAGATGCTCCATCCCTGGAAACATTCAAGGTTAGGCGGAACGGGGCTCTTAGCAACCTGATGTAGTTGAAGATGTCCGTGCTCATTGCAGGGGGGTTGGACTAGATGACCTTTAAAGGTCCCTTCCATCCCAAAGCATTCTATGATTCTATGATTCTATGATTTATCTAGGTAGGTCATAAACTATGCATTTCAGACACATCTTTAATATTTATAAAACATCCACTCATATTCATTCATACGTAGCCTCTCCTATGCTTTGTGTTAATGTCGGCTAGGTGCATTCTCTATATTCTCTATATTATTTCCATTACTTACTATTTTTAAGGGAATAAACAAGACAACCCCTTAATTCAAGGTACATTTTATAATTATAGCCATTGGCCTCTAATACGGCTTCACTTTGTCTTTCCTTGCTGTGTTAAATCCAAGATATATTACAAGCTTATCAGAGTAGATCCTTCTCTTGCAAGCTACTTAGAGAACAGCATCTTCCGTCATACCTTGAAGTGAGTCATTAGGGCAGTTTATGTAATTTATATTACTTGAAACTGTAATGAAGTTATCAAGAGATTTTATATAGGAAGCTAAGAGTTCATCCAAATTCTCAAAGCTGTAGAATTATGTATTGATTGTGTTGTTTACATGATGATATACATTGATTACTATTCAAGCTCTGTGTTAAGAAGCTTGTACTGCATTCCAGTACAATAACTGGACAAATAAGCTTAGGAGGCCTCATTATTCAGTGAATATCATTGACAAGTATGCTTAACTTTGTACAGAAATGGATAAAAGGACAAGATACCTACCTGAAGATTTTGCCACCTACTATGAGACAGATATGATGATTGAATGGGACAAGGGATTAGACAGATGGGGTATGGGGAAAACTTTAAAGGGGTTGTCAAGAATCTGATCATATGATGACTCATTCTAATGATGTGCATGTGTTGACATTTCTTGTAAATATAACATTATAATTTGGAGGGATCTTCTGATGTTTCAGCTGAAACAGGTTTTGGTGAAGGATTTGAAGGAAGTCAGATTCTAGGAGAATAGAATTAACAGTACAGGGTGGAGGTGAAAGAGATCTGGGGAGGTGGTAAGATAAAGGTATCAAGATAAGATATCAAGACTGGCATTGTTTGCAAAGTACAAAGGAAAATGGAAAGGTAATAGAAATGAAGACAAAAGAAATAGTCCATGGATTTGCCTGTCTAAGATTCCTTCTCAGGTTATTGTTGGCACTGGGACAAACCTGCCTCTCTTCCTTCCTACAGAGTTTGAATCCAACCCGTATCTGAACACTGAGAAAAAGTAGAGGCATTTACATGGGTTTTAGTTGAGGTTACCTCAATAAAGAATGATTTGTCATAGAAACATAGAATCATAGAATGGTTTGGATTGGAAGGGACCTTAAAGATCCTCTAGTTCCAACCCCCCTGCCATGGGCAGGGACATCTTCCACTAGACCAGGTTTCTCAAAGCCCCATCCAATCTAGCCTTGAACAATTCCAGGCATGGGGCATCCACAACTTCTCTGGGTGACCTGATCCAGTGCCTCACCACCCTCATAGTGAAGAATTTCGTCCTTATATCTAGTCTAAATCTACCCTCTTTTAGTTCAAAACCATTATGCCTTGTCCTATTGCAACAGGCCCTGCTAAAATGTTTGTCCCCATCTTTCTTATAAGCCCCTTTTAAGTATCTAAAGGCCACAATAAGGTCTCCCCAGAGCCTTGTCTTCTCCAGGCTGAACAACCCCAACTCTCTCAGCCTTTCTTCATAGGAGAGGTGCTCCAGCCCTCTGATCATCTTCGTGGCCTTCCTCTAGACCCACTCCAAGAGGTCCATGTCCTTCTTATGTTGGGGGCTCCAGAGCTGAACGCAGTATTCCAGGTGGGGTCTCCTGAGAGTGGAGTAGAGGAGCAGAATCACCTCCCTCGACCTGCTGGTCACGTTTTTTATGATGCAGCCCAGGATACGGTTGGCCTTCTGGGCTGCAAGTGCACATTGCTGGGTCATGTTGAGCTTCTCATCAACCAACACCCCCAAGTCCTTCTCCTCAGGGCTGCTCTCAATCCCTTCATCCCCCAGCCCGTATTGGTACCAGGGGTTGCCCCAGCCCATGTGCAGGACTCTGCAGTTGGTCTTACTGAACCTCATGAGGTTCACATGGGCCCACCTCTCAAGCCTGTCAAGGTCCCTTAAGGTCCCTGACAAGGTCATACTTAATAAATAATTCCTTATTATTAGCTGTGTGATGATTTTAATGTTATTCAAGTAACTTGGCACTTTGTTGTTGGTGGTGTTTTATTTTGCTTGTTTTTCTACTGTGAGTACATTGAGGTCACTTCTGATCAGTCTTTGGAAGGTTGAAGATGTCTGTGAAACCCAGTTTCTAGAGTAGTCTGCTTTTGTTTGAAATGGGTAGTGTATACTTTAGTGTTTAAAATAGAAATGAGTCAAGCAAATCATATGTTTGCTATTTACAGAAAGTTTTTTAAAGGTTTGAGTTGGTTTTTTTTTATGTCTAAAGTTATATTAGAAAGAATTTCCACACAGTTACTGCAAATCTGAATAAAATCTGTAACTTCTCATCTAAATTTATCATGAGTTTTTAACTATTTCATAAGAAGCCAGACATATTTTTAACAATGAAAACTGAGTTATGGTTTGGGATTTAAAGTGCTTTAAGAAAATAATAGATTATTTATGAATTCAGGATGGTTTCAGTGTACCTACATGTCTATTCAAAACCCAACCATTGGAAAAATGTCCATAATGTTCCACAACATAACTGTGATTTGTAATTTAGAGGATGACAGGTTCTTGACTGTAGAGTGCTCCAGCCCTGATGCAAACAGGCTGGCTTTTGTGTCATGCTCAATATCACACACTGGGACAAGTTAGTCATGTCTAGATATGCAAAATTATGGTAACTGAGAGGTACTCCATTTTCTCTAAATTAGATATTGTTCTTTAGATTTCAGCATAGTGTCCTGCCAATAAACCAAGCCTGGTTGTCTCTGATTTAAGTAGTGACATACTGAAAACCTTGTGGGCTTATGATAATGACAACATTGGCTTTTAGGCATACTGGGTTTGCTTTTGTTCTTATTTTAGCATGCATTTTTTATGTCATGACTGTGCATATTCCTTTTCAGAGTAGGTGTGGAACAGCTCTAAGTGTCTTAATGTGCTGAGATAAAGAAACGTGTTCCAGAAATGGTATTTTGAGTCATGTTTCTCACATTTTAAGAATGAAAATGAGTTCATTGGTGGCTCCAAATTCCTTGATTTTATTTAGACTTGTAGAGTTAGTGATAACATAAATGTTTGCTTCAAGTTGGGTGGGTGCAGCTTTACATTTTCTTAATACAGTCATGTTGCTCTGTCAATACAAATACAGTGTGGGACATTTTGACTAGATTTATCATTTCTGATCTATCTTTAGACTTTCACAGATTACAGTATGAGATTAATGCCATGGAGTAAAAAGGGTACAGTCTGTCTTAGCTCGGTTTATACCTTTTCATGTTTCTTCTGGGAAATATCGCTATTGTCTCAAGTGTCATCCTATATGCCTTCCAGTTTTGGAAACTCCATTCTCTTTGTTTTGCTGTGCATTAAGAGTTCCAAAGGCATGGCTCAGATTTCTAAGTCTTGCAAGACAAATATTGAATTCAGATTTTTCTGAGTAAAAACCCCTTAAAATGTATTTTTTGTATGTTTAAATAAACACATATTTTGTTAATCATCTGGGATTTTTTTTTATTTGTAAAATTTGTACAACTGAACCTTCATATAAAATGCCAAAATATGTGACTGTTTTTAAAATTATTAGTTTTTTATAAATCTATAAAGCTTTTTGTTATAAACTTTATTAACAAAAGCAGTAGTTAACAGATATAAAAATAAGCAAGTTACATAACCATGGCAGGCTCCTGCAGTCTTTAGCTTTTCCCCACAAATGACATACACAACATTCTTGGCTGGAGCTTTATTCAAAACACATTTCAAAGACACAACTGTAAAACATTAGATCCTTCCAAAGAGCAAATTGACTAATGGGAAGAAACAAGACAGACCTGCTATGCAAGGCACAAGAAGTCTCCACCTAACCCAAATTCTAGTTTCCAAGAAAGCTACCAGCTATACAAGTCAGGAAGAGACAATTCTCTTAAATTCACTTAACTAACTTGGGACAACCACAAATGGCTTTATACAGTCTGTAATCTCCCTGTTGATATCCTTCCTTTTATTTATTGAGTTCATGTGTCTGGTGAGTGCCTTCCCAACATAGGACATCAGAGAAGATTATAGTCAACCTACACTTTGACTCCAGAATAAAGACATGGTCATTTTCTAGTCTAAAGATCATGTTTACAGCAAAGAATATTGGCAAACTGACATTCTAGCATGAGGCAGATCACCAGTTTCTTAGGTTTCAATGCCTTTAGATCTGAGGTTAAATATTGGTGGATACATATTCACTCAGAGTTGAAACAGCCTATATAATAATTCCTAATTTGTACTCATTTCTGCCTCGTAATGCTGAGTGATAACTTTTGATGTAGCATGTTATCTTTTAAAATGTATTTGACAGAGCTAATACAAACAATATTGAGGGAAGGGAGAAGAACTCACGGATCAATCAGTTGGACAGAATGCTGAATCTTCTCTACTTCTCTCAAATATTTCAGACCTTTCATTTGAATTTAATTAGTTTTCTGCATTTTTAATTACAGTGTGGTCTTGCTAGAGTTCATAAGCATTATCTGGACAGATCAATTTTGGGTAGGAAGATTTTCAAGGGAGGCCTGGGTATTAAAGTGAGGTTGGTGTCTTGGTCAATAATAATAATCTCTTTAAGCGAGTATTGAACTTCTGCCACAGGAAGGCACTTAAGGGAATATGGTGTTACCATCTTTGTACTTATGTCCATTTAGATCTGCATGACCACTTACAGCAAAAGTTGGGATGCACTGAACCCAACTCAGGTGGACTTCTAGATGTGTAACTGCATTTGATTTACTTAAATTCATACTGAAATTTTGGTCAAATGCAGTTGGGTATTTTTTCCCCTCCTGTAAGGCATCATGAGCCACTATTGTTTTTAAAAAACCTCTGGGTTTAAAATTAAGCAGAAGATGATTGATGAAATATTGAAGAAAATCCATTTATTTGATAAATGCTGTAGAATCATTGGGGTATTCTGTATAATCACAGAAGAGTCTGACCTTTGCCCGCTCAGCTACATTCTTTCTTTTGACATGTCAGTCACCTAATACTGATATACACAGTGATGCAAATTTTCAACAGATCACAAGAATAAAAGCCACCTTATGATTACCGTGTTATTCTAATGATTGTGTCTACTCACATGGAGACAATTAATAACAGTAGGCCGCATGTAACACCATGCTGGGAAGACGCATTAATGGAAAATTTCATAAGCCTTAAGTTTTTTGTTTGTTTATTTTTGGGGTGGGATGGAAGAAGACAGGAAACAAGGGGGTATTGTAAAGACAAAGTGTTTTTCGTAAAGTCAAATGCTTTAAATATCTGTGAATCCTATCAGACAAAGTTGTAGGATTTATGCTTGTATAGGTGCAACTATTAATTTAAAATAAGCAATTTTGGGGTTTGTTTCTGTCAGACGAAAATGTTATCTTTTGAAATGTTTTTGTTGTGGTGGTGAGACTGTGTAAATGAAATACTTCTCAGATACATATTGGAATTTCTTCTCAAATTTAACACTGTTTAGATGTGAAGAGCTGGCTTCAGCCTATCTCAATCTGTGTGATTTAATTCCCTCAATCAAAATTTTTGGACTACAATTATAAATAATAAGCATAATCTGGCCAGTCTCCTTTTTTCCATTGTGTGCTGTTAAATGCTGAGATGAAGCAGGAAGATTAAGGTCACCTCATATCCTCTAGGATCACACTGAGGCAGTACCATACTTTTGTTCACTTTTACAGAGACAAGATCTATTTGCAAAGATAATAGAGAGAATAAAGTCAGAACAGAAGGAAACAATGCAAGTAATTTGCTTCAACTGTTATCAACAGTTTAACCAGTTTTCTTAGCTGCAGTAGGCACTGAGGTAGTCCACAGTTCACAATGGCTCTTTCCTGATTGTAAATGACATTAGATCAGAAAGAACCTCCAATCTTTTGTGTTTCATTTCTCTTTCACTTTCTTACATAAATTGTTCCCTAGCATTTTCCTAGACAGAGAAATAATCGCTGATTTGGAGAAGTAGAAAAAAAGTAGCATCCACTTTAGAAATGCATTTGAAAATATTGCACCATATATGCCAAACTTGCTACTGAAGCAAATATAAAGTCTCTGTCTTATTGACGTTACCTCATTTAAGATGAAGAATTATTGGTATTCACAGATGAGATGAACATTTTCACCCACCTAGTAACAAGCAAATTAACAAGACACCTACAGTGTTGCCTTAAAAAAGACACTACACATAAAAAGAACTAATTACTATTCACTCTGGAACACAAATCTCCATTCATTGTAAGCTGTGTTGCTGACTTTGTGTAGATCATGGAGAACAATACAGAGCAGGTGTCTGGTTATCAAACACCATGCCCGTCTTGATGGCTTTGACAGCGGCAGTCCTTCAGTGAAGAAGGAAAGGTAGTCTGAAGAGTCCCTGCATGTCCCTTCATGTTTGTTGGTGAACATTTCAGTTTCTTTAAAGGTTCATTTATACCATACTCATCAGCATAACATCTGATCTTCTCCCAGTAGTACATTAGGCAATAAGACAAATCTCTGTCACATTTTAGTTCCCTCTTCCTCTCCCCAGGGGAGAAAGGCTAAATGAATATAGATGCACAGAGATAAATTCAGACCTGCTGTAAGTAATTGCGATTCCATTGATGTCAGTAGAATTGCACCCTACTACTTTTGATTTGAAACTGGAACAGAGAACCACATTGTTCTTTGTAAAATAAAAATAAACAGTATGTGAAGATGTTTCCAAACATCTCAATATTATCTAGGACAGATTCTGCCCCCAGTTAAAGCTATACAAATCCATTTGAGTTAGTGACATTGAATGACTGTAAATGGAATCAGCCCTTATTCATAGGTACAGCTTACAAATGTCTGTGATTATTAGATACATGTTTCTAGATGTACACAGATCACTATGCAAAACTGTAAATTTGGCCTTCTGTCTTTTAACAAATAGGTCAGTGAGCAGAAACGCCTTCGGGTAAACCATGCTTTGCAGTTTTTGTGTACTCTCTGTATTGTCAATTCAAAACAGAAAATATTTTTTAACATAATTTTGCAGGTCAGCTGCTTAGGATTTACTGTAGCTTTATGAACCACATGTGGGCCACTGAACACAGTTTGAGGATTACCAAGATAGGATATATCTTTGATTCAGTTCACATCTGGATGTTTTAGAGCCTCTTTCAGAATGAATGATCTACGAGTGGTTCATATAGCATGAAAGTGCCAAAAATACAGGTGCTTCTTTCTAATTTTTCCAAGGAAATGACAGATTGAAAATAGAGATAATCTTAAATTTAACAATAATTCTTTGAAGTTAAGATACATATGGAAGTAAATCAGCATTACTGTAAAGTAAGCAAGTGTAGGATTTCACTGGTGTATGACTGGAGGCTTCCAGAAAATGATGCGTATGACGATGGCTTACTTTGCTAAGAGGAAGAAAAGTGATGGTGTTTTTCATCACCCTTGTGTGAGTTTTCAACTGAACTGACTAATGTACTGTGTTAGATGTATTTTATAAATAAAAAAAGATTTTTACTTCACGTGTAGTGTAGTCAGTCAAGTAGAACTTTAAGATTTAGAAATATTTTATATTTTAGCAATAGTCATTGATGAGAAGAGTCACATATACACTTGTTTTTATCTCTACTTTTTAAAAAAGTATATAAATTCTGATTTTGTCTAATTCTCTAGGAAAAAAGACCAGACAGTTTCTTTACTCTGTTTCTCTTCTTCCTCTTAGACTCATACACAATTCCTTCATCAAACCATGTTCTGCTTTTGTATCATGACCAGTCACATATGACAGGCCTGAATACTCATTGCTGGCCTTGCAGCTGGCCAGAGCCATCAGCACATGAAGGATCTCTCTGCCATGGAACTTGCTGCCTTGAGCAGTCCCTCACTCCAGCAAAGGATGAAGCTTCCCAGCACTTCTGCATCTGCAGAAGAGCTCTTGGTATGATCCTGGTTGTTGTTGAGAGCTCTATTTGTGTTTAGGCCAAAACATACTTGAAAACTGCTATTAGCACCTTGCATTATTGAGTCAAGACCTTTTGACCAGAGCTTCCCAGCTCTTAAATGCAAATGTGTGTTATTGCTATGTTCCATCTCTGTATTATGGCAAGGCCCAGCTATATTATGCTCTTGCTATTGCCTCTTCAGATTTCAGAAACTCAGGAGCATGGTCTGGAGAGAGGTGTTCCCACAGATTCTGAATGATATGGATTTATTCTGAGTAGGTCTAGCCACAGCCTTCGGATCTAATTCAATTTTCACTGCAGTAAGCAACAATTTCTATTATTTTGAAGGCCTTTGGTTTATGAATGGCACTAATTTAACTAGATGCAACTGGAACACAGAAAAGTAGTCTATTCGTAACACTTCTGACACAAAGAATTCATAAGCTCCAAGCTCCATTCCTGAGGACAACTTCCTATGGAGATTCAAGAGATTTCTATGGAGGTCTTCTGCAAGAAAAGGACATTTTTTTTTTTTTTTTCAGAGGAATATTACATGAAGTAATTATAAATGTTTTCATGTTGGAGAAGAACAAGACTAATACTATTAATACAATTGCTGCCTTTTACATCTTGACTCTGGGTGACTTGCAAGTTACAAGTTCCTGAATCAAAGGTCTTGAGGTTATCTTTTCATGATTAATGATACCATGTTTTCCAAAGACAGAAATTTGTCATGCTCTTCCTTCACTTTTAGGCTTAGCTGTCTGAAGATACTTTTTTTGCCTAATATGTTTTTAGTTACCTACCATGGAGGAATTATTTGAATCCTATGTTGACCTATTATTGATCATAAGGGGTGGTCCTTTCTCCAGATTCTGGCTCTAGTCCTCTTAGCTGGGAGCAAGGCTTAATAAAACTGAAACAATAAATATCTTATATCTACATAACACTTGAATCCAAAAACAGTTTAAAAAGCAAGGATGAATTCATTTACCACTGAAATGCCAGCCACCTCTGGGGTGGAACACATGGTTCTTATTTTCACAGAGCTAAGCAGCTGTTTAACAGTACAAAACAACAGTACATTATAGTTTAAGTCATGAAATGAAGAATAATCCTGTATCCAATTGAAATGTAAGATTAAACTTAGATGGGGGGAAAACAATTACCCAAATTGGTAAACTGATCAGAACACAAAGACTAACCCCTCTATTCTGGCACAGTGGGCCACCAAAACACTAAGGATTGAGTGTGGTAAGGAACATAATTTTTCATTACATCTAAGAGCTGTTATCTTCAGTTAGATTGAATTTTTTTCAGCAAAGTGATTTCTTGTTAAAAAATGTCAGTCCATCAATATCCAGCCTTTCTGTGGAAAGTACATGCCGTTTAGACAGGAAAGGTTTTTTGGAGTCTACTGTGGAATTTCTGATCAAAAAGAGATTGAGCCAGAACCACTAGTAACCTGACTGTTATGCACATCTCCCAGGATGTGGGAGAATGAAATTCAAGTCCCTGTTTAGATTACTTCACAGTGTAGACTTGGACCTGCGTTTCCTATGTCCCAGAGGAAGGTCCTAAATTACTGGACTTGCAGCTATTCCGATCATGTTTTCTTCTTATTTTCCCATGGAAAAAATACAAAAAAATTGAAAGGTCTTGGGTTTGGCTCAATGTAGAATGTGAATTTTGCAATTTCAGAAACTTTCCTGGAACAGGAAAGTTATTTTCCACCCAGTTTACCTCCCGCTGCAGTGTATTCCTTTGCAATAAGATGAAAAGTTACTGAATTTACTGCAGTATTATCTTAGAGGGAAGACAATCGCTCTGTAGGGTTCATATGGGTTTATATTATACTATAATGTTTCTACACATTCATTTATGTAGCCTATACATCAGGCTAGGTCATCAGAAAATTTAAACTGGAAGTTATAAAGTTTCTAGCAATTGCAGCAATCAACTTTTTAAGTATGCTTCCAATAAAAATAACATGAACACACACCTACCTGTTTCTAAGGTGGAGTTAATAATCCTTTAAAAGGACCTATTTACAAAGCCACTAGGTGGACTCTACAAGATAGGTGGTCCTTTTTGTCCCCATTCCTTCAAGGACTAATAACGCGACCGTACCTGGCAGAGAGATCTCATGTTCTTCTTTGTTGGGCAGGTTAAGGAGTCAGAAGACATTTTTGTAGTTAAGGTGTTATCACTTGGTCTTGCTTTTGGCAATCACTTCCAATAATTTTTATGTTCTGATAGATGCTACTCCTGATACTGATAAGATCCAATATCTTTTGCTATCAGGCAACTGGAAAAAAGATTTAAGACTGTTTTCCTGTTTCAAATACCTCCAGGTTAGGTGGAAACTAAATTCTACCACTAATGAGCAATGTTGGATTTGATTCAGTGGTGATTCTTCCATTCTATTACCAATGCACTAAGCCTTTGGGTCTAATGAGGTCTATCGATTCCTGCAGATTTGTAATATTTATGAACCCGTCAAATTAATTAGATTTCTGTCATTTTACTGAAAGAGGTGGTACACTATTTTAAAGAAATATCTATTACTTTCAGCAATATAGTTACTGTCTGATGTATGGTTACAAAAGGTGTTGAGCCTAGGAACTGTGAAGTCAACGGACACATTTCACTAAGATTTGGATAAGCTCAAAATATTTGTGCAAACCCATTGGCAAGGAAGCCTAGCATTGAAGAAACTTGAGTCTAAAGATTCCTCAAGTCTCTTGTTCTCTTAAGGCCAACTTTTATGCAAGTCAATGGGAGGCTAGTTTCCAACAAAATTAATGACTGCATATTAATGGTTATTCAGAAAATTGAATTGTTTGGTCTTTGAGGAAGACACTAACCATTTCTATTGTATTTGGACCACAGGAAGAGCACCAATGTTATTCAACAAGGTAGGAATAACGGTCTGGGGAAAAAAAAAAGGCAACCTCCAGTAACAAGAAAAAAAATTAACACAATGATTAGTCAAAGAACAACAAAAAAGGAATAATAGCATACAGAGCTTCTCAACATAAAACTTATTTCTAGTCTGATGCGCTAGATGCAGAGGCCTTTATAGTTAAATCAAATTAAATTGCAGTCGTGTATATAATCACATGTATATCTAAATGTAATACATATAAAAAGTCTATACCAACTTAAAAATATATTAGATGTTCTTGTTAAGAATAAACAAACATTGCCTTGTTTGGCAGAATTTTCAAATGCATATTGCTTACTTTATTTATTTTTTTATTACAATAAAAATGTGTTTTGTATTAAATCTATTGTTATAAAGAAATTAAGCCCTGAAATCTGCCAGCGTGGCTTTTTTTCCATAAAGTGGAAAAAAAAGCCCTCCTGTTTTAGATACTTGAAAACATTAGAAATCTGAAAATGAAAAGACCAGCCTCTGCGTAGCAAATTACTCCATAAAAATAAAAAGAATTCTTCTGTGCGAACTTAAATGGTTTGAAAGCAGAACATAGCAGAAGAGAATAGCATGCATGGTCATAAAGGAAAACAGAGGGTTTAAGTCAATCTTTACAGATGTATCGGAGTCATTCAGGAAGAAAAATAATAAAAAATAAAAAAATCGGAGGCTATTTCACAGAGATTTGGGTCTGATTCCCCCTCTGCTGGGGCAAAGATTATTTGCTTGAGCCTGTGCTTGTAAAGAAAATTCCAAGAAAATCCTTACAAAAGTCTTTTCCTTGATCTGCTCCTTTTAGCTTTGAACAATGGGGACAAAATTTTATGGCCTTCCATCTGTATTAAGGGGTATGACTTGCAAGGCCTGAGCTTCCAAACTTTACCATTCAGCTTACTTTCTCCTTTCATCTTCTTCTACAGTTTAACCTACACTTTATACTACACCTTATTATTCCCCAGTGTCCATCTACATTTTGCTATTATCTGTATAGGAGGTTATATATAACTCAGTGATATCAAGTTGTACTTGTACTATTCTGCAGATATATACCTAATACAAATACCTAACAAAAGAAAATCTTTGCTCCAGGGAGCAGAACTTTAAAAGCAATAGAAGATTAAGAGGAAAATTGCAATCCTACAAGTTGTCCTGTCCAAGATCCCAGGGTTGGCCAGTGGCAAAATCAGGAATAGCAGCTTATCTCCGAGGTCCTGAATACTGCTTGCCCTATCTCTTATTGCCTGATTTCACCTTTCTCCCTCAGGAACTTTCTCAGAGACTACTGTTATCTGAACACTCAGTAGGAGAAGAACATCCAGGTATAATGAACCAGGTCAGTTGTGAAAGAAGAAATGGTCTAAGTATTCAGAGGGAAAAGAGATATTGAGCAAACACCAAATGGACATATATCTTGATAGATGTTTCAGATTTTTTTTTTCTTTTGGAGACGTAATCAGTGACTTGGCTGATAACAGAAAGGGACAGACTTGACATTATTTATTTGGACTTTAGCAAAACATTTGACAAAATGCCTCTCAGGGAGCTGGTGAGTAAGGTCATTGGTGATGGCATCAGTATCAGATAGGTGAAAAGGCTTAATAATGAGCTGTGTGGCAACATACAGATAGAGTAAATCTATGTGAAGGACAGGTTTCTGGCAGAAAGCAAAAAATGAAGGGCCTTTATGACTCGATATTGGGATCAGTTCTGTTCAAGATTTCTGTATAGATTTAGTGATTGTGTGCCTTTCCTGGCTGCAAGCTGAATCACTGTAGTGTCCTGCTTAATCATGATGCAGCTGTGCTCAAGTTTAAGTAAAACTACCAACCTGCCAATGGATATTAGGAAAAAACTTTTAAAAAAAACCCAATATGGGCACCAACCATATTTAAGGTAGAATTCTTGAAAATTTTAGATTACTGATCCCTGATTTCCTCTGCATTCATCTTCCTGTGTCTTCACTTTAGCCCCAGACACTATTTTTGACACTATTGTCACTGATCATGACAGCCCTTGGATGTCACATGGCCCTTTCAAGTGAATTGTGGTGTTTTGAAATGGCTGGAGGTAGTGTTCAGTGGAAGGGTTACACTTTTTTTTTGTATTTCAAGAGGTCCTGGCCAGGACACCACCAAAATCTGGGTATCCCTGCTGCTATAATGGTCTTTTGAAGCTATAGATATGTGAGTAAAATTATAAGAGACCTGTGGTTGCTTCAGACTGCACATCCCAAGCTCTGCCTTCAGTCTAGGATAGTTAGTAAGCCACCATAGTCAAGCTACCACCCATGCCTGTAGCAGACAGCACATTGTGAAGTGATATTGGCAGTCATTATATATCGTTCTGCTTGCATAGTAAGTTTGAAAGTCTGTCTGCTTTCAGCTGGTTATCATCTCATAGCTGAAAGCAGTCTTTGACATGAGCCTGAAATGATGCTTGTGTTCACAGCCCTTCATCTACTGCAAAATATTTTACCTGTGTCCACACTGCAACTGTGCAAATGTTGACTTGGAGTTTCTACAGGCAGACTGGACCATGCTATAAAAGGAACATCAACAAGTTCTTATGGTTGAGGAAGTATAGAGATACAGACAAGGACCTATTAAGGGTTGTCTTCCCACATAAGGTAAAAGAAGGGACTTTCAGAGTCTGTTGACTAGGCTGGTGGAGGGAGGAGAAACCATTGAGCTGAGTTTAGATGAATGGCTTTCAAGGAAGGAAGCACTAGTAGTAGGGAGCAGAGCTTATGGGATACAGATTTAACCAAACCAGATGAAGCCACCTCCAGCATATCCTTGCAGATCTGATTATGGGGTAGCACAAAGATGGCATAAAACCAAATTTTCCTTTCCTTATGGGCAGATCTTGAGATTGTCCTGGAAGTGAGGAAAGCATTCCTGAATAGGATTAGCCTGGCTCTGGTCTTGAACAGTTTTCTCCCAGTTAGTTCATAGGATGCTCTTTTTTCATCTCACATAAGATGTCCACATGTATTATCCTTTGCAAGACAGAAGAGACAGAACTTAAATGAAATCCAGTCTCAAACACAATGGGGATGTTCTAGCGAGCATGGTGGCCCACCCAGATTTTGGAACTCTCTAGTTTGCAGTCTGAAGAACATGCATTGGTATGGGAAATGTAAATTTTGACTAAATAACTACGGCCAAAACCTTGCTGCTATGCAAGCTGGTGTAGGGGGCCTAGTAAACTCTTGGCATCACTTTCACGCAGCAATTACAGACCCAGAGGTTTAATCTGGCTTAATATCTCTCAAAACAGATGACAAACATCAAAGAGAACAGATATCTGCTAATTAGGTCAGCTGCTTTGGACTCTGGAAATGGGTTGTATTTAGTTTCCTACCCTTCCAATGACTTGGTTTTCAACCTCTTGCAAGTCACCTAAGGTGTCCTAAGTCACTTTTAGGTCATTTATATGTATGCATTCATTATAGATGTCAAACTGTCTTAAAGGCACATCTCACTTGCTGGCAGCGTAATTCCTAATACTAACACTAATTTTGGCAATCTGATGTTGCCACACTGAGAGTGTGTGATCTTTTGACCTCTTCCCCACCCTTGGATATTAACTCAAGACCATGCTGATTGAGTATGGAATTGCTACATTGTATAAGATGTAGAACTGATTACTTGCTTGAATACATTGAACAGAATTTAGGAGGAAACTGGCTAGTTTGCTATAGGATCTTGGTGTGAAGCAACAGAACCGAAGAGTAATTCTGGATTAAAGAGAACATAGTAAAAAAGTGCTGCTATGATGAAGGACACCACTTCCCTGTTTGAGGACCAAAGAACAGGAAGACACATAACTTACCAAAACATAAGACTGGGAACTATCACTGAAGAATTTTAGGCTGTCATTTCTCCTCTGTTGGGACAGGATCCAGACAGCAGAGGTAGTACTGTCTTTGTCTGAAGATTTCCAAATTTCTTTTAAAAACTCTTCCAAAACAGCAATTTCACAAATCATCTTAGAAGTGCCACAGATGAACAGAATTATTGCCTGTTAGGAACATGATACTTACTTGCTAGGAAAATAACAAAGTGAGAGTACTAGCAATTCTAGTTGAATATTTCTGGTGTATGCTGCCGCCTTCATCAAAACCAGAGAAAGTACTTTGTGGGAAAGAAAAGAAGGAGGAGAAGAAACAACAGAACAAAAAGCTTAGATGTTAATGTGCAGTTTTCTGGTTTGTTTTCCAAGAGACTCAAGCATGATTAAGCTGAGCAGACATTCCTTGGACAGAAGGCAAACTTTTATAACCAGGCAGAACACTGACATTCTGGAAGAAGACAATACTTTTGAAAAAGAGGCTTTGAGTCTGCATATGACATAACAAATGACATTCAACCCTCTATGGTGACTTTTTAAAAACTTTGACAGGTCAGCATATTTTGAGTTCTGAATAAAGGTGTAGCCATATAGGTGCACACACAAATATACACAAACACTCAAATATTTTGTTTTGTGGTACTGTTTGTCCTAATTTTGTTAAGTCCTCTATCTGTAGGCTTTGCTGTGTGCCACACTTACTAAGAATTCTTTGCCCAAGGTATTGAGAATAGTTGAAAAACCTGTCTAGGTGCCTTGAATAAGTACAATTCACGTATGCACCTTTGTAAGAATGCAGGTATTTTGTAAATTCTGTTTTGAAAGGGGGCTGAACATGCCCATAAATTTACAAAATTATCAACATTTGCTCATATCACAGCTTCAATCCACTGTTCACGGCTGGAATAAACTGCTTCCACCCAAGTAGGTAAAACTGCTTCGGTCTGTTCTCAGATGAATGTTTTCTGCTTTATAGACTCCATTGGCAGTAATTAACATAACTAAAGATATTTGCATCTGGGTTAGAAGTCTCATTTCCCCAGTCTTTCTGTAGTCAACAGAGAAGCAGTTTTATCTAATGGGTGTTGCAGACTGTGTTAGTTAACTGTAGTGACTATCTAGGAAGTTTAGTGAAACCAATGTCCTTATTTAAGCAGAACAGCCATATGCCTGCAACTGGGCTGTGTGAATTCTCCCCAGTGTTTGTTTTTTCATTGAAACATGTATTTCTTCTTCTTTTTTCCCTTTTCTTTATTTCATACTGAAATATAATTCCTTAGTGGTTACACAAATGTAATAGGACCTCATTATGTCCAATTTTCAGGGATAAGGTATTCATGAAAAGGATGTATCTGGAGTATATAAGAGAGTGTCAAGTTATATTTTAGGAAAGCTACTCCTCAGGAAGTACCAGAGGAGAATGATTTGAGAGAAGGCATCAAATAAAATTCTTACGTAGGTTCCATAGTAACTGGTTATATATTTCTTTTCTTTTTACCCTGCCAGACATCAGTAAGCTTAACAGCTATCCACATTATTTTTGAGAAGCCATCAAAAGCCATCAGCCAAGTAACCACATTATCCAGATTAGCTTCCCATCAAGAGAAAAACGGTAATTGAACCATAGAGTTGAGAATAATTGAGCCAGGATACTGAGGGCACCTAGGCAGTGAATAAAAACAACACAACTAATTGGTAGCATTGTAAAAAATCAAATTAGAATAAAATATTTTTATTAACTGAGTGCAACTAAATACTTGACTGCTTTAACCACTTCTAGTGAAACATATTGTTGATTTAGAAAGTTATGTAATAAGTCTGTGTTAAAAACAATTTGCCTAATTATGTTAGGCTTTAGAGTCATAAGAAGATTCAATGGTATGTTTTTTTTTTTCCTTCCTAACATTAAAAGCTTCTGAGAAATATTTAATTGTAAATGAAGGACAACATCCAAAATATTATGTATAAGATCAGTTATCTTCAGCTTTTCCTAACAAGCTGGTCTGATTTTCAGGTTTGTATTGGCCATGGGTAAGAGTCATGTAAACCCCAAAAGTCTGAAAATCAGACCCCAGAAATATACTGAGGTATTGAGACAGAGCAAGTTAAAAATTGTGGATGAGATCTTTAAAGAAGTGCAGGAACACTTTGAGTGCTTTATGGACCCAGTCATTCAATGAAAGTCAGAGCTCTGACTTTTTTTTTTTTTTTTCTCCCCCCTAAAAACTGCTTTAGGAGAAGCAGACACCTAAAAGTAAGTCTGACCAGTGGGTGCCAAAACCTCTGAGCTCATCCCACATGTGCTGGCCCTTGAAACAGAAAGAGTGGGGCGCCCTGTACAGACACACCCCTCTGAGAGCACAACAATGTGACACCAGCAGACAAACGATGTGGGTACCTTAGCATTGTACTGTGTCACCACTAAATTAGCAGTGGCCGAGTCAGTTTAGCCCTGCCAGCTGTGTTGAGATCCTTGCCAGATGGAGGCCCTTGCTGTGGCCTGGATGGGTATGTCTTCAATTGGAAATGATAACCTGGGAACCCATCTTGGAGTGAAGTCACTCCTCCAGCTCTTCCACCAAAAGAAGGATGCCAAAATGTTTCCTTTCTTTTGTTTATTTTCTTCTTCTCATGTAATGACTTGGTCATCAAAGCATCAACCTGAGGTGTAGAAGATCAAGATTATATTCTTTCTTTTGTCTGAACCTGCCACTTTCACATTCTACACAGCTGCTAAAACCAGGAGGTGAGAGAGTGCATCCCAAATGGATGCTCTCCATCCTTCTTCTTGAAACTGTAATGACCAAATAGTTATTGACCAAGAGTGTGAGCACCAATCTCCATCCTATTGGTTAGGATGTGTGAGTTTTATCTGCGTATTAGCCACTGAACCAATTAAATCTTAATTTAGAATACTCGAATATAAATTGAAACAAGGACTGAAATACAGATCTCTGTCCTGTCAGGTGAATTTCCCTAAACACACACTAGTCTAACAGAGCCATAATCACTCCTCAGCTCTGGCCCAGTGAATATTTAATTATTCCATGCAAATATAAAGACTGAACAGAATAGGGCTGAGAATGTCTTGCCACAGAGTATTTTATATCTTGGTCACTTATATATTCACTAAGAAGGCAGGAAATGCAGTTTGAAGTCTCCCTAGGCAAGTGCGGTCACTGAACTTGCATCTTTCACATCTTGAGACAGATCTTTGCCACTAATCTACTCTATAACTTGAACACTAAACCCCAGACATTATTTTTTTGTGAAGTCTAAAGAGAGTATATTCTTTGAGAATATCTTGACTGCAGACCTTGAAGGTGAAATACTATGTTGACCCCTGTTGGGTTTTTGTACATAACTGCCCAGGACTTGTGGAATTCTAGGTCTGTGCAGGGTTTTTGAAAGCACACTAAGATACCCATAGACTTGTTATGTCTCATAGGCCAAATATCTGTGGAGGTAGAATTAAAATTGTGGGCTTTGGTGTTGGGTAGACATAGGTTCCAAAGTCTTTTGGTAGTGCTAGTCCTTCGGCTGGTGTCAGCTCACTAAGGTGTATATTGTACACCAGACACTAGAGCTGTACTGTACACCAGTCCTCTTAATACTGGAACAGACTCATGCACCAATTTGAAAGTAAAAAATGTTTGTTTCAAATATGAGTCTAATACAATTGATTAAATACACTAGATGAATGTATAAAATTAATGTTACAAGGATATGAAAGGTTATTTATCAAATACTGAGTAATTAGAGTAAAACATACTTACAAATTAATCTGATCATAAAATAAAAGCTCAGCACACATCCTAATTGCTGATAATAAACTGTGATGACCTGTGCTTCCCACTCAATCTGGGCAGTGTTTTTAATATAAGAGGAAATAAATTTGGTCTGCTTGTGTTTTCATTTATATGTGTGTAAAGCAGGAGACATTCCATTAAAAATTATGAAGAAAAGTCAGCAGTGGTTTGAGAACAGAACACGATCCCTGAAGTGTTTTGCTATATCTCAATCAGCCTTTAGAAGAGGTAAGTGATAAAAGGATCCCCCTTGAATACTGTTACCCTTCGTTAATTCTTCTGCATTATTGTTACTTCAGGTGCTGTCAGAAGAAAAGGGATGTAAAGAAAAATGTAACTCCAGGCCTGCACCAGTAAAAGGTATTGCATAAATATGGGACATGAAAATGAAAAAGACTCGAAATATAATAGAAAGACAATGACATTCTAAAAAAATACCTTTGACTTAGGGACAGGTAGTCTAAAATTATACTTGGATAAAAATATAGACACGTTTTTGTCAAATACAGTAAAAATAGGTTTTCATACCCTTAAAGACAGATTGTTCAACCTCTGTATTATGAAACGAGGATGCTAATCATCATTGGCTTCAGCAGAAACTTCAGTCTGAATGAAGGGTGACAAACACCCCTAGGTAAGAACTTGCCTTTCTAAATGTTCACCAGTGGAGTATAGGAGCTGCTTTCACTTCAAACAAATATGGTCCTGGCACAGGTACAAGTCTTCCTTTCAGGAAAGCTTTTCAGATGACAAGTGATTTCTTTGCAAATGGGCATGCAGACAGGATAGTGTATCTGACACATGCCTTTTAAAAATCAAGCAAAATGCACATATTTTTTCTGGCATATAAAAAAAATAGTTGTCTAAGAAACAGGTGGATGATCAGACACCATTGCTAAAATCTGAAATATCTTCATAATTTTGGGCTTACTTTAGCCCCCAAAATGGCAAGAATCTCTGACTCATAAGAATAAAAAATGTTGTGAGATTTGTCATTCTTTTTAGCTAAAACCTCATTAAAAATTCTGTCTTTAAACTTACTATATTTTATGGTAAGCTTCTATGGAGAAAGTTGTACCTTAAACTTTATGTAAGAAGATTTCTTGACAGATGGTGAACTCTTTCCCACACAATCTGAAATGCATCAAAAAACTCCAAACTGGACTGTACATTGCATCATGTTATTAGTAACCAATAACGAACTACATTGTGCAGCATAAACACAAGACGGCAATATTATGGCTGGTATCTCTTCCTCAACTCTTTCTGAGTTGTAAATTGTGAATGAAAGGAAGACTGATATTTTCCTTACTTACTTTCCTTATTTAATGTTTCCACATTAAATATAGCCATTGATTATGAAAGCATTTAAATGATAAAACCTAGTTAGGATATTATGTTATGTCCTATTAAAATGTATTTGGCACTGTTCAAATTTAGTTTGCCAGGTAATCTGCTCTAATATTAATCTCTGATGTACTACGGACTCTGTAGTGGCCTTGCTTGGAATAAAGTATAACAAATTTGCCAGGCTTTGATTACATATTAACCAGTGGCTTGAAGAACAGATACTAATGGAGGTGATGAGAGCTTCTTAAACACAGAAGTTTCCAAATACATAAAAATGATCCAATAGTTCGGAGATCTCCTGTAACTCCAGAAATATTTTGAGAAGCACAGTGAGATGTTTGCCAAAGATTTAGACATTGACAAATAGTCTCCTTTGAGCCTGTGATTTCACTGCCATTCAGCCATTCAGCTGAGCCACTGGGAAACAGGGACTGCTCGTAAGCACCAGGGGCAGTGGAACTGTTGGACTCATTTGGTCACGTTCATAATGAGATCATGTGGCTTGGTCTCATTCAAAATATGATTATTTTTGGTTTGGGTGTGACTCGAGGTTTGAATGTCAGGAAATGTGGAAAAAAAAAAAAAAGACAGGGTGGAGGAGCACAAACTGGGAATTTTGAAGTAGAATCAGAGAAAGACAAAACAATCAGCACAGATGGCTGCATGTTAGTTCCCACTTGCTGACTCAAAGGTGAGTCTGAAAAGGATCAAAAGAAATAATACTTTTAATTAAATACAATCCTTATACATAATACTAAAACTGCTTGCACCTCAGGAGAATTTGGACCCCTGCTGAGAACATGCCATCATCTAAGCCTTATCAATGCCACTTCACAGCCACGATTGTCATTATAGCTACTTTTGTGGTTACAGTGTAGATACCGCATAGACCAACACGTAGAACTTCTCTGGCTTCTGTAGTTGCATCATGTCTTTCAACAACATAAAATGAGGTTTTAAAAGTTCTCACCTACCCACACAGGTGCACTTATGCCAAAATTTGGAGGCAGTTTAACATCAGCTTAATTTTTCAGAACTTACATGGGTCTTGCTGTGGACAGGCTTATTTTATTTTATGGTCTAAGAGTGGAGTCTTTTAGCTCTGGGAATCAAATCAATGGGGTGAAATTGAGCAAGTGCTTGGAGACATGCTACCAAAGTAGAGGTTTGTCTTTGTGCAATTGAGGGAAAGTCCATGAGCCAGGCACTCTAAGTGAGATCTAACTAACCAGAATGAATCATCAGGTTTTTGTGACGATAGGTAAGCACATAAAAGAAGGAAAAAAAAACCACAAGAAGAAAAGAAACTAGGATTCTAAGGATCATGAAGATGTTTTAGTGCTGTGATAGTCATCTTTAAAACCAGATTATGACGAAATCAAATAATTTGAGGGAGATTTGGTCTGATTTGAAATTTCTTTCCATAAACAAATATCTTTACTTTTTAGCCAGGTGTTTGGCAGTACATCCACTGAGGGAAAAGTCAGAGTTGGCTGATTCGCATTCTGTGGTGTTACACATTATTTTGGCAGTCCAAGGAGGTGTTCTGGTTCATTGTGTTTTCTGTTCTTCACCTATTGCTGACAACCTGTGGTGGAAGGATTGGCACAAGTCCATTGCTTCACAGATGGCAGCTGACGCAGTGGTCCCCCCATCCAGAGGCACTGACGCAATTACTTCTACTAACCACTCTTTTCATCAGATAATGTTGTACCTCTCTTGCCAGCCCTCCTCCACCATTCAGCAGATAACTGGCTGAATAGCAACAGAGAGGAAAAAGCAAATGGTCACCAGCAGTACTGAGTGTCATTGACAGGCATATCCCTAGTTCTTATTGCATCTTTAATTTTTCAGCCGTTTTCTCCCTGCATGGTTACGTGCCAGATGAATGTGCTTCTCCAGTGCTCCACTGCAGAACTGCAGCTTGACCTGCACCATGACCTGCTTGGTCTGGAGCAGAAATGAGATATGAAATGTCAAATAATATCTGCATTTACAGCCTCAACACAACTAAAGCCTGCAGGTTTGTGGATAACCATAACCATAAGAGAATGTTTTTGCTTTTCTAGTGGCTCCTGTAAGTGACTGCTGAGGCCCTTGGAGGTGGATGTAGTGGGCACAGGGCAGGATCCGCACCAGTCCACCCTGCTCTCTGAGGTGAGCTAGGCACAGCTCTTAGGTTTTTGCCATCACCTACTACAGACTGCTGTGGTTTCGGCAAAGTCATACAACCTCAAATGTACTGACATTAATGCAGATCACTTCAATTAATAGAGATAACTTTGCTTCTGTTGGCAACCTGTCATTTAGGCAGAGTGTGGGAGGGGGGAGATAGAGAGAATTCCATTGACCTGTTTTTTGAAGCTGCTTAGACCTTTTTCCAAAGAAGTTACAACTTGTCATTGACAAATGATGTTCTGTACATCCCAGCATTAATTATTTAAATTCCATTAACTTAATAATAGTATGCAATAAGTCTGCCTGCACACCCTTTTAGCTTTTCTTCTTTTTATTAAATTGGTGTTTTGATTGATTTGGGTTATTTTAACACAGACTAAAAGTGGGGTTTAGGCCATGAGCCTGCAAAAACCTTAGCACCCTTTATAAACGTAGGATAATATTTTTTACCGTGAGTGAACCACAATAAAAACCCACGTCTGAAAAGGAGGGATCCCACTTGCTCTTCCTTACTCTTCCAATTAATCCTCTTTCCTCCCCTGGTCTAGAGTCACTTACTTTATTTTGATCCTAAAAATCTTCACGCCTTTGGAGAGCCAGTTCTGTTCACCAGTCAAACTGGTGAACCGTTCACCTATTTTTTTTTTTTTTTTTTCTGATGGCTTTCTTTAGCTGGGTTAGTTTTCTACCAGGTTACTTTTACATCAGGTTAATGAGCTGAACTGACTTGCTGAGAGTCCATTGACTGGCTGAGATGATCTGGATAGGCAACAGGAAGGTGCAGTTCAGGGGTGTGGAAGATAAGTAAAAAGGGCTGACCTGGATGTCTCTCATTTGGCTGTGCCAAGGCGTTTGCGCACGTTGGTCACAATGTATATAGCTTCATACTTAGTTCTCAGAATTAATTCCCATGAATACCAGCAGTATTCAGTACTCATCTCAACTTACCAGTGGGATCCAAGTATTTTCAAGCTGTAGAGAATCGCTGCTCAGCGTAATCTTAGCAAATTCTTTGCTAGCTATTATAATCTGCAAATGCTTAAAACAGCAAGAGAAATGAAGGGGCTCTGGCAGAAGCAGTCGGTTGGGCTCAAGGGCAGGGCTGAACCTAAACTCAAGCAGGAACCAGGGATGTTCTGGTCAGAAATGGGGACTTTTATCAAGAGAAATCATACTGGTTTTGGTGTCTTAGTGAAAAGTCTGGCATAGACAATGAGGTAAGCAGCTTCCATACCAAATTCTGCATTCCTATAGAGTTTCCCCATCCTGATTTTTTTTTTTTTTTTTTTATATCTAGAAGTGCCCCACGTATCTCTGGAGTTGGCTATTTTATATTTAGGGGACTCAATACATGATAGTGCCAAAAATGCCAGTCAGTAAGTTAGAAAAAGAAAGCGTGTTTCTCTCCCCCTTCACTGTTATAATTTCCCATGAGTTTATCTTTACTTATCCCTGAGCAAATGGTGCATTTCTTCCCACTAAATGATGGCCAAATTGTATTTGCTTGGCACTTCCGAAGTTTCCAAGCGATCATATCAGGTTTAATAACAGTTTATGTTTAAATGTATACTGAAAATAACTGTGCTCATGCAATGTCTGGTGTTGATACAAGATTTACCCTAAGGCTGGAATCTACCCTGTTTAATTGTTATTGATACAGCTATTGACACAACTGACCACAGGATTCCCTCATCATCTTCACCCTGGCTTTCCTGACTGCCTTACCTTCTCATTTTTTTCCTACTGCCATAATGGCAT
This sequence comes from Platalea leucorodia, assembly GCF_965183815.1. Classification (NCBI taxonomy): domain Eukaryota; kingdom Metazoa; phylum Chordata; class Aves; order Pelecaniformes; family Threskiornithidae; genus Platalea; species Platalea leucorodia. The sequence goes on from NC_138823.1 coordinate 16,454,913, forward strand.
TTCTTATGGTGAGTTCGCCCCTCAGCTTTTTCTGTAAGCCTATTTTCCAGTCCTGTCCTTAAAAAAATAGCAACAATAGTGAAAAAAAAAATCCTGGGCGGCCTCATTTCTCATTTGGCTCAATTCAAGTGTGTTAAACTCAATATACTAAGCTCTGTGCAGAATGTATAGAGGCTGATTCCTGCCCAGGTTAATGTCCCAGCTGGGAAATTCAAATGAAAAGTGGATTTGACTACCAGCCTGCTCAGAGACTGCTTTGGGAGCATGCACCTGTGCAGCCTTTCAAGGTGCTATACAGTGCAGCTTCTTTAGATATAGTTTGCCTACCTCCATAGTATGCTCTCTTGAATTGTAAATACACCTCCATAGAGTCATACCTGAAATTGAGCAGCTCTTTTTAAAAAAAAAAAAAGTCAAACCTTCCCTGGCCTTAGGATCTGCAACTTGACAATGAGAAGAAAAATATGAGCGTCCACTTCAGAAAACTGTATTCCTAAAGTATTGCAGGAAAGTTGTTAGACAGCCATGATTTAATAGCCTTATTTTGTTTTCAGAAGTGACATAACAAATGTCCTACTACTTGCATAATAGATAACTAAAACACAAAGATAAATGAGCAGGTTTTAATTTTTTTTAATTAAATACTCCCTACAAATATAATTATTTTTTTTAGCTATGACAAAAAAAAGCAAAACATTTTGTATTATACATTTTGCAGTCTTGTTGGAGTAATTAATTTTGAAAGTAAGAAGGTCCATTAGGGGAAAAGTATACACTGCTGTATTGCTTGTAGCATAAACAGACCACTTATTCGTTACAGTCAAGAAATACTGCTTTTTGGAGGGATTTTCAGCTAGGTGAATTATTTATTTGTTTCTGTCAGTAATTTGTTGGATACTAGGGTGTGGATCTTTTTGACAACGCACAATTCGTGTTATTCATAGCAGTGATAACAGCCCACTGGTTTATCCCTGTCACAGTTTTAAAGTTGATAATATTAAGATTGTGGTGTACTGTTTTCTTGTATTCAGCTAGTTTCAACCTGGCCAAGAGTTTTTCAGTAGAAATGCTGAGGTTTAGTCTAAATGCATTACCTTGTGTTGTATCCCACATCGCACCCCCACTCGGGGCTTCCTTGGTTCCTGGCTGGAGGGAAGATGGGGGGGTTGAAAGTCGCTGATCTTTGCCTGAAGAATCCTAAAAGTTTTGGTGGGGGCTTGTGCTACTGTTGTGGGCAGATGAGCCCAAGGCCTTTGAGAAGCCCTGTAGAGCCAGACAAGCTCCAGAGGAGCTGAGGAGGGACTGCGACCCCTGAGGCACAATCCCTCATGCAGATCTCCAGCACACAGGTTTGCGCACGTAGGCTGCACCATCCCTCCGGTGCATCCAGCCAGTTCTGCAGGCTGGTGCAAGGGTAAGTAAGTGGATTAATGGTCTGGCTCTTTTTCACTCCTCTGGGGTAACTTGGGAAGCCGGGAGAGAGCAAATCTACTCTCATGACAGGACTTGCCCATTATCCACATTGCATGAGGTAGCCACAGCCCACTTCTAGAGCTCCTTCAGCACAGATACAACCCCCTGTTCGCTCAGGCTGGAGGCACTGGTCACGGGTAGGACCAACCATGCCACAGGTCATGATTTCCTGAGGCTGACTGTTCTTGGCCAGGGCTGATATCTGAGGCTCAGCTACAGCTAAACAGCTTGCCGTGGGCTGACAGCCTCTTTGTCATGGTGCTCAGCCTGCTTTAAATCAGCTCTCCACTGTGCAGTGTAGACACAGACATTTTATTTTCCAGAGGGAATATGTGCTTCTGTATCTCATCTATGGGAAGGATGTACTAGGAAGGTGAGGCCTCCAAACTTTTCTTCCTTCTCCCCAGACTTCTACTAGAACAAGACATACTGTGGACTGTTAATATTTTGCGACTTTCTCTTTTTTTCCTACTTGGGTGGCTGATTTAACATCTTGCCTAACAAAATGCTAGGCATAAAAAATAAATCTTCACAACGTCTTTCCTGCACCTAATAAACATCCAAATGATTGAAGTTTTAAATAACCTAAGAAAACTGAATTCATTTCTTTAATTTGCGCTTCCAAGGGAAAGGAGTGCCTTTGGGTCCTTGGCAGATAGAACATTAGTCTCTCTCTTTTTTCTTTTTTTCTTTTTTTTTTTTTTTTTTTTTTTTAAGTATGAAGATGATTTAATCTTTTTTCAGGTTTAGAAAAGTAAGCTCCTACAAGTAGAGGTAGGAAGTTCATAGGGAAGTCAATCCAGGCTGTGTTCTATGGCCCTGAAACTTGCAGGCCTGGTAAACGGAAGATGACCATGCAGTAAACTATGCAAATATACAACAACAAGTTAAATATTAAATGATATTTAAATTAGAACATAAATATAGCTATGCATAATTCAACAGGAGGATGCCTTTGCAGTCAGAACAGACAGGAGGTCAATGACCCTTGATTATAGTTCTTTCAAGTATTAATATTACGTCTATATAATGAAGTCAGTCGTTGCACAAGGTATATTCTCATCCTGGATGGGGAAATAGGAGCATCATCCATTTTGAACACATGTGCAGAGCATGTGGTTTGAATCTCCCCTATGCGTAATTTGATGATTACCCTTCTCAGCTTTCCACATTCTTATTCAAAGTTTGCTAATGTTATGCCTTCGATTAGAAAGGCTATGATGAAAATATTTCATGCCTTGCTCTAGCAATGCCAACTAATTCTAATCCAGGTAGAATTTCCTTTTATCTTATATATTTCTAACACACCTTTCTTACAACAGTATCAAGGAGCTTCATCAGTTTTTCAATTTGCTTATCCAGCCCATAAGCATATCTTTTATTGCCGCTTTTGCTGTGTTATAAATAATCTGCCCTGAAGTTAGACATATTGACACTATCTGGTCTGCAGTGCACAGAAAAGGTCTGTATTTTTATGGCTCAGCACTCAAACAGCTGAGAAGCTGTTAAAACATATTCCATTTTACAGTAATTCATTTCAGCCCTTGACAGATTGATTTCCATGGGGTTATTTGCTTCTTTCTGCACCCTACTTCATAACAATGCTTACTAGAATGATTTATTAACTCAGTGCCAAATTCTTTGATACCTTAATAGTTAGATTAACTTCAGGACATGAGGCTAAGTTATTTTTTTCCCAGGTGCTTGGGGTGATGCTTTTCAATAATGAATGAATAGGGTCATGAACTAGTAGCACTTTGGTGCTTCTGTGTGCCAAAAATATGCTTTCTCTAGGAGCATTCAAAGCAGACATAAACAAGCTGGATAATAGCTCCTATTAAAAATAATTTCATTTTTCTATGCTTACCAATGAGCACTCAAACAGGGCATTTAGTGTGCAGATTTCCCCCATACCACTGATTTTTGGCTTCCTCACTTATTAGAACAATATGAAGTCACCACAGAGCCAAAGTGTCCATGAAATCAGAATAGGTTAAATAGAGCTGTGTGAATAATCGCTTTTGCACTTCACTGTTGAACTGGAAAAAGGAAAGGTTGTCTTACAGAGACCTGAAATGATTTTTTTGTATTCTTTTACTGAAATGAAAAATAATTTGTTTTAGTTCAAGCAAAACTTGCCATCCCTTGTTTTATTCTCCTTAGTTAAAAAAATGTAGATTAATTTCTTAACGAAATGTCAAAAATAAGAAATAAAAGGGTTGACTTTGGACATAGCAAACCAAAACATCTACATTTTTGAAAAACAGCTTTTTTGAAATAAAAAAAATTGATGAATTCAGGAGACCCACAAATTGTTGAAGTTAACTCAAGTGAGTTTCTGGGAAATAAAATATGCAAGCAGGAAAAAAAAATTACTCAATGGTCAGGCTAGATGTCTATGCTCTACAAATGGAGAAGAAAATTAGTTACATTATCAGAACATAACATTTATACTCCTATCTCAGGCTAACAAGTTTTCTCTCACTATCTCCCAGAAGTGCCCATTAAATGATGTTGACATATCGCTTCAATTTCCAGCTAACCGAGTGCAAACTCAAATGGCATACCATTGCCTAACCCAAGGTTTTAACATATGCATGCTGGGCACTTACAAAGAAAACTCTTTAGTAGCTGCTGCTGCACTATAATTCTGAATCACCCACATGACCTTGGTGCTTTTCCTATCTGGTCTAAGTTCCATATTGTGCCATAAGCAATGCATAGTGTAATAAGATGAACTGAAGAGTATCGATGAATGAAAATCTCAGCCAAGATCATTAGGTTTATTGAGCCCAATAAAATTTAGCATAGTGGTAGATACTGATCCTGGGCTGCACTCAGGCTAAGAATGCTATTGAAAAAACAAGAGTTAGCAGGTGAGTGAGGTGACCACAAAGTGTATGAAGATAAGCAAAAAGCTCTTGCAGTAGAGTGGAAGTACTCAGTTAAAATCATGGGACCTTGGAGGATGGAAGGGACTGTCTAGTTCAACCTCATGATCAAACCAGGTCCAACAACAGGTCTTCAGGAAATGGTCTGCAAACTTTAAGAATGTCTCCAGGGATGGAAATTCTGTCAAAGGAGCAAAGAAGCAGGAAATGTGAAATGTTTACCATATATAAAAAATTATAATCTCTCTGATAACTTTCAAATATCTATGCTAAGAATATTCATCCTGTATCTTTGTTTACTTCAGCTGCCCTTTACCTGTTCTTACCTTTCCCTTAGACTTTGCAAATGTTTATGTTTACAGAAATGTTTTAATTTTTTAAATGTTAATCAGTCAGAGAATTATCTCCTCCTTCTTTAAGTACGAAATCTAGTCCCTTAATGATGCCAATCCAAAAAAGCATCTCAGACCAGGACTGGTGTCCGTGTGAAAAAACAGAATTTTATCATGAAAGGATTTCAGTTCTCAATTTTCATTTTTTCTCAATATCAAGGAAATTTTTTATGCTGCAGAGGGCTGATGTTTGTTTCAGCCCTGGAGGGTCTTATGATCAAAACCCCTCCACCTAAAAAGATGTGTTCTAGACAAAGGAAGGTTAACCTGCAGATGGGCTATTGGACCCTACTTTGACCTTCAAAGGTTCAATCACACTTGTGGCTACTTAGCATTTGTAAAATAAAGTATATGAAAATCAAGGCATCTGGGTTTCCAGTGCAGAGATATACTGTAAATACAAATTTTCAGAAGGGAAAACAATGTCCAAATAGATATGTTGTGGTAGATATTTGGTAATGTGTAACATACCTCATGAACAGATGACTGAATGGAATACTATATATATTTTATTATCATTCCTTTGAAAATGACTGACATAATACACTACTTCCCAGTGTTGACTAAATTTTTAGGAGAGAGAGCCAAAGAATTATCTGGCTTGGAGGGGTTCTCTGGAGGTCCTTTGGCCCAACCTCCTGCTCAGCACAGGGCCTACTTACACCAGGTTGATGCTTTCTTTACTAATCTCTTCGTCTCTACGGAGAAATATGAAACTAACACGAGACAAACTGATGCAGTGCTTGCAAAGCAAGGTGAATCAACAGTCTCCTGCTCACTGTTGTGAGATCAATTTACTGAGTTTTGTTATGGTGACATTTGATATGACTGTGTTTGCTGGATGTGGATGGAAAATGAGCTGTGCCAGTTACTGTCCCTGTTTGTCACTCGTACATGCACACACACTCACATACAATCAATAATTCATGACTAGTTTGTTCCTGAAAGATAACACAGCAATTGAGTCTCCTCTAACACCTTGTGCCATGATCCATCTTCCTTTTAGCAGGTCTGGGGCATGGTATAAATTTGCTTTCTTATGCAAATGATTTGGAGGAATGATGCCTTATAATCTGCTCTGATCTCCCCTGCTCAGCTGAGTTTTCTGAAAGCCTAAACTGCTGCCAGGATGAATTGTCTTTTTGTCTTTCTAGCCATCATTTTACTATTAAGGGAAGAGAGGTTAGATTATCTCTAGGAGTGGTCATTTGCAAAAGCATGGTTCCAGAGTGCATTTCTTTCCCCTGTAAATATTTGGTTGCTATGCGCTAATTCCAGATGGCAACAGATGATACTCTAAAAGGTATTTACTAGTTACCTACCTACTCCTCTTGAGCTAGATCACCCTCTCATTCAAGATAAACTAACAGCCAAAGCTTGAATTTATTTGGGGTGGGATGAGAGAGTGTTGCCAATGTATTCTTGTCTTCAGATGACCTGATTATTTTCTTTTCAAACATGACACTGAAAATCAATCCCTGCCCTTGTACTATAGACAGGTATATCCAATAAACTAACACACAATTAATAGACTTCCCAGTAGGCACACCGCATGGTCAGGATATTGGTATTATAATTCTCTGATTTCTTTTCAGTAGGGAGGCAATCATATTGACTAGATGAATAAATAAACTCCTAAACAACTTTTTTTTTTTTTCTCAGACATTCGACTGGTTTCATAATCTGTATGGTTCTGATCATATTTGCGCTCAGCGTAAACACTCCGATTTCTTGAAAATTCCTGACTAAATGTGGAAGGAACATGATGCAGCCTAAAGACAGATATTTCAGAAATGGGTTTTCTGTTTTGAGGTATCTACTTTTTGACACTTTGTCGTGTTTTTCAGAGATAAAAATGACCCCTCTGATTCTGCTGAATTCGTGTGTTTTTTTTGGGTGAGTTCCTGATTTGTTTCTGGTCTGGTATTTAAAGCCAGAGATACCCATAACTGGTAACCACTTCTAAAAAAAAACACCTGCCTGGAGTAGCTGTCACTGAAGACCATGGATACTTGTTCAGGAGTAAGCTTACATGCAAGCAAACCAACTGCCCTCGTTTTGTACGTTAGAGGCAAATGCACTAATTGACTCTATTGTGTTGCATCTTATTAAACCCAGTTGACTTTCATGCACAGAACAGCTACAGAATCAGATGCTGTGTGCATTTAATTAATTAAATGTGATTATTTTGATTCATAGAAAAAAAATGCCCATCCATTGTTCTGGGTGTTTTCACGTTAAACAATAAAACATTCTAGGGCTTTTTTGCTCACCCTTTTTAACGGAGCTGTTAGCCATTAATGGGCATCACAGACTGACTCACTCATGAGGGAGCATTTTGTTAATGTAAAGTACAATCCTGTTCGAAAGGTCTGGTCTGTGGTTTTTATTTAATTATAAAAAACCTATATTATAGTTCCAGGAGGAACTAAAGAAGTAAAAAAAGGGTGTGGATATGGGTGTTGGTATGCTTTTAAAGCTGGTTCAAGCAGCCTGTGTAACTTTGATTTTTCCTTTCAGCATTTTAATTTACATTAGTTGCTTATAAAAGCATTTGATTAAATGAGCCACTGCTCTATTCTTATACTCATCAGTCAAGTTTGTCTTGCTGTGCTACATTTATGTTGTGACTCAGGCCAAACTGTCCTTTTCAATGTAGAGAAAAGGAAAAGAAATACCACACTGCCATAAAAGGCTGAACTGGCTTGTGCTCCTTCGGTATTTTGTTTTCTGTGATGGGTTTGACCATGGACTGAGACAGTCTGTAGGTGATTTTGCTCTGCCTCCTCACCTAGCTGAGGCACTCCAGTTGGTGGTCTCATATCAAACAAAAATCTTTTTGAAAGCTTACATGTAAAATCAGCATCAGCTTCTGCATACTGGGCTCCTCTTGTCCCCTCACTGAGCAGCTACAGGAGACCCCAGAAGGCACAGGGCACCTGGGAGAGGGGCAAAGCAGCCCCATCCCCACAAGCACAGTCCTTGGTAGGCAAAAACTAGGCTGTGAATACTGTGACAAAGATCCATTCAGACCTTTTAGTCATAGCCTTGACATAGGTCAAATAGCCTAACAGCAATGGTTGGCTTCGTATTGGTGGCCTGGAAGCGAGGAAGAAAATTGGGCAAAACTATAGAGTCATCAGGAAAACAGATAGATACCCTGTTACTAATCCCAATACCTAGTAAGGGTTTATAAATATTATTTTATGTCCTGAGAATGTAATAATTTATGTGCTGAGGAGAAAAAAAAGCTTCTGTTCTTTTGTGTTTAGCTCTGAGCTGTTCTGAATGCCATGGGGAGAAAAAGGAGCCCAGAGCTTAACTATTTATTATTAAATTGGTTGTACAGATCAAGATCATGTATGTTGCAGCATTTTGCCTCAAAGTCATTAAGTAAGTATTTTATTAAGAACTGCCCTATGTGACACAAAGGTCCTGTCATTAGGTGTGTACATATTACATTGAATAGCGAGAAAGGACTTAGCTTACTCATCAAGTTTTTCAAATTAGGAATCTCTCTCTCTCTTAAAAGGGCATAAATGTTATCTTTAAAATGATCCTTTTATAAGCTTCTCAGGGATTTCTTTGACATGACAGCATAGTTTCTCAGATTTTATTTCAAGATAATGTGGGCACCATTTTAACATCATCCTGTTAGAAATGGTTGTTTTCTATGGCCTTGCACTGGCCAGAGGTTCTGCTTGGATTAGGGGCATCATCATCCTCCCAAGTGGTGCTGCAGCCCCATCTGAAACAGATTGAGGTTTTATTTCATGATACAGCAGTGAGACTGGTACATAGGAGGGATATGAAGAACCAACACGTCACATAAGTGTTGTTCAGTCTTAAAAAATGAGATTACCGTAGCCAATCGCCAATATCTCACAGGCCGTGAGACTGGGGTGGGCTCTGAGGAGGATTTTGAGGTTAAAACAGTTACCTGGTGCATTTCATTTGTGTAACAGTGAAAAATCACTTATACCTAAAGAACATCTTGAATCAAGCTCACCAGTGGACCTTTACTGCATCCCACGGAGAAACAAAACTATGGGCTGGTGACTTTGTAACGACCTCTATTTCAGCCTCAAAATTTGTATTACTGCTCCTCCAGCAAAACAACTGGAACTTTCATGGAAACTCTTTCCTCTCCAGCAGTTTAGTAGGCTGCTTTACCAATCTGCAGGGGAAAGAAGGAGGCAGAAAGACACGATGTGATTTATTACCCTTTAAACAATAATTGGAGTTCCAGAAACTGCCACTTAAGATCATGCAAGGTAAAATGCCTTTGCAGAGCACAGTCAAAACATGGTTAACCATGTTTTCCTCCAAAAGAAAAGCTGTTTCAAAAAGTGTCTTTGCAGAATTGTATTGTTGATCATCTCATGTTTATCTGGTTTGGGAAAAATTTTCTTCTGGCAGATGAAATTTTAAGTATTCAGAGCCATGAAGCTTCTCGATGAGGAGCTGCATAGATGTACTTTCACTCAGAAAAAGGCACCAAGTAAGAGAGACAGCGAGTTCCAGCAAAACTCTGCCTAGCACTGACAACAAAATTATACATCCTCTGCCAGGCTGTTTGCAGCAAGTAAGTCAATTTTAGGAATTAAAAGTAAAGTGAAATACGTCAGTTCTGCCTCAGTCCATCGAGTGCTTGGCAAATTAGTTTTCACTGCCGTCCAGGAGCCACCTCATCTCAAAGTCAACTGGGCACTTGTCCGAGTTATTAATGTTTCTAGATAGAGGGACAGGACACAGAATTATTTTGTTTGTGCAGAACTGACTTTAACGCTTTCCCTTATTTTTTGCCTAGTACAGACTTCCTTTAGTGGGAGGCTTCCAATATTTTTTTGATTCTGACTGGGTTGTAAAGACCAAAAAAATAGTCTCTGCTGTAGTATCCCCAATTTTCAGGGAGGCTAGGAAATGAAGAGTCATTGCAAAATACTTCCTTAGAGAAATTAACCAAGTTTTTGCAAACATATTTCCTCTGCAAGTAAGTCCTGGCTTTTTACTAAGGGTTTCCTGGGTCTCAGAAAACTCACCTATCTACATAGGTGAGGTGTTCTTATATAACGTAAAAAGTCATCTTACTCTCCCTTTTCAACACGGTTGTATACAAAATTATCCTTTTTTTCTGCAGTTCTGGATGCTATCTCTAAGTGAATAAAGATTCTTTAATGGCCACACAACAGTTGTAAATAATGCATGTAAATTCTCTGTATTCAAAAAATATCTTTGTGTCCCAAAACCTATTTGTTTTTCCCCAGTTAAATCAATTGGTCTCACTATCTACTTTTCCACGCAAACTTTATTTGAGAAGATATTTGCAACAATTTGCAACAATTTGCAGATCTGCACTTGCGATCTGGTTAGACACTTTTAAGACTGTCAGCTTCATTTTTTTGGACTTGAAAAATTTAAAGAAAATATTTATTCTAGTCACGGTCAGCTGGCATTGTAATAGTTTCAATTTCATGATAGGTCCTCAATACAGCAATATGTTCTGAACTTTTTTCTCTTTTCCTGCTGAAGTCCCAAAGAGTATTTTTAGCAAATTAGAAAATGCTTAGAGATTTTATTTCAGTGGGGTTACTTAGGGAAAACTGGTTGTGAGCATAGGTGTTTCTAAACTGGAGCCTTTAGCTTTTACTTATAACTATAATTCCTTCAAAGTATTTAGGCAGAAATGTGATTTTCAAGTTTGCTGTATACTTTTAGCTGATAGCTTACGGTATGTGCAAATGATATTAGTCTACTGATAAGATATGTACAAATGTGGAAATTATCAGATTGTGTTGAAAACTCTCAAATCCAAGCAGCTCAAACTTTGATGAAGTTAAGACTGAATTAACATCCTAACTTTAGGACTCAGTTGCAAAGACTTTAATCCAAACTTTTGGCCCACTGTTGTAATTTATTTCATCCTTAACTATTTGCTTTACTGGTAATGGCAGATTTAGAAAATCTGCTAAATTTTTCTTTGCTTTTAGGGAGGTGTATACCTTCTTACCCTAAGAGACACAAACTCAGAAATTACAATGTACCAGCAATGAATCTTCATGTTATGTAAGGAAATGCTCCTGTTTCTCTTAATCTTTTCCAAAATAATTTTGCACCTTAATTCCACAACATAGCAGGGAAACAGAATGGGGACCTTTGCAGAATAACTGGTCATTATTCTTCCTAGACTATTACAGCAAATGCAGGAGCTAATAAGGTTTACACGGTGGATTTTTGTTAAGATGTTCTTCTTTAAGTGACAAGAAGTCACTAGGAAGTGTTGGGAAGGATCCTAGGCAGAACGCTGCAGTAAAATAGGCACAGGAGCTTTGGAGTGAAAATGGCATTGGTTTTATTTTATAAAACAACTGCTGTTTCTATGTTAGAAGAAAATACTCTCTCAGGGATTTTTTTCTTCTTGTGGCTTGACAATCTCAATTTACACTGTCTTGGTTATATAAAATACTTGTTTAAAAAAAAAAGCATACAACATCAGTCTTGATATTCTTGGACATTCTTACCCATGTGTGGAAAAAGAACGGTAGTCAAGTGAGAGTGGTGATGTCTGGTAGCTAGGCACACTCACCCAAATAATCTGCCTGTGGATCAGATTCAACAGACAAAACTTAAATGTCTTGTTCTGACGCCACATTTTCACTCCAAGGCTTTGTTGTCACTGGCCAAGCAGAGTAATTTAAACTGACTTTTTACTCAGCATCCAGCTTTAAATTGTAGCTTTACAACCCTACTGTTTGATGATATCACAGGACAGAAATATAACCTCTCCAGGAGATCTTTTCTTTGCAGGTTGGAAACATTATTTCAGAGATGATACAGTGTTTGCGAAAGAGGGTCCAGGGCCAAAAAATGATAGTGAGATAGGGTCAGACATCCTGTATCATAAATTCCAGGAAATGGATAGGAAGTCTAAAAGCATGACTGCAATGTACAGTAGCAATTACAGGAGTATACCAGTGCTGTGTTTACTGCTGACTCTGCTTTCTTTCGAAGGAGGTAATAGAGCAGGTACCATGGGAGAGGAGGGAATGCCCTCACTCTGCTTGTTCAAGCCCTGTATCTGCATGTGAGAAACTGCGTACCAAGGGATGCGCCATTGTCAGATCAGCCAAGAAAGCTGCTATTTTGTGTTTTTTCATGGAATGATCATTGATTCTTCCATGGATTTTAATAGCTGTTCCTGAATTTTCATCAGTGAATATCTTAAGCCCAAAATCTTAAAAATTCATAAACATTTCAGCTGAGTAGGCAGAGAAATATTTAGTTGCTGGTGCTGAGGGAACTTAGTGTTTGTCCGTGAGAGCTGGGAGATAACTCAGTGAGAGTAAAGCTGGTGAGACAGGTATCCTGTGGCTGCTTTATTACAGCCTGTAGTCAGTCTGCATTTTGCTCAGCATGATAAAATATTCTGCAGTTAATTCCTTTTTTTTTTTTTTTTTTTTTTTGTGGAACAGAAACATATTTATGGATCACTTGGTCTACTGGTGCTATTTTCTACTGGGCATTTTTCATTGCTCCTCAGTGGAGAAAGGTTTAATATTTTTCCTACACAGTATATTTTTTATCCTCCTTCAGTTCAGTCCCAGTCCAGCCAATGGCTGGGGAATGACTTCAGGCAAAGCTGTCTCACAGCCCTGCGGTGGCAGCTGGGCTGGTTGCAGGCTGAGGTACAGTAGGTTAACAGTGATGAGACAGCCCTTCATCCCTCCCTCCATGTGGCTTTCCCTGCTTGCATGTATTTGTCTCTGTATATATTGGCAATCTCCTGGAATAGTGACTCTCCTGACTGGTATGTAAAACCTTAAAGAAAGTCATTGTTTTAGCTGTAGTTCTGAATCCCAGCCGGGGGTGCTGGAAATTAAACTTGCAGTTTCTGAAAGTGTAGCAAGATCTAGGAGCCTCGCAACTGACTTTTCAAATGGATTTACCAGATTTGTATGGTATTTAATAGCTTGTGTCTTGAAAGCCATTAAATTTACATTATACTTTATCACATTACAAACAGTCATGGTTCAAAGTTACTGTTCTGCAAGAAGTCACAAACTTGGATTTGGATAGAATTTGTCGTTTTCTTCTTTTACTTTTCATTAAAAATAATTTTTGGTATATTGCTGTTGTGATAGAAATGTAACTCAGAATTGTCTTCTTCCAAAAGAGTTATCTAAGCAGCTGAGCAATGCTTTATTTGTAATAAGTTTTTTTTTGCATTAGTTTGTTCAGTGTACCCCATCTCATTTTCTGCAGCCCTTGGAAACTTATTGAAGCAGCAATACAAGATTAGACCCTTAAACAATGTCACCAAGAACATTGTATTTCTAGCGGTGCAGTCCGATGTGCAAAAGCATGAGTATGAAAATGATTCATGCCATCTATTAAAGGCTAATTTAAATACTGGAGTACTGTTTTACCATTCAGATGCTATAAATTATTGCATCTACTGTAGTTTGAGCCAGCCTTTCCAACCTGCCAACAAACTCCAACCCCAAAGGATTTTTAAAAAATTGTAATTGTCACAATAGACAGACCTTTTTTTATTTTACCTATATGGATAATAATCTTTCATACATTTTAATACAATCCGAATGAAATCTAAAAAATAAATTTCATAGTTCATCTGCTGGTTTACTGCAGAGACTGCAGAGCAGTATATTAAAAATGTATTTCTTTTTCACTGTTTCTCTTTTTATATTATCAATCAAGTAAATCAAACTTGGAATTCTAACTTATTAGCATAAAATCTCACCCAGACACAATCTGCTTGATGAACAGGCTTCTAACTTTTTGTTATGGGGATGTAAATTATACTGATATTACCAGGCAAAAAAAAAAGTCTGATACTTTACTCAGTGTTTTTGACGAAACGCTGTATCAGGTTATGGCTGTTCAAGAAATATAATGTTTTGTCTGAAAAGCACAGATCTAAACTGATTAGTTTATTAGTTGTAATATCTGTTACTCATATTTCCTGCTTAAATATTCACTGGTATAAAATAATTTAACATTCCCCTGTGCACGCACGCACACACACGCGCACACATGGATGTATATATCTTTCATGCCACAGAAGTCTGCCAACTATGTATTTTCATATGAAAGTCTCTGGATTATTTACTTCAGCTGCACAGAATATTCCACTTGGTAAAATTTAGAAAATCATTCTTTGGGCCCAATCCTGCATTTCTTGAACACCCATGGATTTCTGCAGCTAACATGAATTAAAAGGGATTCAGCTGCTTGCTTGCTTGTACCCTGGTATCTTTACATCATCTCTTATGTAGGGATCCTGTTAGATACTGAAAACATGCATCGAGGTTTGGAGGTGAGCTTCATTTGAGCTGTGATTACAGAAGTACTAAGGACCTGCTGAGAGTGGGCCTTAGCAAATCTCCATTGATTACCTGCCAGGCATGTCACTGAGCGTCTTTACACAGTGGGGCTGCTGGATTGGTCTTTTTGCGGAATTTTTAACATCTCATCTATACATCTCATCAACCTGTACAATAAGTAGATATCTCTGCCTGTCTGTCATACAAAAACTGTTTTACTTACTGGGAATCTTCTTCTCTCCTGCTTGTTCCCCTGCCCCCTCCATGGTCATCTTGGAATTAATATATAAATAATTATCGAAAGATGAATTGTACTTGTACAGATCTCTTTCTTTTCTCCACAGCAAGCCATTCCTCTGTCTATACTTTGAATTATTTAGTCTACCAGAAAAGTGTTTTTTAAACCGTTCTTGTACATGGTAAACATTTTACTTTTGGAAGAATTCAGCACCCAGAACGAAATACCTTACTGGTGCAAGTGGTGGCACTGAGCCTGCTCGCCTGCACCAAGGTGTCTCATTCTGAGCTGATGGAGTTCACAAATCCGGCCCCAGCAGAAGGTGCTGAGCACTTGTGTATCTGACCCTTGACGTTCCCAAACCTGTGGCCATCTTCCTCTGTATTCAAGGCATTACTTATCGTGTGGCGTACGGGAATGCCACCGCCAACTTTCACAGAGACAGTGTGAATCCCTTATCTTTTAGGAGGATCCCTTTGCCTTTCTTGTGAAAAGCCGCTGTGCCCTGAGAAGGATCACAGACTCAGACATTACATGTAAACCTTTATTTGAAGTACGTGAGAGATACCACTGTAATCTTCCCTTGTTCTCTGCGCCGAGGTACAGCATTCTCTGTGAGAAGGCACAGTACCCTCTAAGGGGAAATTAAAGTGAGAAACTCACTGCCTGCTGTCAATACCTCCCGAGGAAGTTTCTGTTCCTCCCCACCGTATGGGGGGCTGACTCGCAGCCTATCTCAGATGGCTGTCAGATTGTCAGTGACCGTGATAAGGCTTTCACTTACCCCAGCTGGGGAGGCTTAGAAGCAAATAGGAATTGCAGTGGGAACCAGCTGCTTATATGTCTGTGATGAGCAGGCTCACAGGAAGATTTTTACTCAATTTCTGTGCCTTGCATTATTTAACTTACCACCTGATGTTCCTGTCAAGCAGTAAATCCAGAAAATTACTATTTGCCGAGATTTTCACTGTGTCAGTTTGTGCAGATACATAAGATAGTCTCCCAAGTCTCTTGAGCATTTAAGATTACATGAAGGAATCTTAGTGTGACATTTTAGCTGGTTTCTCTTCCATGGCATGGTGCTCCAGCAGTGCCTAGAGCTTTTAATTCAGTTTTTGTTACTGCAGTCTGTAAGAATCTAACGTATATTATCCCAGTCTCTGCACAGACACGTCCTGCAGGTTGATAATAATCAGGTACACACACAGAACAATGATTGAGATAAAAATCAGTGTAACAAAACCAATTTGCCTGATGATCACAAATGTTATTAATTGATTATACGGCAGCTTTATGCTGTGATTTAAGACAAAGACAGGTTTCTATTTAAAAGACAGTGACTTAAAAATACAGCTGAGACAAAAAAAGGAAATGTAAAACTGTAATTCAAATATAACTGTGATCTAACTATACCAAATAGCGTACTTGGCAATATTACCGTATTTCTATTGCATATGGAGCTTTGTAGCCACTCACACAATGTGAGGAAAAAAAAAAGATTTTAAAGTCAGTATTTAAGTTATTTGTTAAGCAGTTCTTTATTTTTCAAAAAGAAGATGAAAATTTGCTAATACAAGTATACAGTAGAGTTTCAAGAAAACTCTTGAATTTTGATCCAGGCTTTAACATTGGCTATGTAGTGTCAGGCAAACCATTTAACCACACTGAGTCAGGCAGTGACAGTTTTATTCAGAATGGATGGTATCTGGTTCTACATTTAAAGCTACTACATCTGCAGTTGTTCAAATGTGGTACCACTGACAACATACAGTTTTCCTTAGTGTGAATGGGGTTTTAAAAAACATTTCCCCCTCTACAAAACAGGCAAAGCAACAGCTTCTTACTTCAGAGGATGTCCTGAAGATCAGTTATTTTACCATTTCCCTCCCATAAGGCTACCTTTATCCATTAGCATGTGGAATTATACATGTTACAGTTGTTCTGTTTTGATTTTTTTTTTTTTAAATAGCATTTTGAGAAGCAAGTAATAGTTCTTAATAAAGGGGGAAAAGAAGAACTTACTGCCTCTGTTGTAAGTCAGCAGTATTACTTAGGAGTATTTTTCAACACAAGTTTTTTGATGACACTTTTTCAAAGCCTCTCAATTCTGATATCATGTTTTATTTACTGCCAATAAAAACATTTCTGACCTGTAGAAAAGTGAAGCCTTCTACACATGCAGATTACATCCTCATCCTCCAGGGAATTTCTAATGTCTTGGAAGCCAGCTGCGTGATCTGGTTCTGGGAGGGATCGATCATCGGAGGCTTAGAAAACGTTATCTATCCTCTTGAAAGGAAGGGCTGGTAATTCAACCTTTCACCCTCCTGTGAGTCATCAAGCAAATAGTCCAGCAGATGGATCTGAGGTTCCTTCAGACCTGTGAGTTCCTGATGATTCTCAATATGCTCATTAACCTTGTGCTTTTGAAGAGAAACCCAGTCTGATGCCTGAAGGCTTTCTATATTGACATTTCTGTTGCCAGTAGAGTTGAAGGAAAATACCATTTGTTTTTCATGGGAAAGCTGGGAAAGGAGAAAAAAAAAAAAGGGTTGTTTTTAATTTAGCATTTATGCTGACATTTCCCATAAATGAAAACAGGAAAATAGTCAGTTTTCAAATATTAATTATATTTTTCAAAACTGGGTTTTCAGTATTAAAACCAAATATTTTCCAGGATTCAATTTTCAACAAAGAGAATCCAATTTCTTTGAAAAATTCTTGGGGTGGGGGGAGAACACACGCAATAAATATTTTCATTTACAATGAAGGCGAATTCTGTGTGTGAATATGAGTTCAAACAACTACTTAAATATCATTATTTTAACTAATGTTTGAGATTTGGTGATTTTTGAAACTTTGTCTTTCTTTCTTATCCAGCCGTGTAAAGCTTATTTTTCAATAAGAGTGTGTTAGTGGGCAACAGAAAGTTGAACCTGAATTTGCCCCTTCTCTGCACACAGCTGCAACAGAGTCTCTTGTAGAGTGTGGATACTGCAGGGAAGTCATGCTCCAAGTTTCCTTCCCTAGTTCATGAGGGGACCTTAAGATAAAGTCCAGCTGCCTGGATCAGGTATTTGGCATCCCAATGCTTATAGCAAATAGACATAATACTGAATCTAATATTACCTAGCTGTTAACCTCAGAATATGAAACACCTCTGATAAGTTGTGTCAAGAACACATGCTCTCCCTCAAAATTGTGCTCTCCCTCAAAATTGTGCAACCAGAAAAATTAGCAAGCTCTGCATACAGGCGTATACATTATTTTAATATAAACAATGGTATCATAGGAGAAAAACAGGAAAAAAGGAGAAAAACAAATGGGATGAACGATTTTGTGGAAATCCCTGCTTGGTACATGGGTCATCAAAAGTAGTGATTCACATCCTGCAAGAGCCTGCTCTCCTCCATCAACTATAGCTGAAACATGGATGCCAAATGCAGAAACTTTAGATGGCTAACGTGAGACCATACGAGGTCTGCACAGAGAGGCTGCCATATCTCTGAATCTCTGCCCAGGCTTGCTGAATTGGTGCCAATAGGGGCTGAGGGTTTGCCTAGGCTTGTTATGTCCCCTCATCCTTTTTTGTCTGGGCTTGTTGCAACTGCTGGTTTTTGTCTGGCTTAGCGCCTTTAATCTCTTCTTCCGTACAAAGTGCAGAAACTAAGACAAGCATCTATGGCCCCAGGAGGAGCTGTAGCCATGAACTAGGCCAATTTTTAATTCTGCTTTTCAAGACTATAGCTGTTTACAATGCCTGGCTATGTTAACTTCTAAAATGCATTGGTTAGTAAAGATAATGACTAGTACTGCAAAAATCGACAGTCTCCAAGTGATGTAGAGTAACACTGGGTCAGAAAGCTAAAAATAAGAATAGCACTATTTATTCTTTCCAAGGGAACAAAACAGAAAATGAGAAACATGTTGGTATAGCCTACCAGAACACTGACTTGTATAACGTTAATTTGTTGATGGTACTGAATGAAGTGCAATGTGGAATGAGCAAAATAAAAGGTTATTAACATCTCACTATATTATTTTAGAACTTGTAGCTACGTTGCCACAAACTCTTTGCTTGGGCTAATATTTCTGAGAGGTCTTAGTGAGGTTTGTGTTATCCTGCAAAGCAGAGGTACTTTCCTCTGCTTCACTTTTTTGCACAGAGGTTCTTTTCACTTTTTTCCTCTTACAAATGTCTATGTGTGTGAGAGGACCAGCTTTTTAGCAAACTGATAATGACTAGCAGCACTCAGTGAAACTGTTCCTCACTGCACATTAATCCCATGGCTTCTATGTTTGTAGCCATTCCCGCCTGCAGCTGGGAGACTCAAGTACCTGTAGTGCAAGAGAATGATAGGAAAGGAAAAATGAAGCTGGAATCAAGAGAGAGCAGGATACTTTAATAAAACAGCTCAAAGTATTTTTTAGGATTAACCTTACCATTCTGATTTCTAAATTGGATGCAAATTATTCAGGCTTTATTCTATTGTTTTATGGAAGCATAAGTAAACACCAGTGGAATATAGCTCTGCTACACAGCTGTCTTTTCTATTCATCACCTTTACCTTGTCACAAGTCATCTTACATAGTGGCAGCTAGTATAAGCAATAAAATAAAACTATAGAGCTCTTGGTCTTTCCTAGGCTAATGGATGTAAGCCCACAATTCTCACCCTGACAGCCAGACATTTGTCCCGTTTGCTCCTTCTCTTTTTTTAACACTGGTGTACTTCTTACTTTCCTGTTTCATCCACAGAAATTTCATACTATAGTCAGCACAGTTTGTGTATTACCTGATAATGGGAAATGAATCAAGCTGTGTTCTGCTCTCTGTGCCTTGCGGAGTATCATCATTACATGATAATAGTGGAGATAGATCAGAATGGCAGAACATATGTTTGATTAGTATCTCCCAACAAGGGCCCAAATTTTATTGGTATTTAATATCGGTAGGCATCAGAACAGAGATCATCAGTTTAGTGAGAATCTATGCTAGGCTTAGTATAATTATCACTACTCATAGCCTTGGGTATTGGGTATTATTATGGCGGTAGTCATGTAGAGTTGTAATGTAACTCTAGTAGCTTGCTATCTGTCTTTACTGAATTTCATTTTGCTTTATATATTTTAAATATGTGTAATATGGAAAACAGAAGATACCTAAGTGCCCAGCAGGATGATGATCACAAAATATGCTTCAAAGACGACATTCACTGCACATTTTCAAACAGCTGCAGTTTTACATCAAAATTCTGGATGTCTTTGTGTGGTTTAGTTCAACAATTTGCTAAGATACAATAGTAATTCTATCATTAAGGTAAGTTACAGAATTCAGCTTAATTGAAGACTTATTGTAGAAAACTCCCAGAGGAATGGCAAAAATAATCGCAAAACATGGATTTAAACTGAATTTGAATTTTCAGTATGTCTGATAAAACAGAAATTGAACAAAAATATTGCCTTTAAATGATTTTTTTTCCACTGCAACATCTCACTATTTCATCAGAAATTCAATAATACTTATCCTTTGACTGCAGTCTCACTCCCCATGTGTGGTATCCTTGAAGAAATTTTGCTATTATTATTATCATTATTACTTTTAGTAGTACTTCCAGAGAATATATGTTTAACCATTCTACCCCTGGGCAAGATCTCCCTTTGCACCCAGTGCTATATTAACTGAGAACAAAAAGATATCCCAGCCAAAAGCTTAGAAATCAAAGCACAAGACAATGTTGGTAGGCAAGCCAGGTAAAAGAATGAGCAACAGTCTGGCTCACCATCACATTTTGTGAGGAAACCACTGAGAAATTGTTATTATGTATGGTTTAAAATGGTTAAAATACCACACAGGCATAAAATACCATTACAGGTGACCAGGAGGAAAATGACAATTAAATGATGTGAGAAAATAAGGTTATTCTCTGAATGATGGTGGAATCAAACACATTTGCCAGGGCTGTAGAAAGAGGGATCATGAGAGGGGAAAGCAGAGACACGGGTCTGGATGCTCATGTCAGCTATTGAGAGCTTGGCACTGAGCTTGGAGGGGTGCTGCGTGAAAATGTTCCCTTGTAAACAAGCCTGGGAGCTTGTGTTGTAACGTACAGGGAATTTGCATGTAACGTGCAGGGAAAAGGCTGAAGGCAGATGAGACGCTCTCCAGTGAGGTGGGCAGTGCTGGACCTGGCCATTGTCCCACCCTTGCTGAGGACTCACTGGCAGAGGCAAATCAGTGGGACACAGATTTCTGTTGCTGCCGGGTCACTTGTTGAAAGGCCTCTGAAGAGGAATCTGCTGGTGCCATCTGTATAAAGAAAAAAGGAAGTGATCTCCTTTGCATTTGCAGAGGGAAATGAAACAGTTGTGTGCGTCATAGCTATTCCTCATTAAACTGTTTGTAAACAAGTCGTTTTTTTAATCTGCCCTGGAGTATGTCTTACAGGATAAAATGTTACTGGTGAACTAGCCACCACAATTATAAAGGGCCATGAGATGATGCTTTGCAGCATAGAGCTGATCATGGGCAATTTACCACAAGGTGAAATAATTATATTTATTTCTTGCTTAAGTCATCAGGAGGATCTGCTTCAGGGAACTGGAGCATTTTCAATGGAGAGCTTGACCAGTCAGAGTAATTGAAAGCAGTTCAAAGATATCCTGAGAGAGAAAAACCAGTCCTGGGAAATAATAATATGGGCTGTTTGTGAGTTTTTTGGGCAAACTAGCCAAGGAAAATTACTGGGTAATTTACCTAGATAGCTTCTCAGAGTGACTTAGAGCCTAGTGAGAACTCTTTATTTGAAAAAAGTACGGGGGTCTTCAGTTAGCCTAAGAATAACTCTAAGAACTTGCTCTGAGGGATTTTGTGAACTGGGGAATGTTATACTTTAGGAACTTCTTTTCTGTCTTGGGTAAACTGATTTCAAAGTGATCAGGAATGTCAAGAACATTCAATAATTTTAGAAGGGTCAGTAAGCTTGCTATGAACCCCAAAAGTGAGTGCCATGGGTGCTCAAAATGCACGTGGGCATCTAATTTCATACTAGATTCACCCAAGAATGAACATAAAAGCAATAAGATAAAAAAGATCTTTAATCTCAGCAAAGGATAAAAGGAATGATTTAGTGAGAATGTCAGGTAGATTAATTAAAGGAGTCACAGTGAACAATATTAGGCAGTAAATAACATTAGGGCATAACATAATTACCATTTCTAAGAGTTATTTATCACCAAGTAACCCTTTTTGGTCTAGGCCAGTCTTAATCCCCCTGGGCTCATGTACTTTTCTGGAGCAGACACACCTTTAATTATGTAAAACCTTAGCTTTCTTAATTTTTAGGGCTGATCTGTGCTTGGACAAGTTATTGTTCCACTTTGGTTGGATCCTTCCAGCCCTCTGGCCCCAGTCCCTCATTTCTTTGCTGGATTTTTGAACTAGAGTCTTGGGCAGCACTTGTGCTGAAGCATCATCCCTTTGTAACTCACTGAGCCTTCCAGGGCTCTCAGATGCCACAGACTGTGCTTTTCTCAGGGACTTCCTTGTGGCACTCATTTCCAGTTTGATTTGAAAAGCTTTTTTCTCTTGCTTTCCTACACCCTTTCTTCTCAAAGAGGCAGCACAAGAGAGTGCCCTGTAAGGACAAGGATGAGTTTCCCTGAATACCTGCTCTTTGTAAGAAGTAGGACATCTTTTGATTCTGAGGTAATATTCCTCTCTGCTTTGTTTTGTAGAACCACCCAAGCAAATGCCACAGGATAACCTGCACTTTTTCCCTCTACTCCCAGTGCCCAACTGTATGTTTTGCAAGTTAGAATGAAAACCATTCCCCAATAGAAAATGACTATTTGGTTCAACGCAAAATGTTTACAAATGTGGATTCTTTACAACATTTTGTTTCAAAAAAGAAGATAAAAAGGGAAAAAACATTTTGAGGTCGTCAGAAATGACCAAGGATGTTTCAGTTTTGCATTTCAAAAGCTCTTTTTTGTAACAGAATTCATTGTCTTTAAATATATATAAAAGCTTAGTAAAACATTTTAAAGGTCAAAATCAGACAAGAATGATCTGATACTAATGAGGCAATACTCTTGGATTAATCCCAAAATAAGCCTTTTAAAACTACTGAAAATTAATTCCTCAAGATATGTCAAAAATGTTGTATTTTTTCCACTTTCAATGGGTGGAAGGAAGAAGCTACATCTCCTCTTACTGGAAAACCCTCCTTGCTCTTCCCACACAACATCTCTGTAAGCTATTATGTCAGTGGACCTTCTTCACCTCTGCTCCTCAGGTTCTGGGGCTGCAATTCATCTGACTTAACTTTGATCTTTTAAAGGTTTAGCCAAAGTTTGTTGCTCAGTCTTCCTCTGCAGACACTGAAGAAAGCTGAGGAAGCCCAGAGAGCCCATACAGTTGGGAAGAAGCACTTTATGGAGAAAGTATCTACCTTGTTTTAGAAGGAGCCTAGACAGCCAGATGAAGTCAATGGGTAAAGGAGGCTAGGAGATGAACTTCAGTAGCAAACTGCTTAGTTGTAATGTTAACCATAAGTACAAAAGAAGTAATACCAGCCTTGCCTTTTCCCTCTCTGAAAAAAGAGGAAAGCAGAGAAAAGCAAGTGGAACTCAGATATGTCTGTGGTGCTTGCCTCGGACTAGAATATTCCTGAACTGAAGAAGGTGGTTTTTTCTTCTCTCTTCACCTTTTCCTTACAGTCCTCTATGACCATATAGGTATATATTTGTATACATACATTTCATCTTCACATCACAGATGACATGACATAACCTTTCCTTAGTGAAACTGAGTGAATTTCTAAAACTAAAAGATCAGTATTAATTAGTCCATTAATACAGGTGCCTAATTTATTAAGAATTTCTCGAACACCTGAATGAGAAGTAAAATTTGGTTTAGGATGCTAAGCTGACAATACATCTGAAAATTTTAGTCTTATGTATACAATGATACAACTATGCTACTTAAGTAACCTTGGTATAGTGTTCTGACTTCTTGTCTCCACTAGGCCTAAGAGCTACATTTTTATCTTACATTGATGAAGATTATAGTCATTAACATGTAGTGAAGACTGAAGGTGTAATTTAACTAAATTCTGGTAACTCAGGGTAATCCCTAAACTCCTACCCAATGTTCTTCTCCATTTGTTTAAACTTGTGAAAACTGTATCTTCACTAGGATTCTGTATTTCTTTTTACCTGGCATGTGGTCAGAACACACTTTTTTTTTCTTCCTAGCTTGGGCATAATATTATATGTGGTAAGTCTAAGTACATAGTTGAGTTTGCCTTTTATACTAGCTAAGCTAATAAGTAAATACTAAGAGAAGCTCATCTTGGTAAATTTAAGACACATTAGGAATATTCTGATCTACCTACACTATGCTTCTCACATGCCTTAATTGGAGCCTACTAGCAACATATTTAGAACACATTTAAATATTGAACTCCATGCAAGGGCTCCCAGTGCTTAAATGTTACGGCTGGAATACTTAGTAATACTGTATAGCCTCTTTTCCATATAAAGGAGCCTTGAAATGGTTTTGAATGACAGAATATTGTGAAGATAAAGGTGTGAGTGACCTGGAAAAATTTACTTCCTGTATCAAACTAGCAGTGGAAATAATTCTTTAAAGGTGGAGCAATTGAAATGAATACCATAAAAGCACTCATTAATATACTGTTGTATTTATAATAATAATCCTCATTTTATTACAACATAGAATTGCTGTTACATCAGCTGTGCTAGTTTCAACCCTTTTGCAAAATGACCAAGCCTTTGTATTAGTTAGGTAAGAAAATACATAATGCCTAGTTAATAATCCTGTTTACTTTTGACAAAAACTGTGGAGAAAGCCTGTGCTGAGGAAGGTGCTGAGCATCAGGCAAAATGACAAGTGTCTTCAGCTTCTGGTGTGAATCAGGGGCACTGAGCATCTGGCAGGTTGAGCCCTGCATAGAAAAGCAGCATTCAAGGTCAACATGTGGGGCTGTGTCACACTTCCTTTGATATTCTGAGTCCATAAATGTAGGAATGGATATGTTACTCTCTTCAGGGAGGGTTTTTTTTCCATCTGTAAAAGAGGTAGTAATATGTCTATCATTCTGCAAATATTTATTTAACAATTTTGGGCTTCATGCAACAAGAAATCTAACTGTCTCTTAAGATAAGCTGCTTGCGAGGTAAAAATATTCACCTTTCTGACTTAACTATTTCAGAGCCCCCTGGGCAAAGCTTGGAGTTTGGAGCATCAGCATCTCCTCCCATCACGAATTCTCATCACGCCACGGCAGGGAGAAGCATACTGACTTCAATGGAAAGACTTACTTCCCGTATCAAGTTAACAGTGAACCATTCCTGGAGCAAGTGAATTTGAGGACAAAATTTTGGCCTGTAGGCCAAGTTCCTTAAGACAGAAACATTGGAGGAAAGGCAAAATGCCACTCACATTTGCAGTGTGGTATAAATAAATAATATTGGCAGAAAGTGAAACTGCACTGAAAGTCATCCTTGCTTTTAGTACAAACAAGGAGCTCCCTGTGCAGCGAGCGGAACAAATGAAGCCTGGTTTCCTATGGATTTGTGCCTTGTGGTTGGATTCTCTGGTGTCTAGTAAAGTGTAAGCCCCATTTAAAAGTTTTTCTTGCATTTCAGGCACTTAGGCCATCTCTCCCCCATGGTATGAACTCATCTGAAGCCTGTCCCTAAACGGAGCATGCAAAGGAGTGCTTTTTCTTCTGGGCAGCAATGCCTTTTTACTAAACTTGTAGAATTTTACCTCTGACACCCTTTTCTCACTGACTGAGGTTGGCCAACAGGTTCAAAAGTTATGGATACAGTCATACAGACAGAAAGTCTGACAAGCATGGGCAACACAGATACACATACATATGTAGATAATGTAATGTTATCCGAGATCTGTCAGATTAATCTGGGCTACCTGCTCATTCGGTGCCAGCCCATACCTGGCCCACGTGCATGAGGTTCCCAGGAGACCAGGTGGGCTCTGATGACCTCACCCAACAAGTGTCTGTCCTGTGGCTGAATTCTTCACTTCTGGCACAAGCTGCCCTCATGAAACACCTCAAAATACAGGTGGGCCTGTCAATGCTGCCTTTTGCACACCCTTTCAATGGTGTCCCCCTTCTCTGATGCTTCCTTGTACAGAGGGACTCTGAATCTCTCCTCTCTACTGTGCTAAGACTCTTATGGAAAGCCTGAAATATGTTAATGACCACTAAAATCACAGAAGATGAGCTTTATAGGGAGTTATTTAACTCCCTTATGATGAAGACCATTTTTTTCAAGCCGTTACTACCCAGGAGTTTCTTTTGCAACATATCTTGCAAAATTTTTCACTTTTAAAAATGCGGCCTTGCTCATGGCTTCTAATGACCTATTCTTGAAATTTTAGCTTCCTTCAAATTGCAGGGGAAAAATGGAGTTCATGTGAAAAAGGAGGTTTTTTGCCTAACAGAGATTGGGGCCCTGGTCTGAAAATTCTTTTGAAGCTGTGGAGGCCTGTGCCTCCTTCTGCCAGTAAGACTATGCTGCGTAAGTGGATTGTGACCCAAAAAAATGACTCAATTGTGTAAGACAAATGGATGTTGCCAGTTTACAAGCTCTTTAAAAACAAGCATCATCTGGTCACTGCCAGTTATTAGGCAATTTAACACAACATCAAAAGAAACAAGGCAGTTACCTGATTTCTTCCATATCTGCTGAGTTAATCCAGTATCATTGCTGGCCAGTCTTAAAACAGAATGAGAATAAATATTTCAGGAATAAATTAAAAGAGATCAGTGAGAAAGGATGTTAAATGCTCCTCATTAATCTGCCAGGGAAGAAAGATTAAAATAATTACAGTTTAAAATTTTACACAGGTTTCATTAAACTCCAACCAGACTTTTCAATAAAGGATCACTGCTCAATGGCAATTGTTAGAGATGCCATCTAAGAGGGCGGATGTATTATCTGTATTTTATAGTCATGTAGAAATGTAATAACTTTTGGTCACAATTAACTAATACAATTTTGAGCTGGAATATTGATTGGAAATCACACATAGCAGCCCTAGGTGACTAAAAGATGTTGTGTTCTAATGGTGGCTGGACAGGAATACTCCGCATACTTAGTTATCAGCCACCCTGATGACTTTTGCCTAGGAAGGAGAGCAGGCTTTGCAGGCTGTTTTCCTTTTCTGCGCAGGCTGACAGAGAGAGAAATGGAGTATTAACTACATGCATACTCAATACAGGTGTACTGATGTGGAAGAAGAGGAATTTGTGTGGTTCAAGATCTGACTGCCTTTCTTCCAGAATTGGAAGGGGTGCAAGAGGATAGACAACTTTCTGTTCATGACTGGTGTTTGCCGATGGCATGGTTGGCAGTGTGTGCCTACTGCATTGATCATGCTATATTATTCATCTACTTAGTCCTTTTCTGATGAGCAAAGGAAGCCTGAAATGAAAATTTCATTACTCTGAGAATGAAGTACTGCAGATGTGAGACTGGCATTTGCAGTCCTTGTATACTGTGTGCGCTCTTACTTGGATGACATGTAGCACGTGATAGGTAAAAGTTGTTTCTAGGTCTAGAAGAGTATCCCAAGTTCTGGCATAAAAGGAGACGTATTGTTCTTCCATACCCACCATGCAAAGCCCATTTTCTTAGTCATTGACTATAAAGATTCTGGTTAGTTTTGGTTTTTTGTATGCAGCCAAGTTTAGGAAAATTCTAGCAAAGAAATAGAGAGAGAAAGCACATTTGGAGAGAAGAGATAATCACATTTCTAATTCTGTGAAAATTCTCAGAAATGCAACCTGTTTAAAGTTTTGAAGCTAGGTGAAAGCAAAGCTGCAAGTCTTTATTCTCTTTGTGAGTTGATGTGAAGTTAGGATAAGAATTTGGACACAGACCAATTTTTTGCATCTATATTCAATGGTCAACCATGGTTTTCCCTCAGGCACAAGAAAATTAATCAGGTTGGCAATATTAACAAACATTTTCTTAAATCTCTTTACTATTGTTTATGATGTCATTTGTTTTTCATTTGAGTTTCCTCTTACCCTGCTTTATTCATGTTGACATCGCTCTTCTAGTGAAATATTTCCTTCCTATAAAATTTGGCATTTAGAAGTTTTTTGAAATGCAGAGTTCCTGAAAACAAGAATTAAAATCTTTTAGAAGATTGAAACTAAGAATTACAGTATTAAAATAAATAAGGACATTCAGCCATAAATTAATCTAGTTGTACCGTAATATTGTTTTAATTTAAACCAAATAATTCTTACAAGGGCAGAACTTGCTGCCCTATTCACAAAGTAGATGAAATGATACCTACACACTTGTTGGCATACTGTCATCCTTTTTTATTATATCCTATTGGAGATTCTCTTGTGTCTTTCTCCATGTCCATGATGATCTTTTATTTTATTTCTGTATTGCTGCATTTCATTGTTACAATAAAATGTAATTAAAAAATTAAGGAGAACAAACATAAGAGTTGGAAAATCTATGTTAAATGAACAGACTTACTTATTCTTACTGCTAGTAAGGCTATTTTCTTTTCCTCCTAGCTGCCTGAACCAGCCTTTTTCCAATAAACAGACAAAATTTTGAAGTTTAGTCCTTCAACTCTTCAAAAAAGACAAAAATTGTCCTTCTTATCTATATTCCTTTTAATTTACTTTTTTCTTTGTTGTTCAGCACAAAATCAAATTTCATACAACAGTAAGAAAATACCTTTTTTTTTCATTTGCTCAAACTTAAATGAAGTAATATAATTTTTGTATATTATTTTTAAAGCACATGACAAAAATAGATATATAGATATACCCTTTGCTGTAATTATTTAATAAGTAAGTATTCTATAATTTATTTTTTAACTCCTTACAAGACTGCAGACCTGACATTGAAGAACAACCGAACTTGGCATGTTTCTGATTTCTGGTAAATACCGGCCATGCTATAGAATCCTGCTAAATTTATTGCTGTGTATTTAAAGTCACGATATAAAATGTATTTCTTTGTTTAAAGGAAAAGAAAAATGTAAAAGTGAGAGCTGGCTTTTGAAGAATAATACCAAAAGGCAGTACAAGATGAGACCTTTTTATATTTATGCCAAAGTTTAGGCACAGTAGCAAAATTCTATATAGCAGTCAATTAATTAGGGTTTCTTTTTGTGAGTGTAGAAAGTAAAATATTTAACAACATGGAGTAATGAGGTGGTAAAGGGAAGATCCCCTTCTTTCACAGAGGCTGCTAAGGCATGATTTGGCCTGCTGTGGTGTGCTGAAATCGAGTGCAGGTTCTATCCCTTCTAAGACCACACAGCTGAACCTAATTTTACCCTGTTGCAGAGACCAGGATCTTCAGTTAGCATCTACCACATCCTGGCCCCTTAATCTGTGTGTTACATGGTGGCACCTCCCACAGTAAAAGTTCTAATACTCTCACAGAACCTCAAACTAATTGTTATTGCATGACAAACATATGGAACCACAATTCGTATTTACTAGTATTAGCTGATTGCACTGAATATATTTAATCTTGTTTTCATCACTTGATTTTGTTTTTTAGTGGAACTTTCCCTGAAAGAAACGCTCTTTAAAACTTGTTTTAGGAGTGCTGTAGCTTGTATTGAAGTATGCTTTCAAAATCATATTTCTGAAAAATAAAATTTCTTTCAAAGTATCATACATTGTCAGTAGGAATGATACAGCAATAAAATAAGTTAATGAAGTTCTTCCACAGATACTTTTCTTTAGTCAGAAGGTGCCTATATTCACAGCGTCAAAGACCTAATGTAGTTGGCCTCTCTGCACTGCTTTTCTCAGACCTTCAGGCTGAACTGTTCATACAATCATCAGTCCCAAACACGTTTTACTCATTGTGAGTCAGACCAGTTTCAAAGTTTAAATAGGTGATCTTTGCTAGCTTAATTCATTTGGATGGAAATAGGTGAGGAAAAACTCACCCAAAGAGCTGAGTAGGCAGATTTTAGTGAGGTGGTTACTGCTGCTAGAATGGTGCCAAGCAGGATGGAGTAGGTTGGAAGGTAAGGCTGAGGCCAGTGCAAGTTGATCAGCAGCCAAGCCCGTAGCTTCACTGCTTATTCTGTGCACTGGGACTTAGTCGTGTGTGTCATCCAGGATCAGACAACATTCTTCTGGGACCAACCCGCTTTTTGGGTGTTTGAGGTAAAGAATGAAGTTGAATAGATCCTAATTTGGTCGTTCTAATGTGGGATGGAAACATGAAATCAAACAAACAGTGGCGTGGGTTATTCTCCACCAGTAGGAAGCCTTCAAGTTTTGGATTGGAATCTTAAATGATAGGATTATCATTGATTAGACTTATTGATAACCAGACATTCTTGCTATACCCTTGGAGTCTGGGAACATTCAGGCTTGGAGTCTGGATTTGTGGACATCTTTGATTTGATTCACACTTGCTACTTGTGTACTTGCTGCCAACATTGTTTAGATAATGCAGCACATCTGACAGGCTCTGTAGGAAAAGCATGTCAAACAATGATGCTCTTTGTTGTGGCTCGGCTGGAATGTTAAACCAGGCTTTAAACTATAGTGGAGTCAAGAAAAGATTAAAACATTTTTTAACAAAGGCTTCAAATGCAGAAATTAAGCAACTTAGTCCTTCCACATCACAACCCTTGGATCACAGCCAGGGTAACATTTACAGTGTATTGAAGGGACTCATTCATCATGCAGATAAAGAGATTTTTTGTTTTGTTTTGTTTTGTTTTAAAAAAGGGAACATATTTTCAGCACAAAATCTTGATCTGCCCAAGTGTGCCAGGCTCACACTACATGTTAATTCTTAAAAAATTATTTTATTGCTCATGGGAACATAAAAAGAAAGATATTACACTCTTTTGATTTTATACTTTTGCTCTATATCATTAGATTCCTACATCTGAAGACTGGTGATGTCACTGATTGCTTTCACCTCTGGTGTAACCCATACCAAAGAACATCAGACAATATTTTGCATTGTTTCAGGTAAAGTGCTTTTTTTAAGACATCTGATACTAATTTAAAATCTTCAAACCAGATCCCACAAAGACATACAAGCATTTTTGAAAAACAAAACAAAACAAAACAACTGTACAGGACTTGTTTTTAGAAGATCCTTTTAAAAACTATTCAAGAAAAAAGCAGCTTTCATGTAAGACTCCAGCGGTTACTGCACTCAGGAAGTGTGAATACTTGGATCACTCCACTCCAGAGTGAAGCAAGTTTCAAACCTCTGCTTTCTGCTTGTGAGGACACTGTCTTAAGCATCAAACAATAAGCTCATTGATGAAGGGAGCTTCATTCTGCTGAAGGTGATTCCTTCCATCAAGAGAAGAGTGAGCAAGACAGCATATAACTCTATCCTAGCAGAAGTGAGGCTTGTGGAGGAGTGAGGTTTGAGGAGGTTTTTTCTATAAGAAACACAAATTAAACCTTGAATTTGTGACTGAATTATACCTCAGTCTTGACTTACTTAGATGTCAAAAAATAATTTCTCAGAGGAAATGTAACATGAGAGAGAATCCATCATGTGTCTGGATAAACTAAGTAGTACTAAGATGTAGGTACTTTGATGGACTTTAACTTAATAGAACATAAACTACTCTTATTTGACTAGGTGGATAAAATTTCAAGAAAAAAATGCTTTTTTTCTTCTGTAAAGAGAAAAAGAAATCATACTCTCATTCTCAAATTATGCAAGGACAGCTAAAAAGGACAGCAGTAATATGATTATGAACACGTGTGTAGTTGTATGAGTGAAAGTGTCTTCTCCATTACAGGTTGCAGTAATATCAAAAGGATTCCTGACCACTGATTTTAAGGTTGAATGAACAGATACAAATGCATCACCACTTTCCAGCTATATGCACATGTCAATGATTGATCCAACTAGCAGGCAAAATTCCCCAGTCCAAGGTATATACACATTGTCACTTGACAGTCTTATGCGTACCCCTCTGGCTTTTCAGATGCATCCCGCTAACACAAAGCAAAGCAGACCAGCAGTCCCTCTACCCTGTACTGCAGCTGCTCGCATTCTGCTCCAGTAATCACCTACCTGCTCCATCTTCAACTTATATTCAACACTGATATAGGGCATTTTTTCCATTGCAAATGTAGGCCACAAAGACTTTTGTGTGACTCTCTCATTTATTCCCTTCTATAGACTACTGTTAGGATTAAGCGCTATGAACTATATTCATAAAAAAAATAAATCTCACAAACCAAAATCTTGTCTTTAATCATTTATGACTATGGAGTTGGACATTTCTGTCCACAGCTGAGTCTTTACATTAAACAATAGACTTATTGTGGCCTATAAAGCTGTGTGGAGAGGCCTCTGACATAGTAGTGATATAATATTTGCAACTATATTCAAAGGTCTTCTCTTTTTGCAGCATCCTTCATCATACTTTTTCATATTTTAGATTAATAAGACATTTTTTACAAAAGATTTAAACTTGCATTGAACTCAATAACAAATGTCTTAGTTTAACATTTGATTACTATTATTTAGTAGAGTTTATCCCAGATATTTGGGTGTCTAATAAAGGTTATTAAGAGAGGAAATTGTTTCCATAAAGAATAATAGCAATACCTGTTTCATAATGTCACCTGTAATTGGAATGAACAAAGTGATTAAGAACATATAAATGAAATTCGGCAGTTATATTCTGGTTGTTTCAAAGTGCCTTATGAATATAGGTGAGCAAATAATGGGATGTTTCAGTCTGGTGGCTCACATACCTGACAAAATATAAGGGAAGAAAATCAGTTATGATGAAAGCAGAAGTTCTTTTTGGGGAGAGAGGAGAAACAACTCCTTCTCTATCAGGATTTTATAAATTCAAAACATGTTTTTTCAGCCCATCATTTTTGTTTTGCTAAGTATTTCAAAATTATTTAAATCCTATATTTTTCCTTCTTTCATTTAAATTTGTGTTATTCTCTTTAATAAAAATGTTGTCTGACACAAAAGCCCAGAAGTTTTACTTGAAAATGTCAAAGCAAAGTTCTTGGCATTTCAAAATATTCCCAGGTATATATTTTTTTTAATTTCAGTCAATTTTTTCACATAGTTTTGGTTTCCAAAGATTTTTTTTGGCAAATTTAGTATTCATTAAAAATTTTGCCCCACCTCATTTACAAACATAAGCATACCCACATAACACCCTTTGAGGTAGCAAAGTGTCATTGGCCTACTCCAGCGAAGCAAGATGCCAAATTATTTCTAGGGAAGGAAAGGAGAAATGAGTTTCATCCATTGAAATAACTCAGGTCAACGAGCACAGCTTCCCACCAAAGGTGCTTGGCATGCTGAAGACTTCAAGCTCTTACTTGTCTACGAGCTTCTTGCTCTGAGGTTTGGTGTTCCCAGCAGTATACCAGTAGGTCTTGTCCCATGACAACATACCACAGCTCCCTTCCAGCCTCCATACCTGAACTTCCTTCCCGTGTAAGCAGGACAGGGAGGATGGTACATACTCAAATTTTATCATGGTATGAGGCTGGACAGCAGCCAGGCTCAGGATCTGAAACCATTTGCAGGTTAAACACTAGGGACATATAGTTGTGTCTGTCCATCTGACATAAGCTTCTCCAACACTTTCCTTCAACCCCTCCTCTGGCTCTTTGCCTGGCGGAAGGGATGGCTCGATGGGGTCAGGCATCAGGGATCACTGCTTTTACAAGCCATCTGTTTCACATATCTTCTCTTCACATAGACCTGTTACAGACAGTTATGGGAGGAGAGAGGAAGGTAGAAGTTCATCTTTGCCCAGACAGGACAGTGGATTAAGTATGAGATAGGTATGCCTAGGGTGGAGGAATTTACTCCACCTGTGTACATACCAACATGACCTGTGTGCACATATAGGTCTTGGGTGGGGATGACAGTCTTGTCTTTATCTCCTCTCAGATAAACAGAGCACACTGTTCTTGAAGTCAAAGGTAGAGCAAGGAAATAAAAACAAATTGGTTTTCAAGTAGGGAACTCAATTCTGCTAGTAAATGTAGGTTTCTGCAGTAACAACTGCCAGGTGTTATTTCATGGTCTCCTGAGGTATTGTGCCAAAGGTAAGAGACTGAAAAGAACTATCTATCCAGGCAAATGGATATAAAATGCATGGATCAAACTAATGAACAGGAAAAAAAAATGCTTTTTATGAAAAAATAAGCTGACTCAAGCACTGTTTGACACAGTCAATGATAGGTAAGAGCAGTAGTCTACTTTTATTAGTATTTGGCCTGACCTACCTGGCTTTAAAAAAGGGCCTCAATTATTTTCTTTAATTGAATGAGTTAGACTTATCAATTAGTTTACTCACATGAGATATTCCTGTACATGATTAAACAATGTGAAATTATTAGAAATTTGTTAGCAATACCAAGGCAATCCAATTTTTTTAACAGCTTTCAAATGAGTCAGCTTTCAGCTACGGTACAGGAAATCCATGCAGACTTTGTGACATTTAGCAAATACTCTGTCTCCTGCAAATGCAAGTACATAATTTAGAAGGAAGCGTGTTGTGGGATTAAACAGAACACAAAACTTAAAACATGTGCTGCCTGAGGACCATCTCAAACACTTATTCACCTCTTTGCAAAAAACAGCTGCCAATATGCTAAAGTAGGCTTTGTGCTTAATATGTATTTGCCTGATGTCTTGTCAGGTAAATCACTGGTTTTAACTTGGTCATCCTGTGTGCTTCCTCCCAGGGGTTTGATGGCTCCAGGGATTGCTGGTAGAATATGGAGTCTTTCACCTGTAAGGTCTTTGGTCTGTATCCACAGTAAGCTGAAAAGCGCAAAATCTTCCATATCTTTTTATGTTCCCAGTGCATATATTGTTAAAAGAAGACAGAAGGAGCTATTTGCAGTATGCAACAAAATGTTTAATTACTCTGCAATCCTGCATGCCATTTAGGGCCTTAGTTGTTTAGCTAAATCTCACACAGGCGATGAAACGCATCAACACTGGCACTAATTGGAACTCCTGTGAACAGTTTCAGAATTTGTCTTTCTACCTGCCACTTCAAAGTGGAGTGCTGTTCTGCCAAAAAGATACCTCCTCCCAAGTGACAATGAAACAGAACATTAGCACACCATGGAGAAATTCCTCTTGACTCCATCACATATAGACTGAATTTGGGTTTCAATGCTGTCCATCTGGATCACTTGAAGAACAATTCCTGTAAATCCTGTATGTTTTCTGTTACTGAAGAAGACCGCCTTCATGTGTAAAACTGCTTCTTACATGAAGGCTTATGCCCTGTTTTATTAAAAGTGAAGACAGAAATAGGAGGAGATACCACCTTAGAATTCATAGGGTTATGACAGAGGCTTTTAAGTGCTCTGAATAAACCAAAACCCATAATAGCGGTTTTGTTGACAAGCAAGCAAGGAAAAGATTAGATGAAATGAATTAGTTTTCTCTCTATATTAGTTTAACAGTTGCACCAGTGGAAAGAAAAAGACCAAATGGGTTGAATAGCTTTAAAATATTTCTTTGCTTTCCATAATAACTGCATGTATCCTAAATATAAACAATCATTGATGCTGGTGCAGATCACAAGGAGATGCGATAGAAAGAGTGGACAGTTTAATAGAAAAGTATAGTAACAATGAGCAATGTAAACCATTAAATCAATTTCTGTTGAGATATCAGTAAAAGAACATACATGGTATCATACAGACCTGGCTTCTTGCTATAGATTTTTCTACTTGTTCTTGTAGAGTTTAGCAGACATTTGTATTTATGCTCTAGAATTCCTGATACGGACTTAAGAATGCAGTATTGTACTAAATCCTACAGTATTTCTTCCATGACAAGAAGTGATTAGATACTACCTCTGCTCACTGAACATCTTCCTCTAATACACAGTTTTGTCCTTTCTCTGTTGGGACTCAGGCATTATCATTCCTTCCATGAGCTCTGAGTCAGGGTCTTTGCTTAACAAGGAAGACTTAGTAGTCCTTCTGCAGTCAGTGCTCTTTCTAAACCTCTACCTTGATTAACAGCTGAAAAAATTTCCAGGTAGAACATGACTGATGCTGTGAACACACTTGCTTTTCAGAGATGTTGCAAAGTATTTCACTGTAACGGTGGACAGGGATGCTCAGACCCCACCAAAAAGCCATGTAACTAGTTCAAGATGGATACCAGCAGAAGCAACAGAGCTTTCCTACTAATATGAAATGGTGTGCTTTAAAAAAACTATTTGAACAGCTAAGTATCAATACATAAAAATAGCACTGTAAACAGCATTTGTCTACAGGGGCTTCAAAGCACTTGTTGACTCAGATTGGCCTGTAAGAAATTACCACTTCACTTATAAGGGAGCATGCTGTGGGATTAAAAAGAACACAATACCTAAACCATGCTCTGCCTCAGAACTATCTCAGCCACTTAATCACCCCTTTGTAATAAGTGGCTGCCTATATGCTAAAGGAGGCGGTGCTCTTTATGATAAAAGAGTCAAGCACACTGTCAGTGACTACAGCACCAGAGCAGAAGAACTTGTTTTTCTGTAAATATTTAATTTCTCATTCTCAAAAAGCTAATCTGTGTAACCTTTTCTATAGCTGATCGGGAAAAAAAAGTTCCCTGCTACTAATAATGTATCTGGTACCTTATAATACACTGCATCTGGGGACACACGTATCTCAAGCACTTGTTTAAATATATAGTTGGCTCTACATGGCAGGGGTCCCAGCTGGCCTCATGTGAATAATCTTCATCTATTTCACTGAGCTAAGAGCTCCAAACTAAGAGCATAGCTAAAGTTATAAAAACCTAGACTATCACCCATACAGAGCCAAAGCCTTCAGAATTTACTCATACAAACCTCCCTCACATTTCTAATATCTTATCAGCACCTTGCAGAACTGAGTGCCTATTTTCTGTCCAATTGTTGCAAAAAGAAAAAGGCTGTCTGAACCCACTGAAATACAAAGTGCATCTGTAGTGGCAACTGTACACTTTGGTTTTTTTCTATAGGTTTGACTTTGGTTCTGGTGTACAGGATTAACTTGCATACTACCAAGTGTTGGAAAGGATCTGATGACTCAGACAGGGAAAGGATAGGCAGCGTTCTTGTTTTCCTTTTAATTTCTGTAAAGAAGAAACTAATCTTTCCTGTTTTTAATGGACAAGCTCTTTTTATGTGTGACAATAGGTTTCCCTTTCAAGAAAGCTTGTCTCAGTGAACCAGATGCTTCCCCGAGCAATAACAGAGGCACTCACACAGTCCCACTGACTGCTAGTGAGAGGGGCATCTGGGAGTAGAAATAGGGAGACATGGAGACTGTGGCACTACAGAGAGTAGTGAAATACCTGATTCTTGCCCCTACAAGATAAGCTAGGGATATGATTTGAGGTAAATAAATATTCAGATGGTCCTCAGTGAGTTTGAATTTGAACCTGTCTGTTGGACTGGGTGGCTGCACTAAAAATGGGTACAAGTCTTGTTGTCCAAGCATCATTCCTTTACAAAATGCATGTTGCAACACAAACGTATACACAGACGCTGGCCTTGCTGCAGAATCCTCATATGCTTTTATTCAGCCTGGGCCTGATCCTATGAGGAACCAAGTCATCACGAAACTCCCTTTAAGTTCAGTGGAAACTGAGGGCCTGAAATTATTTTAAATATTGTGCTTTATTGTAACTTTTTTTTCTTTAGCCTTTCATTTTCAAGTCATCTTTGAAGCCTTGGTGCTGCTATGGCTTTAGCTTTAAGGAATGATTGTGCTGCATTTTAACCTTTCACATTTTATTAACAAAATCAAAACCAGGGCAATTAGATACCTCCTGATTTTCATTTGTTTTAATATTAAGGGAATGTTTGAAATGGCACAAGTCTTGGGGAAAGTACTTCAAGCCGTGGCTGCAGCAGCACTGGAGTTCTGGTCACAGACATCAAAGATAACTTGAAAAGAAGGAAAAAAAAAGAAGCCGATAATTCTTTACATTTGGGGATACTTTTGAATAATTTTGTTACATATATCAAAAAAAAAGACTAAGAAAAGAGAATTAACTACTGTTGAAAACCAAAATATTTTAAACTTGCAGCTAAGCTAACACATTTTCCTATTTTGTCTTCTTTGGGAAAGACACGAGAAATAAAACTTTCCGGCAACAGTGGAAGATTGAGTAAGCAGATATTCAGGATAATACCTGCTGGAGGATCTCTGCCACTGGCTTCCTATATGGCCATTAGAAAATTACTTAGTACTTTGTTCTTGTTCCCAGACTCAGATTTTTCCACCTCAAATGTCTGTGCACTAACAATTACAGGTTGGTTAGTAGGGTTGATAATCCTACTTGTATTTAAGATAGATCTGAATATTCCATGTCTTAAATTCTTAAACCAAAGAATGTTTACTGTTTGTTGCCCTAATAATGGCACATTAAAGTAAAACATGGCAATAAATATATATATCATACCTGAAATCTCTCTTTTGTTCATACTCTTTCCCCTTATGTTGGACCTGAATAATATAGCCCTATATAGATTCAAAAACCAGTAAAAGACATATTACATTACTGTCCATTGTCTCTTCACTCCTTTTGCTTGCTGTGCCTCTCCTGGACTTAATTTGCAAACTCCTTGGGATTGAGTTCATGGCTGAAAATATGACCCTCTTAGGTTAAGCGAATTTTGCATTTGTATTCGAAAGTGCTCCATACCCTTTATGGTAAGACTTAAAGAATATTAAGGAAAATTCCCTTTTCAATGCTCCCTGACTAGGCTGGGCTTTTGAAGGAGGAAGTTTTGAGGAGTTTGCGGGCATGAAAAATGAAAACGTTATTCACTGATAACTAAAAATAGTATTTGCTTTAAAAGGTGTTAGAGCTGCACTCAAACACACCTGTGCAGAAGGCAAACTTATGAGTTATTAGCAAGTAATAGGATGTTGAAGAAGGTGAAAAATAAGCAAGGAGACTGGCCAAACACTAGTAGAGATAGTCAGCAAGGATCGGACATTCAGTTATATTATTAAAATGCCTCTTTCAAAGATTAAAAACAATAATAATTTATAAGTTTGAGAAGTTATTTTCACTATTATTCTTGTACGTACTTGTGTAAACACTTTTAGATTAGCAACAAGGTCTCTTATATTACATTACCAAGAAAAGAACTTAAGTATTTAAAACGAACCATATTAATATATTACTTTTTCTGCTTTGAGGGAATTTAATGTAATTTTAAGAGTATCTGAACTGAATCACTATGCTTATCAAAAACTTCAGATACCTCCCAGTAAGTCACAAAAAAGTATGATTTAAATATTTGAACAGCCTCACCCCCTGTTTCTTTTTGGATCAAATTGAAGGAGCAATCCTCAAAGGTGTCCATGGCCTAGCAGGGACTTCACCCGAGCTTTATATTTTAAATGGAGACTTCAAAAGACCACTGAATACCAATGTGTTTAGTAGCTGGGTTGTGCTGATTTTCATTTAAATCAGAATAATCTTAGTCTTTGAGGTTTGTTGTACTACTGATATCTCATTATAAATTCCCATTGTCAACTATTAATTGTGAGACGGAGTTTAGTCATCAAATGCAAGGTTTACCAGCTCAGGACAGGACACGCACATCACAGGAACATCTATAATGGGCCTCTGGCGCTGAGCACTGAACTGCTATTTTTTCAAAGCTCTGTCTATAACAACTTCAAAATCTCTCTGTCTACTGACTAGGAACTTGCTGCCTGTCGCAGTTGCCAAGCTTGGCAGCTGGAATAGGCCAAACGCTAGAGGTGTTTACTCACAAGGAGGAAACTCATTGCTACTTGGTCATGACCCTATTCAGGCTTGGGGTAGATTTTAGGGCAGCTAAGGTCATTCTTAAGCTGCTCTGCTGCTAATGGCAGAGGCTGGTACTTAATGTGAATATGACAAATGTTTCATCATTGTCTTCTCCAGGTATTCTCAAGGGTGAGTTCTCTGCTGCCCCTTCCCTGTCAGATGATGGGTCTTTCTGCTATGGCAGTAGTTTTACTGATAGCAACAAGTTGCTTTTGGATATTTTTATTTTGAATGGAATTGCCATCTTTGGCAACTCCCTCCTCCCTCTCTGCCCCTGGTTTCCCATCTTTGTAGCCCTTACAATGCTCAGGAAAGTGGTCCAAGTGCTAAGCAGGTTGGATGACGAGGGAACTTGGCCTCAGGTATTAAAAAAGAAATCCCTAGTGGTTTTAGGTACATCTGAAAAGGAGATTTGATGAGTTACGTTTTGTACTCACTCAGCAGACCATGATGATTTTAGATGCCCAGTGTGTTCTCTAAATGACAGATCTTTCCCAGCAAAAGCCCTGTCATTGACACAACTCTGGAAAGAAAAGAGTTTTCAGGTTTTGGCACTCCTAGATGTCATATAGGCTTCTTAGAAAGAGTCCCATCAGCCAGTTTTTTAACTCTGTTGGGCCTGTCTGCTGACAGACGTGCAGGTATAACCATAGTGGAAGGAACTTATTAGTGTAGGAAAGATAGCCATCTTCTTGTGATTCTAACTCCTCCTCCAACCTGTGCCTCACTTCCTTACTTCTGTCATGAATATAATAGTGCTCTAATACTACCTGTGTTGAGAGTAACATCTGGTAATGACAGGCATTTCTGTGATACGATGGTAGGGATCATGTGGTTCCCTGTAGATAGACAGACATGCAACTGCTCTGCAGAAACAAGGACATTTGACATAGATGTCAAATAAGAAAGAATACATGCCTAAAAGAAAACCATTTCTGTTTCAGCTGCCTTTAACGAAAGATCATCTTAGAAGAGGACTTCTTAACCATGACAAGTACATTTGCTTATCAGGCACAGTCTAGTAGCTATGAAGTTATGTGTAACTGGTTCAGCCATCCACAGCTGCATGTGAAATTATTTGCTGATTTTCCACAGTTTTCCATTTGTTCAACAAACACACAGAGAGGGTGGCTTTTGCATAGCAGTTCAGGGCTGGCCTTTACAACTACATGTCATTGTTCTATAATGCGTTTTACTATCTCCTACCTATATCAGGAATAAAGATAATTTTCTCTTTTCTTCTGTTGGCAGTAACATATGATGTATGTGATACTTCAAAAAATGTGTCTGAAAAAAAAATTCTCTAACACTCACTAGTGAGAGACATTTTGCAACTGTAATTGTAACAAGTGCGATGTATGATGTAAGATCTGTGAGCATTCGCTTTTCCACATTCTGCAGATCCTCTTAATTTACCACCAGCTCCTCTTTGCTCATAATCATCTTTAAAAATTGGATATTGTATCAGCTTATCAGCATTAATCTCTCTTTCTTTGAACAAGAAGCAAGTACTTGAATCCCACTTATTCTACAGTACAGTAAGTTTTGAAAAGTAAATTAGAAGCTATTTTGTTATAGGTAAGTAGGATTTTGGAAAAGCCTGTCAATATCTGTAGGTCTTGGTGTGATGTTCCACCCAATGAATGGTGATGCTTGATATTCTCTGGCAAAATACTGACTGTGGTTGTTTTCTTATCTTCTGTGATCACACTGGGTCTGGTTGGGATGGATTTAATTTTCTTCTCAGCAGACTGTATGGTGCTGTGTTTTAGATTTGTGACCAAAACAGTGTTGATAACACACAAATGTTTTAGCTACTGCTGAACAGTGCTTGCATAGAGTTAAGGTTTTCACCAGCCATTAGGCTGGGGGTGGGCAAGAGATTGAGAGGGAACACAGTCACAACAGCTGATCCAAATTGACCAAAGAGAGAAT
This sequence comes from Platalea leucorodia, assembly GCF_965183815.1. Lineage (NCBI taxonomy): Eukaryota > Metazoa > Chordata > Aves > Pelecaniformes > Threskiornithidae > Platalea > Platalea leucorodia. The sequence continues at coordinate 16,496,055 of NC_138823.1, forward strand.
CCACATCACATAACGTCATGTTCAGCAGCAATAAAACTGAGGGAGTTTTTCCAAAGTAGCTGTTGCTTGGAGACTGGCTGGGCATTGGTCTGCTGGTGGGAGGTGGTGAGTGATTGCCTTTGCATCACTTGCTTTTTTTCTTTTTTCTTCACTTAAACTGTCTTTATCTTGACCCGCAAGTTTGTCTCACTTTTGCCCTTATGATTCTCTCCCCCTTCCTGCTGGGGAGAGCAAGCAATTGGCTGGGGGCTTAGCTGCTGGGGGCTTGGCTGGGGTAAGCCCACCACAATGATCCAAAATAAATGTTAAGAATTTTCGGTACCACAGGTCCTGCATTTCAGCTGTGATGTGAATAATATTTTGATATTCCCAAACAATGCAAAAATGCACCTATCTGACTTACCAAAGTCTCTGATGTAATGCTTCCAGTCTGTCTGGCCTGTAGGTCTTTATTTTCTCATGGCAGGTGAGCCACATCGGACAAATGCATGGAGCTCCCTGCCACAGTGACCTCCTCTTTGCTATTGTTTTCCAGATCTGTTAGAACATTGGTGCTGTCCTCTTGCAGAGGGGTTTCATTGTGATTCCTCTCTCTCCTCCTGCTGAAGGATTACTTGCCAATTACCATATCACATAGATAGCCACTTAAAGAGGAAAAGAGCACAGGAAAAAACCTGTCCTTTACCTGTTTCTCTGTGTTCTTTCACTGTGTCCATTTGGGGACTTTTGTCCACAGGATCAACACTGCATTGCCAGTGAAAGGAGCCTGTGCACCTGAAATTCTGTGTGGAGAATGAACTGAGCTGCCACAAAATATAGCAAGGAGGAGTAAATGATGACAATTATTACAGCCCTAACTGATTAATTCCATTCTATATAGAACATATGGAAACCAGTGATCATCTCTGTGTGGACACAGTAATTACTATAGGTAACTTCTATTGAGTAAATAAGATTTCTTTCTTGAACGTAAATAAACATGAAACACCATAGATTTTACTTCACACAGTGAAGAAACACAGTCAGTTAGATTAGTTTAGTGACTAGATGTATTTCTATGGTCTTTCTTCTGCAAGAAGTTACAGTAGATATTCCAGTGATCTCTTCCAGTCCTGATCTCCAGCAATACAGTTTTATGCAAGCCCTATTATTTGTATCCATGCCCAAGACAATTTTTCTTTTTTACATTTTTTACTCTCCTTTTAACCAGAACCCTACTCTTGCTGATTAGTCAGGAATTATTTGGCTTTCTCAAGTAGTTTTTCCCAAAGGACTCCATCCCTTCCACCAATGGTTCCTGTTCTACCTCCTGAATGACAGAGGCTGCATGTGGATTAAAAGAACTAATATATCAAATTATGTGGTGGGGAAAGGGATATTCTGGCTTAAAACTGAATTTTGTCTCCCTTGCTTTGGTCTGTGTTCCACCTCCAATCATAACTCATTGTCTCTCTCCTCCGCAGCGCACAGGGTGTTCCAGACGGTAATGGGGTAATGAGATACACGCAGGCCCTGCAGTTCTCAAAATGCAACTCTAGGAAGCAAAATGGTCCCACTGCTCTAATGAACGTAGGGCACGAGGCCAGTCTGGTAGAGAATTCTTTTTTTTTTCCAAATTATGCCTGGCCATTAGAACTTTTGAAAATATCAGAAAGCGGACTGGAATCTCCAAAAAGATTTATTGTTTTACTAAAACTTCAAATGGAGCCAATAATCTATTGGCACTTAAAAAAGAAACAACAATCAGGGAAGCACTGAACCCACTAGACATAGTTTTCTACTGAGGTGTGAATGAATGACTATGACAGGGTCTCTTGGAGTTTCTAGCTGAAAAGTAGGCTGCTTTCTGTTTAATTCCCAAGTCATGTATGTGTGCTTAGACAAAGATGGTTGGTGCATCACTGACCAGATCTGCCAACATGCTTTAGCCCTGACCTGTAAAGTAAATTGCACTTTATATTTATTTAGTCCCTGGGTTTGGTCTCCTCTGAATTATAAAACTACATCTTGGGCAAAACGGTGTGAGACTGTGCTATGAATTTAGTCCATAAATTCACACCAATATTTGTTTTTATCAGTATTAGATCAGTCCTGGCAGTTCTCCTTACAAATGTAATCCCTGTGACAGAGTAACTGTTTTTATTTCCACTGAAAATAACTCAGAAAATTTTCAGTAAGAGATGGGCCTGAACCAAAATGCAGGTTCCAATAAGTTCTGTGCACCTTCTTGCCCTACAGCAACTGAAAAAGAGTATTTTCTTTGTTTTAGTTTAACAGTCGAATTTAAAGTGACTTACAAAAGAGAGAAATGGTTTCTGCAGAGTTCCTTTTGCGGTTTACTTAAGAAGATTTAAAAATGATTTCTTTTAGAGTATTTTTAGCAGTTTTTGTGCAGTCTATTTTTTCTAATACTTTATGGATAAGTGAAAGCAGTATGCCATGCAGTGAATGTAATTATATGTGAGGAAAAAGTATATATTTAATTGTGACTTAAATAACAGGCTTTTCCATTTGTTACACATAGAAAGAAAAGATGATTTTGGGAAGGACTTAACTTTCTGTTTTTTCAATTAAAATCAGAAGTAGACTATAATTATACCTTACATCCTTAATGGGTCTTCTAGAAAATCATCAAAAAACAAACAGACAAAGCCTTAGAGCTCTGAATGTCCATATTTTCATTGTGTAAGGAGGCTTTTGAATCAAGAAAAAAAAGCTTATCAATGTTTCTGACAATCTGGAAGGGTAAGGTTTCACAGGTCCAAGCAGTGGATTTAGGATTTGTGTAGCGACCAGCCAATTTATCGTGCAGGTTAGGAACGGGAAGTGTTGATTCCTTAGTACCAAGGGCGCAGCGAAGCCATGTTCAATAAGTCTCGTAGATCTAAGGGTGTCACTACTGGCATTTAGAAGTGGTGACTAGGCACAGTTTTCATTACTGTTTAAGGACCTCAAGGGTTTAAGTTGCATTTCTTTAGCCATCTGAGACTACTCCTTTGCCTGTACTGCAGCATGTACTTGCCTTCAGAAGACTGCACCATCTGCTTGGCCACAGAGCTCACGTATCTTCCAAATGCTGAAGGTTTTGCTTCCCACTTAGGTTTCCAACATAGTAATCTCATCTTTTCAGTTAGCTTTTTCTTGTTGGCACCAGGAGGCTCTGAGGTGCATAGCAAATTGTTTATGCAGTCTACTGACCTTGTTCCACTGTGAAGAAGGCTTCAACGGCACAGTCCTCATTCTTCTGTTACTGGCAGTTGCTCACACATTCCCCATGGTCATAGCTGTGAGTAGGAGAGCAGGCCTTCTAGTTGTGACCATGGTGTGTGGATAGTTGCATCACAACCCAAGATTCTCTTGAGAATTTAATTTTAAGCCTAGATGAGCCAAGACATATACAGTGAAAATTAAAATCCAAGCTGATATTCTTCTCATAAATTAGATTACATGTATAAAAGATTTTAAGTATATATATTTCCCTTCTTCCCAGAACGTAGATGCCAAAATGTAATCCAAGATTTTCACCACTAATGGAGTTTCTGTGTTTTGTCTGTTGAGATCAGAATTGTAAAATATCTTAAAGACACAGTGTCCTGGTTTTGGCTGAGATCGAGTTAATTTTCTTCCTAGTAGCTGGTATAGTGCTGTTTTGGATTTAGGATGAGAATAATGTTGATAACACACTGTTTTAGTTGTTGCTAAGTGGCGCTCACATTGGTCAAGGACTTTTCAGCTTCCCATGCTCTGCCAGGTGCACAAGAAGCTGGGAGGGAGCACAGCCAAGACAGCTGACCCAGACTGGCCAAAGGGGTATTCTATACCCTATGACGTCATGCCCAGTATATAAACTGGGGGGAGTTGGCTGGGGAGCAGCAACCACTGCTTGGGGATGGGCTAGGCATCGGTCAGCGGGTGGTGAGGAATTGCATTGTGCATCACTTGTTTTGTATATCTTTTATCATCATCATCATCATCATTATTATTACTATTATTATTAATTATTATTATTTTCTCTTCCTTTGCTGTGCTATTAAACTGTCTTTATCTAAAACCATGGCTTTTATTTTTTTTTTATGATTCTCTCCCCCATCCCACTGCCAGGGGGCACGGTGAGCGAGCAGCTGTGTGGTACTTAGTTGCCGACTGGGGTTAAATTACGACATGGTGTCTGGAGTTTTGGTTTTTGCTTTCTCAGAGGAGATAATGGTTTGTTTTATAAAAATCTGTTAATTAGAAATAAGATCTTACCAGGGTGAATCCTGCAACCTTCTGAAAGACTATTTTAGCAATGGAAAAACAGTTTATATTCAGATTTGTTTTCTTATATAATAGATATGTCTTTGGTTTTGTCTGATACTAGAAAGAAAAGATGTTTGTTATTTCTATGGCTGAGTATGTTGTTATAGCTGATTTACACAAAATCTCAGCAACATTCAACAGGTAGATGATGTATAGCACTGAGCTGGAGCTCACAAGGCTTGGCCTCCTTCACACCGTCCTGAAAATTACTGGTAAACTGCTTTAATATTCTTGTGCTTCAGCTTTCCTGTTTGTAAAATAATGATTGTTATATTCCGTTCCTTAGTAAACTGATTTGATATCTACCAGTCAAAAAAGAATGTATTATCAAGCAAAGATGGAAAACATTCATTTGTCAAGGCATTGTTTGGCATTTGTTTTGTTATTACTCTAGTTCTAGTTCACACATGAAAAAAAAATTAAGACAAACATTTATCCCCAATAAGAATGTGGTCAATTAGGTGACTAGTAAGAGTCTGAAATTTATGCTGGTATGCTACTTTTCATGAATATAACAAAAATATGCACAATGAAATATATACCCATAATTTTATACTCTTTAGAGTAAATAACAGTATTTATTACATGTTTTGAATAATTAAATTATTATCATTATTTCCATAGCAGAGAAAATGCGGAAGAATCATTTTACAGAGCCTGCTCTAGATTGGCTAGTGTTCAAATGAAGGCAACTTTCCTGTCTCTGGATGTTTCTGACACTAGAACTATATATTTGTTGCTTTTCTCTAAGAAATGAGAGATTGGGGGTCTGCTTTGCTTATAACATTTAGTGGAAAGACTTTTTATTGGTAAATTTGGGTACTCAGAGAAAAATCTCATAAAAGAGATTGCTCTCTTGCTATTCAAGCAGTAAAGAAGAGGGTTTCTTTTCGCCTGTAGTAATAAGCTGCCCATCCATTTTTTCTCTGAGCTTGGCAAAAGCGGATTCATTTATCACTTTGACTCTTGGCTTTTGAGTCAGCAAAGTAGAGTTTGAACACCTCTTACATCTTTTTCCCCTTCCTATTTTTGAAAGACAGCCACAAGTACTATGCTGAGCACAAATAAAGACGGACTTTCTCCTGAAGAGCTTTACAGGTAAACACTTGAAAGACTAGACGTTCTAGGAAATCCAGATGTTTGGAAGGACTTGAATGAAGAAAGGGTGATGCCTTGGCTGCAGCTAAGCATGAATGTTTTTACCAATATATGCTACTAAATTTAGCCTGGGTGGCTCAACAAATTTCTCTTGCTACCCAGAGATTTCTCACTATTATATTTTAGAGACTTATTTGGCTCATAAAAGGGGCCACATGAACAGCTCTGGAGACCAACAACTCTGCTTATTCACCAAGTGAGCTTCAAAGAACTGGAATACCAGTGTTTCTTACCTCTAACTAAGGATGGAACACTTCTTGTAGTGTGAGAATAATGTCTATGTTTTTTAATTTTATATTTTATATTTTATATTTTTATATTTTAATTTTATATTTTTTAATCTCTTCTTAAACACAATCAAGTTAGTGACAATTCTGTTAAGAATCTCTTTGGGTTAGTCTACAGCCAACTCATCTTTGGACAATCTTATTACACACAGTGGTTGCGTGTAGCTACTGCAGTCAGGGAAACTCCTGTATCCCAAATCGATCAGACTGCACCACTGTTTGGTTGCTCTTAAAATGAAGCAGCACTTGATGATTCTTACTTTTTTTTTTTCTGTCAAAATTCCTGTTACTGGTCAAGAGCATAGTAACAATGCCAGGATTTGGACACTGCTTTGGATTTGAACTGACCTCATGTCTTGATGCAAATCTCCTGAAGTTCATTCATAATACCGTTGCATTTGTGCCATGTTATAGATGTGTTGGGAGTCTAATTCATAGAATCATAGAATCATAGAATCATTTAGGCTGGAAAAGACCTTTAAGATCATCAAGTCCAACTGTTAACCTAACACTGACAAGTTCACCACTAAACCGTGTCCCTAAGCACCATGTCTACCTGTCTTTTAAATACCTCCAGGGATGAGGACTCCACCACTTCCCTGGGCAGCCTGTTCCAGTGCCTGACTACCCTTTTGGTGAAGAAGTTTTTCCTAATATCCAACCTAAACCTCCCCTGGCACAGCTTGAGGCCATTTCCTCTCGTTCTATCACTTGTTACCTGGGAGAAGAGACCCCACCTGGCTACAGCCTCCTTTCAGGCTGTTGCAGAGAGCAATTAAGGTCTCCCCTCAGCCGCCTCTTCTCCAGACTAAACAACCCCAGTTGTCTCAGCCACTCCTCATAAGACTTCTGCTCTAGACCCTTCACCAGCTTCCTTGCCCTTCCTTGGACACGCTCCAGCACCTCGATGTCCTTCTTGTAGTGAGGAGCCCCCAGTGCTGGGTACAGGGGCACTATAACCTCCCTGGTCCTGCTGGCCACACTATTCCTGATACAAGCCAGGATGCCATTGGCCCTCTTGGCCACCTGAGCACACTGCTGGCTCATGTTCAGGCAGCTGTCAACCAACACCCCCAGGTCCTTTTCCGCCAGGCAGCTCTCCAGCCACTCTTCCCCAAGCCTGTAGCATTGCATGGGGTTGTTGTGACCCAAGTGCAGGACCCAGCACTGAGCCTTGTTGAACCTCATACAATTGGCCTTGGCCTATTGATCCAGCCTCTCCAGGTCCCTCTGTAGGGCCTTCCTACCCTCCAGCAGATCAACACTTCCACCCAACTTGGGGTCATCTGCAGACTTACTGAGGGTGCACTCAATCCCCTCATCCTGATCATCGGTAAAGATACTGAACAGGACTGGCCCCAACACTGAGCCCTGGGGAACACCACTCGTGACCGGCCGCCAACTGGATTTGACTCCATTCATCACCACTCTCTGGGCTCGGCCGTCCAGCCAGTTTTACCCAGCGGAGAGTGCACTTATCCAAGCCGTGCGCAGCCAGCTTCTCCAGGAGAATGCTGTGGGGGGCAGTGTCAAAGGTCTTACTAAAGTCTGGGTAGGCAACATCCATAGCTTTCCCCTCATCTACTAAGCAGGTCACCTTGTCATAGAAGGAGATCAGGTTGGTCAAGCAGGGTCTTCCCTTCTTGAACCCATGCTGGCTGGGCCTGATCCCCCGATTGTCCCACACATGCCGTGTAATGGCACTCAAGATGACCTGCTCCATGACCTTCCCTGGCACCGAGGTCAGGCTAACAGGCCTGTAGTTCCCCACATCCTCCTTCCGACCCTTCTTGTAGATGGGTGTCACATAAGCTAACTTAATTCACCTACTCCTCACTGTAATTTTATACTGGTGCAATCTCAATGTAACTCTGTGACTTCAGTGTAGGCAATTTTGAGGATGTGGTCTGAGAAGTCAGGTCTCCCCCTGAAATATATATACTTGGGAGCTATATAAGCACAGTTAGAGAAGAATATACTCTACATTTGCACTACAGCAAATGCAATAAAAACCAAATACACCCTTCTGACTTTTGGGAGTATCTCCGAATTAATATCAGTGTAAGTGAGAATAAAATTTGGATCCCTGATTGTTTTAAATTTATTTTTATTCCACAAATTGTTTTAAATCAATTAACACACATTTAGAGAAGTAGTACCTTTTAACGATGAAAAATCTGTGCAAAACAAAGGATCAATTAATTGTTTGTAACTTCTAAAACACTTTTTAGGGTTGTGTTATGGAGTGAAAAACCCTTACATATGGAGGTCTCAGAGGAGCTGCCATTCATTAATGTTTTAAACAGATGCTTCACTGAGCAACATATTTAATTAAATCCACAACTGTTATGCTTAAACAAGACAGATTTTTACTAGAGCAAGCATAAAGTTGAATTCACAGCAACAATTAAGCAGACTTGTTTGTACAGTGTGTTTTATCAAACAGGTAGAGTGGCTTTTCAAAGACATTAATTTAAGTGTTGATCATCATTAAAAGCCCCAAAACAAAGCTCAAGATCATAATGTGCTTGCAGCCACTGCATAAAAAATGTAGGTGGCTATTCTTTCTACAAGGTCTGATGCTATTTCCATGGAACTTAATGGGAGCAAGACTGAGCTTTTGTAGGTGGTGGTGATATAAGTATATGGATGTATATATGTATATATAAAATACTATATTTATGTATGTATATAGAATTTTTATAGATATATAAAAATAATATTTTGTGAAGTTCATAAGCAAGTGTATGGCACAATTGCTTATGTTATAAACAAGGAAGTAGGAACCACTTGCTCTTGGTTTCAATATACAACCCATAGGAATGCTAAAAGGATCATTGACTAACACAAGACCCAAAACCACAAGCCCTGATTACACCAAATATCATACAGGTATGGCCGGGACTAGAGTACACAATGACACCTTCACTTCCCTCAGCTCTCTGCCACAGGAACCTCGTCAGGTTCAGAGAAATTGCTCTAGATCAACGCAGGAATTGCATTGGTGTTCTGTCTGGGCTAGTCTACTGACCTCAGTGGAGTTCCTCTAGTGTAAATAGTAGCTGAATAATATTAAGATCTCTGTGTGGAAAGATTCCTTTGAGAATATCAGGTAAGACTGCACACCGTCTTATATTCCTTTGTCTTTTCAATAGAGTGCCTTGGAAGAAGTTCTCTTCTTTCTCCTCAAAAAGCACATGGTCCTTAACTTGTTCTATATTGATGGAAATTTAAGGACTCTGTCTGAGTGGAGACTGCAAAAATTCAGGGAGAAGGCTGTGCTTCATCTGCTGTAGCATCGTGATATGCAGCACTCTAGAAACCAGATGAACCATCAGAGGCATATCAGGCTTTCTTTATTGCAGGAAAGGTTAGAAACAGTTGCAGCCATTATTATTCTATGTATTTATCATTCCTTGGTGTTTATGCATTTGTGGTGTAAAACACACTGCAATGCACACTTGTGTTTTTGAGGAAATCTTAATGTTATTTTATGTCAACATTTATATAAACTAGAACTGTCTAATCTTAAGGGCACTAAATAAAGACTCTGGAGATTCTGACCCTGCTCTGCCACAGACTCCTGTCAGCAGAGGACAAATGTCTTAAGCCTTCTTGATTTTCCCAGTGCCTTCTAATTCCTCTTTGCCTCTGCATAATTTGGCCTGTACATGTTAGGTGAAATAATTTTTTGTGTGCTATGCAAACAGGACCTCATTTTTGTTGCAACAACTAAGTAACATTGTAATGCAAATTAGAAAATTAGCATTCTCTATTTCATTAATAACACCATGTGCACTATTTAATTTATTCAATATTCAGAGACCAGCCAAAGCACTATTTTTTCCTACTGTGGTAGAAATAAGTGATGATATACTACTGTGTTTCTGATAAAAGGGATTTGTGTCAAGGCACTTGTTTCTACATAGCCTGATAATGTTGCACATAGAACAAAAATCTTATGGTTAACTTACATATTTATTTTTTTAAGCACCAAAGAAAACCAGCTTTTCTCCATTCCAGGGCAACAGCCTATCAGATTTTGCCACAAAATAATTGCATTGTCTGGTATAATGACTGAGTCGTTGCCCATGACAAAAATCTTTGTTCTTTTGGGAACTTGTGGAGAAATTTTGCCCTGGGTGAAATTCTCAGTTTTGCTTAATCATTTGTTGTTGTTGATATTATCTGTTTTTACAAGAAAAATTCAGAATGAGGATGGTAGTAGTTTCACAGTTTCCACAGCTTAGTAAACGTCTGAAACATGGAATATTTTGATAGCTTCTGCTCCAAGCAATAAATAAACTAAGATTTATCATTTGATATTTTTTCAAACTGTTTACAAATGTCTAGAGAAAGATAAGGATGTTATTTTGCAGTTTTGACAGCTTTCCTTTTGATTGTTAGGCTAAAATTATGAAATAGCACGTATTCCAAAGAAGAGTTAACATGAGCTACCTTTGAACACGCAGAAACAGGAGATCCAGTTCTCCTTTCATCTTTCTCTCCATCATTTGCCTTTTCTGTGAAATAACATTAGAGTTAAAAAGGGAAATAATGAAAGGTGTGAAGACTGCCAAGAGAGTTGCCATGGTTTTAAAAGCAGTTGTAGCCAACGAAGCCAGAAAAAACTCAACACAGGAGCAACATTAAGAAGTCTAAGGAATGGTCAATAACATTATATGGGATATATGTCACTATTCTGACCCACTGAAAAATACAGGGCCCAGGCCCAGTCTCCTTCAGATTCGATGGCAAAAATCCCATTTACTTCAATAACACAGGATTGGAACTTCTATTTGGAACAAGATTATCATAATTATTTTAGTTGGCTGAAGTTCTTGTTTTCATATTTCCCATAACTTGGATTTAAAACGACTTTTCAACAATAGATACAGTATACTATTGCAGCAGTATTCTTGTTAATAGTAGGAGGTGTCAAAGAATTCACAGTCTACAGATAATTACTCTTTTCTACCTGAAATTATTACATTTAATTTTGTGAAGCAACACTGTGGTTTCAAGCTATGCTGTGTTTCACAGTACCATACTGGATGCCTGCGCATATAACTGAAAGGTCCTAGGTATTTAAGTGCAGTCTCTATGTTATTTATAAATTCAAGGTACACATTACTCCTGTATTAAAGATACTCCAAATGTTACCCAGTAAATTGTATTTGACTGAGTTAGCTTAGAAGCCAGAGCACAGTACAGTAAGAAAAACAAAAGGTGTATTAAAGAGCAGCTTGGGAACAGAAAGATATCACAGATAGAAAAGGTTTACATTGCAACCTGGCTTGCGATCGAGGTTTACTAAAATTGCATGAATAATTAATAATATAAAATATTAAAATTCTCCTTGACACTGGAAATATTTTTCATAATAAAGTAATGAATGGACTGAGGCACCTAAAGAAACATTTGCTTTTTTGAACCTGTTGCCTCTAGAACTAGTTGCCATAGAGATTATTATTGTTATTATTACTATTCAAGTTATTGTCAATGCTATTTATTATTTATATTGCTCTTCTACAGTGTCTGTAAACAAAATTTGTGTTTCCAACTTTTTTCCAGGTTATCATGCTGTGTAGCTCTGCAAATCAGTTGATTTGTTTTAGAGAAATGAACATTTCACAAAGCAATAGCAATAGTGCCTAAAAGTATGGTCAGTTACACACTGCTTCCTACATTAAATCCAAATGGGAAGCTTTGACAGACACAGCTATTTGGAATAAAACTTCATTCTAACGCCAAGTATTTGCTGACCTGGTAATTAAAGGGTCAATTGAATTTATTGGATTTAACTTTTTACTAGGAAAGCAATTTTTATAATTTTTAGTTTTAGTAAAAAAATTGTGAATAACTGCTCCGGTTATATATATTGAAGGATCATATTTTTAGAAATACAGAGGTAATTCAAAACATATGGGCTCTGAAGAGTGCCTTTGTACACAACCTTTTCAAAACAGGTTCCATCAGTTCCATGGTATTTACGCTGCACTTTCCCGTAAACCACAACAGGCTGAGGTGAGTAATTGAGGTGACTGACGTGACAGGGTTGCTGCAGGCAATTGCGTCCCTTGGATGACTGAGGTGACCAGGGATTCTCAAAGAGAGAAAGGACTCCTGCTAACTTGGGAAAACCAGGCAGTTCAAGTGTCTGCAACACCTGTGGGACCTGGGTGCCTTGAGTCACTGGGGTGACTACAACGACCCAGACACCCAGCCTACCTCGGGCAATCCACACTCTTACGGATGTTATGACAGACATAGCTGAACACAGACACTCCTATTTTCTATCCCTGGACATCAGCTGCAGCACAGAGGTTACTAAAAATGTCTGATACTTGTTAAACTTACTTTGGAGGTCTAAAAATCCTATCCTTGAGCTGCCTAAGGCCGTTTGGTGTGGTCTCCCAGCAAAAATCTCCCTAAAGGCAGTTGAAATAGTTAGTGAGAGATAGACTTTGTTAATTTCTCTGCTAAAGGGCAGAAGGTCTCTGTGTCCATGGTGGTATCACCCTACTGTGGGAGTCAAAGCCCAGCAACAGACCTTCTGCAGGAGAAAGGCGGGGGGTAACCCAGGGACAGCAAGCGCTGCTGACAGTAGGCACAGTCCAAACGGGACCTTAGAGACAGCATAAATCCAAACTGCTGACGGGGCTAGTGCAGAAGCATTTTCAGTGGTAGCAGTGGAGAAAGAGAAAGATGTGATGAGTGGACGCAACTAAAAATCCAATGCACTGTTTTACTGTTGATTTCTAGTTATTTTAATTCCAGCTTTTCTGTGACCAAAATGTATCAGGGCCTAGGAGAGAGGTCCAAATGGTGTTCTGAATGAAATATAATCATTTTCATTTCCTCAAGCCAAAAGTATATTTAGCCTTGGTACAATAAATCTATCATTGTACTGATGGGAGCAGTGAATAGATATTGTAATCAAAGTGCATATTTATGAAGTGATAAAGTAACCATCTCCAGAGGCTTGTGCCTCCAGCTCAGTACAATCCTCTTTTGAAGTTACAATGGCTCTGGAGACTGGACAGCTCCTGGGTTTGTTTCTCTTTCTTTCCAGCCAGTACAACAGAATGGGCTGTGGGCATGAAAAGTAGTGTAGTGGTAAAAACAGAGCAGTTCGAGTAAAGTCTGCCCTCTAGTTTACCCTTTTATATTGCACCAAGCACTGCACTTCATACCCAGTGCTCTGGAAATTTAGCATTCCCTGGAAATATATTGTATTATTATTTGTTCCATCACTTCCTCTTAACTTTGCTCTTGTTGTATTAAGATGATAAAAATAGTAATGTGCTGTATATTTAGCCTTCTACTTAATATAAAAAATAGCAGTTATCCATTAAATTATGTAATTAAATATGTAAATCATTTTTTTCCATATGAAGCATACATTTCAGACTAAGCTCATTGAGTCTTACAAGTATTAAATCATTAAGGGTAAGTTTCCTCTATTACGCTGTGGGATGTGTAGCAACATAGCAGCCAGTCTTAAGTGGTGCTGATCATCCCTAGGGAGATATTAAACAGCCTCCACTCTCATTGAAACCATTGATTTGTTTTGGGTTGGTTTGGATTTTTTTTACATCTGTTCAGGTTGTACATTGTAGTTAAAGGAAGTGAGAATAATATCGGTGCAGCACACTAAGATTAGTTTTCCACCTGGCACTGCCAAGAATGGAAGGTTTTGTTCATGTGTGCAAAACCTTTCATATTATAAATCATTCCTTTATCTTATTATCCAGTCACAACTGAAACCTGGTTTGCTCTTCTCCTCCTTTGAGTTTGATAAGAGTGTCTCATATGAAAATTAAACAAATGTTCTCTCAGAATGGTCTGATGATATAATTGTAAGATGAATTTTTAGTGTCTCAACTCCTGGAACCGTGAATATACTGAACTTTTTATTAAGTATTGTCTTTCACAGCTCAGATGATCTCTGTACTGAAAACAGTAATGAAATTCAAGATGTGTATGTAGGGATGAACAGCCTGGAGTGAATTTGGTTGTGCAAGAAAGGTTTATGATGAGGGAGGATGAGAATGAATTAACACTGAAATTGTATTATATCATTCTCAGTAGGAGGAGTATACTTTAATTGACCTGTGTATGAAAAACAAAGAAATGTTAATAGCCTTATTTACTGAAAGATATAAGCTGTATAATATCTTTGTCTGCCTCTAACATGGACATATACATTATATTCAAACACTTATGGTTGCAGTCTTCTTTATTACTTCCCTCTTAACATAACAGAATCAACCAGGTCTTAAACCACCCTGGGTGATACTGTGATAAGCATCAGGGTGTACCCACACACTTCAGCAAACATTAAAGGGGTTGAAGGCAGGAGTCTGGGACAACTTTTACACCCTGTGCAATCTACCCATTCCTCCAGGTTGTGAGTGTGTCAGGAATATGGGAACTGGGAATCAAGTCTTTTAAAAAGCAAATACAGAAGGAGATATACATATATATGTCTGAGTGCTATAATGACAACTGCTCTTTCAGCAATTTGGAGTCGAGGAAAGATAATGATGACATGCAATATTTTACTTATATATTTGTCCATGTATTTCATTCCATTTCTGATTTATTTGCAATGCTGGCATCATCCAGTTCAGAGTAACTTTTCCAGATATTTGTACATGAATCGTAACATGTACAGCTGTTTGAACACTAGCCTCTCACTTTTCCATTTCCTATTCATGCAGCCTTGTCACTTTACTGGGATGTCCCCTCCTTCTTCTGTTTCACCTGTGGCTCTGAGCTCATCATGCTGTTCTTGCTCTGCCTCCTCTCGTGCCACCCCTGGGCACTGCAGATCTTCTTGTTCAGCGGTTCCAGGGAAGCTCCAGTTCCCCCGTCATGATGCCTACGCTCATGTAACTCCACAGGGAGACCCTGTAGGCAGTTATTACCATGGATTTGCCCCAAATGTCACTATTTAACAACTCTCTATTTTTGTAGTAGCCCATTGTCTTGCCTTACATTTATCTACAGGCCATGGTGAGGGTTACTAGAAACAAAAGTCATGTGTAGGAAATACTTTTCAGCAGACATAGCTATTCCAAACAATACAGCATGAACAGAAAAAGCAAAGCTATTAATATCATCATTTGTGCTGATTTTTCATAACCCTGTCTATACTGTCACAATCATGAAATTACAGATAACCTGGGACAGCTTATCTACACTTCAGGTTATGATATTTCATGACCTACATCTGTGCAACAAGGAAAAAAAAACAATCCCCAAAAATTACCCTCCCCAATAATTTTTCACAAGGATGAAACTTATTTTCCTTACCAAAAAAAAAAACCCCAAACCAACAACAACAAAAAAAACACCACAAAAAACTGAAAAAATCCCTGAAAACCAAACAAAATCCAAAAAACCTTTGGACTAGTTAATCAATCAAAAGCTTAGAATGCATCTCAAAATGTTATATTTCCACCCTGTCACACCTGCATATAGGCAGTATCTTCTGTTTAATTAAAGTATATGTTCCAGAAACGCATCAACTGGAAGACACTAACATGGATCAAAGGCACTGACTCTAAGAATTCAGACATGCAGATGTCTTCCCTCATTAACTCGTTTCAGTGACTAATCAATTAAAAGTATGTGTTTTTCTTGTACTATGAGTCTCCTCTAGCCACTGTTTTTATAGTCCAGCCATAGTTTCTTATTAGTTTTATTCCTGTTCTAATATCTACAAACATGTTAGTCTCTAATCTAATATCTTTGCTATATCACGACAGTGTAAATCATGATGTGGTTTATGGACAGGCTCAGAAAGAATCTGAAATCTGCATTTTTTTTTTGAATCTTGTGATAGCTGACTACATAAAATCTTAATTCTCCTATAAAACCCCCCTGAAATCATAGGATTTGGGATCCACTTACACTAGTAACTTCTGGGATCAGAACTTTATGCAGAGACTGCTTTTAATTCCCCTGGAGATAGATTTGGGCAGTAAGGGTTATGAATCTTTTCAAGAATGTCAGCCTTTGATGTTTTTGTTTCCTCGTTCCACCTGCACCAAGTAGAGATGTAATGACAGTCCTTCCTGTCAGGTAAGTGCAAGATTGAGTGGGACTCACATTCCTAATTATCCCAGAGAAGAAAGGAAGAAAACTCGGCATGGCTGCTCGTGGTTCTGCGGCAGCTGAGGGAGCAGTGACCCCAGAAAGGGCTTTGCAGTATCACATTTCTCATCTGTGATTGCCACTGCAATACTGCTGTACACTGGACTGATAGTGCTGTGGTGATATGATACAGCTTTTAATCTATTATCAGGACTAAATAGCTATCTAATGCAATTTTTTTGCAATCATTTACCATAAAACTGATTGCTCCACTTAAGAGGAAAATGGTATCATGTTCATGATATTCTCTGGCATATTGCAACTTTAATCAATATTTCTTTAGTCAGAATATGAGGACATATGTAGAAGCATTTTCTGATCTATTGTGATCATTGGTACAACTGTTCGTTGTACAGTTTATCAATATTCTTATATATTTCCTGATATTTTCTTCTCCCCCCATCCTGTGCTTTACTTCTGCTTTAATATTTTCATGAATAAATTCTATGATGGAGTACTTCACTGAACATGTGAGAAAAACATTAGTAATGGAAAGCAAATGCATGAATATTGCATAAATTCCATATATTTGCTTCATGCCCTGAGGGCACCTTTATTTGTAGTAGATAGTGTCTCATGAACAGTTTTAGTTCCTGAAGTACATTTGTTGTTTGGTTGAGCAGCTGTATCCCAGGATAGTCACAGATGAAACCAAGCAAAATACATAAAAACAAGTCCTCAGAGCACCGTAAACTTTTAAGGCCCAAATCCTGGTGTCAGCTGCTCATGTACAACTCCCAGTGATGTCAATGGAAGTTTCATGAACATATCTGAAAATAGATGATGTCCTTTATCATAGCAAGGGAAAACATGAACCAACAAAGTTTCAATGAAACCACAGAAACTGGAGCTCATGAGAAGAGCAACCTGAGGACTGTTAGTCCCACATCAGGAACAACTAAGTTGCCAGCATTATTTTGTTGCTTAGGAGTCAGAGCAGCTTTCTAAAAAAATCTCTGCTTTTTTATAGTTTCATTGTATAGCTTGGAGGGGCTAAAAGTCGTGTCTGATATAATCTGATTATCCTGGCTTCCAGGCTGGGCCAGCTTCCCTCATTGGTGCTATAGGGATACACAGTGAAGTCCAGAGGGTTTGTAGACATGGGCTCTTGTCAGCACATATTTCATAAATTAATGCCCACCCAACTCTACCTGGAGATTCATGAGCCATATCTCTGTTTTCCTCCCCATGTTTCAATGAGCTACCTGTGGGCGCAGACAACATCAGCTGCACGAGCAGGTTGTCCAGATCCACCCTACGAGCTTTTGGTATCCAGCTGGGACTTGGTGGTCAGTGTTCATAGGCAGTTGTTTCTGGAAGTAATTCATCTTATATTTGAGCTGAATCCCTCTCTCAAGTCACCCGGTCCTCTTCATCTGCTCTAGAGAGAGACAAGGGAACTAAATTCCTAATGGAAGCACCGCAGTTTGGACCCTAAAACTTGGCAGAGTGAATCTAGAACTGAATGTTTACCATGCTATAGTTTTCTACCCTAGTATCAGCTACAAAGTAGTGATGTTATGCAGATGTACTGCAGTGTATGGATATCTGAGTTGAAAATAAATTAACTATACATTAATTGCTGAAACCAGTTGTAAAGCTTATCTGAGCACCAGAGAGAGTGACAGTCTTTCTATTAGTCTGGGCTTGAACTCTTCTTGATGACTCGACTAGTCCTCCTGAACTCCCCATTTGGTTCCCTCTTTGACAGAAGGGAAAATCTAGTCCTACATGTTAATAGAGCAATTGGAGAAATTACACTAGGATCTGCGGGTGAGGAAACTGCTTTAGTGCCGGCAACAATTGCTTACTCAGCAGCACATGCAGTCAATGCGTTTTACTAATTGTCTATTTATTTCTGCACTCTTTGGCTGTTGAGACTTTGTCATGAGACAGGCCAGATGGCAGAGACATCGACACCTGTAATTAAGAGAGAAATAAATGCTGCAGCATCATGGCTTACCACCACCCCTGGCTTTTTTTTTAAATCCTGTTGGCTATGCTTCTAGGCTCTGCAGTTAATGACACCGAATTGTATTTTGAATGCTGAATTTCTTAAAAGAACCCATAACTTTTGTAACATGGCTCCTAGGAATCAATTTTCATTTCCTAATTTAGCTGATGACAGACTTGGGAAGGCCTCTTCTGAGATTCCCTTCTTATTGCACATAAAGAAGAGAATGTATTTAATGTAACCAGCCATACAGCAAGGTTTGAACAGCAGTTTAAAGGCAGTCAGTGATGAAATTCTGTAGACACAGCCCCAGCTGATGTGTAACACCAAAGAATCAATTACCAGATTCAATTTTCTACCAAATTTCTTCTTCCTTTTTAGGTAAATTGTAAATATCTCATGAGGCCTTTTTCATTATTTTCTTTATTTTTCCTAGAAAGCAGGGAATGACATTGCCTCTGTCATAAACCTTAAGTATTCATGTTTTGATTCATAATGTGGGGAAAAAAAACATGCTACCACTATTTCCAGTCACCTCCTGATGAAAAAAAATAAAGGCTTTTACCAATCAAGTATAACTCTGTGAAACTGACTGATAGCACTGAGCGAAGAATTTGTAAGATCAAGGAAGAAAATATTCACAGTCCCTGAGTATATTTATTTTTGATCGAAAAGCCTGAATATACACATTCCCTTTTGAGTTCTGAAGTCTGTAACTAAGAACCTGCTATAACACCAGCACATTAAAACACCTAAGCCGTTTACATTAGTATGCAAACTGTTTATTCAACTGAATGTACTACATATAGGATGTTTATATACCTTGCTCTGTTTATATAGGGCATTATTTGGTTTAAGCAGAGAAGAACCAGTTAAAACTTACATGAGACAGCGTGTTGACAGTCTGCGTTTTCTTTTCCCTTTAAATCTTCCTTAAATTCCTCTAGCCTAGATTCCTCTAGCCTCCATAGATGACTTTTATAGCAGCAAATGCACAAAAGACATAATTTTTTTTCCTGTCAGCCTATGCCTACAGGACCTATATGTCCTAGAAGTAGGATTTTACTTTCCTCGAGTGTCTCTGGCTTAGTGTGGTAATGCTGTGCCAGTCCAACCTATGCCTTTGGCTGCTGACAACTTTTCATTTCTCTATCACTTAGACTGCTCATCCATGACATGAAAACTCCCATCATACTGAACTCCATTATCCAAATGAGATGGGGCAGGGAGAGAAACCTTAGTTTCTCCTTTTGTGTGTGCAGCTTGTAGGCAGTAATGCGGACACAATGAACTTATTGGAGTTGAGAGTAATGGTGTGAGATTGCTCACACCATTACTTTAGATGGAAATTGAGTCTGTGCTGTCTGCACTGAAGTCTTCTTGAGGCTCTCTTTTCTGCTTTATTTTAATTCTCTTTGCCTCAAGGATAATGAATATGAAACTTTGCAAAGACCTTTCCAGCCAGTAGTCATTCCTAAGCATCAGTTATGTAACACTGGGATTTTTGCCTTTGAGAAAGTTCTTTATTTATTTGCATTATTTTTCTTGTATACTAATTATGAGCTACCCTGTCTACCCTAAACCTCTGAAGCAATCATTTTAAAGCCAAAACCTAGTAGCAGGAGCTTTCATTTAATCAAATTTTCATTGTTCATGCATTACAAATTAAGAGCTTGATTCTCTCCTATTCACTTATTACACATTGTAACTCCAGGCTTTTCTTTGTCAGTGAGCTTTGGAGCTAATTTCAGCTCTGATCACTGGCAGTTGGAACTTTTCAGTGGTACCATTTTACTATCATCACTTGTTCATTTGTGTTATGATACTACCTGGGAAATCCAGACCCCGTTACACTAGGTGCTGTGCTAACACAGACCACAGAGGTGGTCCCAGACCCCGTCACCTTGAAATGGTGTAGCATGTTTCTTTAAAAGCCAATGATAAAACAATATGCCTACCAGATAATAATATTTCATTAATTAGTTTTACTGTCTGCGAGAACACAGTCATAGATGAAGATCCCACTGCTGGAAGAAAGAAATCAAACACACTATGGAACCACAATTAAAGTACAGTAAACATAAGGTTGTTATCAGGTTGTGGCTTAGATTCAGAAAATATGCACAGGTACAAGAGGTAAGTATCTGATGAGGGAGAGATAAATATGTGTAAAAATAATTATTTATCTAACAAACACCCCCAAATAGGTATTGTCTTTGGTGCAAAATTGTAGATGACCAACCTGCTTAGGAAAACAGGTCTCGCTCCTTGACAAACATACTACCCAGTTCAGCTTCCTGATACTCACAGCGTTGTGTGTCTCAAACCAGGAAATGAATTGCATCAGAAGACAAAAATTACCACAACCCCATCACTTTCAAAATCAGATCTGTGATTCACCTTGACTTAGCATTGGTTGAGCACCTCCTTTGTAAGTCACACCACGCCCACTTACGAATAAAGCAGTCCAATAAGCAACCTATAAATTATTCAGTTTATCTCTGTTACAAGGAGAGTATGAGTTATTATTCCTACTCTTATATTCTTGAATGATATCCAGGGTAGGAAACAGGTGTGTGTTTGTGTGTGTGGTGGGGGAGATGGCAGAGAGGGGAAGGCATGTTAGCATGCAAGGTTCACTTTACATCCTAGGAAAAAAGGTAGCTCTGACAATTTACATTTTGCCTTGAATGATATCTGAATGTTTTTTAAGAAATTGAATTTGTTACACATGATGGTGAGCTGTACATTCAAACAGATGCCCATTGTGAAGTTGTATAGAGTTGTATTAAATGTGTTGCAAATTTTGATGCACAAAAGTGAAATCTTAAACTGTTAACATGTTTTGTCCTTGCATCATCTCCTTGAAATCCATTCTGAAGATGTATATGGTTTAGTAGATTGAAAATTCAGTTCAGTTGAAGGAGGTGGTGTGTAAAACCAATCTTTATCTTACTTTGTGGAAGATACATAAGTTTAGATATGCTGAACAGTCAATGGTTTTGTATCAAGACAGCTAAGCTTCAAATTCCTTTACCATTTTGCCTGAACTTGACATGACTCATGAATGTAAAGTTTGATTCAGATGGGGGGACACCTTCCCACAATTAGGATTCAGGCTCCCTGGATGCAGAAGAATAAGACTGGAGCTGAGCAGATACTACATAAAGTGTGAAATCCATAACTTCCACCAACAGCTCAATGACTTAAATACCCCAGGCCACCGATAGTAGAGGAGGGAGACAAAGTACACAGAACATGGAATACGAAGTAAAAAGAGAAGAAAAGCTGGGTACACACCAATTGACATGGTATCATGGAAAGAAGAGTTCTGCTTTTGTTAGTATCTGGGGTTTTGAGATTTGTGATAGAAGAGCATAATGGATTCAGTGTGGGATTACCACGTTCAGGATTACTTACGTTCAGGGCTATGTCCTCACGAGAGTGGAAGCAAGCAGTCACAGAGGCACAGACAAATGGCATAGCAGAGCAGTAACATAAGCACTGCAGTGTTTAATTCCCAAACAAAGTGATCCAGAAGAGTATTCATCTTGGCTGTGGTCCTTGTTACAGGCAGACCGAAAGCAAAGGAGTACGGTACCTCGACAACTCAAATCCCTTCATTGTCAACAGATGTGAGCACAGCTGCTCACACAACACCGGTGTTGAAAGGAGCACTCAAGCATGGGCTGACATGTGTTTAGGGCAGAACAGGGCATAGTGAGTGTAGAAATCAAACTGGGGGTTGGGAGAACAACACTTTTTGTTCGCAGAAGGACCAATCATATGTTTAACAGGTTCAATCTGTTCTCATCCTGATATAGCAGCATAACCACATGGCTTTGTTATCTTCGTGCAGCCTAGTCAAATGAAAGGGATTTTTCAAATTAGAACCATATTCCAACAGTCGCCTGCAATCCATAACTCCATGTTCCTCTGTACTGCGATGCTTCAGGGCTGTATCCTCTCTGTGACACGCAGCATAGCTGGGGTTAGAGGCAGAGGAATAGCAGGTTGCCCCGGCTGTTGGGGGACTCACCCTCAGATTCCCTTCTCCTCTCTCATGAGGGACTTGGATTTTTCCATTTAGCCCAGAAATTGCTCCCTTGCAAGGTCTGGCTAAGAGAGCGGTTGTGCCCATTACTTTGTTGTAACAGAAAAGGGAAAACAGGAACTTGTGGGTTTGGGTTTTTTTTTCCCACTTAGAGGTTAAATGTTTTAATTAAATATACATAGATCTTTTTCTGAGTCTTCCTTTTGTCCCTGACATTTGCTTTTCTCCAGCCTCTACCCACAACTGCTCAACTTTCCTGTCCTCCTTCCATATCCTCTCTCTTATTTCTGAGCCATTTTCCAAAGCAAAGTTTCATGCAGGATCTTCTCTTCTGATAACTTCCCAGTTTCTAGTTTACTGAGAACTGCTTCATCCTGCTATGGATAGAAATGCTTCACTAAGAGAGCACCATTGCAATGCCCATATGTAGTAATAATAACAGTGAATTTTTCCTACATGTCACAGATGTCCTCTGAAGATTCGAAACTGTATCACGAACATCCTTCATGAAAGGATGTCCCTGGTTTTACAGCGGCCCCTTCCCAATAGGTAAGAACATATATTCCCTTTGCAGATGGCATAAAAAAGTTCAGGACAAGTTTTTGAAATTTGAAAGCCTGACATTATGTACTAAAATTCATATTAAGATATCAAAATAAATAATCAAAATAAAACTCTCTGCATAGTTTAACTCCCTCATTCATAAATATCTGTGTATTTAGGTGCTTGAGTATGAAGCTGGACTTATGACTTGAAGCACTTAAATTTTACTTTGTTAGAAGGACTTTGTTAGAAGGACTTTGTTCAAGGTGATATAACGATTAAGTGGCAGAATTGGAAACAGACCCAGGTCTTCTAGTTCCCACAACACAGAAAAATCACTGGCTCATGCTACTTCCTCCCGGGGTCAATCTATATTTAATGTGAGCATTGTATCATTCAAAGAAAAAATAAATGGTTCCAAAACTTAACATGCATAATTTAGTTTACACAAAATTGACACTTTTCCTCAGCAGAATATAAAATCTTGTCTGCACAAGTATTCAGCAGTGCCATAAATGCTGCAGAAATTCAAAGCTAAAATGTGCTTGAATTTCACACTAAAATAACGTTGGGGCACATTTCGTGCTCAGTTATATTACTGCAAAATTTAGAGCTGATTCTTCAACTGAGTTAATTACGAGGAGAGCTTGATCTGGTATAATTTTGGCACAATTTTCTCCCTACTTTTTTTCCATCCAAGCAATTCTCCTGAAGAAATCAAATTAATGATCAAAGTAAAAAAATAATTAAAATTATAGTCTTAAAATAAAAGTACTCAATCATAATATACTAGGTAAGAAAGTATTCTTCTAGTTTTTCTAATAGAGTTCTTCTGAAATTATATAAAATTACCTGATATTATTATCACATGTTTAATTCAGCCTGTTGAAATTTATTCTACTATTCAAAATTATAGCAAAGAAGTATTCATAAAATAGTAGGGAGGGAATGGCATAACTCAGGCTATAGACAATGTTAAATTTTTCACATGCAAGGGTTTTCTTCTGAATCTGATTTTTTTTAACCAAAATAGGTCTTTCTGTGAATCCCTAATATGAATGTTAAATAGAAAATTACTGCTATTTATTCTGAGATACATTGAATATTTCCTCCTAGCTCTTGAAAAGTGATGTTACTGCCATACTGTTACAATACACCTTGTGACGGCTTAGGTTAACATATTTATTTCAGAAGTTCTTTGAATTTTCTATCCTTGGCATGTTTATTTAAAAAAAAAAAAAAAAAAGCTGGAAAAATTAAAAAACAATGGGATCATCAGCATTCATAATGGCATGAAAACCACTTTCAACTTCTTGAAATATCTGCTGAGCTTTTCTCCACTTTTAGTCATTCTACTAAAACTCAATGTTATCACATCAGCTGAGCTGGAGAGAACAAAACAGGCTAGTAACAAAATGATGCCCAAACATTTACACTTCAAAGGAACCTTGCAAAGAGCAAACTTCTCATACTTAATGCTGCTGATTTATTACTCCTTAAGAAGTCATCTTATGCCCCAATCCTTATTATTCACGGACTTGTGAGGAAACCCAATATATTCAAAGTGGCTCCAAGTACATGAAGTAAATTATAGCATCAAAGCTCTGAACTCAATGAAATTGCTCTATGCACAAAGTCATTATCATGTGTTTGCAGGGCAGTGATCTTTATGAGCATGTAGGACACTGTGATCTTGCCTTTGATTTCTCCAAAGGCCTTGCTAATTTCTACCAATACGCCATAGGATTAAGAGGATCAATTGCTCGTGTTAAGAGTTTGCAGGATCTGCAACAAAATGTGCCACTGAAGGAAAGTAGGAGATTAAAGGAATCAGATAGTGGCAAATTCAATAATCAATCAGGGAATTTAAAAATACTATGGGGATAACATGTTATCCATTCAAAAAAGTGTGAGAGAAGACCAAATAATGGAATACAAAATAATGTCTTTAGGTTTCGGTCTGCCCAGAGTGCTACCAATGGGGAATTTTGCTCTTGATTTTAATGGGAGCAGGAGCAAGTTCTTTTAACTTTGGAAATTATCTGATCTAAATTGTGTTTGACAGTAGAATAAAGATCTTGAAGATATCTGACCCAATTATTTAATGCCTGTGGTGTTCCATTTACATGTCAAAGCACCTAGGATACCACAATTGAGTGCTCTGTGGGGAGGATCTTTCCACTCTGAGGATAAACTCATGCTTTGCTCAAACTACCTTTCCCAGAAAGTGATATGCAAGAGTCAGTTTAATATGACCTTTGCTTTTTAATCAGAAAATAAAGGAAGATCTGTAGGAGCTCAACACTGAGTTTAGTAAAAAAAAACATATCTATGGCAAGGTAATGCCAAAGTAGCATGATGATAAAATAGAAAAGAAGAACATCCAAGAAGAACATCCATATATTTCATGTGTTCACTGTGCAGCAGAATGAAAGGTTTTGATATTAAATGGAAAGACAATTACTACTTAAACATGTGAGAAAAAAAATTTTGGGAGTTTCCATATGCCTTTCCAGTAGACACCTCTCAAAAGTTAACTGCTTTTCAAGTGCGTCATTGAAACCATACTTAAGAAACGATGAGACAAAATTATTTAAAATAGAAAGAGAGGTTTCCATTTTAATAATTGTGTCTCATTATTTCCTGACTATGGATTCAGTGATGCCTTCAAGAATGTATTTAGCTTTAAACACAACATTTAAGCACATGCTAAGTTAAAACCCTTGACTTTCGAAAGGGCCTTCATGTAGTTTCTGTTGCTGAGTTATGAAGTTGGTTTTCCTCTGCCTGGCTGTATGACAGGTTTCAAAACTTGGTGTTACAGTCATGCTGGAGAAAGCTGACCATCAAAAGTAAGAGTTCTGATTCTTTGGTGCTTCACATCTTCACATCCATTCATCAGCATTTTTAAGAGTCAAATACATGAGGATGTAAAATATAGTCTTCTGTTTACACTAATATGAGTAACTTGTACACCATTTTTGCATACACTTAGCTAAAATTTAACATATGATTCAAAATGCAAGACACTGGAGGATCAGGATTTGGAACTGTAAAATTTACTGAGACAAAGAGCTTTGGATGCAAGTTAGTAAGATTCTTTCATAAAAAATTCTCATATAAGGTACACCATGGGTTTCTAGCAAGTTCTCAACTCCTTAACATACTGGCTAGATGGGCAAAAACACACTTCTGATGCCCTCCACAGAGCAACAAAACTGTTAATGAACTAGTTCTAAATTTCCCCCCACAAATCAAAAGACAAGAAGTTTAGAAAAACATATCTTCCAAACTCTTTCTGAACCTGAAGAATGTTCCAGGCAGTTCTGATCCAAGCTGTTAAACAAAAGTTCCTGCAGTAAAGTACTAGCATAAAAATTCTTCAGTAATCAGAAAAAAAATCTTTAGTAATTCTTCAGTTTTTGCTTTAAAATTCTTATTTAACTTCAGTTGAATTTTTAGCTTACAGAGAATTTCTTCTGACAATTACTAAATATCTTTTGGAAGTCAAAGATACATACTTATTTCAGTGTGTTTGCCCTTTATGCAGGTACAATGAGCTATAAAGATACTGAGAGGCTGAAATATAAAGATATAGAGGGATAGATTCCCAGCTGATTTTGGTGCAACTACATTGATTTACATCTGCTGAGGATTTTTTCCCCCACAGGTTTTAGTTCTGAGTGCTTTGTAAAACCCTGCATATCGTAAAACACTTGCAACACACTGTACATGAAAACATAATCTTTCTTATCAGAGGCAATAAAGATATCCATAGAATATAATTATTCTGCTTAAGATAAAGAAAATATCCATTTGTAATTGTATGATTAGCAGGAGGCCGTGTCTTTGCTGCTTTTGCATACCAGGTTGAATTGTCTAGGGATGAGGCAGAATCCGACCGCAGTTTTTGCAGCCCCTTCAAAGAAGGCTGAGCGTGAGAAAGCGAAAACAACTCCTTTCCTGCAGACTCAAGCAATGATCCCAGCATTTGTAACTCTCACTTCAAGTGCAGATCTGCTGAGCTTTTAGGAAATCCCAACTGAGCCTTCTACAAAACACCTGCTCGGCGCTAGGGGAATTAACCTTACAGCATGTAATGCTAACGCGGGGAGGTGTTGTGCCTGCCAGCTGGCAGCCCCGCGCGGCAGTGGACTTGTCCAATTAGTGGTGTCCACCCGCTTGCTGTGTGCTGGAGACACCGCGCTTGCGCGGCTGAGATTCAAGCCCTGGTCTCTGCTGTCTGTAGCCAACAGCTAGTACAAGGTGTGCTGAAAGAGAGCTTCTCCAGTGGCCCAGCCAGCAGAAGTGGAGCTACACGTGGCTCGGTGGGAAGTCAGGATCACTGCTCTGAACATGCCAAGCACCTCCTGGAGGGGCCAAGTGCCCTGATCAAAACACTGCTCTCAACAAGCAGCACGTCTGTCTGCCTTAGCAACAACAGCAATCCAGAAAAATAACAATTCCACCTGAGGATGTCCCTTGCAAATGTTTAAACACCAACTTCAAGATGAAAATCATATATATAAAAAAAAAAAGCTGGAGTTACAGTTGGTTTGTTTGTGATGGAACACATTTCTCACCATAGTCCTGAAAATGGAAAGATAAATGTACACAATTATTCCTGGCTGTTAAGAAAATGACAGATTTGTAGGTAATATAACAGTCTGCTTTAGCAATGCCTTTCACAGTTACGGCATGATTAGAGCAAGAGACGGCAGGCCTGCCCTTACCACAAAGGTGGCTATATGGTGGATTGTTACAAATAGCTAAGTGCCTTCTGATGTCTTATTAATATGCTAGTGCAAGAAGAAAACACAGAATAGACAAAAGAGCTGAGTCTGTTCCCTTTCATGAGAAACATGGGAAACCACCAGGCAGAAAACAAAGGACACCTCGAGCTCCCTCCCTTTAAAATATTTCCCAATTAAAATGTTAAGCAAATACCATTGGGCTCAGACTGTTTACACAAGGCTGGTCTTGTCAAAGAATAAATGCTGGCAGGGCAGGCAAGAAAATGCCAAACTCTCTCATCTTCTGTATACCTGTAAAAAACTGCATAATTAATAGAACAGCAACTTTAGACAGGCCCCAAGGGCTAGAACCACAAAATCATTTCGACCCCTCACTGCCATGCCTACCTCCAAAAGGCAGAACCTCCAATTTCCTTGCCAGTTACTCCTTAATCCTGCAGTGCCTAAATAGCCTAATTGCCACATTTTCATCAGTTACGCTCCCCTAGTGCTTAAATGAATGCTGCCGTGCCATGCTCAGAAGCCCCAGCTGTCAACAGCCCCAGCAGCAGAGTCCGTGCTATGGCACTCCTGAGTCAACCCTCGCACAAAACACAAGCGGCCACTGCAGCGATGGTTCACTGCCCTCCTTTCCCCAGCTGTGTGCATGGTTGCACGGCTGCGGTGGATGCTCCAGAGACATTTTCCCATCCTTCTGGAAGGGCAATGAGTTTTACCCGCTGGCAAGGCTGCTCTCAGGAACCCAGCCTGAGCCCCGGCTTTTCTTGCTTTCTCTGGACACGCTGGACCTCCTGGACGTCATTGGGAAATGAGTTGCAGCCTCCAGTCTCATGGCCAAAAAATTAATTTTAAGAATATGGACAATGCAGAGGCTTAAAGGGACCATGATGCGGAGGCAGAAATCAGGTCTAGCAGGAACACAGGAGAATGGCACAACTTGACAATTTGCCCTTGAGAGGACTACACATTATAGCAGATGGGCTGTGTTCCTACAGTCCTGCTGCTGCTATCTCAGTGCATGTTACAGCCTGCTCTCCATATTTCAGGGAAAACTGGTGTGTTTCAAAGGATTTTTCTGCTGTGTTGTACACTAATCATTAATAAACATACCAGTCACTGTATAAATCTATATATAAGTGAATTCTCTGTGCAGACGGCCATCCACCAATAGCTGATGGTTCAAAAAAAAATCATTATAAACTAATAATAGTTGGGGGTATTTCTTTAGATTTAGTGTTGTACTCTACCAACCTAGTGAATCAGAAATGCTGACAAACGTTAAAATTCTGGGGCTGGTAAGCAGTTACAAAAGATAATCAGAATTTAAACACCTTGGCTTCTGAATATTCATACAGCTCAGTAAATATTATGCATTTATTAAAAATCTATTGCCATCCTTCCCAGAGGCGGAGGACATACAATGCCTGGCTGGTTTAATCAGCTTCCCTACAAATAAATGGCTTCTTAAAAATGCAGAGTCAGTATCTCCTCTCAAGACATCACTGGGCGAGCTGACCTCTGTAAGCACACTGTTTATTATAGTAACTCTGTACTGGTCCAATAGCCTAACACTCTCCTTAGCCAATTAAACTGTGCGTATAATAGGTTTCCCTTGAAGGCTCTGTGAAAGGCTGAGAATTGTAAGTGGAGATTTTAACAGAGCCTTTTAGCTGTATTCTGTGTCTCATTCCTGAATCCAATTTTTTTTCCCAAGATGTGTTCCCATGTCTTTCTCATTTCTCAGGTACAAAAAAAAATCTAATGACTGGGTGATATGCTAGTCTCAGCTGTTAAGCTAATTTCATTAATGCTAACATCGAGAGGTATTTGCTGTTGAAATACTTAAGGGAAAACGCCAGGTGTTTCGGGATGTTTTTCCAAATTTGGCATGATTGCGTCAAAAAATAACATTGCTGTTTGCCTCAAATGTCTAATTTTTTTTATTTTATCTCAGCAATAAAACAAAAGCGATTGCCTGAAAGTCTCATTGTAAAATATATCAAAAAAGCTAAACAAAACCAAGAACTGGGGATTTTATTTTAGTACCATGCTTTACTTCAGTATAAAAGCAGGATATTTACATCAAGGGAGCACTAGTCTGTAACCACAGGGTTAGATTTTCATATTCATTGGCCTCAACGTCTGACAGCTTACATTTTTTAAGAAACTTTAATTTTGATTCTCTGGGTATGGTTAACACGAATTCAGTGAGATATTTTAGTGGTACACACTGTTAATAATAACTTACTTAAATTCACTTGTCTGCAAGTCTAAAGGGCAACTGGTAGCTTACAAGTTTTAGTGTTCATCAGCAAGGAAGATACTAGTTTTTCAGAGAAATTATTAATTTCAGAAGATGAGATCCTTTCTTAGTCAATAGGATAACCATTCCTAACAATCGCCAAGGTATTTCAATGGTCCAGTTCTTAATGTGACCCTGTAATTCTCCTTATTAATTTGTTCTTACTTAATTTTATTTTATGCCATTACCTTTATGTCCACTTGCCTTAAACATGTCTTCTTCAGAGAATTACATTGGAATCTAGGCTACTTAAATAACTTGGTTTCTTTAGAAATAATATCTACTAGATATTAAATCTGACAACAAATATTTATTTGGGTTTTCTTTCAGATTTGTCCTGGCTTGTTAGAAAGCATCCCAGAATGAGTCAGAGAGAAGATCAGGGTAATTTAAAGTAATTTTCTTTTATTATGTCTGGTTCTTTTATGGGAAATCCTTTCTTTGGAGGGATCTGCAGCAGAACCTTGCTATTCTGATTAAAACATTAGCTTAGACTGGTCAGTTCAGACCTCAGTCCAAGATTTGAGATTAATCCTTTTTGCTTTAGGCTGTTCAGTGAAAATAATAAAGTTATTTACTGCATTTTTCAATTGCATATGTAGAAAAAAGCTTAATGCAAAAGAAACATCTTAAATGAGTGCGTAATTATTTTTAGTGATATCAGAGTATTGCTAATGTTTACATTTTTCTTCCTCCTATATTTAACTTCTACGTAAATTTTATTTTTCTTTTTAATGTATTGTATTTTATTTTATTTTATTTTATTTTATTTTATTTTATTTTATTTTATTTTATTTAGGGAAGGGTCAGTCATAAGATCGGTGTTCTGACCATTTTTATAGTGATGACTATGATGATATGAGCTATTTCTCTGTTTTTCCGAAGATGAAGTTATTTTTTCCATTACATCTTTTTTAGAAAAGCTGCTTAAGAAGCTCATCAACAAAGGCTGCTCTATAAGTAATGCATGAAACTGGCTAAAATTGTTATTGTATCCATTTACAACAGCAGAGAAGAGCAAAGGAATCAGAACTATATATCTTTTTGTGAAAAAAGTTCTGGAACAAATGTAAGCACAGCTAAAAATAGGTGCCATTTATCATATCTATTATTCTTCTGTAACTAAAATCTGAAACACATTTGGAAAAAAGAACACTTTTATAAAATATTTTACACAAACCACAACTGTCAGCTGACGTATCCTACATACATTTTATCTTTCAACAATTTTCAAAAATACTGGCACAATATGTGCAAAAATTTTTTCACAGTTTTGAATATAAAGGTAGCATATATGCTTGAATTAGCACTTGAATTGCATGTTCTATTTCAAACAACACACTGTTAGCACCAAAATGTACAACATTCAGAAAACAGGAATACAACACAATTCCCAATATTAATAGACTGCTACATAATTTGATAAGAATTAGAACAAATATTGTTTAAACTTATAAGCACTGACTTCCATGGAGCCTGGATTTTACCCATAGCTTTTAGTAAAATATTTTTTTCTGAGCTTTAAAGAATCCTGTTGTAGAATGTACTTACAAATTCTACAAAGAGCAACTATTAATTTTTTGCAGTCTTCCTCGTATGGATATCTTAGCTATTTGGCTGTGCACACAACATGTCAATATTGGGATATTCAAAATGCTGTACCATTTGCCCTTCTACTCCCAGGAACCTTTGGAGCCTACAACATTACCATGTTCACTTTTTTTTTTTTTTTTTTTTTCATTTTTGTTAGTGTATCAGCTTCCTAAGTCTCTCTGAAGCCCTTAAAAACTTTTTGTTGAATAGATTTCTTATTTACTTTCTGATTTTTTTTAATCTTCTTTTTGCAGATGGCTTATATTTTCACATAGTGTTATAAAGGACTCAAGGGGTTGCATCTTACTCATCTGTTTTGTCCTCTAACAGCATGTGGCTTTCAAAACCTATGTAAAAAGGACACACTTGACCTACTTAATACATCTGAATAGGCAGTTGATTATAAACACAACTTTTTCCAATCACTTCATGTTTTTCTTTTTTAACTTGCTTTTGTTAATGTAAAACCCCCATATTTTCCAAAACATGAGGACATTGTAAGGCAGGGTTTTGATTTATCTACTGATTTAGCTGTCAACATCATTCACAACAAATTAATGTTAGATTTAAAATGATCAGTTTATACAAAGTATCTGCATACAATGCACTATTGCTGTTGTTTGTCCTGTACCAATCGAAAAGCATCTTGGAAAAAATCAATGATTCATATTTGCATTGAAGATGTTAGAGTCTGTACACTGGACTTGAATATCTAATATGGCTGCACTATAAGATAGGAAAGAGGTAGGAAAGGTCATAAAGGCATGGTGCATGTAATCATGTGGTCACTGTTTTATATGCCCTAGTGACATAAGACTTATTCTTTTTTAGTTGTAAACATACTGCTGTTTGTATGTGATTATGCAGAAATTGGAATTTTGGAGCAATTTGAACAAGAAAAAGGAGGAAGGCTGACAAAGTTATATTGTGAGAGCTCTTTCAGCCTAGGTGTTGAGTGGAAGAAATGATGGAAGCATTTGTGAGAAGAGAAGGGGATTTGGAGATAAAAGCTGGAACCATCAGCAGAGCAGGGAAGCTTGTAATGAGTAAGTGTGAAAAGGAATTAGTTCAGAGCATAAGCAGAGACTGTGTGGCTTATAACCTTAAAAACAATCACAAGAAAAAATGAATGTGAGATGAAACTAATAAGAGATTGAGCTAAGTGATTCAGAGACTATAAAAAGGGAGATGACATAGTCAGAGGACCAGGTAAGAAAGATCATCTTGATGACAACAGTCTGGACTAATTGAAGAGACAGAAATTAATATTAAAAAAAATCGTTTAGGTCTGTCACAACGCGACTATTTGTTCAGTTTAATTATAAGGCTCCTTACAGAAGGAAGATCTTCCTACAAACAACATGTAAAACAACATAATACTTTTGTTGTCTTCCTTGCTACTTTTTAGATCCCTAAAATATCATGTTTCAGAAAAACTCGATACAGGGGAAGTATGGGACTGAAAGTTTATATTGGCAATTTCTAACAAATTATGCAATATAGCAGAGTTCTTGAAAATATAATTGTGAGGGTTTTTTTTTTTTTAATTTTTGATCAATTCAATCCAATCTGATATTTTCTGTTTCCTAGACTATCAAGTTGTTCTAGTCCTCAAAGACTTTTACACAATGCTGTTAAAAACAAATTGAGGTAAATATTTCTTCTCTATCTGTAAAAATCAAGCAATGGAATTAATGTCAGTGAAACACATATTCCCAAGGACTAATTGTCCAAGTTCAAAATACCCTCCCTAATTCCTGGAAACTACAGAATATTACATTCCCTGAATGGACACATCTCCCACAGTGGCAGTCTCCACCCCTAGAGAGATTCTCAGACTCCTTCTGACAGCCCCCACCCCAGGTTTGGACTTTGTCTTCCTCCTACTCCTGAGCCCTTGATGTTCTTGCCAAGTCTGCAGCCCAGCCTAAGCCAGCAGGCTGGTTGGCACCTGCTGGGCCACGCTGTCTGCTTCTTTGCCTTTCAGTCATGGCTGTGTCCAGATTCTCCCTGACCACAGAGATTTGATTCCAATTCCAGGCTTTAATTTTGTCCTGAAGTAGTAGGAACCCCATTCTTTTTGGCTGGATAAGTCATTTCTCTTTTCTACCTGGACTCAAATTATCTTTGCCATCAGTAAAATAGTTACCAATTCCCACGGTATTAGCGATGGGTGAAGTGAAGTCATCACTATCATATCCTCATGAAAGGCAGGTTGTAAACCAATACAGAATAATAACAGTGGGTACAATGTGGAGTTTACACTTATTGGAACCACTGTTTGCCTTTTGTATTTTTAGCTTACGGGTAAAACCACACCCTGTCCTCCCTCCCCCGCCCCTTGATGGGCAAACCCAACAGAAACTCTGCAAGTTGAAACTCATGGAGCTTCCTAGCCCTTCCATAATTATTTTTATCCCCAGTGTAAAGGATGATTCAGCCGTCAGTTCTCTGAAGAGAGACAGAGATAAAGCAAGAGAGAAAGAGAATAGTATGCTAATTTGCTGTTGAAAATAATCCTTTCCATGTGAAGTAGGAGTGGGTATTAGAGGACAGATGGCTGGTGGAAACTGGAAAGGGGATGTTATGTGGAAAGCACTGAGGGAACTAGGGCACTCTGTTATCTGTGACAGAACAGAGATAAACAGTGTCATGTAACCACTTAACCAATGCTAGGAGGAGGATGCACACAAGGAAGATAAAAGAAATCGGTGCTGTGTTGTTTATATTTTTGTTTTCCCTCTTTACAAAGGCAGGAGGTGGTACTAAGGGTATATATGGTTTATACTGAACATAAACTCTCTGCCTCAAATACCTTTGAGTGGAAGGAAGTGGAAGAGGAGTAAGATGTAATGCAGGACAGGTCTGGGGCTCTGCTTAGAAGAAAGCAGGAGAATCTCCTTATTCAGGAGACTTTTGTTGAAGAGTGGCAATCACCTCTCCCTGAGATATCTGTGGCAGAAAAGAAATGCAAAGGACAAAGTGAATGAAAATTTTGACAGTGAATAAAGGAAAACAGAGTTAGAGATGGTCTTGATTTTGGTATAAAGAAAAGCCAGAACAATATGGGGTCTAGAGCATGAACTGTAGATACTGTACTCTAAGATGCCTAATCTCCCTGAGAGGTATTGTCAAAAGTGACAAAGAAGCATTAGTCCTACAGACAGTTGCATGGGTGTTTCCACTTTGGAAATGTAATACTGAGACTGAAAGGGAAACATGGTGGAACTTTAATTATTTTATAAGGTTTGAAACCCACTGCACCATTCTCACACTGCTCTCCAGTCCTGCGGGCTCAGCCACTGCTGCTCACACTCCAGAGGATGTGTGCCACAGTGGGGTGTCAAACTGCTGCCTCATGTGGACCCGCCCAGTCCTAATAATAGTTCCACACAACCAAAAAATTTATATACTGCACAAAAGAGGGAAGAGGTGCATCTACTTATTCTAATTTCTTTTTTTTTCTTGATCAAGACTATCCCCAATGGCAAAGTTTTCATTGATCCAGGAACTAAGTGCAATGGACAGTATACACATAAATGAGGAGTTCAGGAGAGAGCAGCAGAGACTTTTTTTTTTAAAAAGATGGTTGGTAAACTTGGAGGTGTCTGTAAAAAGCTAATGTCTTGATCAGCCTGTTACAGTTTATACAGTTTTCATATGTGGTGTTAAAAGGCTATTCAGTTAGTCAAGGTAGCCTTTATGGAAATAACTTCTAACTTTGGGATCTGACTAATATGGTTTGTCTCAGAAGGAGGGACAGTTTGTATGTAAATCTTCATTTGGGTTATTTCTTGTTGTTCTTTTAGTCTTGCAATGTCACAGACAGTCCCTTGAGTGCTATTAGATGTGGAGTGGCTTTCTAGCTTTGCTTTATGCCAGCTGGCCCTTTTCTTTGAGGACAATAAATTTTATTTGTACTGTGTATCTCAATAATGATTGATTTTGGCTAAAAGCAAATTAATTTTTGGTTTCACAATGAGGGTCTGGTCTCCTGACTCCGTATTCTCTGAAAAAGGCCATACTAATTCCTCAACAGGTTGCAAGTGTTCCCTCCTATGTTCTGTCTCCAGTGTGGGAAACCATCTACTGAACTTAGGACATGCCTCTCTTTAAAAGACAGGTCATTCCCAGATGACACGTTTGTGAGATACTGTAGAGATCTGGACCAAAACGTCACTGAACTAAAGTGTGTTTTTCACCAGTGCCCTTGGCCCAGCTGAGAAAACCATTGCTTCTGAATGGTGTCAGCATGTCTGAGACATCACCAGTGGCAAATACATTGGATAGACCAGCCAGCAGATGGCCTTGCATGAGCTCTATGACAGTAATAGCCTCAGCTGACCTATTAGCTCTACAATACCAATGTAATTATCAGAATAACAATGGCAACTAGCATGGATCTCAGCACCAAAATATGAGTATGACCATGCACGTCTCCACACTGGTAGCAACAGGACTTGACAAAACTGAACCTCTGTACCATGAACCTGGAATAACCATTTCCTATGAGATGTTGACCATCGTCTGAAGTGTGGAACAGAGAGTAGGATGGGGAAATATGGAAACAAGAATGCTCCTTTTCCAAGCCACTGCCAGCTCGTCACACAGAAGATGAAGGTGGTTATGCATATCCTGAAACTCATAGCCCACTGTTGGTCTTCCCTTATCTGGAGGAAAAAGGGTTTTGTGATTGCATGAGAGGGATGGAAGACAAGTGATGGAAACAGGAAAAAATGGACCAGAGGTTGACAGTGGCAGCCATTAGCAGCTTGGCCATGTTCCCAGTATGCAGGAGAATGTCTGAGACATACCAAGTATTGCTAACCAGCATGGGATCCTGAGTGTCCCTGTGATATAGAAAAGAGGTGAACTTGAGTCTATTGAGGTGCAGTCTAACATGGCTGTAGGCCATGGCTGTCACATCTGCTTGTCACACCCTTGGTGTGACCTCTGCTGAGCTTTCTGTGCCTCTCTCACCCAGTTTCATGAGTACAAGCTCATCTAATTAAGCTGATGCAGCAGGACCAGTGTGGATGCTAAAGGGCAGTGAAAGGTAGGTCATCAAGGTGGAGTCATTAGATGATTACAGTGCACAGAGGTCAGGCTTTAAACATCAACTGAAAGGGAGTGGTCAGGGGGACCTCAGGTGCTCTTTGGAGAGGTGGCAGAGCTGCATCAGTGGCATAGCAGTAGGGAACACCCAGGTGACCCCAGTGATGATGGGGATGGGAAGCTGCAGTGAGGTTGCCCTGGCTGTGGGAACCTGCAGACACAGCCTTGCTGTGCAGAGTCAGAGCCTGTCCTTCCCCAGCCCCAGAGCCATATCGAAGAGCAGAAAACTCTGATGATGCAAGGCTTAAGACCTGCTTTCACAAGAGATGCTGAATCACAGTTTTCACTTAATATCTGTAGAGGTAACATTGGTTAGCGTGACTCCAGATGGCCCCCATGTTCTGGGCATCTTAGCCATTTCTCTTCTTGTGGTACTTACTACATTTAGCAATAAACTGTATTTTAACAAATTCTGAGTGACCACAGCAAACCTCCTTTATATTTCGTCCATGCATGTGCATATTCTGGGGAAACTAGCTCTGACAGAGAGAAATGCTTTAGGTAAAAAATCTGCAGAAATATTTCATTTGTTCTCCAGTTATTCTGTTCATCAAAATTATCCCTCTGTTCCAATATACTTTAATTTTACATGAACTATTTGTTTCATCAGCAAATTAGCATATTATGGTTTCTCTTTTATACTCGTAACTAATAAGACAGAGGAACCAGTGAAAAGACTGACACGAAAACCAAACCCAAACTAAAATGAGTACCAGGTTAATGATGTGCCTATTGGCTAAGGCAGAATACAGCAGACAAATGACCGCATCAACAAAATCAAGCTGTTTCTTCATCTATATTTTTAACTGTTGTTAATACTTTTAGTGTTGTTACAATTGACTGTGTCCAGAGGCTAGAAACATAAGACTTGATGGTTGCAATGCTCAGATTCACTTTTAAGTGCTCAGCCACCCATGGATATACTCAGCTCTTAGCGAGGTGTAGAAGTTCCCTCTAGGCTGTTTAAATGGACTTAAAACTGACATCAACAGGGGATCCACAAAATCCACAAAATCTAGCAGAGAGGGTGCTGCCTTAGCTAGTTTCCCTCCACAGCCAAGGAAGACTAAAGACTATCTTGTAATCTATGCTGTGACCATTACTATTGATTTTTTTTTTTGCTGTTTCCAGGAGTGTCCTTTTTTGTTGCTTCCAATTCTCCATGTTCCTTTGTCCTAATTTTCTTTTTCCTATCACAGTATTGCGTTTTGTTTTAGGCAGTATGTCAGAAATTTGCTAATAAGTACCACTGATACCATGAAATTAAAATGTCAGCAAATTAATTAATTACTGTTATCAATGTCATAACAGTTTCAGGATTCTAGGTGAAACTGGAAAACCACATCTTAGTATTAGTTTCAGATTCAGAGGTTTTCTTATCTGAATGCCAAAATGTAACTTTAAGAAGTGAAAATAAATAGAGGTAAAGAAAATATTCACTGCAGCTCTAGAGAGCATTTGGTAGTTCATAATGCTTCAGATTTACTGCTGCCTCCTTTCCACATACACACATGTATGGCTTCTTAAAGCTATAAGCTTTCCAAACTTGCTGTCTACCCTGGACAGAATTGTGGTCTATTGCCTTTGGCTGCTGCAAGGAAACAGTTCTGCCTTTCTGGATGGAGCTAGAACAAAAATAGGGTATAGTAGCAACCAGATACTGGAAGAGATCCAAATGATAGTAGCTCATTGGCCTGGAAAAATATTAAGGAAGATGCATTTGAAGAATACATACTGGATTAAATATACCCTTATGTTTCATTGTGTCTGGGTACATTTGAATAGGGTGAATTATCTGTGCCTATCAATAAAGGCTATCTCTTTCTAAGGTGGAGGTTGAACCATAATAAACAAAGCAGAGCTTTCAAACTCTATCATCTCAGAACCACTATTTTCATGCTTTCCTTTTTTTTAATTGCTATTGTGTTTTAGGGAAGGCCCTGCTAAATTTCAAGCTGACTGAATCACAATATACTACATTGCACATAAGTCGTAATTTCATTTTTTTTTCCTCATTAAAGGTAGATCTTGCAGTTGGCAACATTAAGCTATTGACACATTCCGCTCCAGTGTAATTACCTTTACGACTCTGCTCGTAGTGCTCCTTTTACTTAGAATGGGAAATACCTCAAATAGTCTGGTAAATTTTACTACTGCAGGTGGGGAATGTCCAGTTTAATGGCCCCACTGTATTACTCTTTGTTATTCATGTGCGCCAAAAAATACACAGGATATAGATGGGGCTGAGTTAACATTGCTGGAATTTCCTGAATTTTAATACTTGATCTTGCATCCTTAATATTGTCAGTGAACTGGCAGAGGTGGGAGGACTGGGCCAGTATACTTCCATTTTGGCACTGAACAGGAGGTGGGTAAATAGTTGGAGAATTAAAAGTAATTTAATCTGACAGGTAATAGTACAGACATCCGTAATACAGTTAGTTACACATACACATATACATGTGTACACATACTCTGCCTTGTTTGATTCATAGTCAACAAAATGTGATTCAGAAATGTGGTTTAAATGGCAAAAAATGGCATTTGGGAAACCGATAGAGGTCTGTGTTTGTCAATAATTCATGCTACATGCAAAGAGGAATCAATAAAACACATTTTATGTGGCTGGTATATAGGCTGTAACTGTGTTCAACAGACAAGATAGAGGTTTGAATCGGTTCCCACAGAAAACAATAATCCTCCAAATGAACAACTGATACTTGGGCTTTATCTAATGAGATGCATGTTACTGGGGCTTTGACTGGTTCAGAAGGCTAAAGAAGGCTCCAAGATGCAATCACGAGGCATTAGTTACATTGTTTTCCCTTTTAATGGGGCACAAGTCTCCATGCAGATGTTAAAGAAAACCTCACCCTGATATGTTTTTTGACTCTGAGTGCCCAGAAGTGCATGGCCAGCCAGGGCAGGCATGCCAGGGCAAGCTCACTGACTCAAAGGAGAGGACTTGCAAAACAACCTGGGAACACAAGAAGGGAAAATATCTAGGCAGGAAGCTGTAGTAATAGTTTGGTCAGAAAGAGAGCTGTTTTCAAGAGCTGTTCATGTATTCATAAATTCCCTCTTTTTTCATTTTCTTTTTTTTTGTTTTAACACCTTCTCTGGCATTTGAAAAGCATAAGCCATTTCTTTGGCATTGTTTTATTTTCCTCCATGTTTCAATAAATCTTGGGTTTGAGGAGGTTACTGGTATATTGGTAATTTGTCAACGATATCCCCAAAGGATTTGTGAATGTCACTGAGAAGTGCTGAGGGTTAACAGTTTCCTTAACCTCCATGTCTCAGTTATTCCTTATTCACTGGTGCACACACAAGAGGCATACTATATCTGGCTGGCTATATCCTGATGGGAGATGCAGATAGATGCAGGGTTTTCTCCCAGTTTCCCAAGCTGGCTGACTGAGGTCAGATCTTGGTCCTGTGATGGAGCTAACAAGGCCCAGCGAGAGTGCTGATGGCACCGCTGCTGTGATGTCGTATCCCTACATATTTGTTGAGAGCTCGATATAGAGAAAGATTTAAACATATTTTCTGTGGCAATGCAAAACTTGATTTTGCTACAGCATGCAAGATGCTTATTTAAACAGTAACTCCAACAAACCTGCCAGGATCAGCACCTTTGGTTAGTATTTGTGGGCGAGCAGTGGTGATAACAGTTGAACCTGCATGCTTGCTAGTTGGCTTTTCTCACTGTTGCCTGACTGGCATTGTCATGAATCAGCACTTTTGTTTATGAATGTACTGTTCTCCCAGTTGGATTTTCAGCTCCCTCTCTGTACATCTGTCAACTGGATACAAGTATATGTTCTAGTGCCCTTTCATATGTTCTTGGCACAGATGCATTTCATTGGCATGAGCATTAGGCTGAGTTTGTTGGCATTTTAGGAAGTGAATCTGGTTTAAAATGCAAACAGAAGAACAAATAAAATAAAACAAACAAACAAACACACCAGAAGAGTGTTCCCACGGCGGAAGCTGTGCATGGCTGACTGTTTACACATACAGGCTTAGCCTTCCTGCCCTCTGTCTCCCAGGTTTACTCATCCCGTCAGGGTGCAAATATGGAGTTTCAAGTGAGCAGCATTTCACTGCTTAGATGACAGATGCTTTCTGTCTAGAGGAATTCTGGCTGATGAGGAGCTGGAGGATGCCTCTTCTGCACTTCCCCCAGCATGCCCAAGGACTTTAACAGCTCAGACAAAGCCAGTAGTCAAAAAGAGCTTTCCAAAGTCTGAGGCAAATGTATTTTTTCTAGGTGATACACTAAACTGATTTTCTTATGCACTTTAGTTTTTTAAATGAATCATTGAATATATAGAAGTGCAAAATTATGGATGTGTTTAAAAGCAAACAACTGCCCACCTCAAAACCTTTCAGAATAAGTTTCTTACCTACCACTGAAATTTATTTTCCTCTGTGGGAAAACTTTGACATATTGTTCGAGATGTTTGCCTTGATGATGTGGGTTTAGCAGGATTGCCCAGGTCCCATACTTTACCATCAGAATGATAGCGTGCTGAAATGACTAATACAGCTAGCACAGAATTTCATGAAATTACATGTCAGACAGGTACTATTAAACATACGGGAGATGCTCTAGGGTACTGTTGTATTGCAACTCAGTAATGAGAGTAGCTCAAGTACAACTGTAGATGGGATCTTGAGTAAGAGCACCTTGAGGAGAACAAAGTTTTTTTATGTTAAAAAAACCCCAACAAACAAGTTCTGCTACACAAAAGGACAATAGGTCATGTTGAAATGTGAGAATATATATTAGGTGAGAGAAAAACCCACAGTATGTAGGCCATGATATTCTGAAATATCAATCTTTTCTGAAATCACTAAGTCCATTGGTCGCCTTAACAGAGGTCAGATAGTCAAACTTGAAACACTTAAATTCACAAACTTCTTGTTTATTTGCTACCTTGATGCTCAACTTATCATACAGGGATGGCTTTTACAGGAAAGAGGGTTTGTGACAACATTTTGATATAGAAAAGAATAGTAAATGCCCAAAGAACTTGTAATTAAAAGTTTTATCACTTCTCACCATTCCTACCCTTATAAGGTTTCTTTTTCAGTCTTGATTACAGTAAAGAAAGTATAGTAACACTATTCATGGAGGAGTAGAGAAAAACTTCCTGTGAGAAAAGTTAAAAACTCCAAATACAATATTTGGAACCTGATTGGGGCCTCTGAGTTTTTCCTATTGACTTCAATTAATTTTAATTTTAAGTTCTTTTTATTATGTTATTAAAATCAGAACACACATAGAATAAAGTTTGCTGTCTGCTCTAGTTCAGAAAAAATGAAAGCACAGCCTGTACTGAATGATAGAGTTGTGCTTTAATGTCCAGCCATGTGGTTTCTCCATGGAAAACTAATGAGTTAAAGATGAAATTCCTCTTCTAGTTTGCATATATCTTCTTGCAAGGATTCTGCTGAGCAGAAGTATAATTGGAGACTCTATACAATTGAGTCTTGTACTTTTTAATTCTAACATCATAAGCTACGAAACATCTTTCTTCCCACAAAAACGCGATGTTTTCAGTCCTAGACATGCTCAGTTATGGACATTTTTGAAATAAAGTAAACATTCTCAAAAATACCAGGACCATTTCCCTGAATTTTATTTAATACCATCTGGAAATAGAGCAGGGTAAAAACCAGAGAAACAAAAAGATGTAAAACTAATGTCTCAAAGCTCAAAGAGTTGTCTCGAGTTTCTGTACTAGGGGCTTATTCGGCTCTTATTGAATCAAAAGAAAAATAGAAGCAGAAAGCAGAAAGAAGGTTTCCATTCATGCTTCTCATGCTGTTTTCAGTTATTAAACTTCATTCTGAGTTCACAGGAGTGGGTTCACAACAGTCTTCCACATAAACTGTACCTGAAATTGTGTGAACTGTATTCAGAGGTATACTGAAGGTGGACAGAGACATTTCACTTGTATTCAAGTACATGAATGTGGTTTTAAAATCCATTATATGATACACTGGCTTTATAAAACCCATGATGATTCAAAAAGTGTTGAAAACTTTGAAACTATGATCCTCCGTTGCCCTGTGTTGTTGCAGTTTAACCAAGGGGTCAGGAAAAATTCCCTTTCTCAAAATATTTCTACACAGAAAGTGTAGAAATGGGTATCTGGAGCTTTTGAACCAAATTTAGT
The DNA here is from genome assembly GCF_965183815.1 of Platalea leucorodia. Classification (NCBI taxonomy): domain Eukaryota; kingdom Metazoa; phylum Chordata; class Aves; order Pelecaniformes; family Threskiornithidae; genus Platalea; species Platalea leucorodia. Next base: position 16,538,466 of record NC_138823.1, read on the forward strand.
CTAAGTGGATTTTTTTTTTTTGCTGTTATTATTTGTATGTATGAGGTACAGCCAGAATCTTTGGGTTTAGGTCAGAAATCTTCAGGGAAGGGACATTTGACTGCAGTTGGGCAGCACATTACACCATGGCTCTTGGTTTCTGACATGAACTCCAGAGTGCTCCTGCAATACAAATAATAAAGATGGCTTCCTACTGAGGCTGGGAAGCTTGCTCACATATAGATGCCGTGGAAGAGGTAGTTCTTGCTAAAAGCTTGGCATTTGCACAATCAGAATAAACCAAGTCTGGAAAAAGGAAAGAATGTTGCAATTATCAAATTGTCTGAAGTGAAGAATAAAAAAATTAAGCTGGTATTTTTCCCTTCCCTTTTGACTCACCAAGTAAAGGCAGCCAGTGATTTTCTCCTTCTGTAGAAAAGTGATCAGCAATACACAATCAGTTACTTCTGTTTCTATAAGAAGCAGTCTATAGTAGCTTACATTTCAACAGCTTTTTTTACAAGGTTGTAAATAAAAGGATGCCACCTTGATAAGCTGTGACACACAGCTAACTTCCATTAGGCTGATCCTTTCAGCTCTTGCAGACAAGTAGACTTCACAAGTTATTCTTCCACCCGTATAACTCATATAAATCCAAATCTGCCCCAAAGATCAGGAAGTCTTGTTTGCTTTGAATTTTTAAATTAATTTAAACACTGTTGTCATATCACATAACTCCTGGTGAAGACATTCTTTTTCCAGAATAAGAATGCTTTTGTATATATGCCTTGTATATATTTTTTGTATATATGCCTTTTTTGTATATATGCCTTGTATATATGCCTTGTATATATGCCTTTTGTATATATATTTTTTGTATATATTCCTTGTATATATTTTTTGGAATGCAGATTTCATCCCCAGGAATGGCCCTGTTATCATAATGATAATATAGTTACCCACATCTAATCATATTTGTCAAATATTCTGATGTAAACAAGCCCTATCTGTTTGGAGAGCATCTTTTGACACTGGCTGAATTATATCAAGGATTATCAAGATGCCAGCAGCAGTAGTGCAATCTAAGGAATAATTAGAATAGGCAGCAAAATATAAATACACATTTTGTGTTCAAAATGGGGAGAGAGAGTGTACAGTATAGAGACTTTAGCTGGGGGAGCCGTGTTGTAGGCCAAACGGAAGGTAACCGAGAAGCAGGGCTATTCAGGGTTAAGATGCTTACATGGAACATGAAAAACTGGGCTATTGATGTGTCATAACATTCCTGTGTGACCTTAGCAATCCACAGGCCTAGTTTTGTAAAGAATGTGAAGCAGATAACTCCTAATTTTCATATATAATTAGTTATAAAACTAATATAGTGTGTGGCTACTACAATATGCTTAATTATCTTCATTCATGACTGCTTTTCAAGTATGAGTTTCAAGTGTTAGCATTAAATACACCTTAATTTTAAGTCCCAATCCTGCAAATATTTATTAGTGCTTGCTGTCATGAGTAAGTCATTGCCTAGAAGAAAACATTAGCTTCAGTGGAATTACTCATGGTATTGAGTGCTATCATAGAAGGAAATGTTTTCAGAGTTTTTACTTTAGTTACATACATATATAAGTCATTATACATGTATTTATATATAAATATATACACACACACATATACATGCTTTCATAAGATGAATTTAAAGCAACATTTTTTCTCTATATATTCCTTGCTGCCTTTTTCTAAGCTTGCTTTTTTTCCTACTAATGCATCATCGTAATTCTCACTTTCTTTAAGGTGCAACTAGCAAATGAAAACGTCGTGTGTTCTCTTATCATAAATCTGAGTTGATGAAGAACAGTAAGTAGCTCAAGTTTCATGTTTTTGGGACAAGCCGAGTATGAGTACAGCAGTTCATTGCTTTTTCTTCTTTTTTTTTTCTTTCTTTTTTTTTTTTTAAAGTCTGCATTTTTAAATTCAGCAATGCCATTTTCCACAGCTGAAATGCAACCCGGAGGCCAGTTCAGACACGGTGTGATGCAGGCCAGTTGAATTGGCTGGTGGTTCTACTGTGGATGAGTTAAAGAAGGAATCACCCGAAGCAATGGTAGCTCTCAGAAGGGGGCCTGCCCTTCAACAGTTTAAAGCCTTTGAAGAGAGATTTCCTTTGAGCAATGTGAAGTCTTTGTGGTGATGGGAAACATACATTTATAATTACAGAAGAACACAGTGTACAGTAGGAATAGTATAAAAGCATGCGATTTACAGTGTCTAAGGAGAAGCTTTGATGTAGAGGGCCCCACTGACCTAGTTTGCTGCTGAAAGCCCTAGAAACATAAGGCTGACTGACTACAGTTATAGGGATGCAGACTGTGAACAACATCCTTCTGCCTCCGCACTGCCACCCCACACTAAATGAATATTCTGTTGCAATACTGACTGTACAGAAATACTATCTGAATACAAACTAACCATGCTTAAAAACATTAATAAAGTTTGCTGTGCTCCTCTGGGGAAAATGTGCTAAAAAACAACTATTGTGAATCAGCACACAGGCTGGGAAAAAGATTTATCTGGGAAGATTATTTATGGAAAAAAATGTTGAAAATTTCATGCCAGGACAGCCACCCTTGGCGGGGGGGGGGGGGGGAGGGGAGAAAAAAAAGATGCTAATCTCTGTTAACAAGGGACAGAATGTAAAACTCAAGAAGTGATACTGATTCAAAATGCTTATGATATCAGGGTCCATAAGAAAGACTGTGTTCGACAGCAGCAAACACCCCATAGGAAGAGTGTACCGTTACCTCCAGGGTATGCACTGCTGTGAACAAGTCTGATGTGAGATCCAAGATTAGATATTCCCCTCCACAGCAAGAATAGGAATGGTGAAACAGAACTGAAGGAAACACCAGCTACCATACCATGCTCCCAGCCATCCCTAAACCAGCCATGTGAAGAGGGCAGTACCAGGGCTTCAGCAGCATCCACCAAGTGTCCACCAAGAAAAGAGTTGAAATTCATGGCTCTCCTGACATAGGTGGCAAAAAAACTGGGAAATCACACAGCTGAGAGAATGAGAAGAGTTCCATAGAAGTCCCTGTAGTACTTTATAAGTGAAAAATAAAGTATTCTTTATCCCATGGATTCAGGCTCAGAATTTTAGTGGATCCACCTCAGATCTGGGTGCTAGTAGATGTGGATGGTTATATTCAGACCATTTCATTATTACTTTTCTTGAGCTTCAGAACCGAATTTGGATGCTGAGTTGAGCTGAGGTGGGTATCTGGGGGTTTGGTTAGTGACCACATCTAAATAATATTATGCTGAGGTAGCACTGTCTGCCTTATAATCACTTTGCCTGTGGGAGAGGGCCAATCTGAGGGAGGTCACTGAAATTAAAATGGAAAACTTAATTACATAAAAATAATATGGGTGTGTTGGGTGCTTTGATGGACAAGGATGATGTAGGAAAAGAAAAATATCAAAGTTCAGCAAGAGCTATTTATAAATCTTACCTAGTGGGAGTAATAGACAACAAAGGGTAAATCAGTGACTATTCAGCAATGTTTGTGTCAGCACAGATACAAATATTTTTAAGTTTAACCTGAGACCTAGTGAACATAAGGTACTCGGTGAGTAATGGGAGAGATCCTGGGGATCTTGCTGCCTGTAATTCAGTTGCTGGTTAAGTCTCCTGTACTCACCTCCAGCTCACCAGTCACTGACCTAATCCTAGAGCCGAACAAGCCTTAGGCTTTTCTAGGTTTGCAGATGGCATCCAAACATCACAGTGCTCCAACCACCCTCTGTGGCTTCGCTGTAGTATGTTTGATGCCTGCATGTTATGCCTGCTCTGCCACTATAAATAAGTCCTCAACAATAAAATAAATAGTCAAAACAACTTTTCAAGGCTTAAGTAATTTTTATTTTGAATGTGGCAGCCCCCTTACCTTATGGCTGAACATACTTTAAATTTAGGTCTGTTTCAGGATGAGAAGTTACTCCCCAGATATCATTTCCAACACATGGCCATTACCCAGCTGACTTCCCATGGCCTTTTCAACTGTTCTCCCCAGACCTGTCCCTCCCTCCATTTACCTTCAATTAAGTTTGGAGGAGTCCTTCTCCTATTGTCAACACCACCACTGTTACTGTTCCCACCAAACATTTGCCATTCATTCCTAGCTACCAGTGAAATGTCAGTGGTTGGTTATCTGTCCTGCCTAGGTTAGACAGTATCCTTAACCCTTTCATTATTAGGAAATGATACAATCTAAAGATGTAGACACTCATGTAACTTTAGTCAACATAAAAATAGACAAAACCACATTTTCCTATCTGTCTCATTTTCCTCCTTTAGAAGACTGGGCTGAGCAGCATCGGTTTAACTCAGAGTATGCAGAAGGCTGAGCTCTACTTCTGGACCAGTGTATAAGCAAAGAGTGGTATTGGAAGTCATCCACATTAAGTGAAATTTCATGTTATGGTCCTTATTTTTAACCACACAACATTTTTTCTTTCTCCCCTTTTCAAAGTCTTATCCTGGTTAGTATACTACTAACTACATATATGTTTCTAGGGAACAGCCACTCTGTCAGTGGTATTGGCTTGGAATAAAATGGTCATAATTACAGATAGAGATAAGAGATTCTATAACTTAACCTCACAAACAGGTCTCTGGGGCTTTATTGCACTTGTGGGCCATACTCAAGCCCAAACTCACCTCCATTCAGCTGAAAGTTTCAGACAAGCTTTGCTCATGCCCATGCAACATATAGCCTGTCTACCTTGGTGGCGATACCACATAACTGATGCTGAACAGAGAAGTCAGCAAGGGAGGCCCTAACACAAAGACCCAGGTGTTGTACACTGACTGCACAGGTACAGTCTCGCTGGGCAGCATAAATCTATGCATCCCTAGAGGTGGCTATGCATCCCTAGAGGCATGTGCTAACCTCTAGGGGCATGGGTTCTGAAATTCTGGGGCTGGGTCAGAAAATATACTTGATTTTAGCTTATCTCGTGGCTTGAGGAGTATGGTGAAATGCAAAGGACAATACAGAGTACAGACTGACCATCTGATTCACAGTCTTTGCGCTTCCTCTGCCGAAATACCTCATACTGACATATCTGTCCTTGGCCACTCACTTGAGGTCTAACACATCAGTCTCCAGAAAAAAGCACACAACATTAGGATGCGCGTCTGTCTTTGGAGAGTTCTGATTCTAAGCATGCATAATTACTTAATAAGCCTGTTTCTCCACAAACACAAAAGTGCATGTTACAGGAAACCATCAAACGAATTAAGAGAGACACAACATGGCTTGCATGCTGACTCAGCACCAAGGAGAGTTGGAGGTGTGTGAATTGTTCAGAAATAGGTGTGAAGAACATAATAAGACTGAGTAAAGAAGACTCTAGCCTTTATAATAAAAGCTGGCCAATGCATGACACAAAGACAATTTCAAGGAAACACCCTTTTAACAGTCAGTGATTGTACTGAGAAACAGCATATCTGTCCATCTGCCCATACATTTTGAACTGAATATTATGAAAGAGAAACTGCTCTAAGGCCCACAGTGAAGTGCTATTTTATAGTATGCATTTTATCTTTATCCTTTTATGTAATATTTTTAGCAAGGTGAAGCATTGATCTTTATCACTAGACACCAGAAATTCTCCAAATGTGACTGTGTACGATGCTAGCAGATTATGGCACACCTTATGAGGCAAGTATTACTTTCTCCGGTTTATGTCTGAGAAAGCTGAGGCATGAAAAGATAAGTGAGCTCCAAAATCTTGAGATACTTTCTCTGTAATATAGGATTTGTGGGTCATAAACTCAAGTCATTGAAAAGATGCTTGAGGAATGCTTTATTTAAAAAAAATATATATACATATATACATGCACATACATAGGTTATTATTCACAACTTTAAAAGAACTCAATAAAAGCTCAGCTGGACCAAGATTTTCAAGTTGATCAGCAGTATCAGGTGTCTTAGCTGAACATGCCCAGTTTGAAGTCTCAAGCTAGTTGCTCTTCAGAAAAGAAACTGTAAAGATTCTTCAAGCTGCATAGCCAAAATGCTGATGCACCCAAATCTTTTGAAAATCTGGGCCTAAAAATAACCCTTATATAAATCAACCTAACTCTTCTTAGAGGTCCACTCTATTGACAAATCCTAGTTTTGTCTACTTTATCTACTTTGTCTACTTTCCCTGCCTTATTAGTATAGGATACCCTTCACCTCCTTTTGGCTTTACATCCCCTCTTAATATTTTCCTAGGCACCACCAGGAATAGCACGACACTGCACAGCTCCATGCAAGGTAGTTATTGAAACATCTTCAAGGCATAATACAGTGAAAAGAGAGTAGCTGGCATCCTTGAACAGTTAAGGCGTGCACAGGTCTGAGCCTCATTTAGCCTCAGCACAGTGCCATAGTGACTGGAGTATATTGTTGAGTCTAGAGCTAATGCACTGAGAGTTAACTTGCATGTCTGCTCAACTCGGCATGGTACAAATGTAGCCTGTGCAGTTGTACTCATATGGTGCTGTTTGAGGCTATTAATTGCTTTTCTTTGGAGCTGGTTTGTATGGTCTAAGACTGCACCCCTCCACAACTACTGCCGAAGCAGTGAGTCCAGGGGACTCTCCCATTCATAATAATAAAACATTTCTTCTCAAGAATTTGTTTTTTATAAAGTGAGGAGACAGGAGACTCGCTCCACTGTCGTTTTCTCTGTCTATATCTTTTCCCTTGGGGCTTTACATAAGATTTTATGGAAGGGTTTTAATTTTATTGGGATATTTTTCTGAGCTACCCTTAAGTAACCCTTTTGAGCTCATTCATGTTCTCCGTGGTAGGGTGTTCTGTTGCAATTACAGACATACAGCAAACCAGTGAAGAGCTGAAAATAGAATGTACAAGTCTTTTTTCTCACTGCAGTTCAGAAGGGAGGCAACGGTCTGTGTCACTGCTCCATGGAGTCAGAAGAATTGCTGTGGTTCCCCCAGCAAGCCAGGACAAGGGCTTACAATGCTATTGTGATAATGTCTGGAGGCCCCAAGTAAAATCAAAGCCTCATTTTGTTCGCTGTTGAACAGCTTCTACTCTGAAGAATTTTTAATCCAAGACTTGAATTCTGCACTCACAGAAGTACTGCTTTTGTGCAGAAAATTATGCTCCAAACAAACAAAAAACCAAAGACGTTATTTTCTTCTATTATATATTATTTCTACTATTTGGGGATAGAAAACTAGGATGCAAAAGGACTGGATAATTTGCCCAAAATCATATAGGCCTTTTATTGAAACCAAATCTTTGACGTTCCAGTCCAGTGCTGATCTACAAAACTATCCTTCTTCTCAGCTGCAGATTTTGTTATTGTTCAAACCTGTTCTTGTGTAAGCAGGTTGTTTGCTAGCCAGAGTAATCATTAGAGTTGTCCTGTGCTTTCATTTTAGAATTGCCTTGGGCACACAGAGGCCTGTAGCACATTTCTACAATCTGAAGGTGTCCATCCAGCTGCCAGCACAACCATTCTTCCATTCTTGATAGTATCTTTCTCAAGTCCTTAAGCAGAGGTGAAAAATTCAAACAGTCACTGATAAAATTCATCAGATCACCTACTCATACACATAATATTTCCTTACTTTCCCTTTTCTATGCATATTTTACTGCATTATTGTCCCACTCTATTACTTTTCTCAATTGTTTCCAAATCAGCCTTCCAAAAACAGACTCTCAACATCATCCTTCCAACTATTTGTCCCTGTGCCTCCAAGTACATATCTTGCCTCTTGATTACACACCTCATCCCAGCAGCTTTGCATACCATATCTCTCAAGCCTCCTGCCTCACTGAAAGGGATGCTAAGGCACCACTGGGGATCCCAAGGAGTCACAGAGCCTCTATGCACGAGTAGTGTGTGTCTGGAGATTGTTGCTGGTAGCAGCCACTCGCACAGGCAGCTGGGTGCAGACCCCGAGGGATAAGCATCTACAAACAGCTGCTTAGCTGAGATTAAGTCTTATCCAAGATTAGGCAGTGCTACCAGCCTGCTGCTCCTGCAACACATTGGTACCAAAATCCAGTGTTATAAAAGCAGTGCCTGCTGTTGGCAGATTGTTACCTCTGTCAATAACAGTTTGCAAGCATCTCCTTCCATGCTTTAGCTGTTGGCAGATTATTACCCATGGGTTTAAGCTCTGCAAGTATGTCCTTCCATGCATTAGCTGATAAACAATGGTGCTGTGCGTAGCACTGGCTCTCTGGCTGTTTTTATCCTGTCTTTGGTAGCAGTGGCTCGGCTGAGTCTTGTGTTTTCTGAGCACAGTGACTTAAAACAGTTGCTTTTGTACAATAGGCCTTAGATTGTTTCTGATTCATGCCAATTGTATCTACGCTGTGCTTTGGCAACACTGAATGCAAGCTTAACAGCTCTCCTACGTGACATCCCCACATCCAGTTATGACATGCCTCTCTAGCGCACACACTTCAACCCACCCTTCTGTGTCATAGATGTCCCAAAGCTCTCCAGCAGTGTAACGGCACTGACTCCCTTATCTGCCTCAACCCCGTCAGATTTTGAGACAAGGTCACTATGTAGATGCCCCAAATATAAGGACAGAAAGAGCCAGGGCACTGTTTGGCTCTTTCCTTCCTTGATTATCTCACCCCATAGAGGCCCATCACCAAAAGCAGGAAGGCTCTTCCAGGTCATTCATGCCTTCTACAAAGGGCACAGGGTTGTTAACCTCAGAAACATGTACCTCATAAACTTCTGCCAGATGCAGATGGACTGCCTGACGTCCTGAACAGCACTGGTAGCCCTTCTTTGTCCATGAGGCAGAACAGGTTCAGCAAATATTGGAGACCTCTGGAGATTCACTGCTGCCACCCCCTTGCGAAAGAAGATACAACTTCAGAATTACTGAAATTTGCTCAGGGTTGTATCTAGCTGACTTTGTAACATTCCCAAAGATGGAGATTTTGCAGGCTCTCTGGGCCTCTGTTTCAATGTTTCACCCCCATCAGTGAGAAGCATTTTTAATTTCTTTACTGCAACTTCTGCCTGTTGCCCTATAAGCTTTTGCTGTGCACTGCCAAGAATAGTCTCACTCTGTAACTCTCTGTAACTAGCCATTAGGTAGTTAAAACCAGCAGTTAGATGCCCCCTTAATCTTCTCATCTCTAGGCTAAACAAACTCAGCTCCTCATATACCATGTCCTTGCATGTCTACAGTTCCACATTATACTATATGCTCAGTCCCCTTAACCATCTTGCTGACCCTCCACTGGACTTTGTCCAACTTGTCAGTCTTGTGCTGGGACCCCAGAATTGGACACAAGATTTGAAAGGTGGTCTCATAAGTGTTAAAAAGAGAGGTATAATCACTTAATTCAACTTGCTGGCTACACTGCTGTGATACAGCCCAGTGTACTGTTGGACTTTATCTGTATATGAAGGCCACAAACATTGGCTCACATTTGACTTCTTGTTCAACAGGTCCTTTCCTGCCAAGGTACTTTCTTTTTCAGCCTGTAATGCTGCATGGTGTTACTCCTCCTTGTGTGTGAGATTTGGCGTTTACCTTTGCATGTTATTGAGAGTTGCCTTAGAAATAAGACAGCTGCTTTCCAGCAGCCACATTTTGTGGTTGAGGGTAATCAGCAACGGGTAAGGTGTGAGGACACATTCCTGCCCTTTGGAGGAACAGGAGACATCTGGTTTAAGACAGGTGCTGAAGAAGTTTGCTCTAGGAATATGTATGGGACATGTACTTGAGCTAATCCCACACTCTCACACGAAGCCATTTGGATTCAGTCAGATTTGACCAAGTTGCAAAACAACACATGAGAGGGTTGAGACTTAACAGAAGCCTGAACTGGTGTGACAGTATAGAAAGTAGGCTTAAAAACCCCAGAGAGCTGCTGTTGCCTCTCAGTCACCGAGGCAATCAGCAGTAACTTCCCAATGGCTTCTTTGCTTCTCACGTATTCTCAGCAGCGTTCCAGACAGGCGTCCCAGCAGCACATGCCAGATGTGTCCTTTCACTTGAGCAGTAAAAAAATTATATTGCAGGCCTCTTGTTGTTCAAGCCCAGTGAGGGTGCACCCTAGTTTTTATAAGCTTTGCTGCTTCTATTCCCAGTAAGTCATACATTTATTGGAAAATCACTTAGTGCTGTGACTGGATAAAATTAAATCTGATTTACCTGATGTGGTGGGTTGACCATGGCTGGATGCAAGGTGCCCACCAAAGCTGCTCGGTCACTCCCCTCCTCAACTGGACAGCGGAGAGAAAATATAACGAAAGGCTCGTGGGTTGAGATAAGGGCAGGGAGAGATCATTCACCAATTACCGTCACGGGCAAAACAGACTCCATTTGCAGAAATTAGTTTAATTTATTGCCAATCAAATCAGAGTAGGGTAATGAGAAATAAAAACTGAATCTTAAAACAGCTTCCCCCCACCCCTCCCTTCTTCCCAGGCTTAACTTTACTCCTGAGTTCTCTACCTCCTCCGCCCTGGCAGCACAGGGGGATGGGGAATGGGGGTTGCCGTCAGTTCATCACATGTTGTTTCTGCTGCTCCTTCCTCGTTAGGGGGAGGACTCCTCACACTCTTCACCTGCTCCGGTGTGGGGTCCCTCCCACAGGAGACAGTCCTCCACACACTTCTCCATCCATGAGTCCTCTTCACGAACAGCTCCAGCATGGGTCCCTTCCACAGGGTGCAGTCCTTCAGGAACAGACTGCTCCAGCGTGGGTCCTCCATAGGGTCACAAGTCCTGCCAGCAAACCTGCTCCGGTGTGGGTTCCTCTCTCCACAGGTCCACAGGTCCTGCCAGGAGCCTGCTCCAGTGAAGGCTTCCCATGGGGTCACAGCTTCCTTCGGGCACATCTACCTGCTCCGGCGTGGGGTCCTCCACAGGTTGCAGGTGGATATCTGCTCCACTGTGGACCTCCATGGGCTGCAGGGGGACAGCCTGTCTCACCATGGTCTTCACCGTGGACTGAAGAGGAGTCTCTGCTCTGGCGCCTGGAGCACCTCCTCCCCCTCCTTCTTCACTGACCTTGGTGTCTGCAGAGTTTTTCCTCTTACATATTCTCGCTCCTCTCTCTGGCTGCACTTGCACAGTTTTTTTCCCCTTCTTAAATTTGTTATCCCAGAGGTGCTACCACCATCGCTGATGTGCTCGGCCTTAGCAGCAGGTCCGTCTTGGAGCCGGCTGGCATTGGCTCTGTTGGACATAGGGGAATCTTCCAGCAGCTTCTCACAGAAGCCACCCCTGTAGCCCCCCTGCTACCAAAACCTTGCCACACAAACCCAATACACCTGATTTTCGTTTGGGTATTCTGGTTTTTGAATGGTGATGAGTAACTTATATATTCACTGTATATTCATTGTGATTGAGAAAAAGCATTTTTAAAAGTGTAAGATGAATTAAAATATCTTTTAGAGGCTTCCTTCCAGAGCTCCTAAAATTCATAGAAATGAGAAATAAGTATCTGCACTGGTCAGTTCTCAAAATTTTGGTACACTTACTGCTCTCCAATCATTATTACAGCTAATGGGTTTCTAGGGATTCTGACACTGTATGTCTCTGTTCACAAGAACAAGAACTGAAAGTTTCATTTGTTTTCCCCTCTTGACCATCCCCACGGTCCCTGTCTAAGGGCTTGTCTTCACTGCTGAGGAAGATTATATTTTCTCCCTCTAGAAAACAAACAATAAATTTGCCCAGGTCAGCTCTGATTTTTGTGAGTTTGGCTTATGATAAAACCTGAATACTGTGTCCTCTTGTGATTACAAAAAGCAAGAAGAAGACAAAAAAAAGGAGGAAAAAAAAAAAAGGATGTTATTTTAGCACACCCCAGCAAACCTTAAAATATGCTGTTAAGAATTGCTCAGCTTATCAGAGTCAATGAAAACTTGACTTTATTAATGTTTACTCTTAAATTTTGCTTCAACTACCAATGCTGAGTTCAAGTATTAGAAAACTTGTGCTATTTTTCAAAATTAGGACACCCACTAACCTCTGTATTCAATATCCAATAAGCTATGACTGTGTTGCAGAATTTTCATCTAAAATCTCACTCTGTCCATAATTATACTTTAATCCTACTACTGTTCTGTTGTACAATGTTTGTCCTTTTATAGTTTTGAGTATGCAAATTGTCTACATGTGATCTTTTCAGATGGCTAACATCACTGATCTGATTCTGATAGTCTATAATTGAGGAATAATTGTACTCATTGAATATGTATTGCATATTTACATCTGCAGACAGGCCCTAATCATTCCTCACCAATAGACTTACCTGGAGAGGTATCATAGTGTTCCTAGTTACTGAAATGCAATAGTATTTCTAGTCACGGAATTTATTGCAGTGTTGGATTCTTGGCTGGTAAATGCTGTAAGAAAACAAATGACCTCTCTAATATGTACACTCAGAATTGTACAAAAGTGATGAAAAATCATCATTTATATTTAAAGATAGGTGCTCAAGGCTTTGGTTTTGATGCAAACTTTTTTTAAGCAGTATGCCAATTTTCTCCAGGTTAACCTCAATTCATTTATATACATGTGTGTGTCTTTAGTAGTAGTATAACATAAGTTGAAATGTTCCTGGAAAGTTGCTGCAAACAACAAAGAGTTAATTTCCTTCTGATAAAGGACTTTTTACCATTCTATGTTCTTGTAGAAAAGAATCCAAATGCAGTGATTGGATTTGACACAATGGAAGGATTTGTAAGTAGAACAGGTGAAAACATAACTGGCAACAATTAAAAGCTAATTATCTGCAGCCATCAACTGGTCACCAGCTGTTCTGAACCATATAAAGCATACACTACAAGGGAACAGCATATGCTATGGGGATAAGTGTTAATAAAGGTTACAAAACTGGGAGGAGATATGCATGAGATTCAGTTCTAATCCAAGCCTGATCCTAGAAGTCCTCCTGTGAGTAGTTGTATTCTGCAGGTTCTTCTATCAGGACATAGTGCTGATTCTTCTCCTGGTTGCACTGAATTTTAATCACTGTAAGCTGCTAAGTTTAGAAACACTTATTGCTGTTTTACTCTACTCATGGCTTTGGTGGAATTGCTCACATTAACAAGCTGCTAATCTTAGACTTCCTTGTTGGGCTCATGTTTGTGCTCAACTGAGAAACAGGACCAGCAAGCCAGTGGGACTGTGAGTGGGGTCTGAAGGGGATTTTTGTTTGTTTGTTTGTTTCACATTGGCAGCAGAATGAAAGCAAAGTGAGTTTCCAAGTGCCTTCTCAGTTCCCTTCTTTTGTCTGGTTGCCTTTTATCCAACATTAATTAATGTAATTGCTACAATTTCATAGTCCAGTGGAGACTAACTAATGATACTGGAGCTGAGTGTTCTGTTTCTGCAATAAATCAAGAAAGCAGTTCATATAATACAGCCTTCCACTTCTTCCCACCACATCAAATTAAAGAAGATAAATATTTCTTTTTCATAGCTTAGGGTCTGGTGGTTAGATCACTCCCCCATGACTTCATGGGAAGGTCTGATACAGTACTTACTTCTGCCTGGGGGAAGTTCAAATCCAACACTTCAGCCATTTGAGAGAGTACCCAGTGCTCCAGTCTTGGGAGGAACAGTCTCTGCAGCTTCCGTTGAATCTGTTACTCAGTGTAGAAACCAGCACAAGATTTATGGGGCCAGAAAAACAGAAGGGAAGAAGGAACATAAATAAGTGGCTAGGAAAACTTCCTAGAATACAGCTGGCCTCTTCCAGAAGTAGCTCTAGTAAGTAGTTTTTTGTTGAAAAGAAACAAGCCAAGATACTATCCCAGCAGCAGATACTGGCTAAGCTTCGTAGGATTAGAGGAAGCATATATCTGTGTTCCCAGAAGTGGCTTCCAAGATAAACCCCTGAAGGAGATGGGGACCTGCTATATGAGGAATCAAGTCATCCCACCAGAAGATCACCACTGTTTGCAATGACAAACGGCTTGTCACAGCAATGCCTGGGAAGAGGAACTGCTGGTGCTGCTGCCTGACCTCCCGTGTGAGACGCTCAGAGATGACCAACCCGCTCCTGTTCCTGCTTTCCCAAGTTGAAGCAAAGAAGGAAAGGGTAAAACTGGGGAAGTGTTTTTTGTAAAGCACAGTTGGCATGCCTGCCCTGCCTGGTCATTGCCAGTTAAAATGATAATTTGACATGAAAAAAGTTAGAAAATCTGTAAAAATTAAGCAGATGTCAGGAAAAAAAAAAAGGATCTGATTGCATATATTTATATGCTGTTCCTTCAAAAACAAATTTCAATAAATTTTCAAAAAAACCCAACCTGACTGTTCTTGAAATATAAAGATTATAGAGGAAAAATGGCCTTCTTACCATCAGGTGTACCTTATCACAATACTCCAGTACTATCTATTTACACAAATTTTCAAGGCTGCAAGCAGACATGGCTTGCATGCAACATATTCAGGCAAGAAGATGTCACGCACAGTTCTGTATTTGGATTCTTTGTGTTACACAATAAACTATTTTTTCAAGGTTTAAGAGGTTAAATTGACTGGCATATTACTGGGTAGAGCTGAGAGTATGTAAATATTCCACCCGAAGGTAAATCCTTTGCCTGACTTCCAGCCAAGAGCATCTCTGATGTGAGGCATGCCTAGAGACGTAATGTTTACCATTCTTTTTCAAGTCAAAAAGCTTGTGATTCTGTAGAGGATAAAACAAGACTTGCCATGTATTTGATTTTTTTTTTTTTATAAGCTGGAACCTCATTGTAGGTAAGAAGAATCCTCTTCCTTGAGCTGGATACTAACCTTTAGGTTAAGGTTAAGCCCTTCAGAGTGGTATCTATAGCAATCAGTAGGGGAACACCTGAAGTCAACAGGCTGAGATGTTTGGTAATAGCCACCTGGGGAACAGTGAAGATGAGGAATCAGCCCCTCAGACATGATGTTCACTGGTATCAGAGGAGCTGTTGTCCACCAGGAGTCCATAAGCTATGGTTCACTGGCAAGATGCCCTTCTCTGCCCTGGTGAAACACTGCTCGTGCTACCCTCATTGATGCCATGGGTTGTCAGCAGAAGTGCCCAGGCACTGGGAAAAAAACACATTAGTTCTTCCTCAGCCTGAAATTATGAAAACTCAAATCCCCCACCTCCCCAGAAAGTACTTAAGCATTCAGCCTACAAAGTGTATGGGAGAAGAAAAGAAGGCAGTCTGGGATCTGTGCTCGATGTGGATCCATCAGGCAGAATGGGATCTGTGTCCAATGCAGGAGGCCCCTGTCCACTCCCTATTCCCACAAAAGAGTCGGGGGGGATTTCATTCAACAAGAATTTTCCTCAAACATATTTATATTGTGGTATAATGTTAAAAAGTAAATTAATTAAAAATTCAAGACTCCTGATGGGTTGAGAGGGTGTGAATAAAAGTGAGGACAGCCTTTTTAAAATGAAAAAAGAGAGAAAAGAGAGTCACAAGATAAAATCCAGGGAGGACACTGGTCTCTCACATGAGAACCAGACTTACTTTCCTGCAGGGAAGGACTTCCACCATTAGGCTGTAGCATGAGGCATGACTGATAGCTCTTCCTTTCCATCCAGTGACTCCTAAATTTTTGTCTGCGCATGGTCACGTAGGTACTTCTAGGAAAGGTGTCTTACTTCCCATTATTCTGAGTAAATCAGTCTCTCACCTTCAGGAAGAAGGGAAAAATGGATGTTGAACCCTCCTTTAGATGAATCCAGGTCACCTAATTAAAAATATCAGTAGAGAGCAAGAATATTTCTCCCTCAGGTCTCCCACTTCCCTAGCAAAGAACATTATATAAAGAATAACAGTAGCAATTGCATTTTATGCAGAGCCTAATACAGCTGGTATGTGTTAGGTATGCTTTGATAACATCTTCCAGATCAAAGCCCTAGGGAACTGAGGCGGGGTGGGGGGAATTGAGGAATGCCTGATTTTGTATTTTGGTTTGACTTAAGCAGGAATTAAGTACTGAGCTGTTCAGTTCTCTCAAGGCAAGGAATTTGGGGTGTACATGGGGTACTACTGCTTGAGAAACACAAAAAGTAAAGCAATTAGGGATCTTAGGTGCTTCCTGGGGTGTGTAACAGGAAGTTTCAGAGCCACAGTTTTGTGTGTAAGTGCTTAGATTTCTTTAAGCTCTATTTAGCACAGCTACACTGCATGTTCTTTACTCTCTCTTCCACAAATATGGATCCATATTAAGTGAGAGGTAGAGCACATCCAGGACTGAGAAGGGAGGTTAACCTGCAACCTTTATGCCATTGGTGGTCCTCCTTTGACCATCCATCACTTACTAGTTACACATCCAAAAGAGTATTTATACTGAATATTGTGACGCATCATGCTGAACTAGATCAAATTGGTTTCACTCATATTTATTTTTGTCTCATCAAATAGAATTCACTTACTTAAACTTTACTCTAAAGATTGGCCTTTTGAGAATAGGAATTTGTCTATGAATGACAACATCCCAAAACATTTTATCTGAAGTTTATTGACTTACTGTCCTTCTATAGCATCTATTTCTTCTAATATTAGTCATGAAAGTTGGTACTAAGGAAATGAGGGACCTTCCTTCTTATGCTAAAACTACTCTGCTTTGTAAATTCTGCATAGATACAGACACATTTCCATCTGCTTTAGGCTTTTTTGTTGTCAGTCACATATGCTCTGAGAAATACTTTTTATATTTTAGCACTAGACCTGATCAGATAATTCACAGTGAATAATTTATTTGAACAAATTTAGACTTTTTTGTTTGTTAGTTGTCCATGAGCTGCTTTTGATTTTCTTGAATTTATTCATTATTCAAAAGTATTTGTTTAATAACTTCTATGAATAACTTAATGAGCAAAGCTTTGTTTGTGGACTGTTTGTGAGCAGTTTGACATGAGTACTAAAAGCTTGGTGCTGTTGCTCAGTTTTTTTAGATACTGAGGCCATATAGCATTTTTCTACTTCTTGACTGGGTGAATAAATTGAAGCTGTCTTATGTGAATACTTACATTCAAAAGTTCAAAATTTGCTTTTCATAACAAGTAGTAGTCAGTTACAGTGTGCTGCAACTATGTACATCCCTAAAGTAAACTTTTCATTTCCATACTTCCAGGACTGTAAATAGGTCATTCCCTTCTAAAAGGGATTTAATTTTTGTACAGGTGGGTCTAGACAAGGAGATATTTTTAGGTAGCCAGCCTGCATTTGCTAGATGTCTGCTCTTTGACTCCATAGTTGGAAGAAGAAAAAAGCCAATAACTATCAGTTGTTTTGAATAAGACTACTATTGCTGTTAGAATATAAGCTACTGCATTGTCAATTTTTTTTTAAGTTCTTTCTTCTTTTAACATTGATGCTAGCTTTGTATTTTAAAATATAGCCTTAATGGTGTGTCTATGAAAAGTTAAGTATTTGATAACAAAACATCTTGAGTACCGGTTTCCTCTTGGAAAATTGGAACTAATTTATATGAAATAAACAATGTCCCTTTTGTTATTTATTTATGAATTACAATATCAAAAACTTTAGGCAGCGAATGTTAAAAATGGATGTTCATAGGAATCTTCAGAATTCAGAGTCTGATAAAACAAATTGAATAATTCAATGATGGAATTGTTTATTTGTATTTTGAAGCTGATTAAGTTAATTTTTGTTTCTTTTAGTAAATGTTACAGAGGCTTTCTCTGTAATTATTTTAATTAGATGCATTAAATCTTTCTGAGACATTCAATACAGAAAACTAAACAGAAAAAGCACAGTTGTTTTATGACTTTTAATGCTGTTTAAAGCACAGTAACCATCATCTTATTTTGAATTTTTGTTCATCACAGCACTTGCATAAGATTGATGAAAATGCATTAAGCAGGATATATTTATCTCCCTTTCTATTCCTTTGGAAATGTCATTTATATAACACCAAAATGCTATGTTTTAGTAAGGCTGCTGCATATTTGACATGTAACTGACAGATGATGTCTAAGCATTATGCAGGGCTATTAAAGATGACATAGAATGCACAAATATATCAGTACATGAGGGAGAAAACTGGTGAGATTTTGGAAAAAATCTAACATCGCTGGGTGAAAGTCTCAAGTGGAGTTATGTGAATTAAATAAAGGAGTGAAAATGCATCAGTAGCAAGGTAAAAAGCAAAACTCTATGAGGTAGTGTATCAGGCCTGCAGTGATAAAATAAAATGGAAAAAAAAAATCAAGCCAACAACTAAGTTACGGGTAGTGCAGAGTAAAATAGCCTATTTCATATGCTCGTGCAGATCTGATTTAATCTGAGAGAAATAGATTTTCTTCTGGTTGAACATTTGAGTGGGATTTAAGAGAGAAGAATTCAGATCACTTGCATATATGAGGGGCTTCTCATCTCCTGTCTCCCACTGGATTTCAACATGTCTTGAGCTTCAGATCCCTAGAAATTTCCACTGAAAGTACAGATCCCTACATAAGAAATTTGAGTCCTTCAGTACTGTGTTGTTAGTTTTTCTTAAGTGTATAAGACCATGAGGTGGTAACTACCATGTCCTAATTACTAGAAGACAAATATTTTTTTAAACAGAGGATAATCCCAGCCCTTATTGTAGAGTTTGATCAAATGAGTAGAAAGAAACAGCCATTAAAAGGGCTAGGGAGATGCAAAAAAAGACCCAATGACTGAATATGAGTAGAACTCAGCATAAAGTGAAGAAAAGCTTATCTAGCTGATAGTTCATATACATTTACAGCTTCCTCACTGACTAGAATTTATACAAGAGCCTGGAACACAAGAGAAAAATGTATCCAGATGGTAAAATAATTTATCTCCCATTTGTATTCTTGGATCTTGCATCTGGGTTATCTATATTGCAGAAATGTGTGTCCACACTTGTGCTTTCTGTTGGAATGAAGTAGAACCCTTTGAAACACAGCCTAAATGTGGTTCTGTGAACAGTTCACTCCAGGGACCACTCCTGTTAATAGATATGGACATGACCACATATCTGGTGTCTTCTGGTCTAGCCTGCCCAAGGAAGCTTTCCATCCTCATGAGCTTTCATGTCCCATGTGCACCTAGCCGTGTGCCATTAAAGAACTACTTTGGTATATAGCCCTCACTTCTCTTCTAAGGCTCTGACTCAAAATCAATAATACTAACCTAATTATGTATTATAGTCAAAGGGATATCCCACAGGACCTAGAGGAGTCACAGAGCTGAACAACATAAATGCATGTCTCCAGAGTGGAGTAGATGTGACCACCTCTGCCACACAGCCCAGGGGCTGGATACCACTTCCAGGGGTTAAGTAACTCATTTATCCAGGTGGTTACAACACACAGACCACAATCTTCTGGCTATCAATCTCCTACTCTCACTACGCGTTTGATAGAGCACCTAGGTGCTTGAGTTTGGGCTGGAGATTTGAAGCATCAAATTGATAGTCACTGAAGCGCTTTGCTTGACAACATCTAAATCCACTTTGGGGTAACTGGCCTGCTCAAGCACACCACAGGGATATGAAGAGCAAGTAAAGAATTAAACCAAAATAGTCCAAGCTGCAAAATAACACTTCAGCTATGGGACAGTCTCTTAAACTTTGAAAAAGTAAGTAAGTAACACATTGCAATGAACTGACAGGCAAATTTACACCTGAGCGCGGTTTGCTCAATGGAGCTGCTCAGCTGCAGCTCACATCACCTGGCCCATGTCCTTGACCCTGTCCTTTCAACTCAAGACCTTTATTACTTCAGCAGTGGGCAGGGAGGGAGAAATGAAAGTTCATTGTTGTAGCTACTGTGGAGAATTTGGAGCTACTGTTGGAAATTGTAATAGTGACCAATTTTTTTATGTACTAATTTGGTAGTACCATGGTGCAACAGTCTGTGGGAATTACACACTGAAAGCAGTGGGAGTTATGCAGAAAATTCTAATAAATGTCTTTTTTATATGTATATGTAAATCCTTCTTTAAATCCCTGTGCATTGGTGACTCATGATAAGTGAAATAAATGGTTCTTCCCTACTTCATAGGTGCTGTGAGGGCAAATGAATGTTTATGAGAGTCTGAATGTTTAGGTACTTAGGACCACAGCTTCTTAAGCAAATGTCTGGATAGAGGAAGTCTGATTGCTTCCCAGCTAGGTCCATTTTACACATACAAATAATGCCGTTGCAAAGGCCATGGGCCTAATCATTTTTTCCTCAGATATCTAAGTCTGCAAAGTTGAGGCTATGGGATTCTTCACCTCGTGTATAGTGTCCCCCAACAAACACGATGACTTGGCCACTTATGTCACATGCAGTGAATGCTGGGTTTTGTGTTTCTCTCATTTGTTCTCTGTCATGTCAATGTTCTGGTGGCTGCTGCAGACCTCAGGGTGGAACAGGTCTACGCTGTGAGTCACAGCATAGTATCCACTGTGCCCTGGGATTACATCTCTTCATTCATGCGTGTTCTGCATGACTATCTACAGATTTCACTCTCAGGATTGTATTAATCAGTGTATCATCTATTCTATTGGTTTTCCTCATTTAAGTTTGGTCTTTTCAAACATTTTGCAAAGAACTCATGTCGGAGACCATGTCCTGCAGAAGTAATGGATGTGACTGAGAGTAGAGAGGACTATGAGAGTAGAGAGGATGGTGATAACCACTGTATTCAATCATGTGCATAGGTATACAAAAGCAACAAAAAGTTAATTTCTCTAGGATTTGTTGACATTTTACCCAGGTTTTACTTTGAATGTTAGTATAATTTCCAGTAACACTTGCTTGTATTTTTCTCTTGTGATCTCATCTGCTTGTTTTTGCATTGATCCATTTTGTTTTGCTTTTAGCTTTATATTCCTCTCCTCCTTCCCTTCCCAACTTGCTCTGCTTTTGTTTTTCTTGTGGTATCATAGCGGCAACACGGTAAAACCCCACAGAGATCTTCTTGCTTCAATTCAATTTGGCTCACATGTATAGCTCTCTTTCTTCCTGAAATTGTATTGCCATTTCCAGAAATGACATAGCAATATTTCACTTGAGTTCACTTGCCATTTTAAGTGGACCTTCATGGATTTGCATTAATGATATGAAACCATGCCTAATAGAACTACAGTGTGGAGAAAGGTAAAATGAAATTAGTTCAGGTCATTGTCTGCCATGCAGTGAATTGGCAGAGAAAATAAAATTATAGATTGCTATAACATCTATAAAAATCCTGCAGGATCAGTCCTACACTATCCTCAAAATCTGTGCATGCTGAAATGCAAAATACAAATATAAAGTTACTCTACTCGTCTCTGAGTAAAAAATATAGTTTGTGAAAAGAATAAAAAAACGTACATGCAAAGATTTTAAAACTATTTTGAGCTTTCTCAAAACATAGCTTGTTTTATTGTTCTTCAGCAAACAACAAATAAACTTCTGAAGGTGTCTGATTAAACTATTTTGCAATGCTTTAAAAATTTCAAAAATTAGTACATTGAAATAAGACAAAAACAAACAGAAAAACCCATCAGCTGTCTGTGATTCACATTTCTGAGCAGACAGCAGCATTACACAACACCTTAAGATTGGAAATGAGAGGGATCCTACATCCAGATGAAACTTCATGGGGATTTCAGGCAGAATATAATTATTTCATATAATTATATTATATACGAGCAGAATATAATTATGCAAAGCTGGAATTTTGTCAGGACACTGTGGTGAGCACCTATGCTTTGTGAAAAGCTTATGGGGATTTTTAATTACAATAAGTGGTCAGAATCTTAGTTTGATGTCTCAGCCAAGAGATGAATTGATACTGAACTACTAGACTCTCAGTACATGCCTGGGTAGTATGAAAATAACAGAACCATTAAACAGCTTGACTCACCTTGTAGTGATGGCAGAATGGGCTGTATCTGAAATCTGGAACAATGATTAAAAAATACTGTTGCTATTCCACAGAAGAACAGTGATTATGAGGGATGTAACTCTGTATTCAAGATTCTTTCATTCTGGGGAAAGATATGCATCTGCTAAACATGCAGATATGTTATCTGTTCACTTCAGAAACACTTAAACAACTGAGCATCTGTCCTTAAAAATTACCACAGAATGGAATAACTTTTAAGAAGTTATCACGCTATGGAATGAGTCTTATGATATGAACTCATTATGAGTTGTAGAGCCTTCAATCAGCAGAGTGGATATTACACTGGATAGCTGAATACCCAAAAGTTTCTTAACTGGTTCAGTCCTATCTGTCTAATCTATCTATCTTCTCATGTCACACCCAGCTCTACTGTATCTGAATGTCTTCCAAGTCTCTCTGGGGCAACAATATTTTTTTTCATTATTTTTGGTAATGTAATATAAACTGGAGGCAATAGTATCATTTTATTGCTACCCCTGAGATATTTTTGTCAGATGTTAATTCATAATGTTGCAAAGTTCTTTCAAAAGAACAGAAATTAGAGTCGATACTTTGGGAAAACAGATTTGCAATGCTCATTAGTAGCTTTTTAACTTTTCTATATGGGTTGTATTTGATATTTCCAAAAACACTTTAAGGGGTTACTAATATTCCTACTTTCATAATTACTAGCAGATTTTTTTTTTAACTTGGGGATGCTTATATCTTGACTAAAATCCTGGACTGAGCAAAGGGTATCCGATTCAAAGTTCTGACTGATGTAGATTTCATTTTTCTTAAGGGCCCATATGGCAATATTCCTGTAAGTTTGCATTAGGTTTGTAAAGTGATGATTCTTGTCTGCCTCGCAGATTAAAGCACACACAGTCCTGTCTGAGTGGTGCCTAAATAGGATTATGAATTGGGGTGCCTTGTACATTTTTTTAAATGTTGGAAGGAGAAAGAACAAGGTAAGTAAAACTGACTGAATTGCTGTCCTGATTTTTCTGTAGGTAACATACACAGATGCATATAACAGGTAATAAAATGCATTTGTCCATAGGTTCTCAACGTGAGGCACCCTGATTGCCAGAAACTTAAACTCATGCAAAAATATGATCCATATACAAAAAGTCAACCTAACTTTAGCAGAGCTGCTACTGGCTTCACTGTAATTAAGTGCTAATCGTAGGGGTGTGCTGTTTTGCAAGGCAGTAAACTGGTTTCCTGAGCGGATAAACTCGGAGGTCAAAGGCCAGGGAGTTGGCTCTGTCGGGGGACCAGGAACACTGCTGAGAAAAGCAGCACACCTGTCCTGTTATTGTGATTATGAGACAAATGTGAATAAAGCCAGTAAAACAAAGTAACTTGAAAGTCTGGGAAATTTACTGACATAATTGTAAAGAGTGGCATATTGTACGCACAGTGAGTAGGGAGCCGGGCTTTGCCGGGTCCCACGGGACAGCGCTCAGCTCTCCAACGTCAAGCAGACGAAGGGGAGCTACTCACAGGGCTGCGGGGCCGGTGCCTCTCAGCGTGATCTTGGGAAAGCCACTCGGGCTTTCTAAGGTTATGTTTTCCAAGCTATAAAATGAGGATATTAGTTAGTAAATTTCACAGAGGGGTTTCCAAGCGTGAATAACAAATTACATATAGCTTTTTGGTATAATAGGATGGAAAGTTTAATCTATAGTAAATAAAAATGGCATCTGTTCCATATGTTTCAGCAAACAGCACTGTGCATAAGAATTTCAAGAATAGATGTACTTAAAATCAAGAAAAAAGCCATGAAGTTTCATAAAAAAGGAGAAAAAAACCCTTTGAGGGCAAGTTAAATGACCATTCTATATTCATTGGCTTGGAAAGAAAGGAAAAGAGAGAAGTGCTGTGATTTTTATCACCAGAACAGCACATTTATCAGTAAGTAACTGGACTGTTAGTAAGCACTGGTAGGGAACATCCATCGCAGCATGAAACACTGGGACCTGACACAGGGAGAAGTATGGATGTATTGTTTCTGCATTGTGGAATCCAAATTTCTGAGGCTCATTTCTATGGCAGATAGACTCATATAGTTTGAAAACCAGGTCAATTCTTGATCCAGCAAGAATTTTATATGAGCAAAGAAAAAGTAGCTTCTTCGTGAAACACCAAAAACAAGGGGAAAAAATCCCCAAACCCAAGAGCTGATATTTCAGCACAATTATATTAACATTCAAAATGCTCCTGACGTATGGAGAAACGAGCTTGTGGAACTTCCTGTCACAGGAATGAGTGAAACAAAGAACTTAGTTATTTTACAAAAGCTGAGACACTTCTAAGCATAAGCAAAAATATGCATATGCATAACTTCATATGCAGATGTTTGTTCCAGCAGCACATGCTGTTAAAGCCTTTAGGGATATATCTGGAGGAATAAGAAAAGTGGACTGGTTTGGGGTCTAAATGAACGTAGCTCTCCCCCATTAGCCCTTGCACTTGTCACAAGACACTTCACAAACCTGGGCAGCCTTCTCACATCCCTCAGGCACAAAGCTCCTGCAGCCGGCCATTGAGTAAATTGGAAAGGGGAAGAAGACCTCCTCATGCTTGCACAGCTTATTCAAAAATGACATTTTCCCTGCTTCCTACACTGGAGAATCTGATACCAATGGTATTAGTAAAATGATATAGCAGAAGCTGGATTTAAGGTCTGATCCCACCTCACAGTCCCTGTGCTTTACATAAATGATGACTGTTGGCCTGCAGTGCTCACCCTGTGTGATGAGACGATCACTTTTCTCATATGTATGATATGATATGTAATATATTAATGTAATATATTAATTGTATTATATTATGTAATGTAATACGATGTATGATATGTAATGTATATATGATATTACATATCATATAATGCAATATATGATATTACATAATATGTAATATTTATGTATAATTATGTAATATATGATATTACAACTTACCAATGCGTGTAAATATCTGATGGGGGATTAAAAAAGATGGAGCCAGGCCTTTCTCAGTGGTGCCCACTGACAGAACAACAGTCAATGGGCACAAATGAAAATGCAAAAAATTCTCTTTAAACATAAAAGACTTTTTTACTGTGAGAGTGGTCAAATCCTGGAACAGGAACAGAGAGTATGTGGAGGATATTTTGAATAACCTTGTAGATATTCAAAACCCAACTGGACACAGCCCTGAGCACCCTGTTCTCGCTGACCCTGCTCTCTCTGCGCAGTGGGGCTGGGCTAGACGATCACCAGAGCTGCCTTCCTACTTCAACTGTTCTGTGAGTCTGTCAAAATAATAATCAACCTTACGATCATTATGATGATTGTTCTGTTTGAGTAATCTACCTGTATCTTTATTGTCGAAGAAAATAAACTGTATGACTTTCACATCCCCTAGACAGAGTACACAGTATTAATGGAAGACAGCAGAATTGACTTGTAATTAGATTTTTTTAAAATCTAGATGTTACTGATTTTCAGCAGTGCAGAACTAATTTATGTACAATGACTCTCCACTCACATACATCACTGCAGTAATACTATGTGTTACTATAGAGGGCTTTTTATTTATAGATCTCCAGGGATGTTGCAGATGCACTGTGCAGTTACACCTGATTTTATACAATCCTAGAAAATCACACTGGAAAGGACTTTAATCCCAAAGCAAATTATCCTAATCTGTTAGATAAAGCTCTTAAGGATCTCCAAAATGGAGAGTCCAAGGTTTCCCCAGGCAGTCTGCTACCTTACTTGGAGGAAGCTTTCCCTTAGAGCAAAAGTGAATCCCTCTTCCTGTAATTCTTATTTTATCTATCCTGGCCATGAAAAATAGGCTCTTTTCAACAGCCTTTTATGTACTTGAATGGTTGATGTCTCTTTTCTTGACTGAACAAGGCCATGTTTTCTAGATCTGCGATCACTCTCAATGACCATACCTGGACTCTTTCCAGTTAGTCCACATCTTTCTTTAATTTATACAAATGACATAAGAGAAAGGTCTGGCTTTATAGATGGAGTTCCTGCACACATGGGGTTTTTTGGGAGTTGGGGAAACAAACCAGAAACAATGCTGGCTTTTGGAACAAAGCCAAGCTTTAAAAATATTACAAAAAATGCCTTAGAGAGAAAAAAAAATCCTAAAGGTCTCCAATCCTTGTTCTCAGAGCAAGTTCTTCTAGTGGTTTAAGATGCTACTACTCTTCTGCCAGAGGTTTTTGCCTGAGTAGCAGTGTTGGATATATTCACAGAAATCAAGTCCAGATCATGATGTGCTCCTAATTTAACCTGTTGTATAAAACCCCTGCATCAAGCCCAATAGTTGCTGGTTGAGCTAGGCATATCTTTTAGAAAGACAGCCAATCTTGATTTAAAGAGTGCCAATGATAAGGAATATACTGGATCCCTAGATAAATTATTCCAATGGTTAATTACCCAACCTAATTGCTAGTTTGAATTTGTCCAGCCAAAGCTTCCAATCATTGGATACTGTTATGCTTTTGTTTACTAAACAATAATTCCTCTACTATCAGAAATATTTCTTCAGCTGCTCACTGTAATGCAGCTGTCTCAGATGTTGGCTCACTTCTGTAGCCCTTTTCTGTAGCCTTTCTAATATGCCAATATTTTATTTAGCATGTTTAGTGTTTGTTTATTTATTTGGGATACCAGAACCACTGGGGTTCAAAAATCATCTAGTGGTCTACACAAAGGTAACTACAATGGCCAAAGCTTTTGAACCTATTTCATAGTGATCCAGATTAGATCTTTATTGCTTGGGACCCACTGTATATTGGGATTTCTTCAATCTCATGGAAAATGTCCCTTGCATCAACGTCTTCCCTTTTCATCCAGTAGCACAGTAAGTGAGAGGGTTGAGCAAGTAACTTGACAGGTCGGCTCCACTTCTAAAGAGTGACTGAAGCAACTTAATTTGTTTATTTAAGAAGGCTTGTTTTTTGAGTGAGTAAATTGCTTCTTAAAGTGGTGTTTTGCACTTTTAAGGTTATTGAAAATTGTCCATATAGTCTTAGCCATAAGAAAGGTGAACAGAACTGTAGCCGTCTGTCCCCACCGTGGTGTAGGGAGGTCCTTTTTAAAATCCACAGCTACAGCTTGTCCTCTGGTAGCGTTACTGAGTCATGTCTTCTTCATGAGAATATTTTGTATCTGGTTTCCTGGGAAACTTTGAGCATAAACAGAAGAGGTAGGACTTTTGTCTACTGAGAATTTCTTTATATTTGGCAGATTGGACAAGTAGCTACTGCACATGTGCAGATTGACTCAAACATGCATGTGCAGTGATCTGGATTTATCCTGGATATGTTGAATTTAACAGCACAGGCACTGGAAGTGTGGTATTTACCAGTCACATCTAGTCCCTGCATCTGTGTTGTAGAGCCAGTCTGCTTATGCACAGCTAATTTGCCACACCTAGAATGTGTCTAACATACTGCATGTTCGTATAGGCTATTAAGGTCACTTGAGTCCTGCAGGTTATGTGTATCTTGAGCACACCGGTCATTGGCATTCTGCAAACAGGTGCAACTCCCTCTTTGCCCAAAGGATGCACTGATATCCACTGCAGTGGGACTTATGCACTGATCAAAAATGTGTAATTAATATATTTCATCTTGTGAAAATTCCTTAAAGAAGAAGTAAGTATATCTTGCCTTGTGATTTTAATTCAAACAGATTGATCTAGAATATATTTTATCTCCATGGTACTATTGTCCTCCTTTTGATTAATTTTTCAGAGTTTAAGATAACATCTTAGTGAAAACATCTTGTGTTAGCACTTGAAGTTCTTCCATCTCTACTTTTTTTTTTTTTTTTTTACTTAGCTGTGTCTTTTCAGTGTAAAATCAGAGGAAATCTAGTAATGTTGGCTAATTAACAGGACATTCCACAAGCCCTGAATTGTTTAATTCCACAAGTTCCGTACCATTGCACTCAAAACAGAATACAGACATTTAAATTGGCTATAAGCACTTTCTCAGATGTTTTTTATTGCTCTTTTACTGTTTGTAGGTGTTAAAAGTCAAAGTGAGAAAAGTAGTAGATAAGATCACCTAGTCCTTTTTTGTTATTATCATTCTTTAAGGCTATGTTAGATAGCACTTCCTTCTAGCAAAGAGAAAAGAATGGGACCATCAGTACAAATCCTATCACATAAAACAAGGAAAGGAAAGAATCCAAGTAATGTTGAGAACAGGCCATATGATGATAAGCATCTTCACTATCTGTGCCATACATAGTTTGCCTCTAAAATTACTTTGATCTAATACACAGTCTTTGATCTTAAGAAATTAACCGTCTTCCCTTCTCTTGGTGAGATGAAGGTGAGACCATATAGCCAGCTTTAGTTGTAGGATACTTTACTAGCTTGGTTCACTTCCCGTTTTGCTCCCAGAACGTCCATGTGTGCATGCTGCTTTGCCCTTGTTCTGTTCTGGGGCAGCCAAATGTCTCCTTTCCAGAGAAGCAGCCAGTTCACACCAGGATCTGCTCCAGATGGGGTATTCGAACCATGCCTAGCTGAGGTCCCCTGACTCCAACGGTGTAGCACTCTCAAATGTCTTTCTGTACTTGTGTCCTGCAACATCCTTGGCACCAAAATTACCATGTGAATGGCTACAGCAGAGATTTGCCATTATTTCAGGCACTCAGATCTAAAAAAGCTCAGAAAATTGTCAATTGTATTTCAAGACCAGAGGGCGATTATACTGTACCTTATAGTTCCAGCACTTAGTAGTGTGGGTATAAGGCAGAGCACACCAACTGAGTGGGGAGCCAGGACTCAGCATACAGACATAGGTAGCTGCCAGAACCAGCAGTGGCCAACACCAATTACATCAAAACAAACAAGTAAAAAATTAAATCCACCCATGTATATGTATATGTACATGTACACGTACATGTACATGAGTGTTTGTGTGTGTGTGTGTGACTTCTGGCGTGGGTTTTCCCATTTAAAAGTTCTTCCTCCTTCACCAGCTATGATGTTTGGAGTAGGACTGTACCACCACAACATTGCACAGAGTTAATGCTTCTATAGAGCTCATGACCCACAGTATGCATTTCCTTGTCTCTCCTATGCAGAGATTATAAAGCTTTTGAGCTGATAAGTACTGTTTGTTTAGCTCAAAGAGTAAAAGTTTTCATTTTTACATTTTCTAGTCTCTCCCTGCCTTCTGACTCATAATAACTCTTCACTCTTCTGTAGTCTCTTCTAGCTGATGTCAAAGTGCAAAACAACAAATACATTTGACTACATGATAACACAGTGGGTTAGGCCCAGGATGTGTAACTTTATCTATTTAATTAGGTAGAAATCAATCTGAACATGTTCAATGTATTCTCTCATCATTGTAGCATTTGTACGAGCCAGTGTGTTACCCAGCTCGTTGTCATTCCCTAGTTCAAAGTGAATGGGAGATCATAGGACATAGATGCAGCTGACAGTTTTAAACCAGACCTCAGACAGAAAGGAAGATCTTTTAAAGAGAATTATCTGATTACTCTCTGAGAATAATTCACTCTGAGAATAAGTGAAAGGTTATTAGCAATCACATATTGTCAAATTTTCTAATTTGGGGCTGCCTGTGTACACTGGCTTGTGTATGGATTTCATCAGACGATAACTGGACATTCGTAATTAGATGCCTTGACAACATGCAAAGTTCTAGGTAAGCTACACACTCAAAACCTAGAATATGGATTGGTTTAATTCCTACTGCCCTTCTGAACAGAAAAACTTATATGTGAAAATCAGCCCTGAACCCCTTTCTATCAAAGAAAGAGTACGATTTTTTTAATTACATTTTTATATGAACTAGAAAGAAAAATTAAACAGGCATGAACAGGTTCTTAAATAGAGCAGCTAATGAAATGAAGAAAAAGTAGTCATTCTTCTAAGCTCTATTACTTAGTTTAACACTGTATGGGCATAGATGTTTGCTCACTTAGTTAACTTTATTATCCAGTATATCTTATCAACCCATGAATGTTTTCAATTTTCTGCTTGGGGATCAAAAACCATGCCCAGATAAAATTCCCACTGAATTCCATAGTAGTTTTGTCAAAATAAAGACTGTAGAACTTGGCAAGAGAATAGGAAATAAATATAATGGATTTTTTTTCTCTTTTTTTGTTAAAGTAAAAGGATGGGGTTTTTAAAGGATTTTAGGTATGTGTTTTATAGATTAAATCTATATCTGTATTTTGGAAATGGCCTTCATTAACAAACAGCTGCTTTCCACACAAATAATAAAATGGTAATGCTAAAGTGTCCTGATAGGACTTTCACAGTTTTGAATATCCCTCTGTACAAAAGATAAACCAAAACTAGACATGGTGCAGGAGGAGTTTTTTCAGTCCTCCTCTGATCCTCCCTGTAACTTACAGGATGACGAAACTAAAAAGGTTTTCTTTTGTTTTACCTTGTGTATTGGGCTTACATGACACGGTTTTGGTAGTGGGGGGGCTACAGGGGTGGCTTCTGTGAGAAGCTGCTAGAAGCTTCCCCTGTGTCTGACAGAGCCAATGCCAGCTGGCTTCAAGATGGACCCGCCGCTGGCCAAGGCCAAGCCAATCAGTGACAGTGGTAGCACCTCTGGGATAACATATTTGAGAAGGGGGAAAAAAACCTGCGAAATTGCAGCCAGAGAGAGGAGTGAGAATATGTGAGAATTAGAAAATGTGATGCCAATTTTTTTTTTCATTTTTTATTTTGCCAAACATGTTTGGTTTTCATATTTATAAAGACTTTACTGTAGCCTGCTTAGTTCGCTTTGATTACTTTCAGTTCCTAACCCAGCTCAGATACCTTTATCATCTTTCAGGTCTGAAAAATTGCTATAAAAGAGTCTGTCTCTGGTATAATCACAACATAAAGTATATTTTTATGTTTAATATAAGGAAATTATGTGTTGAAAGGTAAAGCAACATATAATTAATAGCAAACCTGGCTAATGATAGCTAAAATACATCAAAGCATCCTCCAGCCCATTGGCTAGTATACGTGCTTTCGGCAAACTACTAACTTCCAAGCAAATTAACTTCTTTTCTAGCTAGGGATCTTTTAAAGTTTTATAGTGGAAGACGCTGATTGAAGCTTTGATTCATTAATAAAATGATAGATCCATGGCATTAACTCATGCAATTGATGCATAAGTTGATGCATGATCTTCCTGTGGTATTTTGCTTTATGACTGCTGAATGTGTGGTACTCCCATACGTGTTCAAATACAACCATTGTAATGGTAGTTGTGTTTGTGTCCTATATTTGGGACTTAGGTCAAGGGCTAATGTAACAAAAGGAGGCCCTTTTTGGGAGGTACCTTGGCTGTTGATTTTGTAGATACTGTTTCCATCAGTTTGTTTTACTCATCTATCAGAAGCAAAATGAAGGCTTAGATGCTTTGCATGTAATTTTAATTGATCTGTGGATATTTATGGCCAAAAGGCATTGCAAGGACTATTCCAACTTTCCGCATAATACTTTGCATTGACTTCCTTCAGTGAAGAGGGTTCATTTCCTTCCTTCAGTGAAGAGGGTTCATTTGTTTATAAAGTTCTCTCCTGATTCCTGTCTGTGTTGTGGTTAATTGCTAAGTGAGTCATCAGGGTGCAACTGCCATTTTTTGTCCTATTATCAAATTTTTTGAAGATGGCTGTGCCATCCCCTCTAACTCACCGGGTCTTTCTTGTGTATTGATTGTTTATCTCATGAGGATTCAATGACATCATGCTTCCTTGCCCTTGAGGGTTGGGCCTAAACTGAGCACAGCAGAATTACAGGCTTTCGAGAAGCCCTCTGTTCAAAGTATCCTCACAGCTGTGAGTCAACTTTCCTTCATTGATGCTGTATTTTCATAGCATTGTTCAGCTCTAATGATGAGAAGCCAGTTGCACAATTAAGATAGATGCAGTCTTGTTTCCCTGCTTACTAATCTCAAGAAGCTGTTGTGCTTTATGTTTCACCTAACAAGAAGTGTAAGGTGGAGCTTTGAGAAGATGAGAACATGTTCAGACCCATTTTCTGATGGAGTTTTTTCAGATGGCTCTGAAATCATATGTGGCCATCATCCATCATTAATAGCTAGTTTAACTATTATAGCAACTCAGTTCTTCATCAGCTGAATAGCGTTTTGGTTATATGCTTGTACTGAAGTACAGATGGAAAGAGAGGGAAAGTAGTAGGGAAAAAAATTAGAAAGACAATATATGTGATTAAAAATTCCAGTTCAAAATGAAGAAAATTCATAATCTCATACTCCGTATATTTGAAACTCTATACAGTATTCACATCTTCTGCTCAGAAGATACTCTCATCTCTCCGATTATAGAGTTATTTCCCTGTACGCCCCTTATTGAACACTGTCATTATGCATTACTATATCCTCATTTTTACACCTACTCAATCAGAATCACTTAGTTCTGCATTTCTGATCAACTATCTCCTACTGCCCTGTAAGCATTGCAGTAAAAGATTTTTCTGAGGTTATGGCAACATATCATAAGAACTCTTTTATTTTTCTCTAATTCAGAAAAAATGCGATTAAATAGAAAGAAGAATTACTTGGAGTCTGACTTCACTCTAAACACATTTTCTTCACTTGGAAAGTATTACGGCAACTGATTTCTTTGCAGATCTTCTGAAGATGTTCCTATTACTGCTGAAAAAAAGACAAATCTTGGTGCCTTTGAAAAGTAAAGCAACCACTTTTGTCATTTGCACAGGTCTAAATCTGGAGTCATAGGTAGACTTTTATGTAGATTTTAGTTTTCCATCGTACGCCAGCCTGGAAAGAGCAGTGTTTCAGGAGCTGATCCATTAGCAAATCAAACAGCCTGGCCCTATGGGCAGCAAAATATCCATCAGAGAGGTAGGGAGGGGAATGTCACCTTACTTGATACTAATCAATGTGCCATTCCTAAAATAGTGTGGTCTAATTGCTTGATTTATACAGTGGTGAAATTAAGAATTGAAGATGAATTCTGTCTTTCATTGTTGATAAAAGGGTCAATACCGCATGCCAGGGTGACAGATAGGAGCTCTGGATCCCTGGAATTAAAAAAGAAAAAGGGCCACAGCTTGTTAAAGATGGTCCTTTGAATCCCAGTGTGTGGGACATGTCAGAGACAGGGAAGAGAGAAGAAGATGCAGGGCAGAGAGAAAGACACACATTTGATGCCTACAGGGATTTGGGATAGTGCAGAAGGCCATGGCAGACTCTGGGAGGAGAGCTGTAATTTACCTGGTAGGAGAGGCAGTAGTTGGGAAAGGGGAAGAAGGAACAGCCATGGCTTCCTGTTGAGGGCATGTGGGAAATTGATCCCTTCCCAAAGCAACTCATAATGACTTCCATAAGCTACCTTAGCTTCGTCCTTCCCCTACATAAAAGGGACAGGCAGTGTACACTGTCTACCACAAGTGGTTTTTCTCATTGAGTTTCTTGGGGTTTTTTAGTACACTTTTTTTTTTAATACACTACTTTTTTTTTTAAAGCTAGCTGACAAATGGATGTCTCTGTTCATGTAATATTTCAGAGCACCAACATCTGTTTTCTTTCTAAATCAGCACAAATGCAAAATTATGCTGACATTTTCCACATACAGGAATTTCTGTAAAAGAAACTACTTTTTTTGGAAAATTGAAAGAGATTAAAATTTTAAAAATCCAAGGAAGAAGATAGGCAGAGAACCAGGTGATCAGGCCAAGAAACTGGCTGCCCAAAGAGCATGCCAGGCCATAACAAGAACCTGCTTACTGTCAGAAGATTTCACAAAACTACTATGTCTCTTTAACTGTTTCAATCCCAATAAATTAACATTTTCTGCTAGTAAACCTGGCCACTGGAGTATTTTGTCAATAAATTGAGAGTACGCACATGTATGCAAGTGTGAGTTTGTATGTATATCTGCAGAAAGGATTCAGTTAGTTACAACCAGTCCCACTGAATCCAGCTCTGCTGTGCTCCTGCTGGCTGGTGGAACACATGAGTTCGGTACTGGATAAGCATCACTGGTAGTGATGATATAAAATAAACAATAGGTACATCAAATAGATAAGTGGAATTGGATTAACATTGTTAGGGTCAATATTTTCATAAACTCCATGTGCAGAGCCACCTTCCTGCCCATCCGCCTCCTCCTGAATCCATGTCTTTTCCACAAATAGAGTTAAAAAATGTTTACTTCAGAAATGGATTGTGCCAGCAATACCCTCACTGCAGCTGCTTCCAGGTGGCAGTTTTTAGTTGCATCTAAAGAGTTATATCCTGTGAGCTTTATGAGTCCTTTAAATATAGAAATAATTCAATAAAGCAACTGAAAACTATGTAAGGAGGTGCAACAGACCTCCCCAGTAAACCAAGCACCAAGTGCAAAACTTCACTTGTCAGAACAAGATTTTTCAGTTTTTGTTATGATGGTTAGTCTGGTCATTAGAGTCACTTATGCATTACTGCATGGAGGAAGTGCTAGTTACCCATTCAAGGAGACGATTTGATTTATCCATCTGCCTCCGAAGTTTGTGACATCCCTTCCTTGAGCTTCCACATGAGCTAGACCTGACTTTTTCTAAATTGCTGCCTCAAACTATTCAACTGTTCTTGTGCTGAGGGACTGAATTATTCACCCAAAAGGTACCACGCTGGGATTACAAATGCATACCTACTACCCACTATGCCACAAGCTGTAGAGCATGATTATTAAGTATCAAAGACATGGATTTTTATGGAGAAGAATGAGTCACAGAGGCAATATATTCTTTTCTTTCTCACTAAACAAAAGAAGAAAGACAGTGTCAATTAAAATCAAACCATCCCTCCTTCTAAACAATAATGTCCATAGGTGTAACTTAGTCAAAAATATCTTTCTGTATGTCCCCTCACTGTCAACATGATAATACTGCAGTGTCAGGAACCACAGGTGTGACACTTTGTAATAAAATTCAGCTATTAAAGAGTGCTAAAAATTTGGAAAATAAGACTGTGACTATTTTCTGCTGTTCATTTACATAGATTTGGGATGTCTCCCACTTATTACTATTCTCATGATATTTTGTCTTTCTTGTAAAAAATCATTTTCCTGTATGTGGATATTTATTAGAAGTGAAATGTATCTTCTGGATCTGATAACCTTTAAAAACAGTGTGTAACAATCCTTGATCATTTGCTCAAGGTTTGCATATATACTTTTATCATACCAGAGCAAGCGGAAATCCAGAAAAGGATTTGAAATTAGAGATCCTGATAGGGATAGGCATGGTCCTATAAAAGTAAGATGAAAATACCGATCTGAAATGATAAGACTTGCAGACTCACACCATGCTGAGGTTGTGTTGGCAGACCCATGGATGAACGGTTGTGATACTAACCAATGTTGATCACTGAAGCTGCATTTTGCACACTATTCCTTTGACTTTGGCTTTGTTAGATTATCTAACTTTTTAAGAAGCCCCAGGCCCATCTTCATTTCTTGTAAACCAGCTTGCTAGAGAAATGTTTTTTCTTTCTCCCTTCGAATATCTACCTGCCTTCAAAGCTTCCTAACAGTTACATGCAACAATGTACTTTTTCAAGCCTACAATGGACATTGATTCAGTCCTGCATCTGTAACCATTTTTCCACAGCAATATATAGGCTGTTGCTATCCTATTTGTTGATCCATAACTGTAGACAGCAGTGATATTTATGTCACTGTTTCATTTTCTGAATATCAGTTTGGAAGGGTTTAACAGTAGCCTCTCTCTGCATGTGTGTATATATACTCTCCACAACATTTGTAATGCCATTTTACATACGTAGGCACAGACAGATTACAGAATGGCAATATAAACCAGGACGTGTTTAAATGATCTAGGGGTCCTAGCAAAGTCATTTGACTGACTGCCCTGTATGCAAAGCATATGACTCAGCGAGAGACCGCCTTCCCAAATTCCTTTCCCATTAAGAATGGGGTGTGGCAAGGGAAATCATGTGTGATTGCTTTGGTAAAAACATGTTAGCCATAGGACTTTGGAATGGCTGTATTTTTTGGGTGGCAAAGCAAATGAGTAAGTTATGTTGGTCATCCTGAATATGTATCAGCGTGGCCTTTGTACCACATCACAAAAGCACTTCTGTATTGTTCCAAATGCAGCAAGAAACCCAGGCCATTATTTTTTTTTTTTAGGAACAAACGATTTTAAAATTCTTTGTTAGCAGAGGCTTTCCTCATTAAAAAAAAGTTTCACAAGATACTTAGAAGGGAAAATGTTACTTTGAACTTAATATAGGCTTTACTGTTCCTTTCTTTTTCTAGTTTTGCAAAACTAACAGTAGAGAGAGAAACTGGATTCTGTTCCATCTTGAGCATCTTCAGCAGAATTCATGTCAACATCCAGTCAGCTACATGTGAATAAATTTGCAGAAGACACCAAAATTACACAAGTCTTATTGAGAACTTTTATTGATCTAATGATATGTTCTCCTGTGTGCAGTACAACACACAATTCCTGTAAAATATTCTTCAATGCTTTTATGACAGAGGTATCCAGATTGCAGTCATCTCCTTGGCCGGCATCTTGTAAGCTTTTCTATACAGAAGTGTGGTACCCCTCAGGGAGGTGGTACCAATTCTAGGGATTTTTTCCCATGAAATTTCTGAAACTTTTCATGCTTGAAAAACGGACTTCTTCGTGAGAAATACATATATTTATCAAGAACTTATCTGGCAAAGGTGTGTCTTCATGGATTTCTGGTCACAATGAAAAGAAATTCACCCAGTAGTAGTCAATAGCCCAATGTTCAGGACACTAGCAAGGCCTAGAAGCAGCAAATTCAAATATTTTCTCTGCTGAATTCACTGCATGAATAAAATGCATGAATAAAAGCCATTCACAGCATTTTTACATGTGCCAGATGAGTGGTTTTGCTGCCAGACTTTTTTATATAGGTGTTTGGCAGTTTCATACGTTGTACAAAGCAAAAAAATTTAAAAAATTCATCAGTCCTGAAGAGAACGTGTGATTTGTTGACTGGGCTGCTCTAGTTTTTTTCCCAGCAGCCCTTACTCCCACTAAGCTCTAATCTTGGCCCTGTGATAAAACTTGGTAGGAGATGTTACCTCTGTGGTACTAGAGCTGTTTCTCCACCAGCCTCTGCTCAGGACTTACTTTAAGCCGTTTTACTGTGGCCTAATTGATTACTACAAAGCAGGAGGACATGACACCCATAAGACCAGCCAGATCCTATTTCACAGACGTAGATTACATATTCACAGGATAATAGAGCAGCTTAATTAACCTTTTGGAAACTACTGCAAATTAGCTGCCTGACCATTTTACCTCTGCAGGCAGCTAAACTGCAAATCTGCTATTTTGTGATTATATTTGCAAATGCCCCTAATGGGCGACATTCACCTTCAACATACAGGAGGGAGAGTAAACAGCGATCCTTCTCTAATGGTTGCTCCATAATCCATCTTCTGCTCCCCCTTGTCATTTGAGTGTCTGCTTTGCTGACACTGCTGGACTTCGAAAATTTCAGTATCCACTTAGCCAAAGGAAAGTTGATGAATATTTCCTGAGGATATTATGATCATTTGCCATCTAAATGTCAAATAACAGGGACAATATAGTCCTTTAATGTTTCTTGATGAAATCTTAAATTGTGTCTGACTCCTCCTCCTTCAGAGATGCACCTACATTCATTTTTTCATTTGTCCACACAATAACTCCAAACTGTATTTCTCTTCATTTTAATAAAATTCCCTTCCAACATCTTTCCAACATATATTCATAAAAAAATATATCTTCAGGTGAAGGGTCTGCCCAGCATCTGCCATGACATCTCACAGTACCCTCAGTTACTAGGAAGGTAGCTGCAGTAATTATAAGCTATTTGGATCTTTAATATCATTAGAGATATTCTTAACTTTTCAACTACAAATGTATTTTGTAATAAAATAATTGCAAAGCAGAAAGCAGAAGTTTTACACTGAGAAATATTTACTTCTTTGAAATATTTTCCCATTGCACATTTCAAACCGGGAGTTCTCTCAAAACAGACCTGTTCCTGCAAACAGCTCCCTTTTCACCAGTCTGTGTTTGTCGCTGAGAATACGACTTACCTGAAGTTTTCTCGTCACTGTTAACTCTCTCCAACATCTTACTGCATGGACTGAAGTGGGACCAGCCCATTTTCCCTGTTATGGTCTGGACTCTGGTTATTTTGTCTAAATGCTTCTTTAAAGGGTTTATAATTCCAGTGTCACTCTCTGGCAGTTTACAGCTCATGCTATAACTTTCCAGTAGTCATGCAAAAATTTAATATATTAACAGAGAGAACAGCTCCATCACATTCCAGATTTGGCTCTAGATGAGTGATAATACCAATTTCTGTACCCCTCTGCCAAACTGCATGCTCCTGCTTTCCCTACATGCTTTCCTGGCAGTCCTAATTGCCTTTTCATGCCATTGGAAAAATCTCCCCCTCTTTTCAGTTTTTGTAAGAAGTGAAAGTACGTTACATCAGTTTTAGTAAAGAGATTTTTTTTTTTGGTAAAGCAGTAAAGAACTGTAAGTATATTTGGCATCAATTAAGACAACTAGAAGAAACCTATCAATTTTAGCCCTTTCATCTGGCTCTTGAGAAAAGGGATATGTCCAGATGACAAGCATGCTTAAGCTATCCTTTCTTCCTGATATAGAAACATAAGGTTTACAATATGTACTTGGAAAAAAAAAAATCTTGTTACAATCCCAGGTTAATGTGTACAGTGAATCAGGTCTATCCTTCCAGAAGCTTTAATTTGTATGTCTGTTTTCTGGAAACTTTCCTAAGTCAGCTAAGAAAATGTTCCAGATTCCGCTTGTGTGAATGCACATACAAGTAAATGCCTCTTGGACCATAAAATTAGTCCTGTACGCCAAATAATACACTTCTGTTAGAAGCCTCACCCCTGATTCTGGTCTCACACCATTGTTACACCAACCCAACTGAGGGATCAGAAACAAGAACAAGAAATTAGAAATTCCTTGTCTTTTGACAGTAAGTAGCTTTTTTTTAAAATGAATTCTACAAGTCTCAATGGAAATTATCCTGATGGACAAGTTATTTATTGGCAAAACTGCATTATTTTATGGCCCTGATCCAGCAGAGGACTTAAGCATGTGCTTACTTTTTAGCATGAGAGTATTCTCATTGGTTTCAGTACAGTTTCACATATTTAAAGCTAAGCTGTGTTTAAGTGCTTTGCTGGATTGTGGCCTGTTTCTTCTGTCAATAACAGGAACTCAACAGAGGTTATAGCTGCTATGGAGAGATGATACAAGTTTAAACAACTGAAAAAGATCAGACTGCATAGGACTGTTGGGTTCTATCAACTCTCTGTATATTTTAGATCACAGTACACTGACTCTTCTAAGAAACTGCAAGTACAATTTTCTTATTTCCTGAAATTTATTTACTTCTTTGTCTCAGGTATCCTGGGTGGTTACTTTATTCATAGGCACATTCAAACTGAACGCATATGACCATTGCCATTGTGGAATAGCTGTTCTCTGGTGGATCTTGTAACTGATGAGGACTGAAAAATTCAGAATGAGAACAATAGTTTTTATTTTGGTATCTCTTTATACAACAAAGTGAAACTTTTCTGGCTCCTTGTTTATCTCCACAACACAGTAGTACACCAGGTCACCAATATGCCTTTCAAGTAAAGGAATACTTCTTGAGGAGATTTTTTCTGTGTGAGTTTCCTAGGACAGAGATTTAATAAATGAGTTTCTCAGCTGTCTTTCCTGTAGTGACTGAGTGCTTTAAGCACTTAGGTTGAGATTTGCAGCATGAGATTTGCAGATAGTAGCTGTCCTACTGGGTTACTTTGTTCCTATGGTCATACTGTTATCTCCTTTGAAGAAGGGCTTGGAGATGGACTGGTGAGTACTGGCAGATTACCATTATTATATTCTTTATTATAACATGCTTTAAGATTATTAGAAAAGGTGACACCAATTCACTTAGACTTTCTACTTCATCTTCGCTACATTACCTCCCAGGGACATTACGAATTGAAGGTGTACAGTTATATAAATGTCTATAAAGATGTATAAATTACCAGATACTATTATCTGCCATAACTAAGTTCCTGAAAAGACACATTCCTTTAATGATCATATTCATGAAACCTCAGAAAGATCATTGGATCCATATACCAAGACACACTTTATAGGTAAGTAGGAAAATGCAAGTATCATTTCTGGTGGCTCACAGTAAATTTCTAAAGTAATATTACACCCTATATATCAGATGCAGGATATATGAGCCCATGCAAAGTACCCCTGCAGCACTGCTGTTCTGTTTCCTCTGCTCTGCTGCCAGACTATCTATGCATAGCAATATATTTTATTGGGAAGGCTTTCCTTGTAGTCACCTGAATGCAGTCATACCTCAAAATATAGCACATTTTGAAATTATGTGCAACAGAGAGGCAGCTACAGATATCTTATGTCTAATGAAAAAGCCTTCTGTGTCAGGCTTTTGAGGCATACAAGACTGGGTATGCCTGAAAAATTAGGCCACTGTGTAGCCTGCCCAAACTGCTGGCTACAGAACATCTTGGGGCCAGATTTTTGTCACTGCGTCATCAGCTCAGGTGATGAGTTTTCAGGTCTTGGCATCCATATGACCAGACTGCAAAGCCATACCTGTGCCATTGTGTCAGTTGAAGTGTGGCGTTCATCTGTACATTGCTGTGTTTCATGTGCGCACATCACACAGCTGTTGTTCTGCTGCATTAAGATAAGCATAATCCATCCCCTATTCACCGCTCAAGAAGTCTTCTGGGTCTCTGGTTGTGTGGGGCTGGAGCTGTGAAAAGGCACTGGAGAACCGTTACATCTTGATGCATTTTTGCTGTGTTCTCATTGACAGTTTTGACAAGAAACTCATTTGGGCTTTTAATATGTCCTCATTTATAAGTTGAAAACATTGCTAAACTAGTGTTTGGTCAAGTGAAAAATTAGTAGCAAACACCTGAGTCTAAGTTTACTCTGAAGTGAAATTAAGTGGAACCTTAATTCTTGAGTTTTTTAGGGAAACACTACCCCACCAGGCATCCAGGCCACCTGGCAAACATTGGCCCTTGAGTTCTTTTTTAATACGGAAGGCTGTAACCATGCGAGATTTTGTTGTCAACAAGAACAAAACAGAGATTCAGTGCTCCTTTTTATAGACTTTTCAACTTGGCGTGCTCCTGCTCCACAAATCAAACTGATGGTTTGATGAAAAATGTATTTTTGGTATCTATAAATCTTATCTCACAAAGCTGTTGATACAGGTACAATTTAGGGATGGAACAGGAAACCTGGTAACTGAAATGTCCTTCTGACCTTTAATACTCAAATATCGTATCTTTTTCATCACTCATATGAAACAATTCTTCTTTTGATATGACATATAATGGATGGAATTAATTTAAAAATACATACACTATAGATTATTTGTAAGAAAGCTAGAGCAATACAGCTGTATGCTGAATAGCTACCTATAAGGCTTAACAACAAAGCAGTGTTTAAAGTTATAATAACTGTAATCAGGTATCATCATAACTTGATGGCTCAGGTAAAATAGGCAGAAGAAACATCACAGTATCCCAACTTGTTAATAAAGGCAGTGAGAAAACAGCTTGTTATCTTTGTCTGTCTGTGCTGAAAAAAAAGAGAACCAAATTGTAAAATATAGACCAAGAGTTACTACACTTAAGCAAGAATATTTTTCTTACGTGGAGTATATTCCACCCATGCCAGTATCGAGTGAGAACAAATGGGTTGTGCAAAAAGCAGCAATAAGAAGAGCAAAAGGCAATGCAAAATATAATTTAGTTTTCTAGAAATGTTCATGGTATGTATAACAAGTAAAGGAAAAGCAGTAATCTGCAAAAAGGCAATGAGAGCCTAAACTACATATGCACAAGTTTCTTATTTAAAAATAAATTTACTCAGCTCTTAAGAAAATAAACTTTTAACAAAGCAATGCTGAATTCTGAATAGAAACAAACACAGATCCTAACGACTTGCCATTCTATCCTTAATCTAGGAGCAATGATTTTCATATGTATACAAATGTGATAAAATAATTCTTAAGCATCTTGCCAAAATTGTTTTGAGCAGTCATTGAATAAAGTCCAAGAATGGAGAGGATTCATTCAAGACATTGCTGAATTCTTCTGTTTGGAGCATAACCTACATAGATTTGATAAATCAATGTAATGTGCAAAGTACTTGAGGATTGATTTGTACTAGTGTTAATGATTAATAAATCCTAAAGATTTAATATGTTATTGTAAAATGATGAGAAAGAACCAGTAACTCCACATTCCACATGCATCCTACTGCCTGATGATCATTCAACTTTTTACTTGTTTCTGTTTTTGTTTTTTTTGTTGTGTGGTGTTTTTTTTTTTATTAGTTGCTGACAAATAACACAGAGATCTGGCTCATGAATAGTTCTTTGCAATGATTGCATGCTAAAATGCTGTGCCTTTTGCGGAAAATCTACACAAGTTTTATGCTGGTGTCTGAAGTTTTTGTGAGAATATTGGCTTTTCAGATTCTTGGCAGAACTGAGCTGTGAGGTTTTCTGATGAAGAAATCAGAAGAAATTAAAAATCATTTTGTTTCCTTGGATGTTTTGCCTACCATCTTGACGCTTTCATATACAGACTAAGAGACATTGGTAAAATTGGTAAGATGCTTTTAATAAACATGGTTTCCATGGTTGTTACTGTTTGTCAGCCAACCATACCCTTCTACTGCTTGATGCAGAGGATTTTCTCCAAACTCCTTCCTATGTGCTGTTAAGTGCTGTTAAGAATGACTTTTTGTTCATTCTTATTTTAGTGATAAATGGAACAGGATGTAGTCTAAATGGCAGACTTTTAAGGTAACTGGTCTGTAATATAAATTATCTCTTCCCCTCTTTAGAATGAAACAAGATAGTACTTAATATGGTAAGGTGATTCAGTTTTTCTTAAGAATATGGGGCCAAATGATTGGCTGAAAATTTCTGATTTTTTCTAGTTTTGTGGGTTTTTTGCATTCTGTAAA
Organism: Platalea leucorodia; assembly: GCF_965183815.1. Lineage (NCBI taxonomy): Eukaryota > Metazoa > Chordata > Aves > Pelecaniformes > Threskiornithidae > Platalea > Platalea leucorodia. The sequence continues at coordinate 16,581,471 of NC_138823.1, forward strand.
TGACCAAATGTAACTTCAAAAAAATCATAATAGTCATTCTCCATACTTTTTCATAATATAGTCATCTCTACATCCTACAGGCAAAATATATTGCAATTGTGTTTGAGTATTCCTCAAGCCTTGTACAAAAAGAATTTCTGGAATAAGAGAGTATACAAAAAGAAAATGGTTGGGAATAAAGAGCAATCCTGTATCCTTAGAAGAACTCAGAGGCATCCATGGTAGGATTCATCTCACTGATCTTTATACGCCTGGAGTGTAGAGGTTTGTGTTTGAGCTAGCTTTCTAGACTCCCCTTATAGTCAACATCAAGAACTGGGCATTTGAGTTCAGCAGTTAACTCACCATGAAAGCAATATTCAAAGTAGGCAAGAACTGTGCCTAGAACCGTTACTTTTCTTTGTTGACTGCAGTCAATAAGATTTTGTCAATGAAGGCTAGGTATTTAGATGAAATGTATACCTCTATTTTTCATCAAATGAATTCCACCGCCATGCTCTCTTTAAGTTCATGATTAAGGCAACTTGTAATCATAGACATTAACATTCAAATACTTGATTTTTTTTTATTCTTAGAACATTTGTGGTACAACTTTTGTTTGCTAAGCCTCCTAATTTGTTTCTGTTGCTGGGAGATACTTGGATATATTGTTTGTAGGGTATCATCTCAAAGGCTTTTCATCCTCAACTTTGCATATGTTGCTTCTGGGCAGATGCTATGTTGTCAGAATATGTTTTCTCCCTTTCTGTTCTCTTCACTGTGCAAGCACATGAAGGAGAAAAGAGAAGAACTAAGTGTAGAGAGCATGCCCTCTGAATGGATAGCCGTGAGTCAGATGGGTTTCGTTCAGCGTCTGCTGTTTATTTTATGATAACCTTATGACAGGAAAACAATTCCTCGTGTATATACAATTTAATTATAGTAATTCTATGTTTGAACAATTCCTTTCAACCTAGTGGATATGGGGGTAGTTTACACTTGAATAGCCTATGTGAACAAGGAATGGCAAATGGTTGAGTATAATTCAAGCATACTTAAAGGTCTCAACTTTACACGTAAGTGGTGATACTAGTAAAATTCAGAAATATACGTGCTTAACAATTTCCTGCCATCAAAAAGAATATGACCTTGCTGAGGTTCAGAAAGTCATTAAAAAGAAGGACTGTCTTAGGGTTTGTGGGTTTAGTTTAAGATAGCCGAAGCTGACATTAATCATTTGAGTTTTCAAGTTACATCTACAAGGACATAGGACCCACAAGAGTACTACCATCTCTCTTCTCTGCAGTCAGCTGCTCCAAAAACCCATTCATTATTCCTTTACGATATGGATCTAAATGCTGCTGTTCTGTGTGCATAAAAACAACTCCATAAGGAGTTTCCAAATCTATCCTGCCATTTTTGTCGGCCCTGTGCGCAAATATATTCAGGCTGCTAAAATGCCTTCCGCTCCTCTCTCTGGAGAGAGTGAATTGCTGCTTCCATTATTAGCTCTGAGAAAAACGTCAAAACTACAGCTAGTCCTGAATGTAGCATCATGTTCACTCACAGGGCTGAGCAGCCATGCTCATATTACACCCCCCTGAGCCCTTCACGTTGCCTGCCTATAAACTAGAGGATTTATTTTAAGCAGTCCCTGCTGGTTTTCAAAGCTCTTAATGCTAAGGGACCTGGTTTTTGCAAGACTTCCTTCTTGAGCCTCCTCCCAGTGCATATCCACAAGCTGACACCACATACTTCTGAGCTGCGCCACTTAGACTCGCTCACAGCATTAGTATGAGCTTTACCTCCTGCTGCGATAGCTCAGAGAGCATGCATTTCACTTCTCCAGAGTCTCCGTCTCATCCATTGTGATCAATAGTTGTCTCTATTTGCAGTTGTCCAGTTAATGCATCTCACTATGAAATTAGATCCCCTAGAAGGAATCTCAGGCTGGGTATCTCAAACCCTGAGCCACTTAGGGTACTTAACTTTGGAAGTTTAGCAGATGATCATATTTTATAATTTATAACAGCACTGTTCCTTTCATACTGTATGACAACAAAAAGGTAAGCGCATATATATATATATATATATATATAAGCATCAAATATACCACAGGGAGTCTTTCAAGAGAAGAAATATTAGTGTCCAATTTCCTATCACTGGTAACGAGAGAAAAAATCCAACCCTGAACACTTCCCGAAAGCTACAGTATAGAGAAGAGTAATTTTTGGATAATAATCCTGTAGCAGCATTTGCTTTTACAGTTTACAATATGTGATTTAATCAGAAGAGGCATACCTGAAGGATAGTGCCCAGAAAGCTCTGCAGACCTTACAGGCTGGTAAACAGTGGGCTTCTCATGTGTTTACAACAACTGCACATATTGGAAAACTTGATAAACACTTGCAGCCAAGCCATAGACTTGCTGAGTAGATGGACATCAGTTTGGAATTATTCTGCAACTAAAATCAAGAAATACGTGGTACTTTCCAAATCAGAATGTATTAGCACAACTGCAGATGAGTGGAAGTCCCTTCTGTTTTCTCTTTCCCTATTTGTGCTCATGTAGTCAGGTCACAGCTCTTAGCTGTGAAAGCCCTAAGAAAGTGTCACTATGGCGTTAGTTTATTTGCATGCTGATAGTCCCAAGCTTTGGGCTCTGGTCTTCTTTTTATCACAGATTTCATTTCCACAGGTTCGTGGAATTGGCCTCAGGGACAGTTACCTAAGAGGAGCACACATCTCACTGTCAGATCCAGACTACGGTATGCTAACAAAGCTCTCACACCATTGCTAACTTCTGCTGTCCCTGATGGCTACATACAATGCTCACTCCATGCCTGTTTCAAAGTCCAAATGAAATTTGCCATTGAATTTAGTGGAAACAGAATGAGGCTCCTAAGCCTTTTAACCCATAGCCTGTCTGGGCTGCACTGAAGCTGCCTGCATTCAAACAGCCTGGCAGCACTCCATCCTAGGATCCCTGAAGCTTAAGATCACTTCATTTTTCCTCTCTTTGTGGATCAGAAGTAATTGTTTTTGAATGTGTTTTTAGTAGGAAACTTTCCATAATATATTTTAAATTTATATACATCTATATATTTTTCTGCTGTATTTCCTTATACTGTAATACTCCCGAGGAAGCTTTCCAGTCCAAATTTCCTTTGGCACTTCTTCTTTGTCATTTTTTCCCATTTCTTTAGATTCTTCCCTCCACGTCCCCCGCCTCCCCCCCATCTTGGTGCAAGACATTTAAAAAGGGTGTTTTGGTTTGGTTTGGTTTTTAGCAAGAAAAAAATACCACTGCTTATTTTCTCAGTACTTGACTAAGCTCAGCAACAAAAAGTCTGCTCAGCACACAAAAAAGAGCACTGAGATAACTTTTGGAGAACTCGCTTTAGATGGCCTCAGAGCAAAGAATAAGTAAAGATGTGCCAGGCTTGGATTACCCACTGCTACATCTACCCACAGACTACACAGACAAAAAGGCCTTCTTGTGCTTGCGGGTCACCGTATTAACCCACAAGGTTCACTCAGCAAACACGTGTCCTTTTCAAAAGCTGCCCTTTTCTCAAAGCTGTGGTTTCTCTATCTGTGGTTTTGAGCAAAGTAAGCAGAGCTCTCTGCCAGTATTTCAGGCTACCCATCACACTAAGACATCTTGTCAGAACTCAGCCATCTCCATGGAGCTGGCTGGTACCTCACTGAATTTCACAGAAGGAGGTACTCTTTTTTTATTTTTTTAACCAAATCGTAGATCATACCCCTGCTAGTGATTTGGGACAAAACTTTCCTAGTTACTGTGTTTCTTTTTGCAAAGGGGAAAGGATTTTAAATGGAACCCCCTGCCAGGTCTCCTACTTACAGTTCTGTCCATAAACCAGGAGTAGTACAATATCTGCTGCTAATCCAGAAGCAATATGCTGCAGTCATTAAGGTAGTTACTTACTACTGCGCTGATGAATGCACAAAAAAGAACAGAAAGGAAATTTGGCAGAGCAGATGGTGGATAATGATAGTGACAGTGAACAAAAATACTGTCAAGTATTGTGTCTGTTGGGGAGCCCGTTCCCCAATGTAAATATAAAGTAAACATGACATAGGTATTAGGTAATTTTACAATCTACTGTTTTTGGCAGCTAGTTTGGCACTGGTCATTGTGTCTATTTTGGGGATCAGCTGTATGGTCCCAGATTGCCATTTTTCCTCTGCCTTTCTTTCTCTTAAATTTCCTACAGTATATTATCACTTCATTTTAGTTTCACTTATTTCCTCTGACAGTAGAGCAGGCCAGGCACTGACTGTAGAGTCACTTCCTCCCTAAAACTCAATCTGTCTGAATGTTGCAAAAAATTTTCAAATGAAATGCTTTATTAAAACACATACATATTCAGCAGTTCACCTTCTCAAACATTGTTTTCCCCTGGGTGCTGCATACACTAAGGATGTTTGCTCTGTTCCAAGGTGGAAGATTTTTCTCTCTTAACAGGTACCCTGACTGGCATACAAGACAAAGCTATGACACTTGAAAGTGCAGTTTGGCATTCAAAAAGAGCTGAATGCAGGCCTTTTTTGTGCATTTCTAGGAACTTCCATTTTTTTTTTCTCCCCTTATTCCAGCCCATTTTGCTACACGCGTTTTCCTGACAGATATCAGTGGAGTTTTCAAATTAGATTAGGTCACATGGGTAAATGAAATTAACTTGGCATCAAAGGTTATCTGCTCTCCTTGTTTTTCATGCATTTCCCTCTCTTTCCCTCCTTTTTTTGCAAACTTTCTAAAGCCTTTTAAAGATAAAAGGACAAATCTCAGAAACAAGCTTTGCTGAAGGTTTATACACCCACAGTTCAGGGAATGTCTGCTTGCACCAAATTTTTTCAAGCTATATAACATCCCTAATTACAGGCTATTAGGGATCAAATTAACTAGGTCAATTAATGAATCCCAGAACTGAGCTATAATGCATTCATATATGGGGGTAGTAGCTGGGATTAATGAAGTGATTCTGTACTAAAAGCATCAGCAATTAGTATTTTATTTGGAGTCTGGGGGCTGAGTGGAGATTTTGGAAAAGCCAAGTAGTTGTGCTGCTAGCTTGATGATTTAAAACAGAGGTGTCTGCACATAAAACTTAATGATTCTCTCACAAAAGGTAACAGGATGTGTCAGCTTTTCTCTCAATTTGCATAGATATGTATATTTATATGTGTCTGTGTGTGTGTAGTCATTCTATTCAATGGAATATCCAAACCTTTTATATTATCTCAGCTGATTGTTGTAAATTTTTTATAAATTGAGAAGATTCAACGGAAATTTAAAGAGAGAACAGGGTAGTGTCCTCATTGCTTCTCAGCCCATGAGCAAGTTCCATACATCAATGCCTGAATTATTTTCAGATGATTTAGTTTACTCCTAGACTCAGATTGTAAAGCTGAAGTGTAGCAGTGGAGGCCTTATGCAGCAGAAATGATCCATGGCCTCACGGGGCACATTAGGCCATCTAAGTTCATGGGTCTGGCTTGGACACCTTGCTGAGCTATTCAGCAGCAACCCGCACTGGGCAGAGTAACTGTTTCCTCTGCGTTTTCCCTGATGTATGGGGTGACTATGAAGGCTGATGTGAGGGCAACAAGAGATTAGCAAATACTTTCTTGTGAACCTTCTACGATCATCAAACCCACCCAGGTCTGGACAGAAAAATGCCAGCCGTCTTTGGCTTCCTATAATATTTTTGGTGGCAAGGATTTAGACCTAGATAGTTTGGTAAACCAGACTCCCTCTTCTTGGAAATGGAGTGGAAATGGGCATTTCGTCACTACACAGCAAGCTTCTCTAATGCATGCCAATTTTTTCTAGCATATTTGTTTTTAAATGCTTTCTTTTGAGAGAGACTTCATAGAATCAACATTTTCCATTATATTTATTAATTAGAAATAATTTTCTTAAGAAATAATAACTTTAAGAAATTATAATAACAGCTATTTCTTACAGCCATTGTTCCTTGAAACTAGATTTGTACTGATGTATAGTGTAATGAAATATATTGTCTCAGATTTGGAGTTGATCCATATGCCAAGAATACATATTAGTTTTATTTAGGTTGTTTAAACCTTTACTTCAGTGTTTCATGACTGAATGTTTAACTATGCATTTTTCATAGTTTTCTCATTTTTTTCCCCTGAAATTCCCTAAGCCGCTTAGACAGGGGGTGGAGGAAATGAATAAATATCACAAAACTGATTGTCTATAAAACACCACTGGATTACTGATTCACACGTACCATAACTGTTCTTCCAAAATAGCACATAAAACTAGTAATCCTTTAGAGTACTCCTTCCTCATTCTGCAGCTGATGAAAGATGCATGCTCACCAGTTGCGACCCTACAGAATTCCTAAGAATGCATCTGAATTTACGCCATGGATAGACATCCGGACTTCAGTGTATTCATTTCCACTTCCATACAGCTTTTGTGCAGCCCAGATTGCTTTCCAAAGGTGGGTAAATATGACTGGTAGGTCATGGATAAATCATTGTTACTCAGTGACCGGAGTTAGTCTTACTAAGTACAAAGATTTGAGGGGAACTGTAAGCAATGTTTTTTCAAAGTCAAAGATCACATCTGACAACACCAGATGTTATAGCTGTGTTTCCAGCTATATCAGAAAGAGCATTTTTAATAATTTCCAAATTGCCAAGTCACTCAATTTACTCAATCTCTTTGTTTCAGTGATTCTTTCTTACTTGTTCTTGTAGCTAGAAGATGGGCAACTTAAAAGAGAGAAACAGAATAGGAAAAATACAAAGTCGATAGAGCAGAAATGAAATGGAAAACAGTGGAGATAAGAAGGAAAACAATTCCTTCTCAGTTCCTTCCTATTCCTGAGGAAGATAGCCTTTCCTTCTGAAGGGCCAGCCAGTTATCACTGCCACTGCACTCGGCAAGTGCTTCAGCTGTTGAGGGACAGGTGACATTGCAGACCTTGGGAGTTTTTTACCATCAACTTTCCTGACTTTCACTACTTTTCATACTGGGATTTCTTCATCTCGTCATACTTATCTGTCTTTGGCCAGAGCATAGTGGTTTCCTCAGACTGCTGAGCGAGATGGCCAGGTCAGCTCTCCATGTCTGCCTCCCACGGTTTCTGTCACTGATGGACCTCACTGCCACTCTCCTTGTCACTTTTTGCTCCTTCAGCCAGTTTAATTTTGTGACTGGAAGTTTCTCTTTCCCAGTGGCCAATGCAATTTTCCCCAATCTGGCACTCCTCTGGCTTCCCCAGACACAAAGTGGAAAATAAGAACCAAAAATAAGGTCCTGGAAAATAAGGACCAAAATCTTGCAAAGAAATGAAGGTGCAGCTGCAAAATAGATGACAACTGATCACATACATGTAATATCATTGACTATTCTAGTTAGAGAATGTTGTATCTTCCAAGTGCTTGTAAGTATCATATCAGAGAAAATAAAGAAATTGAAATTATTCAACACAGACAAAACTAAGGATAAACATTTTTATTTTGTGAAAACTGTCTCCTTTTGTGGTTTTTTGTTGTTTTTTTTTAGTTTTAGGCTTTGGGGGTTTTTTTAGGTTTATTTACAAAGTTTTCACTACTATTAAAAGTTTTTTTAGGAAATACCACAATTTTTTTTTTCTGATAGTTACATCTGCTAACTTCTACAATTTGATTGTATTTGTAAGACTGCAGAAAATGACAGAGTATAAAATTCCAAGTACAGTATAGAAATGAGATTGAGTAGGTGAGTGAGAACAGAGAACATCACTGAAATTTTGGAATGATCCATTTAAGCCATGAAATATAGGACATATAATTCTAGAGATGGTAAAGTCTATTGACATGAATTTCAAGGAAGATAAAGTTTGGATTTCTCCATTTTGTAATAGTTTCCAGGCTATTTCCTTCTAAAATTGCAGGTTACAACTCTGACAAAAAGTCATATGCAGAAGCCTGACTATAATGTAGCATTATGTCAGCAAATTATACTAATACAATATAAGATTTGACCTAAATATCAATTACAAACTTGCTTTCTGACAGGTGAAATAAATCTAGGGAGTCCTTGACCCTCTTACAAAATTCTAGGGTGCAGAGAAGGTGCAGAGAGGCTCTGCAGGAGAGTGGTGGGCCGGTGTTATTTATTGGCTCTTGGAAAAATAAGACTTGGAGGGATGTGTGGTGTAAGATGAGGGAAAGTGTCCGGTGGTTTGGGGATGATTCAGGCTGGACTGAGAGGATAGTGGGAGAAAGAAGATTTTGACATGTGAATGTGCTTACTGAAGCAAGTCAAAATAAGTGTGTCTTTTTTCTTTCTTTTTTATTTTTTTTTTTCATAAGAAATAGTCAGTTTGTTTCATTTTCTGGAAATTCTGGGCAAATCCCAGCTTCTTCGTCCTGAAAGTTTACATCTAGAGAGTTTCAACCTGTGAAATTTCACACAAATCAAGACAAGCATGTGAACTTTAGGTTTGAAGATTTAGAAGACATGCGTTAACGGTTGGACTCGATCTCAGAGGTCCTTTCCAACCTTAATGAATCTATGAAAAGCCATATAAGAAGTTCCTCAGTGAGACACAAGCCACTCAGGCAGGAAGAAGATGAACGAATGAAAGTCACAGTGTTTGCACTGCACCAGACACAATTTTAGTGATAAGGATTTTTGCTGTAAAAATCCTCCAGATGGACAGGTGTGTAAAAAAGAAATGTGTTGTTCTTGAGTTTGGACTAGCTGATACTAAGCTTTCAGACCTGTGAATTATAATATGTAACATATTTATGCTCATTTAGGAATGCAGAAGCAGCAAGAATTCTGGAGTCCAGTCATTACAAACACTGGTACCATGTCAAAGAATTTATTGCATAAGAACACTGAAGTTCTTGCTAAACACACAAAGTGGTTTTGTTTTCTCTGTCACTAGAAACCTTCTGTTAGGTTACAGATAAAATTTATTCTTAGTCAGTTTATTCCCATTGTGTCAACTTTCATCCAACGCACTAGCCTTAAGAATCTAGGACTTCCTGATGTTTAACCTATCTGTATTTAAAGATAGAAAGGGCATCACCTTTCAGGCTTATTTTTGCTAACTTGGCAGTGCTCTTTCAGTCTCCATAATGCATGCGGTCCACTAGCTTGATCTTTTAGTATCTCTTCTCTGCAATTGTCAAGGTTTTAATTTGCAGTTCTTGAATGTGTATAACGAGAAGTTTAAAAGTATTGCAAGATCTCATAGTGTCCAGGCTCTTCTGGAAATAAATCTAACAAACACAACCATAGACTGTGTGACTCTTTCCTAACTCTTAATTCTACTGGCAACTCATATAATCCTGCAATTAGCTAGTTTACTCAGGTCCTTCTGCATCTTTTTCAGCTGATGAGCTCTCACCTTACAGCAGGATTTTCTGTCATGAGCTGCTATCCTTTTACTCCTCAAGAACATCCAGCTCTTTTATATATATATATGTTATATATTATATATATATTATAGACATCAGACTATTAATCATCACCTGTCTCAAGTCTGAGCATTGAAGAATTGTACCAGTAACTCATCTCCAGCTCCTCTACCAATACTGCCTGACAGTTTTGTACTCACTTCACAGATTTTTCATTCCTTTCTTTGATTTTAAATGACAAGCTTCTTAGTTGGCACCATTTCCTGAAGTCTTGATATATGAAATCCAGTGTACTTCCTTTATCAAGAAAATCTGTCTTGGATGATCTACATTTGATTAAATCCCTGTTGTTTTACATCCTATTAAATTGTCTTTAAATATCTTTTCCTTCAAAATCTGTCCTAAAGCAATGTACAGAGTTACAGGCTTACAGATGCCTGATTACTTTCTCCTTTTTTTACCGTAGGCACAGCATTTGGTGCTCTACTGTCATACCAAATTTGACTTGAAAGGTGTGTTTAAAAATACTTCTTATAAATCCTGCAAGGGAGACCACCTAATCCTCCTGACTTGAGTGCATTAAGCCTCATGACTTCTGTTTCCACTGCAGTTGAGATAACAAGGGTGTGGAAATGAAGGCTGCCATTAAACATTCTGCTTTTCCTCCCAATTCCACATAATTGTCCTTTTTGAAACCCGAGGCAAAGTTTGTTTCATTTTTTGGCCACACCTAGATTATCTTTAATCTCTGTTTTATCCTGACTGCAAAGCCACCCTACTTCTTCTTTCCTTATGCCTTTTTGTTTCAATTTATATGGCTCAAAAAGGAAATACCCTATGGTTCAATATCTTCTTCAAGGACTAACTTAGATTCTATTTTGACAATTTTAACTTTCATCTTTCATTTCTAGATTCATAGCTTTTTTCCTACTAAATCTTTTTCCTAGGGGTCTCCTACTTATTTCTAATAGCCTTCTTCGGCTGGCTATTCTTGCAGGTCATTTGAAAGTTCTTTCAAAATTTTCTGTAGTTTGAAGAACAATGTTCTATAACATTCAATACTTTTGACTTTGAAATTCCAGGCTTCTTCCATGACCAAATCCCTTGGGATTCTCACCTTAATGGACTTTATTAAACAGTTCCATTAGTTCATCAAAGCTTATTCTTCTGAATTGTAAATGCTTAGCTGAATATCTGCTTTTTTATCATTTTATCTCAAATGGAATCAGTTCCTATTTGCTTGATTCAAGTTCCTTTTCTATGACCAGCTTTTATATAAAATCCTAACTCATAGAATGTGTCTGATGATAGAAAATATTTTCAACTAGATTCTGATTTTACATTATTTTCTGACTCTAAAAGACTTATTTTACCATCCTTCCACATATGATCCTGACCCAAACAAGTTATTTCATTACTGTTTTCCTTTATTTCTTTAACTTCCCACACATTGCTCCTATTTTCCATTTTTGTTGGGTTTTTTTTGTTTGTTTGTTTGTTTTTCTTGAAGATTAAGTCTCCTTGAATATCTATGTTCCATTTGGAATTGCTGTTCTTTGGTATTTTTATCTCTATAACATTTGATTTCATCTCTAATGGGTGTAGCTCAAAATCCTCCCTCTCTCTGAGGAACACAAAATAATTTATAAGCATTCATTAGCTTCATAACATACCAATGAAATAACTAATTGCAATGGTGGAAGGTGCAAGTGCATTACATGTTGAGAAGGGTGAATGTAGAAACACCAAAATTCCATGGACAAGTCCACCCTTGTTCTGTATAGATTCTTTTACTACACTTATCACCATAATATCTCAACAGCTTCAACAGTGTGGTAAGCAATATGACTAACACCTGACATTTGCTCTTCATTTTCTCTTTCTTTTATCTTTCCCCTCAGTGCTAAAGCATTTTGGTTTTCATTTTGAGTATTTTTATGTCTCTTTTCTTCCTATTTATTTGACTGAATGGGCCATAAAGAATGTCATGTGCCACATGTGCAAAGGAGAGAAGGTTTTAGTGACTGTGTTAGGCCAGTTCCAGGGTCCATTGGGCTTTAGTATCTTCTTAGACCACTGTCCTTCAGAAAAGTTTCTTATTTTGATTCTGACCCTACCGGAGTTATTTCAGGAAGGAAACTCACCTGCTGTTTGAGGACGCTATCCTAACTTTGATTGGCAGGTAAAAACTGGAGATTAATTCCTTGATGTGTTTCTTCTGCAGCACCCCTAGGATCTTGCCAGCCTGCACAATAGAAGAAAGTCTTATAGCCTGAAGCTATGTCTTTTATAATAAGCATTGGCATCATGCCAAAGTTCCTCATATCATGATTCCATACTCATTCGTTGCCAAAATTGCCCCTATCTTTATACCTTACTACAGAAAGAAATCAGGCTTTCAGCCATTTCAGTGTGGTGATGACAGGAAGGAGGGAGATGAATAATGACACCAGTGTCCTTTGGTGTCATCTGTTGTATTGCATCCAATTCCAGTAGCATCCTTAGGAAAACAACTTCCTGAGTTAATCAGTGGCCCAGCTGGCTCTGTTAGGTTCTATCATTTGGTGGCTGATTAGGTGCAGACCAAATCCATTTGGTTTTGTTGTCATAAAGTAAGCAGAAGGGATGAAAGGATGCAGAGCAGAAATCAGGATAGACAGTCTGAGAGACATTTAGGAGTTATCACTGAAAGTTTGTTTCCTTCATGTGGCAGTTGAGGGTTTACAGCTAGCAAAGCCCCATTGAAGGGATGGGACAGACAACCTTTTGAGAGGCTGACACCTCCTTGGAACATGCCAAACCTGCAAAGGACAGTTCTGCGTTCAGCCTGGCATGTCCCCTGACTCTTCCCTCTGAAATCCTTGCTGCAACTTTGCAGTGCTACTTTTATCACCTTGAAAAGCTCTACCTTGAAGCTGCAAATAGAAATCACTTTACCCGGTGGCCACAGGTAGCCACCATGGGCTTTCACAAGGGAGTCTTGAGATTTCTCATGACGTTTCTAGTAAAGGGAGCACCAGAGTGAATGTTGGCATATTTTTGGAGGCGTGATGAAGGCTTTTAGGGATCTCATCTCTTAAACAGAGGTAATTATACTGACTCTCTAAGAGTCAGAGATCTGTTAGAGATAGAATGAACTACCATTGTATGAATAAGCAGATGTATTTATAACTGGTGAATGTCTCTTTGCTACTGCATGGGACCATTATCTTGGTGTTTAGTATGGTTCAGCACCATCGTGAAAGCATTGCAGCAGTCATAAGCAGTGTCACCATTATTACTGTTGTCTTCTCTGCTCTGCCATGGACCTTCTCTTTGATCCTAATTTGCAGGACAGAATTTGGAGGATTTTTACCTCCTGCTTCTCTCCTGATTTTTGGGTTTCTTAATGTAGTGAAATAAGTGAGCTACTTCTCTATTTTTTCTCCCTGACTTGTTAGAAATATGATGATGTACCCAGACAGCTTTTTTTTGCTTGTTCTTGCTTTGCATGTCACAGGAGCACCATGAAGAACACTCTGTGATTAGACAAAAGAGCTGAAGAGCTCCAAGGGGGGCAAAGTAAGAGAGAAAAAACTCTAAGTGCAGGAAGAAGCGTCTCAAAATAACCTTCCTGTAGCTAAAAAGTCAAAGGCTGAGACGTGTTAATTTGAAAAGGCAGATGGAATTTTTGTGTACATTCAAAAAGCGACAACTCCAGCTGTGCTTTCAGGGTGAAATTTCAAAAAGCATCTGCCTGAGTTAGGGCCACAAACCTAACTGGAATATGAGTATTTTAAAAATCTCATGCCAAAATTACTTTACAATAAAAATATGCTGTAGACTTAAGGAGTAGTATTTAAAATATGGCCATTTTTGTGCCCATAGTCCACATCTGCAAGTAATTATGGGTGCAAATGTGGATATGTCAACATCTACATACATTAATGTACCTGTTAATCTGATAGTTAAATGTCTGTGTGTTATCAAATAACATACTCTATGAAACTGTGGCCACAGTTATTTGTGAGCCTAAGAAGGGAAGCCATGTCAAGATTTAACCCTTATAATTCTGTTGATCTTTTTATCATGCACAAATGGAAATCACATTAATATTAAAGATAAATATACATATTTGGGGGAGACATTAACATCTGCCTTCATTCCTGTTTTATTGAGAACAGTATTTTCCACCTATATTGTTCTGATCAGTCGTCTTTTTTCTTAGTGACAAATAAATGAGGTACATGAACTTGCATGAACAGGACTGTCAGTGGTTAGTTTTTAAATACTTCCCAGTTTAAGAGGATAGGCAACGATCTTCTTGATTTTTTAAAATAGTCACTTAAATAATCCTTTATACACAGAGATGAAATTTAGATTTTAAAATATGATTTTGAACCCCTCTGCACAAAACCTTACTCAATAAAAATGTCAGACTTGCATATCTACTGCCCACTCTAAAAAGAGGGATTTAACTTTTTTTTTTCTTTTTTTCTCAGATATATATTGGTTATTTACTGTCCTGAGCTGAGAAATTTTCCTGACTAGATTGTCATCAAAATTGTTGCCTTACACAAAAAAAGTATGATTTCAGTGAACTGGCTTTCTAATAAGATTATTTTGCTGTGTTGAATGATAACCGTTCTAATTACGAGCTACTTGCTTTCAGCTAGCTTTGCAGCTTTTAGGGTGGAGTTTTTCATTTCAAATGTCTGGCATGCACATGAAGTCTTTTCCTGGAAAACTTCAGCCATCTTTAAGACTATGATTAAGAGGCTATATTGTCTTGCTGATTATTAAAGTGTAAACTACCAGCTACTCTGTTAAGGTCTGGCACGTTCAATATCTGGCTCAAGAACCTGCTGGTTGAGAAAAGCTTAGCCTCAGTGCTGAAGAGGTGCTTAATGATATCCTTCTGAAAATCTTATCAAACTAGTTGTAAACCTCTGGAAAGTCACCTTTTGCTTGTGCCACGAAGTTTGTCACAGCCTGGAAGCAAGCTCCTTTTAATAGCCCTTCTTTACCCCTAGAGAGCTCCTTAGAGGTCTTGCAATCTGTAGCTAAGAGGACTTCTCTGATAGGTTTCCCTTGCTGAAATCTGCCGTGGCTCCCAGTAATCACACATCAAGGAATCAAACTTTCCTTCTTGCCTCTTGCCACCTTAAGAAGTTTAGTATTGTCCATAGTTTGGCATTTCTGGCTTTTCCTTTGTTTATGCAAACATGCATAACCTCCCCCCAAGGCATTACATTTGAAGATAACACATTAAAAGAACATTATCCTGAATTCTTGCCTCCACCGGCCCTTTGTGTAAGCACTGTGATGCAGGCTTTAATTACCTGTACACATTCAATATTTTTTTCCCCTGCCAGTGTCCTTACTTCACTCATAACACAGAATGGTCTGAGTTTGGGACTCAGTCAGGATGGTATAATGAACGGAGTTGTATTGTAAACAAACATTCACAGGCCTCTTCCCCTATTCATTGCTGAAGTTCAAGGTGTGTGATCAAAACAAAAACACTGTGGGATTAAAAGAAAGAAAAGATGGTTGCCCAAGAAGGCAGGTTCTACTACAGTCTTTGACACTGTGGGTATGTTTACATTGAAGCGTACAATGTAGAGATAACTGAGCAGTTCAGGTATCAGAAACAATGCTGCAGCATCACAAGGTAATTCACCTTTCTGAGTTAATCTCAAGGCTAGCTGGAGCTTCTACAGCCAGACTGCTTCATGTAGCTGGGTTAGCTGAGTAGATGACAGAGTGCAATGCAGAAAATACCCAGAGCTTTTCTGTGTTGCTTGGTTGCATACATCAGATTTTTCTAGGATGGTCAGTCAGTAATTTTGCATTCCTTGTTCCCTAACTGACAGTTTGGGATATTCATTTTGCATGTGAGCTCAGCACACATAAGCGCAAGCAGAACTGATGGGAGCCATACACTGAACTGAGTTGTTATAAATGCCAAGTGATCAGCAAGCAAACTAAATTTATTACTTTTTTAGAAATACATTAAGAATCTTTGCAGATAATTTCTTAAGCAAAAACAAGGTGTCTCTGTGTCTTTCAATAGACATGTCTTTCAATGTCATCCTTAGACTTCGAAGCAGCAGCATAACAATCATGGTCTACTTCACATCTGTACAATAAGCTAATATTATTTTAAGGAGTACCATTAAAAATAAATAAAATAATTGAATAGGGTAAGAAGTTTGAGACAAAGACTCTGGTTGCTGTGTACAGTGAGGCTGCAATAAGACTACACAGCTAACTGCCATTTAAATGCTTCCTAAAGACTGAATGTTGGACTTTATAATGGTGGTGGAGTTTTGGGGTTGTTGTTTTTTTTTTTTCGTTTGGTTTAGTTTTTAATAAGGGTATTTTCAAAATGCAATCAACACCGTCTGCATGATGGAAATGAGAAGTAGCTGTACTCTGCTTCTTTTTTTCTAGCAGAGATGATTTTCATTCAGATCCTTTCTTCTTCCTTTTATGTTTTCCCAGCCTGCAGTCTATTTGAGGATTTTCGCCAAACTGCTCAGAAACCTTGCTGCCTTGAATACTGAAATAATGAAATACTGTATAGCTCTCTCTAGAAAGGAAAAGTAAATACTAGAGTGTTCTAATTGAGGTCATACTTTCTCCATGTCTAGACATCATTGGTAATCTCTCCCTTTTATAATACTGCTGTGCTTTCCATGTACTCAGCTGTGAGGAAAGCACTTTGCACTTAGTTACATAAAATATGCCAAATTTCTAGACAACTTTCAGTACAGCATCTCGGATTGTTTGGGCTGGTGTGTGTGATCTTTTATGAAATCAGATTTTTTCCTCTGGAGGAGCTTTGCTTAGTAAACCAATGGCAAATCTGGAATAAAAATATGACTGATGTGGTTCCTTAATGCCCAGCTTGTTAAGCAAATGCTGTTGAATCCAGTCCCCAGTAAACAAGCTAAACTTCTTGTTTCACTAGAAATATATTTTACTAAGAATCTTTGTAGATCATTCTTTATGCAAAAAATAATGTCTCAAGTGATGGTTTTGAGCAGAATAAGCAAACGTTTAATAAATTAAAATGTATGCTGAATCAGTGTTTGCCCTTATAGTTCCACTTTTTAAATATTAATACTCTTTTCTAACTCTTTGTACATAAATAATCTTTTGAGAGAGTAACAATGAAATATAGACAATCCACATCAAATGAATGTGAACTTTTGATGTAATTATCAAAGGTCTGTTGGATTCTGTTTAATTTTAATTAGTATTGGATTCTAACCAACAAATTCAAGTCTCACGTGGATTTTTAAAATCCAAATATTATGCCCCCTTGCACGAAGGATTTTGGCTTAATTTGGCCCGTTATAAAGGTACTGGTTATTCATAAAATTATGTTGAAGTTCAGATTTGAAAACTAACAAGCTGAGGATTTGCTTTAACATGGAGCAATGAACTAATTGGCCTATGCACTAATTGCAACTCCTGTAAAGACTTTTGGGTCTAGGTTTTAGGGGTTTTTTTTCAATATTAGCTGTTGGACAAATACTTGAGCATTTAAAAAGAATATTCTAGCCTGAAATTCTTCCTGATAGATAAAATCTTAACCTAAGTAGATATGCAATACTATCATGACTTTCACTGTCTTGGAAAGCCTAAGCACAGAGATACTGGCTGTTGCAAATAACTATTAATAGGATTGCTACATACCCATTTGCAACATGTTTCTATATGCTTTTACTGATTCCAGTCCTTTTTCCCTGGGGAAAACCAAATCCCATTTGAACAGGAAAAGAAATACAAAATTAATCAGACTAAGATTATCAGACCTACAGGGGCATTTGAGTTTTGCTGAGATTATAAATCAGTTGGGTTTTTTTTTTTTCCCGCTCTAGACCTCTAACCAAGAAGGAAAGCACAGCTATGCAGTGCAGGGCGATTCATGGGCTCTGAAGCCAGAATGAAGCACTATTACTATTTAATCTCACTCCACAGGACCTACATTTTTTTTCCCCTAGAAGGTCTTTAGAGAGGGGGAGGCCAATGCCCCAGCAGTGGCAGCTGTGCCCTCAGGGTGGCTGTGGGGTGAGGAGTGTAGGGTGGCCACGGAAGGGAACAGGGCTGGATTTCCCTATGAGTGGCCATGGTCAGGCACCTGCATGTCGCTTTTCCCAATGCGAAAGATGAGGTCTCTCCCCTGCATCCATTGGAGATGAGTTTTTCATGCATCCAAAGACACACAGATCCTTTTGCCTGGGGCCATGGGCTGGCAGCTCCGCTCTGCAACACACTTTTGTTCCCTGTTCACGGCATTTTAGTGCATTCAAACTCCTGCACTGAATTCAAGTCACCGTCACCTATCCAGGTGATCCAGCACACTCTGTAAGAGCTAACTCCTGATTACTTTTCCCAGCATCAACTTTGTGTCCCCTGCAAACTGTGCGCATGGTTCAGATTGTTTTCAAAGAAGGGTTTAAAATGGTTTAAGACCAAGGGTCTTGCAGTGTCTTGTTAGTAATGGCCCAGCTAATTAATGCCTTTCCATTAATGCGTACATTTTGAGAGCTATCAGTCAAGTAGCTTTTAAATCATGTAATGCATGCTCTATTAATTACATATAATGCAGGATTTTAAAACACCATGTCATGTGTAGTACGTCAAATGCCTTGGAGAAATTTAATTACACTGTAACAACACAGCTACCTTTATCAACCAGACCTATAATCTTGTAAAAAAAACCTCAAGAAGATAATTTGACAAGAACTACTTTCTGTGAAACTGTGTTGAATGATATAGCTTTATTTTTAGCATGTAATTCCCTGTTGATAGAGTGCTGAATTTGTCTGGCTTGCTTTTTTTTTCCCTAAGATTAGTATCAGGATAACTGATCTATCATTTCCTGGGCCATTTTCTTTAAATGCTACAATTATTTTGGCAAGTCAGCAATTCTTTGAAATATCCCTTCTTTCCCAAGACTCAATAAAGAAAATTAACTCTAGTGGTCCAGAAATCATTTCTTGGTTAATTCTTTTAAATTTCTCAGGTGAGAAGCATGAGGGTTTCAAGGTTTGAAATATTTTGTTTTAGCAGAAGATAGTAACTATTCAGATGGACAAATTGTTGGGTTTAATTCCCTTTAATCTTTTATTCCAGTTACTAGTTAATTTTACTTTTTTTAAGAAATCTGCTGGCCAATATAGCCATTCATTTATTTCTGAAAGGAAGAAATGCAGATATCAAGACCCGAGTGGGACCTTAAGCCAGACACGTGGCTGATACTCAGCTATTGTTCTGACCTAAGGCGGGGAGTGCAGGGGGCCACAACAGCGGGTGAGCACAGAAGTACCTGAACTTGCGGATAAGAGTTCATCTCACGCTGAGCTGATTAGGTCCTGGATGACTTACCTTTGGTAAGCATAACAGGAGAGTCTTGAGGGAGTGGTTTAATGAAAAGGATGATGAATCTGCATGTATGCCAGTTCTTTATCTGCCTCCTTCACTAGAAATATTTTGCTGTCTACCCTTTCGTCATTGTTCCGACCTGTCATGACACTTACCAAACCCTGTCACACCAAGGAATTTCTCTTTTCCTTTCTATTAGTGCTGTAACTTCATATAATATGGGAAGTCTTGAGGCTTAACAAGAACTGTGGATCTTCCCACAGCGAGGGTTGTCTGTATGGTGATATGCCTGGAGAAAGTATTGCCTGTGGTGAACATCAAAGTACTTCTGAAGAATTGCCTGCCCTAGACAAGACCACAGCTTTTCTTGTATCTGGTGTTTTACCAAGCACGACAACAGGTGTGGGTGACTTGTTGCTTTGTTGTTGTTTGTTTATTTGTTTTCATCTGAGATTTTCACATACTCGGAAGATGTTTTTGTCCTCCTGGTCTTTGAAAACTCTTGAAAATGTGCACCCTAGAGGTTGAAAACCTAGAGGTAAACAGAGAAGTTGAGATTTCATTGTCTGCAAAATCTAACTATTACACAAACTCGTTAACTTTCTCGGACTTAATGTCTTCAGACTTTGGGTCTGGCACAACTGACAAGTTCTAAGTAATTATTTCAGGATTATTTCAGACCTACTGTTTCCAGAAAACTAGGAGTAGGTGTCTGGAGAAGGCTTACACTGTTTGCGCTGGCTTTCATTTTCTATCCATCGCCAGCCCCAGAGGTAGGGTACTGTGCTGCACAGACCTGTGGTGTGAACTAGGGTAGCAGTTCTTGGTAATAAGGGGTTAGAAGAATTGTACACAGATAATTACTCATAACTTATAGGGAAAGATCTAACCACAAGATCATAAGTGTAACAATTTTATTTGCAGAAGTATGAAAATCAGAACTGAAGCTGTTGTTTATCGGTGATCCTGAATGACAGAACCGAAAAAATTTGCTCTATTATTGAAATGGTGAACTGTTCAGCATGGTTCATTCAGTCTTTGATGTAGATTAATTTAAAACTGATATTCACAATTTCTGTTTTTTTGTTTTAGCACAACTTGTTGTTAAGAAGGACACTCAGTCAGTGCTTAATTACAGTAACAGCTTCAATAAAATCCAGACACTGGTACCTAGATCTCTATCCATTGCTCTTCAGCACATACTACCCCTATAAAAATGCAGAGTATAAAAACAAATAAAATCATGGAACAGCCATGTTAAAATGTGAGTTAGTTAACCTACACAATGAGCACCATTTGGAAAAAATGTATCTTAAATTCCCTCTATCAATATTCTCTACAATGCAGGTGGCAGTTGTTTTCTTTGTTTAATCATGTCTTTGACCACAGCTCAAAAGTCAATATTCTGCTGTCAGATGCAGGCTTGCATGTGAGGAATAGGTAGGGAACTTAACTAGGAAGCTTTGTGAATAGGGAATTGAATTTACATCTAATTCACTAAGCACACATGTTTACATGACCTTTAAAAAAGGGAATTAAAGCAGTTTGATCATGAGCTCTAGGCAATCTGACTTAACGATGTGATTGAATCAAGAGGCTCAGGTACTTCTTACAAGAGAGCTGAACTGGAAAAGAATAATTTTAATTTAAGTATAATTTCATATCAAATTCATAGTTGTGTTAGCACTATGAAATGAATCTAGAAGCACTGCAAATGACTGCCTCGAAGCTTCTAGGGTAGCAGCAAACGGTCTCGGGCTGTCAGTTCAACTGGACTCCTTCTTGCTACCTAACAGAGCAGGAAGAATATTGGGGATATTTGGTGTCAGAAGGTGGCAACAACTGGTTGTTTTATTACCAAAAAAAACCCCACCATTGGGAAAGGCAGACTATACCATGAACAGAAATACAAAACATTTGTTAATGGCATCCTTACCCAGCAATATTTGGGCAACTATCTAATGTTTACTGAGGTAGAATGTGTTAAAACATGAAATTCTCAGAGTGACACAAAGACTTGTTTAAATTATGTAGGAACATTTAATTTCTAGATTCTTTTAATGCTAAACTTTCATTAGACAACAAGTATGCAAAGCATAATTTTGATTATATGACCTGTTCCATGTCTAAGAGCCAGGCACTTCTGGCTCTGTGCAAGCACTACATGCCCCTACGGATCTAGAGCATTGGGTTTTGAAATATGCAGAGAAAAAAACACTTTTCAAAAGGAAGAAGGATACTAGAGTTTCTTATTTACCTTCCCAGCACTCGACAACACACTTTCCAGAAGCATGTCAAAACTTTGGCTCTCCACAGCCCACATGGGTATGGAAGGTGTGTGTCTCTATGCCTTACATTTCCAAGCAGTATAATATGTTACTTACCAAGGGGAAAGGGAGGATGGTAAAAACAGAGTGTCTACACAGTCTCTCCCAGAAAGCCATGAGCTTATTCTGTCTGTTTTTCAAGCTGACTTAGGAGCTTTGTGTATGTGTGTGGCTGTGGTCAGTGTGGTGCTAAACCCACCTAATAGACACTGTCCACTGCCTTATTAGTCGAGCCTTGGACTAAGCTACCCATTAACACAGCTATTTAGTCTTGCTTGACTTGAGAGTACAGGCAGAACTGCTTACAGCTACCTGCAAAAGCAGCTGTCGAGTCGTGCAGCTTAGGGGCTCTATGGGGCAGATTGCTATTGGTGTTAGGACTACCTAATTCATGCCTGTGATAAATGTAAGGTTAACAAGCAAATATTCCTACCCGAAATCTACTGAGATTTCACAGGATAATAAGCACAGAGGAGTAGAACAGGAATGTAGGCTTTCCTCTTTTTTAATGGCTCATTAATACTGGTTATAAATGCTTAACAGCTGATTACATTTTCATCTTGTACAAGGCCCCCAAACATGTGTGTCAACACAGGTTCCTCTTGTTCCATAGGTTACCTGGTTTATTGACTGTTCCATAATGCAAAGGCAGCCCCAGCAAGGCAACCTCCCTCAGCCCTGCTCCTGAGGCTTTCCTAGCTCTCCTTCTTCAGCTAAGCAAGTTTCTTTCAGTACAACATGCCAAGTTTGAAGAATAGGTTTTCTTGTTGTCTGCTGGGACAAATAAGGGACATTTGAGAAAGTGAATAGTGACACAAGATAGATATTTAATGATGGTAATCTCATCTGGATTGTGGACTATATTTAGGGAACCTTTTCTTATTCATTCCCACACCAGATTAAAAGATCCTTTTTATTTTCAGTTGTCTGAGCTACATTCTCAGTAAAATTTTCTGAAAGTTTTAGTATTTTACTTACTGTTCTTAATCCTGCTAATTATAGCTACATGTGTTTTTCCATTCTTGAATATCTGCCTACTTCCAATACTGAAGAAAAAATAGTTTGCAAAAGTGTTGCACATATATGTAGTGTGCAATTTTGATGAAGTTGGGCACAGGCTGGGGACTGATTATGTCTCTATTATGCCTAGCAGATTGGGGAAATCAAATGGTCTTAGCACCTGGGTTATAATGCAGTCTAAGTAACAACATGATGTTACTGCCAGACTGTATACAAACCTGTAGTGGAAGAGTGCAGTGGAAAGATATGCAGACATCCCTATTTCTCCATTATGTTCCCATTCTGCATCCTAACTGAAAGGTCTAATAAGCATCTAACACCCCTTTAGTTCCCAATAATGGGAATTTATGGTTTATGGATTATGATTAAAGTACCTTTTAGTGTTTCTCTACTTTTTTTATGGAAAACATTGATATTTTTGTTGGAAAAACAAGTTCATGCTTGTATCAGAGGAGATGTGGTCTTGCTTAAGAGTCAAGCCAGAAGAGAAGAATGGAAATGTGAAGACCTCAGCCAATGCTTCAGCTCCTTTTCAGAATCCAAACATTTGTATTCTGGTTGCAAATTTGAAATTGTCCATTGATGATTTCACTGACTCTTCTTTTTCTTTACATATATTGCATTTTTGTGAAAATTGCATTTTCCAAACTGGTCTGTAACACCATCCAGAACATTTGCATGTCAGTACTTCACTGAATCTCTGATCATTTATATCTGCTAACTTCTGTGATAAGAGCCCCTGCCATCTGTTTCATGACAGTTACATTTTGGTGTAGCATTCCTCACCTGAGACTTCAAGGAAGTTTTTGACACATTTAAAAACTTTTCTCATTAGCTAAGGGGTATATGTGAGGGACAGGTTTCAGGTCTGGCCTCCACCAGCCATAGTGCCTGACAGGATATATACAAGATTTTTGACAGAGATGTAAAATTTATAGTGCTTGCATGAGAACGTATGGACATTATACAATGTGCATGACTGGGACAAGCAGCATTCTGACTAACTGAAAGGCAGATTTGCTAACTTTTTAGCTTTATTTGATCATTCTTTTCTATTAAATACATCACAATCCTGACCTTTTACAGTAAAATATCATCATGCAAAATAATCTGAAATGGTTGTCTTCACTTGGCCACAAGCACATGCTGCTTCTGTATCCACTCAGTGGTTATTTGCTTTAGATGAATCAGTAAGCCACACTACCAGAATCACAGCCTTTCTTATAAAGAAATGTATTAGAAATTATTACAATGATGGTGGTATCCAAATATCTCTTGCTGTTGTTGCTTTGTGTAAATAGTTTCATTTACAACTCTGCAGTGTTCAGGGACCTTACCAAGTTGTTCTCTTCCCAGCTGGATTATTGAACACGCTCTACTCCAGCAGAAAATGGTTGAGTCTACATGCTCTGCTATGGATCTCAGCCTGCTGAGGAGGGGAAGAGAAAGTCACACGTTCACTCTCCTCCCATCCTTTCTCTGACAGACCATGTGCACATTGTTCAATACCAGTCCTCGGTCTTCTCCAAGACCTTTATCAGACAGCCAGAATCCTCCACAGAGGAGGACGAATGAAAGATTCTCAACCCCTCTCACCCTGAAACTTGGCTCATTCTTTTCCTATCCACTTATTTCTCCACAGTCATGGGATTTTTATCTCCAACTTTTAGGGTTTGCAGGTGTTCCTGACTCCACCAGAAGGGAAGTTTCTCTACCACTGTATCCCCTGCAAGGACAAGATATCTTCTCCATCACATCTAGGAAAAGCCATGCTTTCTAAACAGCAGCTAACTTCTCGTAAGCAGTCACCGAATACCGGAAGATGAGTTGTCCCTGCCAGTTTCCCACACAACAAATATGCAATCAAGGGTCTTTAACAGATTTCCACCTCCTACTTTGTTGGATTTTCATTTATGGTGCAACAAGCCCTGGCAGAAATCCTGAGCAAGCTTCCAATCACTTGAATTGAGCCTTTCCTTGGTCTGATTTACTGTAAGGTTTGATGCAGGATGTTCAGTCTTTTCCCTCAAGCTATTTCATCTTGGAGAACCACTCGGTGTTTCTCTGATTCAGTGATGATAAAACCCAATCCATCTATCAAGATGAGTCAGCAGACTAGGTCTGCTCACGCCCCTCTCCCCACACACATACACAGCATTAAAATGCCAACAAGCTGCATGTTGAACATACGTGCAGAACAGCTATGATAAGTTAGAACAATCGTTAACTTATTCACAGTGCAATTCAAGTACATCTTGTACATGAGTTTCCAAAACTATTTTAATAACAATCATCTTTGACTACACAGTTGAAGATAGTTGGATCACTTCCTGAAGGCACATTCCCACAGTAATATCCACGGCACATCCATTACAGGCAGTGCTGTTAGTTCTCATTAGCTAGGACAAACAAGGCAGTGAGTCACAATCTCCCTGCATAAAGGATCCCATTGTTTTAAACTGATAAACCAGAGATTCTGCTCTGTGCTGGTGTAAACCTGACATTGATTAAAGTTTTCTGGGATGTTATAAAGGCAGCCTTTGAATGGATGTGGACCTGAGGTGTCAGGGAGAGAAATCTGCTACAACAATACAGCCGGTTTGCAACTTTTCCAACACAAGTGACTTGGCTTCTCTCATTGTTGGGAGAACCTATTATATTTGCTGCAAGTATTTTTCCAAACTCCTCTAAGAAAACTAGGCTTAAACTAAATAGATTGTACCAAACGTTTCCAAAGTGTACCCAGTAAAATAAGTTGTGTGTTTATACACTCTTCACTTAATAGCCTACTTCTGGTAGGTGGCAATTGTTTCCAAAGTATGCTGAAGTGTATCTAATTTACTCTACTATGAGAAAGTATTCTTCCTCTTATGCTTTGGCTCTTGTTTTGTTGTTAGGTTTTGTAAAATCTTAGCACTAATGGTGAAAGCCAAACACAGAAATATTTTTACCTGCTGTTTGCCAGTAACATCAAAAGAGGTGCTATTATCTCAACAGCAATTTGGACTGGTTATCAAATGATAATCTTGGAATAAGTGAGTATGATTTGTGATGGTACTTATCTTTTGTAGGTGTGGTTGGCATTTATTAAAATGTTTTTTTTCCTGCTGGATAGTATGCCAAAGACTTCAGGCAATAAGTAATTATTCCATGTAAAATATTTATTCTCTGCCAGTCATATGTCTTTCTCAAAGATCTGACTTTGCAGCAACCATTTAATACCATGTAAAAGCTTAAACAGGGGGGCAGAATGAAATCTGATGTAAACAACGACAGGAGAAATGTGTTGTGTGTGCTCAGTAGCTCTTGTGAGTAGAGACCAGTTGTAATTATTTCCTGCATTTATTTGGAACCTTAGGATTAGATTATCCAATATTAGGCACTCAGTTTGTGTTCCAGCCACAGAAACTGTGACCCAGCTAGGAACTTACTAAGGTTTCTGATGAAGATTTTTGTGTTTTAGAACTACAAAATGAAACTTCTTTTCCTTTTCATTCTGTTATATGTTATATGTTATTCCTCTCCTGAAAATGTTTTCTGTGTGTGAAGGGAAAACTCCAGAATACACACACAATATAAAATATAATAATATAAAATATAAAATAACATTGACCAAAGCAGTTGCTAGCAGATGCTCTGCTTCTGAACCATAACTATGGCCCTGAGCTCCTCTGCAGTCACAACAGCTCATGCTGCACAGGAATGTGTACTGTGAGCCTTCATGTACCAGAAAGGCTGAACGAAACACATCATTGGAATAAACTGTACTAGTCTAAACTTGCACTAATTTATTTAAAGCTTTATTTTCTCAAATCTAGCTAAGAGCTGAGCTCATAACCTAAGACCTACTTCACCCTTCCAAAGTCATACAAGAGACAATCAACAGAGCAAATAGGGTAATAAATGTGCATGTACAGTCTGTATTATCTGTCTTCTAAAAGAAAAAATTTCACTTCAGTATTTACATGTCTACACCATTTACATCCTCTTTTCTTGACTCTGACTTCAGCACCTAGATGCAAAGCTGACTTTTTTTTTTCTTTTCTCTAATTCCTTGAGAGAGTATGCAGCCAGCTGGTGCTGCATTGGTGCTTGCCTGCAGGACTGGCAGAGGTTTCAGGGCACGTTTCCCTCTTGAGAAATGTTGGAGGGCACAAAAGTCTCCTCAAGTACAATGAAAAATCAAAGGGAGAAGCTTCAGGAGGTGAAATAAACTTCTGAAAGAGGCAAAATTATAAAGTAAACCACAGCTGCAGTAGCAGCAGACATTGCTGTTCACTGTTGTATCTCTTCAGTAAGCTATTTTCAATAAACAAGTGCATCTAAAATCCCTTTCTATTTATTTAAATTTTGCATTAGGGAGCAACTTTCTGTTAATGTTAGTGTAACTCCAGCTACTTATAAGCATTACCTCTGGCATATGCCAGTGTAACAGGTAATTCAGACCCTCGGACATAACTTCAATGTGTTTTTGTCTCCTCTGTGACAGTTAGGAAGAGACAGTCACTGTCCTGGTTTCAGCTGGGATAGAGCTAACTTTCTTCTTAGTAGCTGGTAGAGTGCTGTGATTTGGATTTAGGATGAGAATAATGTTGATAACACACTGATGTTTTGGTTCTTGCTGAGCAGAGTTTACACCAGTCAAGGACTTTTCAGCTTCTTGTGCTCTGCCAGGTGCGTAAGAAGCTGGGAGGGAGCACAGCCAGGACAGCTGACCCAGACTGGCCAAAGGGCTATTCCATACCGTATGACATCATGCTCAGTATATAAGCTGGGGGAAGAAGGAGGAAGGGGGGGACGTTCGGAGTGATGGCATTTGTCTTCCCAAGTAACCGTTACGCGTGATGGAGCCCTGCTTTCCTGAGGATGGCTGAACACCTGCCTGCCCATGGGAAGTAGTGAATGAATTCCTTACTTTGCTTTGCTTGTGCACACAGCTTTTGTTTTACCTATTAAACTGTCTTTATCTCAACCCATGAGTTTTCTCACTTTTACTCATCTGATTCTCTCCCGCATCCCACCGGGGAGGAGTGAGCGAGCGGCTGCATGGTGCTTAGTTGCTGGCTAGGGTTAAACCACAACAGTCACGAACAATGAAATCTCTAGAGAATTAGAAGCCAGTCCCTGTCCTTATTGCACAGCTAATCTCTTGCTAAACCTTTAATATGTTATTGCATTTCATCAAAGTCTTTCTTCCAATGCTGAAAACTATTCTGCATAAGTAATTCCCATTCATAACAATATATTGATACCAATTATTTACAAAATCCTTCTGCTTTGTAAACAAAGCTACATTGATAGAAATTCCACGTTTAACTTTTTCACTTTCTTAAATGGCTAGTTAATGTGTTTTTGAGAGCACTGAGCTAAAATAGCACTTCAATCATACAGTAACCTTGCCTATTCTTGGACGTCTTGTAAGACCCATCTTCAGACATTTTGCTACGGAGAGTGGCCAGCATCAGGCACTTCACAAGGTGGTAAAAGCCAGGGAAAGGATAAATATAAGGCACTTGCTCTCAGTGTTCATCCTGCAGAGAAGAGGTTCCTGTGAGGGAATAATTATGGTATCTAATAAACTTCTAAAAAATGTTGCTGCTGGAGCCTATTGATAAGTCTGGATATTCCTGATTAATCTAATCACTGCATAATTCTAGTAAGACAAGAGAAGGGAATGGTAACTGCTGGTTTAATGATATTAAATTAATTGAATATGGTGTGAAACTTTGTAGCTATTGGAGTCCGAAGGTTGTGTCCACCAAAAACTTTTTTCCTCACAAAAAAAAAAATCCAAATCCAAAAGGTTTGTTTTATTTTAATATTGATACCTCCAATATCAAACAGACAAAAACTTTGTCTTTTTAAGATTTCGGTCAGAAAAGACTCAAAGTCAAAACAGCTGAAGAAGTTGCAGGATACAGCATACTCTGAAGACAAAGCAGAATCACTGGATAACATCCCTACTAGTTTGTTTATCATACTCAGAATAAAAGTAATTGTTTATTCTTTAAATCTGTCAGAAATTTAATATTTCTCCAATGCAACTCCAGTAAAGACTAAACTAGAAAGTCAAGTTAGCAGAAAGGCTAGTGTAGAATTATTAATATGGTGTAAAAACATACTGGCATGGCTTACTTTCATAATTTGACAGGCGTGTATTACACTGATCATCTTTTTAAACTGGTATCTATCTTGGAGATTTCACTGATATGTTAATAGCAGCTTCTGAAGTTAAGCTGATAATGTCGTTTATACATTGGCACAAAACTGGTAGATTGACAAGACCTAAATTCTGAATTGCACATAAGTAACAGTGGCAAGACACAGCAAAACTCAGACAGGAACCGAAGGAGTTGGAAACATGGTGAAAGAGAGGGATGGGAGGAGATCACACTGCCTCCTTGGTCTTATTAGAAGGATTGTCTGTTAACTTGTTGCTGAGCCAGCAGTATTTACATGAATAAAAACATTTAATTCTTGAACTTACTGCTTTGACATTACAGAACTGAATAATTTTTATCTGCTGCTAAATTGCAGAATTCCTCTTTTCAACAACTTAAGCTACCCAACATACTGCTGCTTCAGATCCCTTTTTGTACATATGTATGTAACAAACAAGCCTGTGCTTGCTCAGGAACGTTAAGGACCTCCTGGATTTGTTTTTACTAGGAGGACATCCCAAATCTTTGTCAGTGTATGTGACTTAACCATCATGCGATTGTCACTGCTGTATAATTCTACAAGGAAATGACACTTTCACAGATCAGTCTATATCTGATTTGGCCTGGAATCCCACTATTATCTCTCACTTCTGATCACTTGAATGTGGAAACATTTCTGGGCTCCGAACATTTTGAAAGGGATTACATATGAACACAAAAAGCAATATTCAAAGTGGAAAGTTTCAGCCTGACTTTTAAAAGTGTTTGGCAAGGGACATCCACTGAGTTAAAAGGGTTGGGAGTTCCAGACGGAAGGAACAGGGTATGCAAATATTCAATTAGCAGCAGTATGAGGGTGAGACTTTGGAAGAAACAGAACAATCTAGAGATGAATCTCTGGGAGAATTGGCAGGAACGTAGGTGACAAGGAAGTCTTATAAATCATGTCATGAAAAAAGCATGGAATATTTGATAGCAAGGAACGAAATGTCATATAAAAACAGTGCAGCACATTACCCAATTAGAAGCAAATGCAATGAGAACATTTCAGGGTAATGCAGGGATCGGCTTACTTCTAGGCAAGAGTCCAGCTCACACATTTTAGAATGGCTACCGTGGAAGCAAAGTGTGTATAGGAAAGTAGGCGTGAAGATGATTAAAATAACCAGGCCTGCTCATGATTGCATGGGATGAAGACAGTATAATTAACTTGGCTAAAGGAGTGTCTTATCCTTGCGATATATGTAAACTGATAAGAGGCTAAACAAGTGGAGGCAGCCGAAAATTGAATGAGATGGAACGGAGACTTCAGAACAGCTCCAAGAAACTTGACTCATTGTGTTGCTGTAAAACATGTCCATTTGATCTGCAACATGGAAAGATCACTCAGCTTGGTCTCCATCCTGAAGAAATTCACATTATAGTGACATATGGGTACAAGTAGGACTTTTACAATGTAACTTTGTCTGTGCTCAGAGCCAACTAAAGATTAGCTTGCAACAGATTACCAGGGAGTATTTGGCAAAATTTTCTTGCAAAAAACTGATTTTCCAGCAGACAGATAGGCAGGATGGAGACAGTAAAACAGTGGCTAGAGGGGAAAAAAGATGTAAAGCACACATGCAGATCCCACTATCTGAACAGAAATGAAAACTCAACATTGATCCACTAATATAATTTCTAGAAAAGTTATGAGAAGCAGATGTAAGGAAATCAAATTTTATTTTTCCCTTCGTCATCAATAATTCCATAGTGTATTGTTGCAGTTTCATTTGGCTTTTCCAAATGAAATTTTACAACATGAGAAAAAGAATTCTAAAGCTTAAGCTGACCCTTGAAATTCTGATGTACTGAAGATTAGAAAGAATCTACAAAATAAAGAATAAAGACAATTGTCAAGAGTTCCAGGAAGAGCTGAGGAAAGAACTGTTTAGGATACCCTGAATAACTTTTTTGTTTGTCTGACTGTTCAGCTGAATAAAAGAATTGGTCTAAACAGAAATTGATTTTTGCTTCATATTTTCTATCTAAAATGGAAAAAAAAAAAAACACTACCAAACCTCAAACAAATAAACAAACGAAACCAGAAGAGTTTGGTTTACACTGAGCAAAAGCTTTCATGTGATCTGTAATGCAAGTTTTACTCTGATCATTTGTAGTAAACATTAATGAAACTAGACTTTCAAAGAAAGTCAAGTAGGATATCAGCTGACCCTCTACACAATATTCTCACCAGCTGAAGTACTCAAAAGAAGTGTTTCAAGTTATGAAGACCTGGCTATGGTAGCATGACCTTTCTCATTCTTACCATGGTTCATAGCAATGTCTTGAATTTATCTATCTGAAGAATTATTTAAAACAGAAACAGCCCAACCAAACATCACATTATATCTATAAAAATGCCTATAGAAACAGTGCCTTTTGGTGTCCTTAGACTTTCAGTTAAAACTCCCAGTTAACAGTAATCTAAACTTTTAAAAGCTATTGCTTTCAGAGAAAACTTTCAGTTTTTTGAACAATTACTTAACAGGGGATGAAAGAGTAAGAAGAGACTTTGCTTTTGTGCAGATATATTACATTGTACTTCCTATTTTTGTTCCCATCATCGGCTATTTTCTCTTTGAAGTGCATATTTGATGATTTCATTGCAGAAGTCTTGTATCCAACACAACACTGACATACCAGGCTGAGAAAGTGAAGTATGTTTCTTCTCAGAGCAAGTCTGCAGTCCAAATCTTAAGGACCCCTTTTATTTCATGACCCAACACAGCTGGTGCTTAGAGTTTTTAAGATAGTGTAAGTGAAAATGAAACTACAGGACCTATTTCTCTAAAATCAATACTTTCAATTTCTGATTTTAAAACTGAAGGACAGTATCCTTCCTTAGAACCACAATGCAGAAGAGTTTCAATCAAACTGGTATCTTTGTTCTGGTAACAATAATACAGGAATTTTTCAGTAATAATTAGGTGTACTAGTGAATGGATCAAAAACTGGGGAGTTCACACTACCTGTGTAAGACCAACACAGATAACCTTTCCAGAGTCCACTCCTCCAAGATACCAGCACTTTTCGTATCAATAGTACTGCTCGTGGGATACCTGGCATTACAAACTAAAGTGATTTTCAATGCTTGTCAAGCTTCCTGACCATGAAAATCTACAGTGAGCTCTAAAAATTAATGTTTCTCTCTCAGACACTTAGATTAATTTTAATCAAGATTGCACATCATCCCCTTTTCATATTCTTTCTGGAAATGAAGCAAGGGGAGGTCAGGATCTTTCCTTGGGCTTTATTTCAGAATTTTTATGGCAGCTACTGAATTACTTGGAGCTTTAAAGGAGTCAATTTTCCAAAGCTGAGAACAAATAAAGCCAAATCTATTGGGACAAAGAACTTAAACAGAAAAATATGAATAATTAGGAACTGTTTAAGAATATTTTACTAGATGTCCAAAAGCCACAATCAATAAAGAAGGACAACTGCTCTGGTAATAAGCCAGCTTGGCTTAGAAAGGAAATTAAAGCGTTTCCTAAAAATACACATGTATACAATATTTGTATGTCTGTGTGTGTGTATATGCACATAAACCAATCAATACATATAAGGAGTAAAATGGCAAAAAGGGAATGAGTGGGTAATCGGTAATGAAAGCAGAAGGACAAATATGAACTGAATATCCAGAAAAGTTAAAATACAGTCAGAGGTGCTTTATAATACACAAGTAACACTCCACTGTGCTGAACAGAAATGACATAAACCTGGAACATAGAGAAGGGGATGAGATAATGATAACACATAGTTTCACTGGCTCAATAAATTGAGTATGAATGAAAAAAACAGCATTTCATACAGTCAAATATTAAGACATTCATCTCAGAATAAAGAACATACGCTACAGGAGCATCCTCCAATTCTTGCTTTGACAGTGACCCCTGTCATAACTAATAAAATTATTAATTATAATAAGAGAAAGTACTTCCTTTCCCTTATAATAACTATATTACTAAGGTATCAGACATTATCGTGGCTTGAAACATGTCCAAGCATGGTACTCTTAATATAAAAGAGGTATTTATAAATTGGAAAGGTTTCTAAAAAGATCTATAGGAAAGATTAAAGGATTGGAAAATGGGACAATACAGAAAGAACCAGAGTTCTCTTTCTTTAGTTGAAAAGTGAAAAGGTTAATGGACAAAAAAGCTACAGTATATATATTTATAGACATAGTTGTGCACATGTGGTGGGTTAACTTGTTTATCCCTAGTTTCCATTCCATCTGCTCTTCCCCTTCCTCCAAAGAAAGTATATTATATACTATACTATAGTGTGAATATTATACACTGATTCAACTAGAGCAGTCAGGCTAAAGACACACAGTGGTTTCTTCCAGCTTGAAATCAGTGGCTGCAACACGAGTTCTGCCTGGGCTTGAGAACAGTACTGGGAGAGGACAACATCTGATCTGCAGGAGTGCAGTGGAAATCCTCACTCAAGAACTGATGCTATTTATTGTCAGCTCTTTCATCTAAAAATGGACCGACTCAGGAACGCATATATCTGCACTGTGAAGAAGATTGTGGATCCAATCAGGTTAAAATAAATCCAAGGAAAGGGGAAATACAATTTTCATCAATTTCCCCCAGAAAAGTGCTCAGTCTGAAGCAGCAGGACAGCACAGGGTGGGAATGAGCAGTCAGTGTCAGAGGAGACCAGAGTGCTGGCAAAGCTGTTTACTTTCATGATCAAGACAGAGGTAAAAAAACGTATGTGGATGGTCTGCTCATAAATGACTATTGATTAGGAAGAAGCTCTCTATACAGAAACATTTATTTTTTGCCAGAAATTCCCAGGAAATTCATATTAGCTCCCTGTAGTCACAACCTCCAAGCTGAAAACCCTAATCTAAAACATTAATACATCAAAAATAGGCTGTTTTAACTATAACAAAAAGGTAGGTTTTAAAATTCCCATCTCTGTTTTTAGAACATGAGTTCTTTGGAGACGCAATCAGTCTTTCCTAAGTTCAAAAACAATCAGTAGTTACAGGCAGGCACTGCCACTCTCTCTGAAAATCCCTCTATATAACTTTCATTCTTGCCACAATCAGCTTTTGTAGCATTTTTTTTTCCTTTTAGATTTAAATGATAAAATTAATATTAAAACCTTGAGCTCAGGAATAGCATGATTATTCCTGTGAAGTAGTGAGTATCTTTACTTCTCAGCAAGGTCAATGAGAACTCAGAGACGGAAACTTCTAAGTGGTAAATAAAATTTCTATTCTATAGAAAGAATGAAAGTCTGGAGCAAAAGGTACACATTTAGCAGCAAAAATATGTTATTTGTGAAACAAGATATTGAAATATTTGAATTTGACAGACCTGGGAAAATATAACAAACAATTTTGAATTCATAGAGTTTTAAATTGAGTTAAAAAACAAAACAAAACAAAACCAAACCGAACACAAAACTTAAATTACTTATTCCACTGTTATTCAAAGGACATTACATTTTTATTAGAATTTTTTTCAATATCAACATAATCCTTCAAAACATTTCAGTTTCATAGAAAGAACATTTGAATGGAAAATTGTTTCATAAGAAATTAAGTGATCATTTCTGCCTCTCCCATGAAATGGTTATGCTGCTTAAGTCAGCTTTGACTACACCTTAAGAACTGTCATATTCCATAAATATTACAATGTTACAAATAGGGTACAAATTAGAAAAAAAACACTAGTAAGCTATTTGAGTTAAAACCTTCAGTAATTACTCAGTTTATTGGCCTACATATAAATCTTTAATTTTATTTGAGTACTGCCATTCTACTTTTTCTGTCTGGCCAGATGCTATTTTACATTTGCACACTAGAATATAATCCAGAAGAAAGTAACTGTGAAGATACTTCACACAAGAGAATTGTTGGTCTAATCAACTTGTGTGAAAGTGATTTATAGATGGTCCATGTTAGAAGAGAGTCTATTAGGATACTGGCAGCTCAAGAGAAAGATACTTCAGCTGAACCTGATTCTGTAACTTTTCTTTCAGTCATTATAGAATGCAGGATTTCAGGACTCTCATGATACAGACAGCTTAACAGTAGGTCAACAATATTGCCTGTCACCTGTTTCTCCTTATGCTTAAGTCTGAAAAATCTGTGATTTTCATCTTTTCTCTAACTGAAGACAGAGCAAAAGAGGAATAAGTGTCTTGCAGTTGAATGTCATAAGTAATTTGTAATTTAGAAGTGATATTTATAATTACTGTTAATATTGTTTGTTATCCAATACTCAACATCATATGAGAAGAACTTAGTGTCTGATTGAAAGCATTCAAAACCTAGTTGATTTTTGCAACTATTAAACCATATAAGCATTCTAACTAGACATATTAGTACAGGTGATCGTGATAATTTTCCTGTTTACAAGAAGAATAACTGACCTGACAGAAGACAAAAAGTGGAGCAGTCCTCAGAAATATCTTCAGCACCAGAACCAGAAAGCAACACCCTCTGCCCTTCTGAGTAAGGCAACAAGAAAACCAGATAGAGCCACAGCCATTGCATTCAGCAGCTTTTTCTTCAAAGGCTTCTTGTATTAATCCTTCCTTTGAGTCTGTATAGACAATATGTATGCATACATGTATAATCTGAGATGCTGCAGCATCAGGACATCAGCAGGTCCTTACAACTCTCTCCAAGCTGTATTGCTGCTTCCTGCCAAACTGACATTGCTCAGTTTCTAACTATCCCAAAGTCTCAGCTATGCACACCCAGAGCTATTTCTTCATATCTGCTAGAAGATATCACCATGGGTCTAAGAAAGGGAGAGAACGGTGTGGCTTGGGGTTTGTGGGTTGGAAAGAGCAGAGTCTGAAACTGAAAAAAACAAAAAAAGAAATAGATGAAGACTTCCAGAATAAAAAATAAAGGTTAATTTTTGAACTGTGAATTCAGTTAAAAAATAAGGGCAGTCCTGAAAATT
This sequence comes from Platalea leucorodia, assembly GCF_965183815.1. NCBI lineage: Eukaryota > Metazoa > Chordata > Aves > Pelecaniformes > Threskiornithidae > Platalea > Platalea leucorodia. Next base: position 16,616,736 of record NC_138823.1, read on the forward strand.
TACTTATACACCCTATATTGTTCTGGTCTCTCTGCTACAAAGCCAGGAGTCTAGACTCCATCTATCCCTGGTGGCTTCTTGGAGTCAGTCTCAAATCTCCCTGAGTTTTTCACAAGACCCTGGAGACAGGAGTCAGGAGTTGAGAACCTACCTGGTACTAACCTGCAGCTCAGTTCTCATGGCTTAGGAAGTCAAGAGACCAATTAACCTGTAAGCTAACAAAATCCAGAAACAAGCCTCCTGTCAAGCAGTCTTCCAGGCAAACTGGTAAGGATTTGAGGAGTGAGCTGTCAAAAAACCTATCTGTCTGAAAAGGTTCCCAATCAAAATCTATGTAGGATCAGAAATTCGTCAAAGGCAGACCTTCCCCCAAGACATCCTAATCCAAATCAGGTGTTGTTTACCAGATGCAACTCAGTGTGCAACTACTGAGACAATTCTTCTGGTCCACCTCTTTCATCCATGCTCTTCCTCAGGTGTTAACTTAGACATATGACCAGAACTTAATGAATTGTATAGCAGCTTACTCCCAACTATAATATTTTCTGGGAGTCCAGAAACCTTCTCTACCATATGATAGATTCATAACTGCAAGGTTATATGGTATGACACTTCTAGTATCAACATGTTAATGATACTGAGCAATGTTATGGGATTTTTTTTGGCTACCTTTCAATTCATTTAGTTTTCTTAAAATAAAAATCAAGAGGCTTACCTTTAAAGAGCTATTTTTTATATTAAAATCATATTGAAGTAAAGAGGATTTCACTGAATCACCACATTATTTGTAGTACTTACCTAGTTTGACATCCTTTCTTCTTTTTTCATCACTCTGTGTAAATCCAAAAGATAAGTGGCTGAGATCATACCTTCTAATAATCTTCCATTATTTATTACTTAGGACAGACTTTTTGATGAATTAGTCTATAACCTGCATCCCTGGAATACACTTGCAATTCAGGCTATAGTGGCTAAAAATTCTCTTAGAAGATTAGACTCTTCCAGGAGAGTCTAGGAGACAGGAGTAGAAGATTTAATGCTAGAGGATATTCTTTCTGAGCAGACTGCTAGATAATGCTAACCGTGAATCTATGCTGGAGTCTGGAAGAAACTGAAATAACTAAGGAAAAACCAGCAGAAAGTTGGAGAAGTCTTGGCAGAGAATATTTTAGTGTCTTTCTTCGCTGGCTTATGAAAAGTTCAATATTTGAAAAACAGGAATAAAACTATTAATTCTATTTCTACTAATTGAAAATATTGTTAAATGACTAGCATATACATTGAATTATAACAATTCAAAAGTGTTTAAACCCAAGTAGAAAAATATTTGATACTGCCAGTGGCTTACTTAGTCTTACAACATAAGAAAAAGTGAAGTTCAGATGAAAAGCCATTTATCTCATTTCTTGAAGGTAATATCCGTTATCCCATGAACTAGTCTTTAAAGTCAAGGGTGGCATCTTCCTTACCTGGACTGCTGAGATCTAGACAACTAGGCAATACTGACAGTGAATAACTGGAACAAGTTCATTGGTGTTTTCCATATTTCCCTCATTCTACTATGATATACTCCAACATGGCAAATACCTCCCTATAAGCAGCAATTATTATAAAACTTAGTGTTAGGTAGATAGTTACCCTAGAGCTCACTCTGTCATGGATTGTCTAAGCAGAGAAGAGTTATTTCTCCAAGGGGGCAAGTTATGTGGATTCTGGTGAAGCTAATTAATCTTCATCAAAAGGCTATACCTTTCAGAAATCTGGCTAAAACCAAACCTATTCAGAAACAGATGGCTTGGAATTAGGGTATTAAGTAATTTTTTATTCTCATGATAACATTTGGAAGGCCATCCAGTCCTCAGGAATAGGTGATGAAGTCATATATGAATAATGGGAATTGTTATCATATTGTGTAGCACATAAAATCAGAGCATTAGGCTGGAGGCTGGGCAATCACATAGGCTTGTTCGGGCTCCTGTCTTCAGTAGTTACATTTCATTCATGATAGTTGAATGACGTATTAAGTGACCAGTTGTGAAAAAATACCACCCAAGGACCTTGAGCAGATGCAAACCTGCTCAGGGACTATATAATCTAAAAGATACTTGTACATCTGTGGAGAAGCACCAGCAGAAAACAACAGCACTGGACAAAGATGTCACAGGAAAATAGGTGATGGCTAAAGCATGTTTCTGGGAATAGGTAAGAGGCAAAGATCATAGGCATTACCTGGAAATAGAGAGCACTCTGATCAAGGTGTTCATGCTCTTTCCATTCCTGCTACTTCCAGTGAAATTGGGGTGCATGCATCTTCCTTTAACTGCAAACCATCTCATCAAAGAAGTATCTAACCCCATCATTAAGCTTCTCTTCATGATACATAATTATTATTAACAGTAATATTTTTGCAGTAATGGTCTGCTTTCTGTATACTTCCCACTATTCCCAGAACATCCTTCCCAAGCTCTGTACATTCCAAGAGCTCAACAAAATCAAGGGTATTCAGCACATCTGCCTTTCCCATGGCAGCTGGTGAGTGAGATAACTTTTCTCCCACTATAGTACAATCCACTTCATTATTTCATGCCTTTCAGATTTTAAAAAGTACCTCAGGAAAATAAGGCTGCCTTAAGTAACCAGACTCCAGATGTCTAGCACCTACATGCAATGCAGGATCATAACCTATGCAAGTGCCAAAAGCAGTCAGCAAAAACATCACAAACTGAGTCTGATGCAAAGCAATGCCAGATCTGACAACAATAAAACCGCAAGTAATATATAACCTTATCAGCAGTGAAGCATTCAGTAGAGTCTACATCATCATGAGCTGGCTGAGTGCAGCTTTAGAAAGAAGCCTAGTATTTTAGCAATTTGAATCAGTGTTAATTTTCCCTTCCTCATTTGCTATTGGTCTTTGTCTGGTGTGCCTTTTTCTCAGCATATCTGCACTTACTGACAGTCCTGTGCAACTCCTTGCAATCCTCTCAAATGTGACATCATGGCTCCCTTAGTAGTTGTGATTAGCTATCTATCTGCTCATATAATTTAGCCCCTATTGTGACAGATAGAGAAGGCTTGGAGCAGAAATCTGTAGGATTTAACACTAATCCAATCAGTGCTGACTGTCGTATCTCGCACAAGGAACAACATATAGTGACGTGGGGGTCGGTCTCTTCTCCCAAGTAACAAGTGATAGGACAAGAGGAAATGGCCTCAGGTTGCGCCAGGGCAGATTTAGGTTGGATATTAGGAAAAACTTCTTCACTGAAAGAGTAGTCAGGCACTGGAACAGGTTGCCCAGGGAAGTGGTTGAGTCCCCATCCCTGGAGGTATTTAAAAGATGGGTAGACGTGGTGCTTAGGGACATGGTTTAGTGGTGGACTTGGCAGTGTTAGGTTAACGGTTGGACTTGATGATCTTAAGGGTCTTTTTCCAACCTTAACGATTCTATATGTTTCTATGATTCTGTGATTCTACTTTTGCAGGAAACAGTGCTGGGCAGGATGCAGGGTTTCCCCTGCTTGTGGCATCTGACCATTGGTCATTTTTCTACCACCTTCGGCACCAATGAGTCCTTTTAGAACACTGCCCTTTTAAAACTGTAGATTTTGCTGCTATTTACAGATTTTCTATTCCTTTTCTCTACATAGCCTTAAGTTTCTGAGTTCCTTAGGAAAAGTACTCGGTACAGAAGGGCTGATTACAAACTGGACTGTCACTAGTATTTCAGTCCTGTTAATTATTCTTCTTCTATTGTAGGCAGGATAAAAACACCCAAACCAAAACTAATAGGGTTTACCAGAACAGATGGACAATTCTTCCTTAGTTAGAACATATTTGAAACTCAAAATACACTAAAATTTAAGCAGTACAAAAGCAAAGCTTTACTAATTATTGAACAATTGACAGATTAACTCCCAAGTGACTGGATCAGCTGGCAGTCCTCTCTGCCACCTTTGAGTTTCAGCTATTCTACCACTTTTCTAAGAGTGTATTGTATGTGAGGCATCAAGTTTTGTTTTGCCAAAAAACTTCTTTTTGGCAGACATGTCTATGTTAATACTGCTGGACACCTCTAGAAACACCTTGAAAGAGCTTGGGTCATTTCTCATGGACAAAACTCAACTAGGAACTCTATCCTCCCATCTACAAATCTCCCATTTCTTGATTCTCAGTACATTTGTGCCTTGAGACTTAATGAATCAATATGGATCACAGGGGTAGTTAGAATCAAAACTGATTTTACATCACCTCATTTTGAAATACAAAAAAGCAGTTTCCCCTGTACTCCCAACAGTGAACTAGATAAGCACCTTTCTAAAGAATAGACATAATTCAAATTTGGGTAGATGCAGACCTTGACTAAATGGGAAGGTGTCCTGGTTTCAGCTGGGATAGAGTTAGTTTTCTTCTTAGTAGCTGGTAGAGTGCTGTGATTTGGATTTAGGATGAGAATAATGTTGATAACACACTGATGTTTTGGTTCTTGCTGAGCAGAGTTTACACCAGTCAAGGACTTTTCAGCTTCTTGTGCTCTGCCAGGTGCGTAAGAAGCTGGGAGGGAGCACAGCCAGGACAGCTGACCCAGACTGGCCAAAGGGCTATTCCATACCGTATGACATCATGCTCAGTATATAAACTGGGGGAAGAAGGAGGAAGGGGGGGACGTTCGGAGTGATGGCGTTTGTCTTCCCAAGTAACTGTTACGCGTGATGGAGCCCTGCTTTCCTGAGGATGGCTGAACACCTGCCTGCCCATGGGAAGTAGTGAATGAATTCCTTGCTTTGCTTTGCTTGCGCGCGTGGCTTTTGCTTTACCCATTAAACTGTCTTTATCTCAGCCCATGAGTTTTCTCACTTTTACTCTTCCAATTCTCTCCCCCATCCCACCTGGGGGGAGTGAGCTAGCGGCTGTGTGGTGCTTAGTTGCTGGCTGGGGTTAAATCACGACAGAAGGGTACAGAGGAAAAACTCTGCAGTTGCCGATGTCCCTCTCAAAGTTGATTTTTACTATATGTCCAGCACTGAGGAGGTGAGCAAATGTCCCTTGGACTCTTCTCTCTCATTAGTGGCAAGCGTAGATAAAACAGCCAGAAAACTACTCATTTAATTTTGTTGATTGTTTGTTGAATAGCTGTAAGTATGAACATCCAATAAGACTGAGACATGGAAGATTCCCTGTAGTTGTTCCAGCAGAAAATGAAAATACATCAGTAATTCTTCTGTAACATCTCCCTAACCTAGGACCTAATCCAAGCAAATCTCACTCAAGAACTCCAACTCAGCCTTAGTCCAGACACTTAACAATCAAACAATCTGTCAGAAGAAATGACCTTGCATGTTTGTGACTGGCTAAAAGATTGCTGCCAGCTATGAAAGAAAGATGTGGAAGCAATGATTCAAGAAGATTGCTATTTTCAGACTTAATATTACTGTTTAATACATTCTGATGAAAACAAATCATGACCAGCATCATAACAGACCTGAAAAGCTGAGGTTAACAGAAAACTCTGTTAATGTTGGACTACCAAGATGCACCTGTGGTAAAGCTCATGAATGGATTTTTTTTTTCATGGATAGACATCATATATACTTCTATGACTCAGCTGATAAGCATTTCTTCAGAATTACCAATGCGAAAACTCAGACGACCTGACTTTAAGAAGAGGCAGGTATATGGCAAGTAATAATAGTGGAGGGGAGGACAAAAGGAAAAGGGAAGAAATGAGAGCAGCACCAGATGAGACCGGTGCCTAATGCACCTATGGAACTGGATGTGGCAGTCAAAACCAACTGCAACCATTGTACAACAAAATAAAGCTTTGAGAGAAAAAAAAGTTTGCTCTCTTCAGGAAGGATGTGAAATTAGATGTTATTGCAAGTAATAGAAACATGGTAGAATAACCAACATCAATGGAACACAAACTGCAGAGGGAAAAGCTTTAAATAAATATAAAGGTAGTAAAGTGGAATTGCCTAACTTATGTGGCAGTCTATAAAGAAGATAAAAAGGTAGAATGCATAAAAGTCTGCTCATTTGATCATCCTTTTCAGAAGATTGATGAAATAGATTCTAGTAGACAATTCTCAGGGGCAAGGTTGTCAAGCTGTTACATGGGAAAGAGAAAGGCACATTCATCCAGAACTTTGCCTCTTCCTGGTTAAAGCACCCTCTGGAGTTGAGAGCTGAAATTCCCATGAGCTCAGAGAGCTAAAACTGCAAGCTGAGACATGGACATGGCTGTCTAAAATCTCTTGGGAGAAAAATCCACAAGGAAAAAAAAAATATTTTAACCATAAGGAAAATATAAATTGATGCTTGAAATGCGAAGAAGGTTTCTAGTCATCAGATATCAAATCAAAAGTAGAGACAAAATGTTTGTCTGAGTTTTCAGGGTTTTCCTTCTTCTATCAACTCTCCTTGCCTATTCCTCTCTGTTCCCCAGTGAGATACTAATTTTACTGCACCAGGGAATTTGGTGGTCAAGAAGCACTCAGAATATTTTTTTTTCCTGAAATCAAAACACCTTAAAAACTGCTGCTTTCTGGGGAGTTTTGCTTCTAAAAGATTCTCTTACCGAACTTTCACTGTGGATGAAATTTACCCCACAAATTTTCTGTGGTATTAACTAAATGTAGGAAGTAAATGGCATCTGAAAAGGGGCTAGCTACTATTACTTGATAGTGATAAATTACTTCAGTGTTAGGAGAAATGATTGAGATAACAGCCATTTCAGTCTTTGTGGCATGAACAAAGCAGCTCTTACAAGGGACTAGCTTGAAATAGATTAAAATAAACATGATAAAAAATTAATTCCACTAAAAATAATGTTCCAAGTAACTGACACACCTTGAGATTTGGGGTATAATTTATCTAAGCATTCCCTTAGACATTCTTTCTTCTCTGCAATCCATGTGAAAAATCATGGTGTCACTTAATGTTCTTTTTTACCTATAAAATATTTTATTGTTAGTTAGGTAGCATGTAATATATAGTGTAATTTGGTTCACAAGGTAGTGACTAGTCTGTTCTTTTCAAATTGCAAAGGCTCATTACCATGAAGCTAATGAAAAATAAGCAGCTAGACCAGACTCCAAAATTGATGGATCCATATTCTCTCCCATTCTGGAGTCAACAGGAATTTTCTCAGCAACATGAGCAAGAAGTAGATAGTTGGTGATCAGATTTTCCATGAGATTAGATGGCTGTCTTAGTGAGAATGAACCTGTTCTGAAAGCAGAGCTCAGAGAACATGTCAGCAAAAGTGGAGATTTTGGGGGCGGGAGGGTGGAATTTCCCTTGTCTCTGGCATAGAAAGCATTAGCATAATTCCTCAAGTGCACACTATCTAAGATACCTATGAGTTATTTATTAATAGTTAAAGAAGTTATTTGGCATCCAGCATCAAATATAATTCTTGAAAAGGGCTGACAGCAGAATACATTTGTTAACTAGAGACATGCCTAAACTTTGCCAAAAGAAATACTGAACTAAATATGCACTCACTGAAGGAGAGTGTGTCTTTTTTAAGTTGAAGACCTTGTTTATAAAGTCTCCTTTTTCATCTTGTCATATTTCTTTGAATCTAGACTGATAATAGCAGCAACAGGAATAAGGTAAATTGGACTAAAGAAGAGTTTTGCCTATTGCACCATTCAAAGCTTATCTCCTTCTGCAGCATTTTCTTTATATTGCAATTGGAGACCACCCTTGTGATACCCTAAAACCTTGACTTGTTTATATTTTGTTCATTTTCTTTAGTTTAATGAGGTGATAAATAAATGAGCTTCTCAAGGAATAAGGGACTGTCAGTGCTAGAAACTGAAGCACTCTGTTTATTCATAGGCCAGGTATGGATGCCGACAGGCACCGTGCAAATATGTCTGTCAGTAATTACGCAGTTGCCCTGAGGGAACAAAACTGTTAAGTGGTGGTTATTAATGTAACTCCTTGCTGCATCACATTTGGGACCCTTTCCTGAGCTGCGATGGTCAATGCTATCGACCCATGGTCAAGTATGTGGAATCCAGACAGGCGAATCTAAGATAAGGATTGATGAGTAGACTGTTCTTTCACAAACCTCATATACTTTTCTCTTCTAATGTATTTTCCATATGAAATAAAAAAATAAAGTGAAATCTGATATCTGTGACATAGTAATTCATATAAAGCTTATGGTATGGTAAAATTGCTCAGGCAGAGCAGTCTCTGGAGCACCCTGAGCCGAGGCGCGCTACACTGCTATTTAGATCCTCTCCCTTTGGCTGCCTCTCAGACAGACGGCTTCTCAATCAACCTGTAGGCTATTTATCTGGGCATACTTGGTAGGGAATTAATCTACCTGGCATGCTCGGACATGCAGGGTCTCATGTGCTTTTAAGGGTACCCTCCAGCACGTCTGAGCCCATGCTTACAAGATCACTGTCTAGTCTTGATGATGGTTTTGACTCCTGGAATGGCCATCAAACAGCAACACTGTCTCCTGGAGTCCATCATTACTGAAGAACCTTAGAAGTATTCCTGCTGACAAACTAGCAGATGATCAAGAACCTTGAGATTTTCGTGTGAGTGAATGCAAGTATCAAGATCTACTACATATAATATGGCAAGGAAGAACAACATACTTAGGAAGTTTCACAAGATTTATCCTGGCTTTTAGATACTGGGAAAATGCTTTAAAAACTTCTGAAGCAGCATCACAGATGTCAAAGGTCAATATTTTCAAATGACATTCTCACAAGTCAAATCAAACACTCTTATTTATTTTACTGTGACATCCAAATTTTTTTTAAAGTTATTTTTGCAAGTCTACTGACAGTAGATTGCATTTCACTTGTATCTGCTCTTTTGCTGGTGAAGAAAGGACATCCAGATTAGGAGGAATTTTGCCCGTGCACGTGCGTGTGCACACACATGCACTCTAATCTTCTCCTTTATGCATTTGTGCAAACATTTGTTTGTTTCTTCCTTAAAGATTAGCAGTCATTATAGCTGTGTGTGAAACAGAAATCCAAGTATTGATGAAAATTTGTTCTTGTTTTATTTTAAATTTTAAAACTAAAAAAAAAGAACATTTGGAAATTTGGACAATAGCAGTCACTTGGCCATTTTTCCAGGACTGGGAATAGACATGCTACTTAGGATATTGCTAAGGCATTGTAGGGGAGAAAGGAAGACAAAGCCCTAATTATATCTTTTAATATGAAGTTGTAACTCTTTCAACTCTGTTTTATTCTGCAAACACTATAATTTACAGTGGCAATTCTCTACTAATCAGATGTTGTTATTGTAGTGTTCCTTTTTACCAGGACATTTTAGTGTTAAAAATTATAAAAGATGTCAGTCAGTTTTGAGTGTAGTGCAATTATTTTTATGGCTGATAAACTGAATGAATAACTCCCTGTGTGCAACATAGGCAGAGCAGGTTTGAACAGTCCTTGGTCTGCTTTTGATTTACATGTCTATACAAAGATGTGCAACTCTTATAAAATATGGTATTACTGCACAATATAACAATTGGTTTAGAAGCAATCCTACTGAATATTTTTGCTGTCTTTCACATAACATTGCAGTTGCAAAAATATATACACACATTAGGTCAAACCTTGTGTGCACTAAAATACAGCTATTAAGGTTTCTTTTTTAAGATAAATGGATGAGATTGCAAAGATTCTTGGAAAGATAGCAAAAAGGGGGTGTGTTATGATTGGTCTTGACGTCATTAAAAACAATGTGGGCAGATAACTTTTAGTTGGCACCTAAACCACTAAAAGTAAAGATAAAGAACCCTTGAATGACAAGAGGCAACATCTCCTTTCCTGAACCGGGATTATCCTACAGAGCCTCAAGAAAACCCCAGGGTAAAGGTAAGGAAGAAACAGTTTTAGTGCAACATCCCTTAATTATATACAGATGTTTACTAAGAAATGTAGCTATATCATCTGCATGGCAGAGAAAAACAGGGATTTTATTCCTCTGTCTGTTATCAATTAAATCATCAAAACAAAATTATCATTCAAATTACAATGTATCATTTCACTTTTAGAATGTATGGGGAGGAGGCAATCTATGAAGCAGAAATCTGCTAACCATCAAAGCAACAAAGAAACATTAAAGTTCAATGGACAGTTTGTTCATGCATGTTTTAATCTAGTTTTTTTAAAAATGGAAACCACGTTCACGTGGTCAAAATAACACTTGCGTCAAAGAAGCCTTTGAGGTTCAATCCAGTGAGACAGTCAATTTTTTTTTCTTTCTTTCTTTCTTTCTTTTTTTGCAAAACCCCAAAATGTTTTCAAGAGGGGAATATGATGCCCAGAGATCCCAAGGTGGCACTGCTAGAGTTTTTATGTGGGAAAATATCTGCTGTGAGGCAAGTTTGGCATAAGCATAGAATATCAAATGCTTAACTTCTAACTGTATTCCCTTGAAAAATGTTGCAAATGAGAACTGGTTTCTATGAATATTTACATTCTATTGTCTTCCACCATACATGTGTTATACTTGCTCAGTGTTAAGTTTTATGTTATCTATGTTTGAAAGTATTCATCTGACTTTGGAAAAGGGATGTATTCTGATCATTACTTTTTACTGTACACACATCTTGCATAAATTAATTAAATGCTAGGTAAGTAGTTTCCTCATTGTTTTTAAGCTGGAAAAACTGAAACAGTAATGACACACTTTTAATAAAACAGGTATCTGTTTTTTTATATGAACAGGTATGTTGGTATGAAAAATTAAAATCCTCAACTAATAATCCACTTCGGATGTTAGATACTATCCCTAGGCGCTTCTGTTTTTTCCACCAGCAGTTATTTTCAGAAACTATTCCCTACAAAGATATTAATATTTTCTCTTGCTGTGAAATTTAAAACCTTTTTTCCTTCTAAAATTAAGCAACAGGTATGCCACTGTACTTCCTGATGCAATACTTACCCAGGACAAAGGGTCATATTCATAAAAAAGCTTTCTGTGGTCAGGGCTCTTTAATACTTTCCTTTTAAAGCTGAAAATAAGGACACAGATGATTTTATTAAAGATACACAAAAAGTCATAATTACGTAGTTACAGAGATTAGTGTCTCCTTAAGGTAACCTTTAAGCAAGGATGGATTTTTCCACCGAGTTCAAACACAGGGACTGGAAAGAACCCTCTGCCTGTCCCCTGCGCACGTGCACTGATACCCGGTCTAGTCACACAATTAGCATCTGAATTTAAACTGAGCTTTGTTTAAGCTACCATTTATACCTATCATTTTTGGCACTCTGTCCAGAAGGACAAAGCAGCCTGGAAAGGAGAATCATTCTCTACTATGCAAATGCAATCTCCCTGCTGTCAACTGTCCTTTTCCATCAGATTAGGCTGCCTTTTCCACATTTAGAGGTCTAGTTCAAATGTTTTACGTGGGCATAACAATTACAAGACAAGTAATGAGCTTAGAAAAATAACTACCATGGGATTTATTGTTGCATTTTCTCTCGAAATTTAAGTGTATACTACATTAAGTGTAGTTCAGGTTGTATGTATGTATTTGCCATCTCTTCACTGCATGTAAACATAGATTTGTGAATTCTCATAGCTATAATTTCATGGCAGTATCTAAGTGCCTGGTATTAAGAGCAGAGATAAACTTTTGTTTTCAAATTGCCTGTCCCTTCCAGCCACATTGGTACTGCAAAGAAAAAAACAAAACAAAAAAACCCAAACCAAAACAAAAAAAAGGCTCACGGGAAAAAAAAAAGGCTAAGAACTCAGAGTTTGGGATTTTGTTTGCTTTGAGTGCTCACAGCTTTCCTTTTGTGCTGCATAGCTGAGCAGTGTATTACCTTCAGTAGGAATTATACAGCTGTGAGGCCCCCAGAAAGATGCTGCCTTGCTGCACAGCAGCCTTCCACTGCCCACCGCTCCCAAAAGTAACGTCAGTAGGATCGTTTTAATTCAGGACCTGCTTTCTGACATAACAGGTACCTTGTGCATGCACTTACCTGCCACCCTAAGTGAGAGTGGTTTGTTGTTAAGCAAGTATTAAATGCACCGTCCAGTCTACTTTGGTCAGTAAAATGGCTCAGGAAGAGCTGCCACAAGAGATTGAAAGGAATTTGTTTTACTGATTTGGAAACAGCGTATACGTGGGTTGTGGAGGTAATGTGCTGCTGAGACAAGTGTGTATTCCAGCTGGCTCAAAGGCTAGACATGCCTCCTAACTTTTATGTTCCTTAACACTTAAATGTGCCAAGAGAAGCTCCTGGGCATCCTCAGAAGCAGGCCCAGTCCTTTGCCTGCCGACAGCATGTCTAAACCTGAACCTGGTCCTATTTTGAACACACTGGGAGCTTGAGAGCACACCTTGAGACTTAGCTTTTAAATCAAGCTTTCCACAGACTGTCAGCTGCAAAGCCCTGGATGATAAGTTTACTGGAGAGGTTTGTGTTTCTTTGCTGAACTCAAAGCCTCAGGGCAGTAAGACAGCATGGATTCTTGGCCCTTTCATCCTAACTATTAATTGATCTTCAAGTACCTCATGCAAGATATGCCATTAGAGCTCCATGAAGGGTCATTAAAAATACTGGTTGTGTTACCTGATCGACCTATGCATTTTTCTGTGATACAACATGAGCCCCATCTCTGCACAACAAATATTTAATTCCTGTTTACTTCAGTTAATTTTGCCTATTGTTCTATTTGCAGATTACGCCTGGAAACAGGGAGTTGCTTTCTCTTACATGTATTTACTACTCAAACTCTGAATAGCTGCTTCATTTGTATACACATTAGAAGTACTTATATAAGAAGCACCAAGTTACTGGAACTATTTTCATTGAAAATACACAGTAATCAAATTATCACAGCACTTAAAATCAGTCTCATGGGGTAAATACAATTATGAACATGAAGTTTTGCTTTCTGCACATGCTCTGCAGTGATGACTTGAAACGTGCTGATGAATATAGCCGCTATAAAGGCATTCTCTAGAATATTTAATATACTTAGTGAGAGACAAACAGTGCTTTGTGAGTTATGAAAATGCCTTTTGTGTCACTCCCCAACAAGAACACAGCAAAACTCAGATTTTGGAAAACTAGGAAGCAAAGAGTTAAATGATATGGCCCTGCAGCCCAATTGTGCCCTCTGGAAGTTGCATATAGCTTCTGGGGATTCCCCGGGGGTTTTCTGCTGACTTCAGTATACGGCCTGTATGTGCAGAGATAGAAGGATAGGATGGAGCAGTGCAGCATGATGGTGACTGTGGTAAGAGATGACCGGAGAGCAGTTGTCTCTCTCTGGGTGTGTATGTGAATCCCTGTATGAAACTCCTGCTTTCACGATCAAAGGGAAAAGATACTGATGCACCTGGGAAAAGCCTATATACCTCATTTTTGCACTGTCATGTGTATATTACGTTAGTGGTAGGGTACTGAGATCGTCAGCACCTAGATGGGAGATGTGTGTGGTCTGTGGGTTTACAGACTGGCAAGTGAAAGAAAAGTGTTAGACTGAGTCATCTGCAGAAGCATGAAGGCACAGCAAATAACAATTTTTTAAAAAAAAAATCATTGATGTGATGCTCTTTCTATGGAGCTGAGCAAGTGTTTGAGTGTAGTGCAGATGGAGGTAAATTAAAACTTGAATTCCCCAGATTTCAGAAATTAAAACTGAGAGATCTGCCCATGCATTCCCTGCTTTTGAGAAGCTTAGGATTTGCTACACTTGATCCTCAGAAAGGGCACAAAATACCTTTAAGCAAACCTAAATCAGTTTTAACAAAGGTTTTTTTGTTTTGCTTTGTTTTTCTCACTGGATCTACTTGGGCTGAGTTACTTTTTGTTGTTTTTTAATGAAAGACAAATCTTTCCATCAGGAATGCATGATCATTTTGTGCAATTTTTCTTTTGAGCTTTATTACATGAAAATAGCTTTAGTCACTTGAATAATTTAGTGCATTTGTCTTGTCCTCTGGGCACTCTGGCCCACCCCACACAATTTTACCTCCCCTCACCATTTTACCTTCCTCTCTATCCATTTTCCTTTTCCTCTCATTACATCATTTTGGAACATATAAGCATCTAAAAAGATACTCCTAAATGTCTATCACACTCTGTTGCATATATATAGGTTGAAGCACTTCCAGCTTCACACACATACACAGAAACACACGATGTTCTCCACCTCTCTGGGATTTCAATTCCTTTAACAGGAAGACCTGTGTTAGTGGCTCTCCCATCTGGCTAATGCTATGCCACGTCCTGCTTTCCTACCTCTAAGCAATTCTCTCCCAGGATATAGGGTAGTTAAATTGGCTGAAGGAAGGACAGAGTTCCTGGCTTCTTCTGGGCTGAATCTGCTTCCTGAATCCTTCTGGCCACGCCACCTGAATGGAAATCACTCATATCTGTGCAAGATAGTCCTTCCCAAACATGCCGCTTTGCCAAAAACTCAACTCTACTGAAACTCAACTCTTTCTTTCTTGAAAAAAAATGAGGAACCACATACTGATTGAGAAAAACACTGAGTGACTGAGGTCACTTAGGGTATATTTGTAGCTCCAGCATGATCTTCACATCTACATGCACAAAAAACCCTGCTGAGAGTTTCTCTTTTTTTAATGAATGACAAAATCTTTTTTTCTTTTTTTCCTTGAGGCCAAAGGTGGCTAAATCTTTAGAAAATCTGACTCAAGTAGCACTATGCTTGAAGCACTAACTGTATCCAGTATTCCTATTATGGCTGGCTGAATTTCAGTCTGATTGGAAAATGTACATAAGATTTAAGGGCACATAGATAAGTTAGAGAAAGAGGCATTTAGAGTCCTAGCTCTAACATAACTGCCATGCTTCTATAAAGAGTGAAGCAACTATGAAAGTGAAAAAACCCTACAGCTGAAGGTATTGCATTTCTAATTTGTAATACATCATGTCATAATCACGTGGGATGCTCAGCAGGACAAATAAAGACAGATTACCTGGCCAGAATAGCTTATAAAGTCCTGATATTTTAAACACTTTCATAGGGTGTGGTGTTTACACTATGAAGAGTGCCATTAACTGCGCTGTAACTACTCCTGGAAGAAAACAGTGTCACTGACTTCAATGAGACTACTCATGGTAATAAGCACCGTGCCCAGTGGTAAGTGTCTGGAGACTATTATTATTACTAGTTACATGCTCTTCATGTTACAGTAGCCTCTAGAAGCCAAGTCATGGACCTGGGCTCCACTGGGTTAATCAGTATGGGGCCCAAAGTTACGAACGAGACAGCGAAGAGGGTAAAACTAGGATAAAAGTGAGAAGAATAGGAAACAAGTGACATGGCATTGTTACTTGGCAAGTTGCTGTGTATATTTCAGACTTACAGTTTTAAAAAGCTAATAATAATGGCTTTGTTTAATCAGAGCCACATTCAGCACAAAAGTTATTTACATCTTTTACAGACTCTGAAGGGCTCCTCCTATCCTGGCTCACTTAACCCTTTTCCTGCCCTTTTTCACCACTGTAAATTTTGCAAGCAATTTGTGCTTTCTACAGGAATGAAAATTTAAAGACACACATTTTGTTGTTGTGGTGGTGAAAAAGAGTATACAGGCTTTTTGTCTTGACTCCATTGTTTGAAACTTTGCTAGTTCCTTTTTTTTTTTTCTCACTTCCTCTTACTTGTATTTGTAGAGTCTGAGAGAGGTTAAATGGTTTCTCTGTTTGATCAGTCACAGACTGTGAGAGTACCCTGGAAATCAATGTTTTCTACAAGTTGAGTTTTGTGACTATGTGCATATGAATGTGTGAATAACTGCATATGAGTAATTGCTGAGAATGTACAAGTGCAATGTGGTAATTTCTTTTCCTTCATTCATGGCCTTTTCAAAGAAGAAAGCATTAAATTGATCTAGAGAAAAAAGTATATAACAAAAATATCCTTAAAAACTGTAATTTCCTAAACCAAATACAGACCAGAATATTGTGGGGGGCGGGGGGTTAACAGTGCTGTAGCAGTTACAAAATTGAAAAAAAGCATAATTCTTTACAAATACATGCAGTGTGGGAGGAAGGAAGGACTTGTGGTTTTGGCACTTGACTGGTGCTCACAAGGGCTAGATTCTGTTTCCAGCTCTGCCACAGACTCTGTTCATAGATGCTATCACAGTGCAAATAATAAATAATAATAGTTATGAGCACTTCTGCAAATTATTATCATCTCTCTGTGCTTGTAAAAAGGGAATAAGAACAGTACTTTCCTCCTAGTGCATACTTTTTTAATGTACTGGCATTGTAAGATGATGAAAGATGTACAAAGCGGTGCTGTGCAGGGATCCTCTGGCGAGCTTGGATACCTGAAGCAGCACATGGCATGTAAGCCCTGGTGCTTTGCCCAGCCCAGGTAGCTGTGTCTGAGGGATGTTTCACTTGGCTGTAGCTATGAGGCACGGCGTTATGGCAGGTCAACATCAGTTAAGTGATTAAACAGCATGTATCACAATGGAAATTAATTTCTGAGAGGGTTCAAGTAATAATGCCTTTTTCTGAAATTTTAAAGGATTGCGAAAAGAGTAATAGGAGATGTCAAATTGTATGTTAAAGTGCTCACTTCAGTATTTTTAGTTTAAAATATTTTCTGTGCTACTAAATTAATGGGGGACCTGATGCCCTATGCTTCTTTCCACTATCTGGCCAGGCTTATTTTCCCTGATTCAAAAAGTGAACATATGAGCTAAGGAGGAAGAAAATTCCTCCTCATTGAAGGGAAAGGTAGGGATTTATAATAATTATCACAAAGAAAAGCTTTGGGAATGATGATAGTCGTCTACTGCACCATTAAACTTGAAAAGTTTTCGGGTAGTTGACACAAAGGGTTTAATTACCATAAACACTTCTCCCTGGCCTAGCTTTGCTTCCATTAAAGATCATTATTTCAAAAAAAGCACTCAGTTTTTCCACTGGTTTCAGAGAGAACAACATTGGGCCAACAATGACTGCCTTTGAAATTTCTGTCCCAAAGCTCCCCATCCAGATCTCCATGGACTGTTACTTCCTACTTTATCTTCAGTAAAATAGTTTGTTCTAAAACTTTTCCTGCCTTCATCTCATAGTCGATCATCTTCATTAAGAAAACATCATTTTATGAATGGCAGTGATGAAAAAAGTGCCAAGTGGATTTTCTAGTGAATTACAATCTCTGAAGAAAAATTAAATTGTAATAAAAAAAGGATCCCCACTACTTTCCTGAAATTGAAGTTGATATTTCTTTCCTTTGCTAGTAAATGCTTCCTCAGCATTTGGAGCTTGAAATTCCCTTGCATTCACCAGTTTTGTTCGATTTACTTACTCTTTTTTTTTTTCAGAGATTGATGTAAAACAATTCCCTTTTTTGATTTCTGTTTGTTATAGGATATTGTCCACAGAGTCCATCAAAAGCTATTTGACTCTTAGTATCCTTGAAAACCAAGTGCTTAAATAATAGCCTAACTCTGGACTCCAGTGTCTAACTTTAACTACTTAAATAGCTGTAATGCTATTATTTTTAGCATTACTACTATTTTTCATAGATGTTAAGTTCACACAAAATCACTATGATATCTGCTTTCCTGCAGTTAGACCATAGAGCTCTAGCCAGCTTATTCTTGCATCAGGCGTAAGGATTTCTAACAGAATTGGAATATTCCTCTTAATAAGATATCCAGTTTTGACTTAAAGATCCCTAATTACAGAAAATTTACCACATCCCTTGGAAATCTGATTCACAGGATTATTACTCTCACTGTTACAAATGTGTCAGTTTGAACTTTGCCAGTTTCAGCATTTTTTTATTTATTATTCTAAGACCAGAGTCCAATACTCTAATGTACCTTGAAACAGCAACTTTCTCCAAGGGAAAAAAATATGAAGAAGCTGTCTTATTGCCAAATACACTATTTGTTGAGGAAGGTGGCATTCTGCAATAGGACTGAAATCCAAATTTAGCCTTATTGTGAATTTTAGACTATGAATGTGCCTGTCTCTGACAGATAAATAAAGTATAAGTCTACCGTCTTGTGGTCTGAGAAAAGATATAATATGACACGATACCTGGCAGAGTAGAAGTAGGTGAAGGACTGAGATGGGGAAGAGAAGCAATCTCGTGTTCATTTCTGAAGTTACATGTTTTTGAATGCATACTATTGACTGCATTCTCATTTGGCATTTAATTTGTATAGTTTAACTTCAGTCAATTGGCATGGGAATGGTGGTCAGGGCTGAAGAGAGTGGAACTGATTCATATTCATCATAGATCTAACATGCTGAGCAGTGTCTGGTCTTTAATTTTGTAAAGACTCCTCGTGATATTTGATATTAGGCTACAAGTCACGGAATGTACTGTTGTAACTTGTACAACATCCTAAATAATTTTGAATTGGCTTGTGTTCAGTTCTTATGATTTTTTGGGCTTCCTTTTTTCTAATGTACATAAATTATTCTTCCCAATCCCATTAATGTTAAATATGCTTGCTGAGTTGTCTTCCAAGAACATTTTCTTTAAACAGAGTCTACCTGAGATAAATTTTTTTTTTTTTTTTGAACTTACAACACCTGAATAAAAGACCTTTGGGGCTTTCTGTCTTTGTATTATGATTTATTTGTTGATGTAAAAAAGATCACACTATGTAGCAGGTCTACTTTTCTCCCTCATGTACTAATACAGTTACTATTATCTGGCCACATACCGAGAAATCCTGCCCCAAACAGCCGAGAGCAGAATCCTGACCAGTTTCCCGTCCACCTCTTCAGATCCTGGTGCCAATCACAACACCTTGCAAAGATTCAGTTTCAGCTGGGATGACTTTTAAGAAGTGGGGGACTGCTAGGAGTTTCAGTCCTTACTCCCACGGTAGCAGTGACTGGAACCAGAAACACACCAGCTCTTCATCCATTCCCACACCCTTACCTATAATGATTTTCAGGGAATTTGCCCCTGCAAAAGCACGTTGGTCCTGTCTCTGCACACCTACGGTGTTTCATCAACACATACAGATGGTAGAAATGCCCATCAACAGTTGTTGGCCAGCACCAGCCACTCCAGACCCCACAGAGCGTCAGTGCTAGGGATGGGGAATACCAGCCACTCACAGTATAAAGGTCTGTGGAACAGGGAGCTACAAGCTTTCTTCCCCTCATACATGAGGCAAACCTGCTCCTTCCACAAAGAGAAACAATTCTTTTTCTGGAACTGTCCCCTGGATTTTCACTCATGTCTCCTTGATTCCCAGAGGAAGCAAATATCAAGGCATCATTTTCTGGTCAATGTTCTACTTTATTCTTTCAAAACTCCTTTTGTATCATTTGCTTTTGCCTCAATGAGGATGCTGTGTGAGCTTCAGGATTCAGGCTTTTGCAACTATAATTATTTTAAGATCACATTTCTTTAGCTCAATGTAGAAGATAACAGGAACAGACAGTTTCTGAATATGGAACTTCTGCGATAGACAGACCTTAAATACAGGCTATGCATATGGTGATCTGAATATGTGTTAATCTCAGAACTGAGCAGGTCTGGTTTTTTAATAAATCTGAATTAACATGATGTGCACTTTTTATATAGATCAGAGATAAGAGACTTTGTGGAAGAAGGTGGATTAAGAAATACTTTTGGCAAACAGGGATGCAGCTCCAAATACAAGTAAATATGTATTCAAAAATCTTGTCATCTATAGCTGCATATTTAAATAATACAGAAAGGAAAGTTCATAGGTTAGAAAATACAGAATAACATGGAATTTGAGACAGTAAAGACTTTCAAGCTAAAATATTCAAAGGTTTATTTCTTCAGCAGTAAATCTGGACATGATCTGAACTCAGACAGGAGCAATCCTGTGCCACATTTGCCACTGGTGATACACAGGCCAGTTCAAAGTGGTATATTGCATGATGGAAAACTGAGAAATGCCAGTAGGTCCCACCACTATGGCCACTACTGAGGCTGAAAGCTGCTGGGATGTGGGAAAAAAAGTCTGTGAACCCCTAGTGTTATTCTACCCATCTCTAAGTCACAACAAGATTATTTATTATTTCATAATTATTATTTTTTTGTCTGTAGTGGTTTTAAACTTCTCAAACAATAAGATTCATAAATATAATTCATATTCTTCTGTAACAGTAGATTACTATTATTGCCTTGTAGACAGCTACCCAACCTGTAACACCCAATGCACACAGAGTTTTCACACATGGCTTTCTTCATAGTGGCTTTACCACCATGGGGCCTCCTAAGTAACCTGACTCCCCTCTGTGGGGAGAAGTGAGCTGTGACCCACAACAGCAAATCACCTTTGGACCCCATGTTAGACCCAGTTACTCTGGTCCTGGGCCACTTGGGAAATGGTTGCCATCTCTCACCCATAAATGACTCTGAGATTCTCCCCACCCACAAGGTCTCTGACAGAAGCTTTAAATATCTTGTGGCTCTGGGTCATAAGAAGTTTTTATCATGTATCTTATCAGATGAGGAAGGCTGTCCACGTATGACTGAGTATAGTCTTTTGTAAGAGTTACATCAGGTATTATTTAGAAACATATTTAATCCCCAAAAGGAATTTGTCTCTACCAGAAGTGGCTAGTATCGAAGAACCTGCTATCAGGAAACTATTTTCTTTAAGAATGTGTAAGTTGTTTCACACTAAGGCTATTTAACTTCATAAAATAAGGGTCTCTTAGAGAACTGGGAAGGGAGGAAAGCATGAGATGGAAAAATTGAGCAGACTGCATGTTACTAATTTTTAAGAGATACTTTTCATGCTGTCCTCACCCATCCAAAAGAATGTAGGTGTGGAGAACTAAAGACTCTTTCACCTAGAAGATTAGATTAGAAGTTAAATCCTTAAATTATAACTGAAAAAATATATAATATATTTCTCTACAAGGTGTAGAAGCAGTATAAAAGCTGTAAACTGTAATCCTGTCCATTTCTAATGCAGCCAGTAAAATACAGTTGGATTCCTTTTTTTTTTTTCTCCTCTCAAGCGATTGCATAAATTACACAGCAGTAAAGGTATTGTCTTGATTTTTTTTTAATCTTATCGTATGTGACTTTCCATTAAATGTTCTTTCCTTAGTTACAGGAAGAAGCTTGGCTGCTTTTTGCTGCCAGCTACACCATTAGGGTCTACAATTCTTTTATTGGCTGAAGATGTTTCTTCATCTTCTTGATACATTCTCTCTTCTGATACATAAGGAGAGCAGAGTCTCCACCTAATGAGACAGAGAGGGACTGGACGAACAGGGTGAGGGAACTTTTTTTTTTTTTGGTTACTGGTAAATCTTCTACCATTAATTACAGGAGAAAGAGATGGAAAAATTCTAATAGATCATCCAGCCCAACTCCTCCTCAGTGCAAGATGATTCCCTGTGCTACACTTCATATTTTTGCTCAGAAAAAAATTTAAAGGGTTTGCATTAGTTCCCATATGAGCTGATTTCATAGCACTGTTTCATGTTATAACTTCCACTCAGGGAATCCTAAATAATTTCTGTCCATCCTTTCCATTTTACCTGCCAGATATTTGTAGGGTGTTATGTTTTCCCTTAAGCCACTGTGTCGCCAGTTTTTCTCTCAATGGTATAGGTAGGGCTGTTAGACCCATCTACAATAATGGCTGCCCATCACTTCTTGTTTTAAAGTCTTGCTTCATGCTACTAAGTCTAACTTTGATCATTCAGACAGAATTCTTACTCTCTACATGAATGTCTTGAGCTTATTTCTTCGGAGAGTATTGAACAGCATAAGTCAGCCTTCTCTGGGACTGGGATTAAGGGGAGAAAATCTACCACAAGAGAGAAAAAAATACATTTCTTTCTCTTGAGAAGCTGTAACAGACACATGCCTTGCAGCACACGCTTGACTTTTGGTTTCTGGGGAGCATAACCCCTAGCACTAGGCCTATGCTTTTCGCCATCCCATGACATCTCTGTCAAGCTATGCAATTCCAGGGGAAAAAAAAAATCCACTACTTAGACAGGTTTAACAGACCCTTGTTATGCTGATTACGTTCTTCAAAATTTCTACCTTAATTCCACAAGCTCAACAACAACAAAGCTCTGACACAACTGTGCCTCCCCTTGAGTGACTGAGCTTGCTTTAAGAGGGCTGAAAGGGTAGAAAAAGCCTTTATAATTTTTGTTCCAGCTGTTCATGTCTTTGTGGGCCTGAATATCATGCAGGAAAATGGGCTTTTCCATGTTCTCAGCATTCCCCTTGCTAAGATGTTTGTAAGAAAGAGGTAAAGAATAATGATCTGACTAATGTGGAGAGATGAGGAAGGTGGCAAGTGCTAAGAGAAGACTAGAAGAAGGAAGACGTATGAGCAAAAAGAAAGGCTCAAGGAGCAAGGATTATGGGCAAATAGAAAGAAGTCTCAGGCAAAGGATAGTGGAGAGGATAAAAGATAGGGAAGGCAGGAGCTGTGGCAAGCAGGAGACCAAAACAGGGATCAGACAAAAGGAGGTAAACATGAGCCAGGAAGTGAGTATGGAAAAATACATTGTTGATGGATCATACAGCTACAGGCTGTATCATCATGAATATTCGCAAAGGGACTGTATTAAAATTGCGCAGGCATTTCCTACCACTTGAATGCTTGATTTTGCAACCTGAACATGCTTTTAACATAAATTTTAAAATGTAACTCTCTGTAGATATATAGTCCAGAGTTATGCATTTAGATTGTGTTGTATACATATAATCATGCTTAGCTTCTTTGTATGGAGATGCAATGGTACAACTTGCTCCAGGCTCAAGCCTTGAGCTCTTTTCACGTGTCCGTAGCCTCAGTCTTATTTGATCAGTGTGTAATCACTTTTGTCACTCTTCTCTGAATTCCTTCTAAATTACTAAGAAGGTGCCCAAGACTGAATATAATAATTTGTCCGTGGTCAGATCAGAACTATAGGGAAATAAGCTTGCACTATATGTCCCCTTGCATAGTTGATACTTCCGTCGGTTACACTCTTTTGCTGCCATACTACACTACAAATTCACATCTAATTATATGTTTGGTATCGTACCTCCATTTTATTAGTACTTCATTTCTCTGTGCTGCCATGTGTGTTTCTACATGGAAAACAAACCTCTGTGCGTGAAGGTGGGGTGGGGTGGGGTGGAAGTAAACAGAAGAGTACAAATAATAATTCAGAAGAAGCAGTAGAAGTCGATCTACTCTTCCAGAAGCTGTTCTACCGGTTGAATCTACTAGTGGTTCCACCACTCTCCAAGTCAAAAAGGAAGTCTAGAAGATTAGAAAAACAGTCTGGCTTAAAGGGAAATTTAATCTTCTGTAAAGATTATGGTAATATAAAATACTCCTCAATTTTTTTGCAACGTGTATGTATCTAAAGCTGTCTATCTGCTTATACAAAGAAACAGAAAGATGATAGCAGTAACAATAAATGAGTTAGGAAGTATACAAATTCGAGATGGAGAGCAAAAGAACTCAGAAAGAAAATGGGTCAGCACACTTAAAAGGTAACAAAAAGAATGTTACGAGTACTGAGGGCAAACGGAATCAAGATGACAGTGTTGATTGATTACTAACAAAATTTGACCAATGACGAAAGAGCAGAAGTGTCAAATAAGTGTGTACGGTTTATGTTTGAAGGAAAAATATGTGATAGTATTATATATTAATGGAATACTTTCTACTTTAAGAGTGAGGAAGAATGATGATAAACAGAGCTACTAGAACTAGACATTTTAAAATCAGCAAGTCCATATAACATGCATATAATAACTTTTAAAGAGTTGGCTAGGGAACACTGGGGGAAAAGGGAAGACTAAAATAAAGCTAATACTGTACTAACAAATCAGGCAACTCTGATTCTACTGAGTTTTTGCAACCATTGGCTATCTTGGCCTGCTGCTTATAATGCTTTTAGCAATTTCTTGGGTGGGATATCAAAGTTATACATTTTAGATGGTGCAAAGATTGGAAGGAAGATAAATAACATAGAAGACAGGCCATTGGTACAGAATGACCTAGTAAGCTAGTTGTGGTGAACCAAAATGTTTCAGGATGGGTAAATGCAATGTTGTGAACACAAGAACAAGGGAAGTAATCCATAAAGAATTGAGGTCATGGTCTGAAAAAGTCTTAGATGGTTGAGTTGGATAGTCAGCTTAATATGAGTTGGGACAGCGATGTTGTAGTCAAAAAGCCATTTTGGAAATCTTTGTTTGCCAAGGTTAAATTACGCCTGCACTGGAATTACTGTGTCCAGTTCTGCTGCTTGTGATTTAGTGGACAGAAGAAGAGCTCAGGGTTCCTAGGGTATTAAGATATACAGGAGAACATAAAGGGTCTGATTTGATAGAAATATATATATACAGATGGGAACAAAATTTGATAATAAAGGGTTTCTCAGTCTAGCAGACATAACACGATCTAATGGCTGGAAGGAGAGGCTAAACAAATTCCATGAGAAATATGGAACACGTTTTTAACATTAGAACAAAGTGCCAAGTGTTGTGGTATAGCTTCTATCACAGGAATTACTTTTATTGGGGTTGGACGCTTTACTAAACCACAGCTGTTGGAGATGAAGCAAGAATTAAATCAGAAAAAATACTTAAGTTCATGTTGCCATTGTATATTAGATAATCACTTATTTAATGCTGTTCTTAAATTCTAGGAATATTTTACCCTAGATGCACAAATTTGAATATTTCCAGGTTTAAGATTCATAGGTGATTTCTGCTTTTGTGTCTCTGACTCCGGAAAGTGGCAATAGAGAATATTTGTATTCTTGTGAGAAATCTAAGATGTAATAATTAAAACACCCTAATATAGGCATGATTCAGGCATATATCAGGACTTTCTCAGTCCTTAGGAGGCTGGGTAGAGCTAAAAGTTTGAAATCAAGTCAAGTCTTTTTTAATTTTTAGTGTGTGCCTCTAAAGTTTCTGAGCGTCAAGCCCTTATTGCTACCTCTTGTAGTTGCATGATCGCTTTTTCACATTTAAAATGTTTTTCTTTCCCACATATGAAAAAAATGTTCTGGCTGAACTTCCAGTAGTTCAGTAAAACCGATGAGACTAAGCTTATCTGTAAATTTAAGCCCATATGTACTCCCGGACTGAAAATGCCCATAATTACACAGGAAGTACATTCACATAAACAAAGTAAACACATTGAAAATATATTGAGAAATGTTTACGTTGACTCTTTGAGGTATAATAATATTAGCTACAATGATTATAGGAAAACTCACATGTTATTCTCTTAATAAGCACATATACATAATTTGATACCCAGTAAATAGCAGCAGGAACCCTTTCAAAAGTCTCTTTAACACAGGGTCACGTATATCAGACAAACACATCACAGTGCTCTGTGAAATCCTGATCAGCTATTTCTTTTTGTGAGATGAAAAATCTCACAGTGTCTCATTCTTGACTCTGTAGCAATTCCTTGTATCTCCTAGATTGTACCAAAAAAAAAACAAACCTAAAAGATTTAAAATAACACAAATTAGAGTAAGTCTAACCAATTCTCTATCCAGTTTAAGTTTGACTATTCAATTAAAGAAGACACAAGCTAAAACATTAGTGGCAGCAATGTACTGTATTTGACAAATGTAGGAATGTTCATATCAGCAGGACACCGTAAATGTGTCCGTTCCAGGACATTTCTATGAAACAAGAATACAATAGAATGGTGATGATCCACTTAAATTAACCTATGTGAAGCATACACAACAAACCAGTTATTTAATATGCTGTTGCTATTTCCTTTGATGTTGGATGCTGCATGACCCTTACTAAGCTCAAGAAGTGGGCCCATGTGAACCTCATGAGGTTCAACAAGGCCAAGTGCAAGGTCCTGCACCTGGGCTGGGGCAATCCCTGGTACCAATGCAGGCTGGGGGATGAAGGGATTGAGAGCAGCCCTGAAGAGAAGGACTTGGCAGTACTGGTGGATGAAAAGCTGCACATGAGCTGGCAATGTGAGCTCGCAGCCCAGAAGGCCAACTGTATCCTGGGCTGCATCAAAAGAAGTGTGGCCAGCAGGTCAAGGGAGGTGATTCTGCCTCTCTGCTCAGCTCTAGTGACACCCCACCTGGAGTGCTCCATTCAGCTCTGGAGTCCTCAGCACAGGAAGGACATGGACCTGTTGGAGCAGGTCCAGAGGAGGGCCACAGAAATGATCAGAGGGATGGAACACCTCTCCTGTGATGAAAGGCTGAGAGAGTTGGGGTTATTGAGCCTGGAGAAGAGAAGGCTGCAGGGACACCTTATGGCAGCCTTTCAGTACTTAAAGGGGGCCTATAAGAAAGATGGGGACAAACTTTTTAGCAGGGCCTGTTGCAATAGGACAAGGCGTAATGGTTTTAAACTAGAAGAGGGTAGATTCAGACTAAATAGAAGGAAGAAATTTTTTACGATGAGGGTGGTGAAACACCGGAACAGGTTGCCCTGAGAGGTGGTAGATGCCCCATCCCTGGAAACATTCAAGGTCAGGCTGGACAGGGCTCTTAGCAACCTGATCTAGTTGAAGATGTCCCTGCTCATTGCAGGGGGGTTGGACGAGATGACCTTTAAAGGTCCCTTCAAACCCAAACTATTCTATGATTCTTTGATTCTGTCCTGAGCACTCCTGAGTGCAGATATCTGATCCTCCCCTCTGAAAGACTGCGTGCAAATCCTGTTGGGGTGGGGCACCTGAGATAAAGATATTGCAACTTGAAAATGGTGATAGCTGCTGAGCTGGCATCACACACTTGAGGTGAGTGTCCAAAAGCAATTTATCAACCCTTTGCTCTTCATACTTAAAAATGTTTTAAGACGCTGTGATTAGACTCAGGTGTGTGTGCCCCAGATCTTTTAGGATCATGGTTGTAAAACGGTTCTGGAGCACATTCAAGCATCGCTAATTTACAAGTGTAAAAGGTGGGGCCCACCAGCTGCTGGGCTGCTGTTTTTCTTTGCAGAGGCAGATCCCAAGATGACTGTGTTGAGGTTTGTGCTTTTCTCCCAGTCTTCAGAAGAATGTGGCACATGACCACTGACCAAGGAATTTGCAAGTCCAGGCCCTCCTGTACTAACAGCCAGTGGCCAGTTTTCTGTAAATCCTGAACAGAGCAGAATCAGCATGTCACAACTGTATCTCTTGCGAAGGCCTTTACAAATTCATTCCAGTATCCCATGGAGGTGGTGAGATCCAATCTTTGCCTATGAGGAACCCAAGGCAGGGACCTAAATTTAGCCCTTTCACTCCCAGACCTGGGTTATCGCCCTCCCAGCATGGAGGGAAGTCCACAAACACACAAGCCTTCCCCAATTCCTACTCAGAAGCTGATGAGTGCTGGGTGGAACTGGCCACACAGCGGGTGCGGCCAAGGCGCAGACACAAAAGAAGCTGATTCAGCTCATTCCCAGATAATTTTCACTGTCTTTCCCTGCTGGAATTTGTGGGAGGGTTGCAGCGGCAACAGCAGCAGCATCAGATCTTCCTCCAGCTCACCGGGTTGCAGTGAGTAGCAAAAGGAGAGTGGTAACTCCTGCACCGGTGGGAGTGGTTTGGGGAGCTCCACAGGAAGGATAAGTGTTAGAGCTGTGCCGGGAATGCTGGCCTCCCCGCCATGCTACGGTTACTCAGCTATTTCACAATGCTCCTAATGGTCTCATCTCCTGAGGTTGGAGCAAGGCTGCATCTACTTAGTGACCAGTCTAAACAGCAGTCTTGCACAGCTACAAATTAGATTAGAGGAGGCTCTGAAATGCTGACAGATCTGTGCCTATGGTCTCCAAGATTGGCCCTGACCATTCAGGGAATAAGCGACCATGAATAATAAACTCTGGGAAAAATCAGTGCCAAAATTCCTAGTGCTCATCTCTCTGTCAAGCAACCAGTTTCCAAGTCCTCTTCTTCTTGCGTCTTAGGAAATCTGTGGGTAGCCCTGATGCCTGAGAGTCATCTGTGAGAAGGAAAGCCACAATGAAAGATGAAGTTAGAGCTAGATGGTACACAGCATGCATATGAAGATGCATTTGAGTGGTTAATAGAGAAAGGTTAAGTCAAAAAAAAGGGGGTTAGAAGAAGCCATTGATTATGATAACTCTGTATTCTAAGTGCCAAAAACAGAAGGTTTGACAAACTCTGAATCCAATCTATTTCTGTGAGTTGAGAGAAGATATATCAACACTGCAGATAAAGCAAGTAAAAACATGGAATGAAAATTAGACATGAAGAGGAAGTGTAAACAAATGTAAGTGCAAAGTCCAGTATTTTGTGAGGCAGCTTTCTGAGGCAGGTAACAGGGGTCACAATTTATGCAGTTCTTGTTTCTGGTCTTCTGGTTCTTTTGTACTTCTGTGCAGCAGAGGTTATCATGCTGTGCTTACGGTCTCAGCTGCCTTGCCTCCTTTTTTCTTCTAGTTGCTAAACTGCATTAAAAAAAAAAACAGATAATAACATGTCTTTTCCTTTGTATTTCTTGTCCATGTAAGCAACTGTTACAGTTGCTAAGGGATTGTTATACGACTTTGAATGGGAGATTATTTACATACTCATAAATGGGAGAACTACGTCTGAAGGAATATTATTATTATTAAATGGTGACCTGCATGGCAGCAGAATTCAATAATACTATGTTATACAGCACATCCATATGTTCCTAGATAGTCCTACAGTGACTGTGCAGATCTTTTTAGTTGACAACTTTCTCAGTTCAAAAAGTTTGCAATTATCAGAGAAGCAAAGCTTCAGTATATGGAAGACCTGTCAGTCCAGTCTAGCAGGAGCAAATGCATTAAATTATTTACGAGTAAACTCTGCTTCCTTCTAAAACAGGGGTGTGAGAATTGTTCCCAGAGGGAGTTTGTTTTCTAATTCCATTGCTTCAGTTAACATTAGTATATTGTCTCACATAAAACAGTAATTTACGATATTTATTGCCTTCATTGTTTGCGAGGAGTTGTAACTTAGCTTTTTGTTTTGCTTTAAGCAGGTTGTGAGACAAAATATGCTTTTTGCCTTTTTAATGTCAAAGAGCTGGTTGAAACACACATTGTTTAAAATAAGTCACATTTTATATTTGACATTTAAACAATTCAATTTTTTTAATTTTCTTAAGATACTCAAATAAACAAACAAAAGCAGAAAAGCAAGGAAATGAATGTGCCACTGAATGTGCCACTGTGCCAACGTGGCACCCTCTTCAGTGATCAGATGTTTTTATCTGTTCACTGGAAGTGTTGTCCATTTTATCCTTTGTGTTTGTGATCCACCTCCATCGCCTGCATACATGAATGCCTTTTGGGCTGGTGTGCTCCGTGGCAGACACCTACAGCTCCTGAATGCCCAGCCATCCCAGGAACCTCATCCTCAATGAGGACTCAGGTGCCAAATACCTTCAGTCTCCGGTGGCTTCAAATTGGAGAAAAAGTAGCTACTATATTCTCTGGAAAACCACGAGGAACTAGAAACATGCACTCAGTCAGCACCACCCAAGCCCCTTTTGTTGAGCATAGGTCTGAGACTGACTGGTTAACAACTGCTGTAGGGACAGCAGAGGCCTGGAATGAGACCTGGTGGCACAGTGACGTGCTTGTGGTTTTTGTGCCACCCACAGCTGAAGTTTCATGCTGTGGCACATTTCTCTTGGCAGTCAGATGTTGGAAGCCTACAAGGAGCTGGTCTGTGAGCCACAGGAATGGCTGGGAAGCTGTCCTCCTGGAGCCTTGGTCACCTGTGTCTCCAGTGGAGTGGGCCCGCCACAAATGCTGGCCACCAGCGCAGGAAGGGGTGGCAATCTGCTGACACCTGTGCACAAATTGGTACTCAGTCTGTGAAGCACCTCACATTCATGGGTGAGAGGAGTAAGTTCTGCCTCCATCAAACAGGCACTGCCCCGCAACGCCACATGCAGTGCCCTGTGAGTGCCCCCGGCAGCGGCAGACCTGCTCTCGCTGCACCAAAGGGATGCACAGGCTGACTTCTCCTTTCTTCCTCGCTTAGATTTCCCACTGTGAGCCTGCTTGATGCAGGTGTCCTGGCTTTGAGGCTCTCACTGTGAGAAAAGCTGTGTAAACCTTACCTTTGGCTCCTTCAGAAGGGTAAATTACTTCAACTCACTTTGGCTTGAGTGCAAACAAAGATGTTCAAGATGCTGTCAGACATTTGTTATCATCTTAGAGGAACGGTTTCTCTTGCTGTTCAAATCTTTGCCTCAGTCCCACTCCCACTTGCCTATCTATCATATTCAAGATTAAATGCAGAGTGCAATAGCCACTAACCTAGTTAGTGCCTGCAGATTTGTCTTGCCCTGGGAATAGTTATTAGCTTGGCTTCATTTGAAAGATTATAACTTGGTGTCTCAGCAGGCAAAATCCTTCCTAGGATCTTCTCATTAAAGCCCAAGTAATAACAGCCAGTAAAAAATGTGACTCTCTACTATTTAGTGACATTGCTGCCCAGACTTACGACAAAAAGTACAACTAATGACTGATTATTTCTTACCATTAGAAAGGAAATCCTTTATTTTTAGGACCTCTAGTAAATTAGACTAGAGTGACTTTTGCCATGAGAAGTCTGAGGATGAAGTATGCTGTGCTTACTTCAGTAATTTTCAAACTCCTGAAAGATCTTCTTCCAATTTCAACACATAAATCAAAGAAAACAAATCACAAAAAGCTTCTTCTTGCTTTAACAAAAAAAAAAAAAAAAAAAAAGAAAAACCCAAAGCACAAATCAGTTTTCCACAAAGAGTGAGAAGCGATTTTGAAACATTAGTTGTTGATCAGCAAATATGTCTAAACTAAAAAAAAAAAAAAAAAAAAAAAAATCCCTGGGCACTATCTGTCCACTTTTGGACAGATATTTTATGTTTATATTAGTGATATGTGAACCTCAGATACTTATGAAGTATAGATAAGCCCAAAAATTTGAAAGCTAACAGAATAACTCTAACCTTTGACGAGTTGTACTGTCTCTACTTCAAAAAGTATTTAAATGAATGATGAAAGACTCAGAAAAAGTAACTGAAATTATCCAGGATGAGAGATGAAGGAAACTTTGTCTACTTCCTTTATGGGAAAGAAGGGTAATTGGTGATGAAACTATGGTCTATGATTCCATACATGGAGGAGAGGGTCTCATTTGGATAAAATAGATCAATAAAATAAAATAAAATAAAACAAAACAAAGCAAAGTAGAACTGGAAGTTGAAGTTATACCAAATCAGGTTAGGAACATTTTTAAGAGTGATGGTAATTAAACACTGGAACAACTTACCTAGGAGTGCAGTGAATCCTTCATCATTGGAAGTCTTTAAATCGAGACAGACATCTTTAGAAAGATATACTATCATCTTCACACTGAAGTTATAGCCCTGGCACAGCCAGTATTGAGTGTTATGTGGCCAGACTTATGCAGAAAGGCAAACAAGAGCTTGTAATCGTTTCTTCTGGTTTTAAGCTCTATCTTTGTGAGACATACTTTCCCTATTTTTAACATTTATCTAGAAAGTATCATTACAGTTACACGGCATATCAAGGCAAAGCTCAAACTGAAGTTTTAAAGCAGAAAGGTGGGGAGATTGTGATTAATCATGTAACTCTGGGTGTGTATTCGTATCATATAAATAACATCCCCAGTTGCTTAAATTAAGAGGCTGGGCCTCTTCAGTAGTTAGGGATGACGAGAGAGAAACTCCTTCAAAGGGTAGTCGATGGTAGTCATCACTCTCTCCAGCGCCCGCACAGGTGGCTCTGGAGACATGCCTCCAAAGGCTGGCTGTTGTTTCATGACAAAGTCCCTATCAAAAAAGAAGTCCCACCCTTTTCCCTGTCCCAGATACTGTATTTTTGAGCTGGCAATTAATAAAAGAGATAAAAAGGTCATTTTCTACTGGATCAGTTCCCTTTTATGACTTACAGTGCAGTTCCATGAATTTTGGCATAGCACGAGCAAAGGGATATGGATGTGTGGCTGGGAGAAGAAGGACAGCATGGCAGGTCCAGCCTTCGGGCATCAGCCGAGACTTGGATGGTCACATGTGGGTCCAGAAACTTCAGTCTTAGGGGCTCATGTCTGGAGGTGTGATCATGATTTCTCTTTACATCTGAGGATTAGGTAGGGGTATAGAGCCATGCTCTTCCCACTAACTTTGGGGTTTTTATCAAGCCATAAAAGGGCATAACCTGCCAGCTTCATCTTCCGGTGGTCACCAGAGAATATCTTGTTTTGCTTTTTGAGTTTCCTAAAGCACCCCGTGATCTGGGAACTTCCTGCAGTTCAAAAGAGCTGGATGTGTGGAAAGGAGGTGAGAGACGAATGTGACCTCCATTGTTATCATATTGTTTCCTGTGCTTAAGGTGTACCTTCATCAGGAATTAAAATAAAACTCCTGGTGCTCTGAAGAAGCTGATGGCAATATTTGTCTGGGAGTTGTAGAACAGATAAGATTCTTGAGGTTTCTGTGTCTTCTATGTCCATAAAGAGCCGTAAATGCCATCTCTCAATTGAAATTAATGAGAATTAGGCACCCAAATATCTTTGTGGATTTGAGCCCTCATGTTCTAATTACTGTGGCAATTAAATATGCTGAAAAACAGGTTCAGCTGCAGGAACCTTGTCTACACTAAGGCCTGGTGAAATA
Source organism: Platalea leucorodia (assembly GCF_965183815.1). Classification (NCBI taxonomy): domain Eukaryota; kingdom Metazoa; phylum Chordata; class Aves; order Pelecaniformes; family Threskiornithidae; genus Platalea; species Platalea leucorodia. Next base: position 16,649,348 of record NC_138823.1, read on the forward strand.
TTTATGCAAATTTTCTTTCTAGACATGGCTTGAGTTTGCACTGATGACTGTGCAAAACCTCTCTGATTGTAGAGGACATGTACAATATGGAAGGCCCTGAAACTAAACCTGTGCACTTGGCTTAGAAAAGGTTATAAGATACATATTCATGAACGATGTGTCTTGCTAAGTGAGACAAGATAGTTACAAACAAAATAATAAAAGATAAAAATAACCAACTCTTTCATAATGCAAATAACAGAATACAGAAGAAGCTGATTTTTTCCTAAATCACCTCTGTAGTGGACCTTCACAGATCAGCTGATCTGCTCATTGTACTGATTTTTGAAGGCCACAGGACTATATAGCCAACATTTCATGTAATAGCATATACATCCAAATTCTTTTTTATTTCTTTCATAGAGAAAGAAGAAAATAAAATGACTGCCTGTTTAATTTGCAGACTCTTAACAGTTTGAGGCCAATATAATTACCAATATTATTCTTATGCATATACACACTACTGAAGCACTAATGTTAAAGGAGACACCTTCATTCTGAATTTTCTAACTTCAAAGTAATGAAATCCTTAACTTCAATACCACAATAATGTACTTTTCAATGTTAAGTACCTAGTCCTAGTGTCAGTGTATAGAACAACCTTGGCCAAAAAAGTCCAATTAGGACATGTAAATGAAGTGTGTTTTCAGCCAGTCCTACTGGGAAAACCAGCTTTGTCTGAATGGTTGCAATTGTTGATGGGGAAGGGGGAAAACAAATTTACTATGCATAAGCCCTTCCCAAGCAGCCTTTTTTTCTTCTAACAACACTTGCATATCTCCAATAATGGCATTACGGGGGAAGAGAAAAAAGTCTCCTTACACAGACTATGTTAAAATGCATCTCTTCAAGAGTCTGAATGATACTTGAAGTTTGCTACAAGAGAGGTGCTACTTTCTCTGATGCATCCTTTTGTTTGCTTCTCTCTGCCTGACAGCCTCATTGGGCTGCTTGTCATAATTAGCAGCCTAGGTGTACACATCTCCCTAAAAGCTACCCTTCGTAGCTTATTTCAGGCAGGCACTTCCATTTTCATACTTGGGTCCCTTCTTTTGATTCACACCCTCAGCTAGGCCTCAGAAAGTCAAATCAAAAAGGGATGTGCAGAATTCCAAAAAGTGTGCTTTTTCTAGACTTTCCAAGGTGTTTCTCTTCTCCGCCTGCTCTTGAGAATGCACACCCCATCGCTGGTCTGGATTCACTCTATGTGTTGCATCACCTGCATTAATCAAAAAATAGGAGTTCATTTTTCCGTGCACTGAATTTACTCATCTGAATTTGCATCACAGTGTGTGCCTTGCACATCTTTGGATTGCTAGTTGGGCTGTCTCTAGCTCCTGACAAGGAGAAGTAGGGCACCAGTACAATTACCTCCAGGGATGCTTCCTATGTGCAAGCCATTCTGGCTTCTATGACTAAGGGCTCGTGAAGGTCACATAGCCCTTTCTTAGATATATCTTTCAAATTCTCTGTATTTGTTTTTACTGCTTTGATTCCTAAATAGTCCAGATTATTTTCTGTCCATATCCAACACACCAGTCATTCAAGGAGATGCCTCTTTCCACAAATATAAAGCTATTAATCACAAATGTTCTATTTACAAGTCATTGTATGAGTGACTCTTTCATATATTAGTCATAATGTAGTACATAGCTTTATTTCCTTTATTTAAAAATAGCTAATGGTCCTTAGTTCAATGTGTATGTTAATGTCAATAATATCAGTGTGTTTTGTAATGCTAAAGAACTAAGGGGGAAGGGATTGGCCAGGGATGAGTTACTTGGTCTGAGTTTTTTTGTTTTGGTTTAGGTTTTTTTGTTCCATTGGTGCATACACTGGGGGGGGGGGGGGGGGGGGGGGGAACATACAGCAAAATTGCCAAAACTATCCAGGCTTTTCACCGGCCTATTAAGGGTATTTCTGGCCATTGTTAAATAAGAAGTCTAACACATAAATATTTTAGTATGTCATAAGGTAACTGTCTGTTTTATGTGAGCAATGAAAGGAGCTAAAAGCAGTGGAGTCAGGAAGAAGGAAAAAAAATGAAGCAGTAAAGACTGTTTTTTTGCCCTCTGTGGGATCAGTTTGTCCAGGCATTGAAGTAGACAAGGACACACATGTTTTCTGGGTCATGATCTGCACTTCACCACATCAAGATCCCAAGTGTAAACGAACGCTGATCCATCAGCATTATTTTTGACTGATTCACGCTGTGCTCAGTAAAATCTTGTGTACAGGCATGTGATCCAGCTCCTGAAGAGTGAGAGGTATGAACAGAAATGAGGTTTCTAAGTGAGAGAGCAGAACCAAGTGACCTAAGGCTGCTGCCACTTGTGTAGGTTGATGTGTTCTTCCCTAAAGTAAAGACTATTTCCAAAGAAATCCTCTTTCAAGACTGATAACCACTGACGAAAAATTAAGCAAGCTCTTGAATAAGTTTAAACAATGCCTACCATTGTTTCATGTTTTTCAACAAAAACAGTGGCACTGCCATTTCACAACTAAAGGACGTGGTTTATATTAATCTTGGTGTCAACAAGCCTTAGTGTTAACCAAGGTAGCATTCTTGTTAGGTTACCTGTTTCCAAAGACTAAGCATTAGAAGAGGTATCATATTTAAATTTCAGAGCTGTGGATGTGTATTTATTCTTATGCAGAGGTCAGACAGAAAGCGGGTCAGGGTGCACTTCTCAATCAGGTTAGAAAGCTCCTTCAAGTTGTCTCAGTTCAGGAACAAGTTATAGCAGTTGTGCAGACTACTGGAGAACTACGAAGTCTCGAAAAGGAGGAACTCGGTCCTGGGCAACTGGTTGTAGCTGGCCCTGCTTGAGCAGGATGATTGGATGAGATGACCTACAGAAGTCCCTTCCAGTCTCAGCCATTCTGTGATCCTCTGATTCTATGAACACACTCACCTTTCTTCCTTTTGCTCTAAAAATCCCCCAGTCCAGGAGCTGACGCAAGGCAAATTTCTGCCTATCAGTAATCACTCCTGGCACACAGTAGTTCATCAGATCATGTCTTTGCAAGATGGACTGGTTCATGATACAGAGGGTAAGGCCAGATTAAGGTCAAGCCCTTCCTTATACAAAGCACTCCACGCTTTGAAAATTAGGTATGTTAGTTTGGTTGAATGCAGTTATTTACGTGTCCTTGTGTGTGTGCTTGAAAGAGCTTCATAGGAGGTTGGTAGAGACTGCTAAAGACTATGAAGTATTACATTGCCATGTTTACCTTCATTGTGTGACTTTCCTTCCACTTGTAATTGGAAATAGTGACAGCATCTTGGTAATTTTACCAATGCATTGTGTGTCCGAGATTCCCAATAGCTATTACTGCACCTCCTGGGCCATATATTGCGGGTATGCATTTGATGTTCATATTGGAATGGAAAGTGCACTTTTTTGCAAAATGAAATATATATACGTATTTGAAAGACATTTCCTTTTCCTAAACTTAATCTGAGACCTCACATCAGTATCTATGTAAATAAATCTTTTCTGCAATAAAAACATGTTGTTTGTAGTCTGTCACATTAAAATAAAGGTCTGAACACAGTGAGAAGTCATAAATGGAAAAGAAAAAACTGTTTGCAAGAAATCAAATGAAAGAAAACTCCTTTTGAGCCAGACACCTCAACTGTACAGAATTGTTGCTTTATATTAGAAGATACTGTAGTGAGTTTTAATATTGTTATGTCCAGAACACCACAATTTCATAGCAACTAACCTTAGGAATAAGACTGAAAAATACTTGCATATAGGACCTAATGTAAAGATTAGTAAACTCAGTTATAGCCTTTTTTCCCATTGACTTCAGTGCACTTTGAACCGATCCAGGTTAACCTTCCCAGAAATGCTGGAAATGCTGGAGGGAAGATGAATATGGAACTGAGGCAGGGAGAGGTAGTGGCGCTGTCTGGCAGGGGGTGATGACAGGACAGGGGGCTCAGGTTGTTTTGATTTGCTGAACTTGCGGTTGAAATGTGGGAAGAAATGCTGCCACCTCTTTTATTGATATTTGTTGGGAGACACTCATTATGTATTACTCCATATGTATGTGTATGTGCATGTGAGGTTGTTCAGAGCTTTGGATGAATGCCTTTTACATAGCATTTTTAAGATCAAAATCTATACAATTATGTGGATTCCTGCATGTAAATGATTTCAGGGAGTCTGGTGTTTTAGCATTTTTAATTTTCTAGTAGATTTTATGATAGTGTAAAGTGATAAATTATCTTTTGCGGCTGCCAGAGTTATTTAACTATCTGCAGACATGCCATTAGCAGGAGCAGTCCATGCCCGGTCGGTGTTCCTCATCCCTCCCCGGGACACCGCTCAGAGGGAAAAGGGTTTCCAGGCATTTCCGTGCAAGGCCCTTTTGCCAGCAGTGCCACTGGGGTGCTGGGGAGTCCCGGCCAGCCGTGGTACGCTATGGTCAGGAGGACATTTTTCTACCACGGAGTGGAGAAAGCTACCAAACAAGCATCGGATATTATTGACTTTCCATCACTACTGGCCTGTGTTAAAACCAGTGACATAGAAGAGAAAGGTTCCATTTCCCATTACCAGATATCCAATCCCCCTAGAAAACATCTGTTGAATCTGGGATGATGCCATGGTATTAGCTCTTCTGTTGCATGCTGTTTCATTGGCTGTTCTCAGCGCTGCCCTGTCTATCACAACGCATAATCTCTTTTCAGAGACGTTTCAACCACATCGTTAGGGTCCCCAGTCCCATTTCTTTGAAAATCGGTGGTAGTTTTTTTGCCTTTGGCGCACAACTCGAAGTTTAGAAACTTGACTCTGTGCAGGGTGTAAGAAAGGGAACAAAAGTTTCCCGATGATTTCATGTCACAAAAGTTGTGCAAGGAAAAGAAGCGGGTCTGCAGAAATCCTGCAAGTTGCCGTGTTTATATTCCCAAGAAACTCACACGGGAGTGCCTCAGACACATAACTAAATGCTCCTCAAAATGCTCATTATTGAAGACAGTATAAGCAAACGGTCTTTAGAATTCATGTGATATACTACCAACTGGAGGGAGAATAATACAGAAATACTTTCTTGATGATGTGTGCTAAAGCAGCAGGCATTTAAGAGCAATGGATGTCAATCTCTGAGGTTTTTGTAAAGAATTGCAATTTATGACGTGTTAGGGTAAACAGTTGGATTATATTTCTGAAATGCATGTTCCATCAGGTAAAATCATTGTGATTATAGGCTCTAGTACTTTAAGTAAGTTATGCACTAAAAGGCTGAAATTGTAAAACAAGTATGCTTATGCTTAACTGTTAATCCTTCTTTGTATCTACGCTGAGTAAACTACAAGAAAAGAGAAACTGCATTAAACAATAAAGACATAAATGGCATGTTATGTCATCTTGATAAACAATGACTGTTATACTGTTTTCCTTCAAGAAGCAACTCTGACTGGCCTCTGTATTCTCCCTCAATGGAGACTGTGCCTGAGTGTTAAAAAAAAAAGGAGGATTATTTAGAAGTTACTTTGTTCATGCCTCTCGGTGAAAGCAGCACTTTCTCTGCATCTTCTCGCTTTGCTGCTTTCCCTTCATTTCCTCAGCTCTTATCTATTACAGAAAGGTGGACTCATTATTTCAACAACAACCTACTATCATGCAGACTATGAGTTTCGAATAAAGTGAAATAAAACTTGCTTTAAGTGGTTTTGCAAATGTTTGACAGCAGAAGATAATAAATGAAAATAAATCTCCAATATTTCTCCTAATGCAATTTGTGGCATGTCAACGTCAAAGGATGCTAACAACAAATCAACAAATATTTGAATGAAAACAATATACATAACTTATTTTTATATATTAGAAACAACTGTCAAACAATTACTGTATGACTTCATGAATTAGTTGGTTGTTTTGAAATATTCCTGCTAGGATAAAAAAAAAAAAAAAAAAAGATGGGGAAAAGAAAAGGCTATATGGGCCTTTGAGCCTGAACATATTGTGTCAATCATAAGCATATGCAATGTATCTAAGCCATGAGGTAAAAATTTTCTTTGTAAATTATTTCATAAATAAATAATTTGCCTGAAAAAAATTTATGAAAATATTTTTGCCTTTATTAAGTTCTCTACAGTTCTTTTGTGGTGAATATAAACAGATTGATATTGACGTCTTCTTGATCTGCTTTATTTTAACTTGAAATGCAGAATGTATCATGCAAGCATTTTTTACAAAGATACGGTAACAAACTTTTTCTGAGAGATACAGTATTTCATTAGAGTTGTCTACTTGAAACTACGAGGACATATTTTGTCCTTCTCATCTTTGCTTATGAACAGCTTTTGCGGTTTCATTTTAAAAGCATATGCACAGAGAGGCTTATGTCTTTTAAAAATACATCTCTCTAATATTGTTCTACAGGTAAAAAAAGGTGAGTTTGTTGTCAAGGTTTACACGTGTTGAAACCTGCACTTTCATTGTTATCGATCTTCTTCACGGTTTGTCTGTCATAATGTGAATAAAATCTGGGAAAGCCGCAGCCACACATACGAACTGGCTGGGATTTAAGGTGTGGGGGGCATCATTTCCTGGTTTAAAATAAAAAGACATTAATAAGTCTCAGTAGAGCAGAGAAGCAAAGGGGAATAACCCTTGTTTAAATATTTTCCACTCAAGCCCTGCTTGTAAGATGCTTAGCGAAGTCATCAGACAAAATACCTGCTGGTTTTAACCCTTCATATGCAAGACAGCTGCCAAGTGAACACCCAGTAACAAGAATAAAATCTAAATTGCATGTTCGAATAGGTGCGAATGGGACAAAAATACTTGCTTTCCAGAATTCTGCATTCACTAAAATTTGTGAAAGTGGTTTGCCTCTTCGACTGTGATTCAGCCATGGCATTTGCAGCTTGAGAAAAAGTAAAGGTTTACAAAGTCAGGAAAGGTTCTCTGTGCGCATATTAGTGAGGTGCTAACCAGCATGGCCCCGGTACTAAAGTATCGAGGCAGGCTTTGTAACAAATTTTAAATTCTGATACTACTTTTCTTCTCATTCCATATATAAACATCTCCACTGCTCCGAACTGATTTTCTGCTGATGGGTATAGAGGGAGTCCCACACATAATCTGTCAGTTCTCCTCTCCCCGTCTCGGGGATCCTACTGTGCGCCTCATCGTGCAACTATATTTTACCTTCCATTTTCAACATGACAAGTTCACCTCTTGTATGTGAATTATTGCTTTTCTATTCATAAAGCGCTTTATCAGACAATCCTACAAAAGAACTTAAGGGAGAAATGTTTTACTGGGTGATTTACATGAGCAATTACTTTACAAATCTGCCAGTGGATTATACTAAACATATATGAAGAATGTCTTAAGCTTGGAGAGAGGGCTGCAAACGCCATACGTTTTACAGTAGGGTTTCATGTGCGTCAGCATGTATCTCTGAAGATTTTACGCTTTACATTTCACCATGTATTCGAGAATAAAATTGTAAGGAAAAAGTTATGTCATTTCAAACATTATGGGGGAAGCAGCTTCATCTCTTGCACTGTAATGATTTAACTCTTTTCCAGCCTCTCCCCTGAATAATGCGTTAGTAGTTGCGAGCAACCAGAATGCATCTATTTTAACGTAAAATCAGCTTAGAACGACTTGCACGGGAGGAAAAACACGCCATATAAAGTCACCTAACTGCAGAAAAATTGTGTCCAAATGCCCAACAAATGTTTACATAGTTTTTAACGCCTACTATATTTGGGATTTTAAAACCCTTTCACAGGAACCTTTTATGTACTGCTTCTCCTTAGAGAGTGTTTTTACATTAACATACAGACTTCTGGCAATTTGTAGCACGGGAGAAATAGGAGTATTTTGAATTGAAAGGGTTCTGCACGAGCAGGAAAAGTTGTGAGGGTTTTCTCGGAGCAGCTTGGGACTGACTGGTCTCAGAGTAACGGGGAATATGCATCCCCAAACCTGGGAAGCGCCCGTCCATCCGCCCCAACACCCGCACAGAAACAGAGGGGGGAAAGGGACGAGAGAGATGACACGAAATCCACGTTTCCCCGCGCAGTCCTCCGTGCCCCGCGCTGAGCCCGGACCTCCCGGGGGAGGCAGCTATCGCCGCGCGTGGGTCGCGCCTTTTATTCCCCCCCCCCCCTTTTTTTCAGTCCCGCAGGACAGCGGCCGGTCCCAACGACGGCAGAGCAGCCTCCCGCGGGCCGCGCTCGGGGCGCGGCCGTGGCCTGCGGGCTATTCCTGCGCCAACTTCGCCCAAGTCCCCGCGGCCGCCGGGCGACGCGCCCCCTGCGCGGCCTCCGCTCGCCCGGGCTCGGGCCGCGCGCGCCCGTGGCCGTGGCCCGGCGGCGGAGGCCGCGTCGCGTCGCGGCGGGCGGAGGCGGGGGGCGGCGCGGGCCGCGCGGCGGGGCCGCCTGCACTGTCTCTTTAAGGGCGCTCCGTCTGGGGTGGCGCTTTCCTCCGCGAAGGCTCCTTTGATATTAATAGTGTTGGTGTCTTGAAACTGACGTAATGCGGGGAGACGGAGGTCCTGACAAGCGATAACAGTCCTGATAACGCGCCGGCCGCCCCGCGCTCCCAGGCCGCCGCCTCGCCGCCGGCGGGGCCGCCGCGCCGTGCCCCGGCCCGCGCCCCCCGCCCCGCCGCGCCCCCGCCCCCGCCCCGCACCGCACCGCCCGCCGGCGGCCGGCGGGCCCGTCGCCCCCTCCCCGCCGAGCGGGGCCGAGGGGGGAGGCAGCGGCGCCGCGGCCCCCCGCCCCCCCCCCTTCCCCGGCCACCGCCACATAATCCGCGGCCAACTCCGCCGGCAGCAGGAGACGGTTCATGGCTCACGCCGCGGCTCCACCATCTTCCAGGCTGCCGGGGCTGTTGCTGACGGTTAATCAACAGGTAAGGCGCGGGGGGGCGCGGGCGGGGGCGGCCCGGCGGCGGGGAGGGCGCCGCGGCCGGCGGGCCGGGAGGGGGCGGCGCGGCGGCGGCGGGCGCGGGGGGGGCGCCGTGCGGGGCGGGGGCGCGGCGCCCGCGGCGGCGCGGCGTGTGCCCGGGGGGGGGGGGGCGGCAAGGGTGCACCCCCCTCCCCAAAAATACCCCCCCCCCCCAAAAAATACAACAAAAGCGGGGGGTGGGCATAATCACGGGGAGCTGCTCGGATTTCACAGGCTTTTTTTGGTGCATCCCCCCCCCCTCGCGCCCCCCCCCTCCCCCCGCCGGTGGGTCAAAGCCATGTGTGATGGCTGGAAATTGGCGACTTCAAAACCGCGGTAGCCCCGCTGGAGTCGGGAGGGTCAAGTTCAGCGGCGGCGGCGGGCAGGGGGAGCAGCCCCCTGGCCCGGAGGCGGGGAGGGGAGCGGCGGCGGCGGCCGCGGGCTGGTGCGGCTCTGCCCTCCCCTCCGCGCCTCTCCGCGCCTTATCTCCGCGGCCGCCGATTCCCCGGCACCGGGGCGCTCCGGGGGGAGGGGAAGGGAGACGCGGGGGGTGGAAGTAGAAGCCGAGCAAAGAGGGTTTGCATCCGATGAGCTGCAGTCGCACAGTCCTGCCGCTCCTGCCGCTGCTGGAAGTTTTAATGGGGATCATGACAAGCGGGGCACAGAGACAACATCATGAAGAGTAGTAAGTTTGGGAAAAACTTTTTTTTTTTCTTTTTTATTTTTTTTTCCCCTTCCTCTTCTCCTCCTCCTTGCCCGGGGACACACCGGGGGAGGCCGGGTGCGGAGCTGTGCTGCGCCGGGAGGGGGGCTCGGGGTCCCTCCCGGTCACAGCGGGGGAAAAAGCGACATGGTGGTGGTGATTTTTTGTTTTGTTTTGTTCTTTCTTTTTTTTTTTTTTTTTTTTTTTTTTAATCGGAGCGCAGAGAGACGTAAAACTTTTCCCTCTTAAAGGCGAAGCTCTGCTCTCAGCGCCGCGTCCCCACGCTGGGCTCTCCCCTGCCTGCCACAACTTCGTGGAGTGTCTCACTTCCCCCCCCCCCCTTCCCCGTCCCCGCCGCCCGGGGGCTGCCGGCGGGGGGCTGCCCCCCGCTTTAGTTATCCGCGTCTTTGCTTTTCGGAAGGGCGGAATGAATGGAGGCGAGGCCGGGGCTGGAGGGGCTGCGCGGCGATGGGCGCTCCGCGCCCGGGGCGGCCGGGGTGGCCCGGGCCGGGGTGAGCGGCCGCGGGGCCGGGGCCGGGCAGGGTCGGGGCTTGGGGCGCTGCCCTGGGACGCGAGCCGCTCCCCAAGGGGGCTTGACATTTCGGGGGCTTTGTTTATCTGCCTCCCTGCTGCAAATCAAGGCGCTCAGACATCCCGGCACTCCTACGCGGTTTCTAGTGGGGCCCGCTAGCCTCCTTTGTATTTTATCTTTTTTTTTTTTTTTTTTTTTTCCACAATCGGTTGTATTTTCTGTCTGCAAATGGCAAACTTCTCAAGTGCACTGACTGAGCTGTGGGGATAAGTCATGAGTTGAAGTGGAGAGACGTCTCCCCTCCATCACTGCTTCCTCCGCCAGTGCGAGTACCTTGCCTGGCAGGGCTGGAGCCAGGGGCACCTCAGCACACTTGGGGAACCAAGGCGACAAATCCCCTCCGAGGGGAAAATATTTTCTAGTAAAAAGAGTGTAAACTATTATGTGGACCGTGCTGCCTTCACTGCTTTTACAGCACGCAGCGCATTTTGAATGTTGATTGAAACAAACAATAATTTAATACGCTTCAGGATTTATTTAATCGAGTTCAGTAAGTCTCTCAAGGAACCATCAAACTTCTTTGCCATTCAGGCAGTCTTCTTCAGCTGTGCAACTGAATCCTATGGATGTTGGTGGCATCATGTTACTTTCCTGTTGGTTTTAGGAAAAGTTGAACATTTAGAAAAGTCTGCCAGAGTTAAAAATGCAAGGGGCAGCAAAGGAAAGTAGTGGTAAGAGCCAGTTCCTGACGTGGACAAAATGAGAATAAAAGTTACAGTAGTCTTCTGAACTGCAGTTTGTGTTTGCCTCATGTTCACAATATGTGTGTTAGGTTAGACAGCTCTCTCAGATATTCCACCAGAGTGACATTTAAAAAAAGCCCTCCAAATGAGTGAGGAAATCTTTTTTTTTTTTAGTACTCTGGGTCTATGAGTAAATACAGGGTTTGTTTGAGAACATCAACTATTTCCTGTAAATTGTGATGCTGACAAGACTGTCTGGAAATGATATCAACACTTTGAAAGATTTTCTTTTTTTTCTTTTTTAACCACTGAATGAAAGTTTGCTAATAACGTGGTCAAACCAAATAAGTGGAACCTTTCTCTGTAGAGGGGGCGGGGGAAGAAAGGCTTTTTCTTTTTTCCTCTTGAAGAATGTATACCTGCTTGAGATTTGCCACATAGAATCAATAATGCTGGAGTTCAGTAGTGCATCAGTGCCTATATCCAAGTTAATCCTCAGACTGTTTGTGACAACGGAAGTCTGCTTCACCTTTTTAAGACCAAGAGCGATTAGATATGAGAAGAGTAGCCAGTTCATAATCCACCCTGTTCTGTCCGATTATCACTTTTTTTTTTGTTACATATAATAACTTTTCTCTGTTTGAAACTTTGCATATACATAGTCACAACAAAGTAAGTAAAGGGCAAGGTTGCATCAGCTTTTAAGTTTACATGTTTTGCCTGTGATCCTCTAAAACAGACTCTACGTAACACTGGGCAATCTTTGCGTGTGAGAGTATGGCTTGATTTCTTTCTTTATTTCATAGTAATGTTAATAAAGAGGAAAAAAAATGTAAATGACAACTTCAGAGATCTGAGACTTCTTTGGGCATCAAACACTTAAAATGCAGCCAGGTTATCCTCTTACATTTTTAAAGCATTTTTAGCATAATTTATACGATAGTTTTGTGGGTTGCCTTATGTTTTTATCGGTGATCGAGTAAATTCGGTATTATTTTATGAATCCCTAGCAGGTTTATTTTTCTATCACGTTGTCTATCGCTCGTAGTAGACTTTCATAGTACACACTATTATCATGCATGCTCTGGCTGCATGTGAAGAATATTATTATTCACATATCGTGATTGTGCATTAATAACAGTGTGGTACTAATTCTCGTGTGGACTCGAGTGTCTGTGAGATGCAGTGGTTGCTTGTTAAATCTCTGTATTTCAATCATATTATATTTTAATGCTAGTTGACACATAGGGTTTTATATTTTCAAAGCATTGTGCAAACAATGACTAATTACTTTCTGTTCATGCGAATTACCTCTTTTAGCACTTTATCAGGCAGTTGCTTTGAAACAAAACTATTTTACATTACAGTGTGAAAGAGTTAAAAAATTAGCAAAGACATTTAGGAAAAACCCAAAATTTTAATTACAAACAGGCAACTTTGGGTATGTATTTAAATTTTTCTTTTTATGTGGAACTTTCCTTCTAAGTTTGGGGGGGGCGTATGTGTATGAATATTTATGTCTCTTACAAACTCTTGACAATATTTTAATGTAATAATCTTAATAGAAACATTCTCAGATCTTAACTGCAGCCACAGTGGCAGCATCACTTTAATAAAGGTTTGTGGGTAACACCAAATATAACATTGTGAGAAAGTTTATGGTTAAATATTTTTGAACATGACAGGCTGGGAATCTGACAACCCTTTTTGTTAGGTGAAAGTAAAGTGGAAATAAATTACATTTTTAATACAGTTTCAGTTAAAACAAACTGCCACCTGGTAGTAAAAGTATTGGCCTCAAACAGAAATATACTCTGATTAAGGTATTCTAACTGGTGTGGAAAATGAAGCCATTCATTCAGTAAACTGACAACTTTCCAGTTGGTGTTTGCCCTTGCTTAATTTAGTTTCCTCAACACAACTAGTGAGGTAGTCTGGGTCTGGTTTTGGCAGTCCCGGGCGACTGTAATCTCGGGCATTTTTGTCCCAAATATTACACCTCACGAGTTAAAAAGCAGTTGGCTAAAAAGAATAGCAGGCAGGTATGAGAAAAAAATTAAAAGCTGCTTTTTTGTTTCTGAAACTTTTCTGAAGTTCTTACCTAGTAAGAAAACAATGCTATTTTCAAATACTGGTGATTAATACTATAACCAGTGTAGTCTGCACCCATCTATTGTATAAATACCATTGCCTCTTGACCTTTGGATACATTAATTACAGCATATCTGGTCTAGGTTCTACTATTTTTGTCTGTCCAGAAGATAAATAAAAGTGCCCTTTCCAGTCCTCCTGGAGAAGAAGAACTTTTTTTCTTGGTACTGTCATGAATTATGGAGTTCTTTTTCCTACCCTGTGCCAATGAAGTTCTCTTTTGACTTCAAAAAGATAAGCCTGCATCCAAAGAGAGAATATTTGATTACTTTAAGACTATTTTCGCTTCAGTTTTTATGGTACGTAAAAACTTTCTGGGCTTTGCTTTTTTTGGATTGTGTGTTTGCTAATTAAAAGAAAAACACATAATGAGTTATATCAGATGATGTGAAGGATTAAAGTACAATTACACCATTAAATGGTAAATGTTTATAAGGGCAAGACATGCAACTACATTTTTCAGATTATGCTTATCATTCACTTCTTGATGTTGTTTTGCACCTAATCAATAAAGGGCCTTCCAGAACGCAGCTCCTTAGCCAGTTGTATACGTGCCCAGAACATAAGAAACGCTGCTGGGGCAGAGGAGCGTGGAGGGGAGAGAAGCAGTGGCATATTATTCCGACTTCTTGTCATGCAGACTAAGGCTCAAATGAAGCACGGAGCAATGGGAGAATAACTACCATGGTCCCGATTTAAGTCCCCAGTGGACATTTTGTCACACCCCAAAAGCGTTGCACAACTGAACACCATTCCACTTGATGTGTCGTCCGGAGTCAGAGGAGTTTCTGATTTGGCGTCATGGGGTTTAGAAGACTGTGATTTAGGTGATAGCTGCGTGTAAGAAACTTTGTTTAATAGCTGTCTATGTTTTATTCATGTTCTGTGCTATCAGTTTCTTATTTTCTAGTACCTTTAAAGTGCTTCCTTAAAATTTAATAATAACAGCACCAGTGGAAAATACATATAAAATGTAATAGAAATTGCTAATCTTCCTATCAGTGATTCTTATTACAGTCCTGCCGCATTAACTACAGAATCTTACTCCTGCTGCGGATCTCTGTACATTGATTTAGAAAAGCTAAGAGAAAATATTCTTCATTAAATTGCATAGCTGCCACAAGTGGCGCTTCTGTAGGATCTTCTTACAGAACCCAGTTGGTTCTATCCCGTAAAGTTCGGTGGAACTTTTCCGTGCTTGTAGGGGATGCGTGCGAGTACAGCAGTTACAATAGGATTATTTCTGCCTTGAAAATAGAATTATTTTGAATCACAAGGTTTGGTCCTAATAGTCATTTTTACTTTTTTAGCTGCAGTTCACGCATCTCTAATTTCTCGTAAGTCTGCTTTCTTTCCAGGCTCAGATTGACTTTTTTTTCTCCTTAAATTTATTTTAAAATATTTAATTTTTAAAATGTTACTAGCCCTTTAAAAACCTGTAATAAATGCTTTACAAGTGGCTAGACACCTTCCCTGGTGGTTTAATTTATACAAGCAGGAAACTTTCTCTCCTTCTTTCTCTCTCTCTTTCTTGTTTTCTTTAAATCAACTGACGTAATGCCAAACTTTGCTTTAAAAGAACAGACAGAAGTAATTGGTAGCTTTTAACTTTTAATAATGTTCTGGATTGGTTTTAGTGGCCAAACTGCCATTTTTTTAAAATTCAAGTAAAAACGGGCTTGTGGCCTGAGGAAGAAAGGCCCTGTTGATGCAGTTATTTTTATTCTTGTTTTTCAATCTGTTATTAAAAATCTTTCCTGCTGAGCTCTGCTGGATTTCTCCAATTGCTCTTTGTGATGGCTGGTGGCATTTCAGGTTACGGTAACTTAAACTGTTTTCTGATTTTTATTTTTTTTTCCCATGGGCATTTTTGAGATGCTTTATCCTTTTTTCTTTTTTTGGTTTGACACCCCCCCCCCCCCCCCGCCCCGAGCCCCCCTTCTCTCTCGCCCAGCACCCAAAGCCTTCTTTTGGAGAAACAATTTATTTTCATTCAGAGAGGAATAATATGTTAAGCATAGCTTTGATGGCAGTTCAGTGAATGTTATTTTCCTAGTATGAGAGTGTTTTACACCTGTTAGTGATGCTGACTAGAAAGATACTTACTGCCTGTTGCAGAAAACAGGAGAGATTCTATCTTACAGAGCGTCCACTTTCGTGTGCTCTCCACCCCATATTTTGAGGCTAAACTAGATTTTAAAATATGTTTAGTAATAGTCACTAGCAATCTGTATCTGTTTGTATTAAGCTGATATTAGAAACAAGAAAATCCAACAAAAGGATTTTTTTAAAATTAACCATACTTAAGAAAATCCCGTCTACTGTCTTGTCTTTTCTAATTTCTTTATTTTGTTTAGAGTTTTCTGGCTTATTTCCTTAATTTCTCTTCTACGTCTGCTGGGGTTTTGAACAGAAGCAAACTTTCTACGGTAAAAGACGGAGTTGGGCAATAGACTTTCTTGATGAAGTTGACGTCAGGACGACTTCATAAGTTGGCAAGTAGGGAAATCGTTCAAAGACCAAGTTGGCTTGTGCCAGTTTTCCCTTCCTTTAGGGGAGACACTCCACCCAGTAGGAGGTTACCCCACCCAATGTGGAGAGCTATAATTCAGTGGCAACACTTTAAATGTCAATCCTCCCTAGGGTTTAAACCCCAGACTTGTCTTGCCTCAATCTTTATATTTAATCTAACATTCAATCTGTTGAAGTAACATCTCATCTTCATAAGCACTTTTTGGGCCTGATCCTGCAATTCTCATTCTTGAAAAATACTCATTGACGTCAGGGGGACTTTTAAATTCAGTAAAGGCTGCAGGATTGGCCTCTGCAGAGTTGTGTGTGTCTGTGTCTGTCTGTAAGTAAGATTGTGTCTGCCTGATGAATATTGTATACTCCGTGTTGTTAAAGATGAAATTGTAAAATACTTCCTTTGTAGTCTTAAGAATCTGAAGAAGTCCTGGAGTTGTGATGCTATAAAACAGATTTCCCTCAATAAGTGAAGTGTACTTATTTTCATTTAGCATTTTCTCAGGTTAACGTACGAGTTTAAAAAGTTCCAAATCTGAAGAATTTAAGGCATTTCTGCCATTTCTCTAGATTTCTCTGTATCATGCTCTAGACATATTTTTGAATGCTGCTTTTGGCAATTTTTTCATCTCTAATGGAAAATGAACATCACAGCCTGTAGCTTAGTGCCCGCAACAACCCTTGGGGTGCTTGGATAATACTGAGAACTCCCAAGGAAAAATATAGTTTTGGGGTATTCTCAAAGTCAACATGTAATTTTTATAGGCACGTTTTACTTCATCGTGGCGTCTGTTCTCAAGCATCCTTTTCAGATCCCCCGTTATATTTAGTGAGGCTGACAATGCAGGAGGGAATATATAATTTGATAGTGTAAATATGTTGTAGAAGAAGCACTGATGTGTTCATCTCCCTGCATTTTGAAAATATGCCAGTATTTTTAGTTTATTAATATATCTGGGGGAAAAAAAAGTCTGTAAAAGATGTTGTTAAAAATCATCAATGCGCTTGTGTTTCTCAGCAAGATTTACTTAAACAATATGCTTCAGTTTTGCCTCAAACCATTTCAAGCCACCTCTGGTCCAAGAATGTACCAGTTCTTGGTTCCTGGAAGATTAAGCATGACAGTTTCTATTATATAATGAACAGCAGTATTGTTTGAACAAAGGTAACATATTTTGATTTGTGTACTTTTTTTTGGCAGCTGGCACTAGTGTAGGTCTAAAATGAGTGGTGATCTAACAGTGTAAATATCCGAATGTTCTTGAAACACACAGTATAGATGTAATGTGTTTAAATCATTGAATCTATCTATATTATATAGAATGTGTATGTGTGTGTATATACAGAGCCGTAAATGGTGTGTTCTGCTATCTGTAGCCTTCAAATGTGTATCCTTTGGGTATTCCTGACCTACTTTGCAAAGTCTGCAAGTCTAAAATACATACTGAAACTTAAAAAATTAAACTTACAGCTTGGTGGTTCTCAAAAAAAAGCCAGGGAAAATTTTGCTAGTAGTTAATTAAAAAAAAAAAAAAAACAAAACCTTGCAGACTGCTTTTGGATATCCCGGTGACTTTACTGGGATTATTCTAAAAAACAAGTTCTCAACAGATCTAAAAAAAAGTTTGAAGTAGATACTGAAGTTAAGTATCGCCTAAAATTCCTATGTGCAGATGTGGTTTAATGTTTGATGGAAGTTAAATGAGTTAGGATAAAGCAATTTTCTTTAGGGGTAGAAGGTTTTCAGTGTTTCCGAAGTATGATTCTTAACTTTCTCGCACGCCGCTCTTCAAGCAAATGCTGCAAGTTATGTGGAACATCATCCAAAACTTACTATGCAGATGAAACCTTGCTTCATGAATTCAGTTAATGAAAGAAAGATACCTCCAATTTCAGCTTCCTAATCTAAACATAGTTTGCTTTTCTATTTAGTGTTCACATTTTTAGGTGTATTAAATATACTCATCAAACATTCTTCAGCTGCAGTTACAGAGTATAAACCAAAAATGCAATACGTGCCGATCGTTGCCGAGCTTTCTCCTCCTGCATGCATAGATATGGACATGCACACACACACACACAATTAATAAAGTAAACCTTGCCCCAAATACCTGAAGCAAAAGCTTGTGAAAATAGATTAGCCTTACCATGTGCCTTGCAGGTAAACAGTATCTGACTTTGTAGAGAAATGGGAGAGGAGAGCTCCCAAGCGAAGGCTGCCTGCCCGCGCCACCCTGGCACTCAGCTCTGGATGCTCAGGTCTGGGGGCTGTCAGTAAAAATCCCACATCTCGTTTCAGCTGTCACAGTGGTAGGAAGGAGAGAAACAATAACTCAGGTCTCCCATCTACTGTATATACTGTTTTCTTTCTGTGGCCTGCTACAGACATCTGCGATTTATGCTATCTGATTACTCACCTTCCATGTTCTTCAGATTTGGCGTTTTCTTTAGAACTAAACTCCTATTTGCATGTTACGTCTATCACAAAAAAATAATAATATAATGGATTAAATTAATCCTGTAATAGTTGTTTGAGCATACTATAGGAATGTAAATAATTTTGTGGCATTGAGCTCATATTTCCAGTCTTATGGGGGGGTAAGATCAGAAGTTATCAACAACATATATCTGAGTCATTCAGCTACAATAAATTTTCTAACAAATACCCACCCTTTGCACACCCAGAGATACTCTCCAAGACTGTTGAAATTCTGCACACACCTGTATCTTATGTGTAAGTCCATAAGCATGAATAGTTGATGTATCTTCAACTACAATCAGATAGTATGTTAGGCTACAGCGGCAGCAATCAAAGTAGTCCATGGACAAAAAGTTAGATTGCCACTTGCTTGCTGCTGGCTGTCTGGCCTTCAAGGCTGTCTTCTCCCTGGGAAAAGTCCTGAGGAATCGTTAATTGAAAAGAAATGTGGGGTATGGCTCTGACTCCAGCTCTGCCACAGTTCAGGATACAAAGCATTAAGTGCTTCGTCTATATCAGGTCAGAAATGATCATGCATAATCCACTTTTATCTAGGTATCATTCTGTCATATGTAAGGTATGCTCTGCCTTGTTGTCTCTGTTACTCTGCCTCTCTGTTTCTCCCTCACGCCTGTCGGTCTCTCTTTGGCTGCTATATTCACATACATATATTCTAAAAATACATGAAAATGGAAGTCCATCTGTGTTGCATAATTTTTTTACAAAAACACCAGTGTTTGTATTGTTCTTTCTCTGAGCTCTTAATGAGTTTAAAGAATTTAATGTGACTTAATGAGGGTTCTTATTCTATTTCTGACACAGAGACTAATGAGGGAAAAGTAGAACAAATTGAAAATGAACTTTACTTGTGGTTAGTTTCATGATGTCATCAAATGCAGGATATTACAACTCCTGGAAAAATTTACAAATCTAGGCAAGAATCCATTTTGCATCACTGCCCTTCAGTTGTTTACGACACGAAGTTTGCTATCAAGAAAGTTTAGCATAACTTGGGTTTGTTTTTTTTTTTTTTGTTTGGGCTGGTTTGATTTTTAGGTGAATGATTTTTATGAAAGTCAATCTAACCTGCTTTGCCTGGCAACCCCGGGGAAGCTTAGATACGACCGAAGATTGATTAAACCCCTCTGATTATAGCCCTGATCTCCCCCTGTACTTGCAAGGGACAAAACTTCTGCTAACTTCATCTAGAGTAAGATCTGATCCTCATCGGAAAATTCCTAATTATGTTACAGTTTGCTGAGAGGGAACTGTGGTTTTTGGGATCCATGTTACACTTTCTTACAGTTTGCTACTGTAAAGCAGTTTCCCTGAGCTCAGGACACAGTAACAACATTTTGTAAGGCTCCATCTTGCATTTTTGCTGCCCAGCTCAGGATGGTCAAGCAGTATTTCGCCGCGCAAAGCTGCTCTTCAGTCTGACCATGGTTTGGTCTGTCACCTTTAAAAGCAATTCTTTTGGTTTGAAATCAGTTCACTTCCCAAAGGTGAATGAAAAAAAAGTAGGTTTAGGTAGTGCACCTGCCTTTGAGCCCTGCTGCTACTCACTGGCTTCACGGCCACACTTTCTTCTTGTTCCTCGCCAACTGCTCTCTGAAAGGCTCGTAGAAATAGCAGTGGTGTGACTGAAGCTCCAGTATTGCATGTATATCCATGTAAGCAGGCTGCAATGCCCTCATAAAGCTGCATGCCATGCCATGGGCGTCAGGGTATTTTTGACAGGCCAAGGAAAACAGTGATTTTCATCGTCCACAGAATGCACTTTTGATATAACCAAACCGCAAAAAGTTGCAGCACAGTAAATAAAATGCTTTTCTCTATCATCTTTTTTTTTTCAGCAATTGTTAGTATTTTTAACGATACCAGATAAATCACACAACGTTGTGATTGCTTAGCTTGACGTTAACCCTTGGCTCTTCTGCTGTTGCTCAGCGTATCATGTCTGAACTGTGATGGATTTTATTGCTTTGCATTTTATTTTTTTGCAATTAGTTGTTGGTTTCATGTTGTTGACTGCAACATGACATAGTTCAAATAACTTAATAAGAATTTGAATTGGAAATAGGGGCATTTTTAAGCAACTTTCTTGAGCATTATCATGCAAACAGAAAAAAGTAAGTTGTTTGGTTTTTTATGTATGTATATATGTGTGTTTGTGGTTTGTTTTTTTCTTAATGAAGGTTTTCATAATTTGGTAGTTCAGCAAACATGAGTATGTTCGGAAAATATTTCTCACAGATGGCAGGTCTAAGTAGATAGCTTTTAGGTAGACAGTTCTGTTACAACATACGGAGTCTAGAGCTGAAAAACTGTTTTCTGGAGTTTTAAAACCATTGGAAAGCAAGATTTATTGGACCTTAAATATCCCAGTGGTGCAAATTTATTTGGTGTTCATGGCAGTCTCAGCTTAACTTTCCTTAGAGATTTTCTGTGGTACTGCGTTATCTAAGGAACATTTAAAATGGGTTTGTCTAACTTTTTTTTTCTTCAGTCATTTCTCAATTTTCATTTGCGCATATGAAATCTTTACTAACAAAGATGACCTGACAGCTCTGCTGATCTTTCTGGTGCAAAACATTTTACCTGAATGGGACAAAATTAAGAATCTGAAAAGCTGGCATTTTTAAAGATTTTCATTTCAATAGTGGAGTATGACAGTGGCTAGTTGTTGATGGGAAGGAGCTTAAAAAATAGTCACAAGAGAAAGAAAAAGCAGCTGTGGAATTTATTTTACTGGGTGAAAGGAGACTGATGGTTAAGCAAGCTTTACCTTCTTGGGTTTTCAGAATTTATTGCCCAAAAGACACATGCCTGAATAGAGAGAGAACTAGGATATTGTAAAATCCACTATGACATGAAGTGCTCTTACTGCATATGAATACATTTTATTTATTTTTTCTCTCTAGCAAACTGTGACTTCCTTTGTCTTGTCAGAAGGAATTTCAGATGAGACTTTACCAGAGAAATGCTGCCATAAACGCTGCACTCCTCAGCTGTAGCTCCGTGCGGCGTGATGTGGTCCGTGGTAGTTTTCACCGAGCTACTGTGCTGCTTTCAGTCGGGAATGGGACTGCACTGACTTTACTTTTGCAGAAAAAGTACATTTTCTTAGAAAATGCACAACATAAAAGAAGGAAGGGCAAGAAGGAGAGCAGAGAGAGCGCTCTGATATATGAGCTGAGATTATGGACGTTGTAATGTCATTTATTGTAGGATACTATAGAAAAATCACATTGGGACCAAAGTTCCCGTGGATTACCATGCAATATTTATTACATTTTCCTGTGTTTTCCCTGGTTAGGTTCTAATCCTTCAGTGTCTGGAGCCGTGTGGAGTTAAGAATTTGTCCATTCAGAGAGGAAAACCTTGCCAGCTACGGGATTTCACTGTTCCAGTACCTGTATTTATTTATTCCCCCCCTAAAATTTTCCAGAGCAAGGGGGTTGAGAGCGGCAGGGAGAGATGGGGGATAGGTAAGCTGAGGGAATAGCAGGGGCACGTATCTGCTCAGTAAATAGTATTTACTGATTACTGTTTACTGTCAAGCAGATTACTGCAGTTGTGTTTTTGTGAAGCAACCTGCATGCAGACAGTGCGAAGGAATGAAGCAAAGTTGTGTGCAATTCCGAGGTGACTAAAAGATGTGCTTGTGACATACTTCTAGCAAAAGCCATTTTCGGTTGCCTGGTACCCTCCCCAAACGCTATAATTTTGCGAATGACACATTTGATTATGAGCAGCCATCAAAACACTCATAGGCATCTTGTTTGAAAGAAGAATGTGCTTGAATTAAATATTTGCAGGTCAAAGAAATACGTTGATTTGTTCTTTTAATTTGTTCTTCAGCTTCCTGCCCTTTTTCAATTTGTTCAATAGTTATTCAATTTTGCAGTTTATTTAAAAGAGATGATAAAGCATACGCTTTTGCATTCCTTACTTGGGCAGAGCTTCCATTTGCTTCCTTGGGAGAGTTGGTCTGAGCAAGAGCTGCTGCCTGCTTTTGCCTTGATATGGAGAGGATGTGGTTAGTATAGGGGTCCCCTCATCCTCAAAGCTCCCGTACTGTGATGAGCTCTTCACTTCCTGGGGAAGAGATTTTCAATCTGATTTTCAAGCCCTTCTGTCAAGTTTTAGGGAACAATATGAACTGTCTTATTAGAGCTGGCAGTGAGGAAAAGGAATGGAATCCAGGCACATCTCACCTCTGTGTTAGGGGGAATAAGGTATAAAAAGCCTCTGCCGAGCTTGCCTGGTAATTCTTTGGTTATCATCTTCTCATGATGGAATACGCACGTAGAAAAAACACAGAAGTTAATGTTTACTTTTTGGATGCTTTATCGTCAAGCAAAGAGAACTGACAGTTTCATGGTTAAGTGCCTGAAGTTGTTTTTGGCTTTGCAGTTGTTGAATTAATCACTGCAAAGCTAACTAATTGTGTACCTTTTAAAGCTTCCCCCCCCCTTAATGAAAGGGAGATATTTTATTCTTTCTGACTTTGGAGTCGGGTTTTCCCATTAACTACTAGCAGCAAACTCTTCAGCTTTTACTTTCTTGAGTTATCTCAGGAATCATTCTTCTAGTGGATGGCGAACTTACTGATCCAGTTATTTATGGCTTTCAGTGCCCATGCTATAGAATGGGCAGAGGCATTTTAAAACACTTTTTAAAACTGTATAGAAAACGCTGGCTCCTTAATTCTGCATTTACAGATGTTACTACTTGCTGCTGTTTTGATTTGTGAGACATTATCTTGTTGTCTGAGATGTTTCTTAGCCAGAATTTAGAGTTTCAAGGGAATTTTTTTTTTCTTCTAATTTTTTTTTTCCTCCTTAGACATGGGCAAAAAATGACAAGGATCTCATCTTTATAGCGTGCTGTGCATCAGGGTTGATAGAACTGCAGGCTAGTTACTCCCTGGTTTTAAAGAAAGATGAAAAAGTCTTTGCAAAGATTAACTTTATTTCTGGCAACATTTTCATAGAATTTTTTTATGGCAAAGACAGAATCAAAGGATGAATGGACAAAGTTGGGATTTTTGCCACTTGGTTGTTTTTTCTGAGGCTGTGTAAGCTTTTTTTTTTTTAATAAAGAATTAATGTAGAATGCAGTGTTTCCCACAAGAGCACCTTCACAGATTTAGCATAAAGAAAGTGCATGTTAATTCAAAGACACTGGTACATTTCTTAAGGCTTTGAAAGCAGTAATCCAACAGGTATATAAAGCTGTAATGATAAATATGATGATTATTTGTATCTAGCATTGTTAAAATACATCATTTATTTTAGTGTGAGTTCAGATTAATGTTATTTATTTAAGATATCCAACTTATTCTGCATTTTAAATACAAGTCTTTTGGCTTCTCAGTTTGCCTTTTTTTATGTCAGCTGGCTCATTTCAACTCATAAACAAAGGTTTCACTTCAAGAAGTTTTTATAATTAAAAAAAATCTCTAATTGCAGTTGGAAATTTTGTATATATAACTAAACTAACAAGTCTGTGTATTGTATGGGAGAGGCTCTAGTGATATTATTTATCTTAGGATCCACATTATTGAAGGCAGGACTAATGACAGTGATTCATGCACACTGTATATTAATGTAGTCCACTTTCAGCACTATATAAATAGTATTGTAAATACACACCTGCAAAGTGTCTGCAGTTACATGGTCATCGCACAGAGTCCCTCTGTGCTCTCCTAAGTACATATCTCTGCGTGTATCACATCTTGCTAACCAAGGCAGCATACTGCAGCTGCTGTTCCTCTCGAGGAGGTGTCTGTAAAACGAACACTGCGAAACCAAAATTTTGGGATCGCTTTTATGGAGAACACATGGGTGTACTGTTACTCAGTCTTTTAATACTCGCCCGGTCCTTTTCCATGCGCAGGACTAGCCGCACAGGGTGAGCTGGGTGTCGATGTGAGATGTAGGCTGGTCCTCTGAGTGGGGCAGAAGACAAGATATGATTTAAATCCACGGGAGGTTTCTTGGCCTTCCCAGAGGGGGAGTAGAGAAAGGCTAGTCAGAAAAAGCCATTATTTCTGTCAAAAGTCTAAAAACATGGCAACTACACTAGCAGGAGCTTCTTTAATTTTCATCCGCTGCAGTAACAAGGCCCTTGTCCTAAACTTACTTCCTAAACTTTTCCTTTATTTCAGCAGGCGGCCACGCCGACACTGTCAGTTCCCCCGTCGTGTTTGCATACACCCGTTCAGGGTAGCCCAAAATCTAAATACTGCTGCTGGGTGCCCGCGGTAGCCGAGGCTCTTTCCCTGCTCTGTGCCTTGGAGCCTGTTCAAGCCTGTGGTAGGAATCCAGGGCTGCTTGTAGGGCCCAATCCTTCCATGGGGCTAGAGAGGCTGCTGGCTCCGGGGAGACCAGCGTGTCCCCGGCCACCTTCGCAGAGGTGGCTCTTTGCCCCGAGCAGCGCCTGCCCCTCCACGGTGGCCCTGCAGTGTCCTTTGGACGACTCAGGCTGGCTCCTGTCCTAGGGACGCTCCTTTGGGTTTGCTGGTTGGAGCTACCGTGCGTCCAGGAGCGTGGCCGGGAGCTGGATGCTCGGGCGCCCGTTGGATGTGTAAAGGGGGGGTGAGCTCTGGATTTGGGGACCCCCATCTCTTCTGCAGCAGGGAGTGCAGGTGAACCCTGTGTTTTGGGCCGCAGCCGCCGATGCTGGCTCCGTGGTGTCCCTGGGGAGGGCGGGAGCCCCTGTCTAGCACCTGGAATGGTGGAGGACAGGAGAGACAGGGATCTCCTTTTTAAAAGGAGGGCTTTTTTTTTCTCACCCCTATTCTTTATTCATAAACCTAACGCTGTTCCACAATTCCCAGACATGTAAAGCTGCAGGGCTTTTTTTGTTTTGTTTAAATCTTTCTGAACCAGCCAAATTTTTGGGGTTGGCACGAGGTGCAGCCAGTACCCATGGCCTTCCAGGGCTTGCTTGGTCTAGAAGTCTGCAGATGTTTTCTGCTGGATCTGGCTCTTAATGAACAAAAAAGATTTTGGCGTGCCTATTTATTTATTTATTTTCAAGGGGAAAATGTGGTTTAAAACGTTGATAATTATGTTTTACGTGAACTACTCATACTTTGTGCGACTGTATGGGAAAATGAATGCTCATCAATTTAAAAAAATTTTCTTTATTCATAAAGCATTCATATTTAAAGTGATTTGTCTTTTTTTTTCCTCCCCTCCTTAATGAAAACAGGGTTTGAGGAGCATTACAAATAATTATTTTTTTAATTACATTTAGTTCTGCATCAGAGTTCTTGAAGACGACCCACTGTGATCCTCTGGTGAAAATACCAGGGCTTTTCAAAAGCTTTTTAATTATCCATTCTCACTGCTCCTCTCGTTGCAATATACACATAGTAACTGAAAAATGAAAAAAGAAAATATTCCAGGAGGGATCCACCTACAGGTGTGCATAGGTCAAGCACATACTTCTCATTCAGAATGATTATTTTTCTTTTCCAGCCATCAGGTAGTACTTCCCACTGTCAAAACCCAGCTCGCTCGCTCTTGCAGAGGGAATACTTATCACAAAGCTGTGGTGCATTTTAATCAAGGTTCCCAGAGTATTTTGCAAGCAGTAATTGCCTCTTAAGGACAGGATGAAGTATTATACCCATTGTACTGACGGGTGAGCCGAGGCACAGGGAATCTAAATAACTGCAGTGTTAGAGTGAGCCAGTGGCAAAGCTGTGAACAGAGCTTTGGTGCCTTCACTCCCAGTGCTGCTAAGATACCTCTCCCTCCACCCGCCAGTTTTCTTCTCTTTTCTTAAATCAAAATTTTTCAGACATTGACTTTTTTCTTACATACTATACGGCAAGTGCTGTACTTGCTCTGAAGCTGAGGTAAACCTGCGTGTGAACGTGCTCTTGTTTTATGTGTTTGCGAAGTGTGAAGGCCTGTGTGGTGGGACTTCCATTTAATTCCAAACCTTGTGTTTTGCTGTTGCCCTCTGTGGCTCCGGTAGGCCACTGGATCATCCCCAAAATAGCTCCTGTTTTGTTTGTTACTGGTGTATCACCGCGCCGTGAGTGACAGAAAGAATTCCACTTTTCAGCACAACAGTTCACTCACTAAATGATTCCCCAGCATGATACATGCTCTGTCTTGTATTTAATTATCTTGTAATTATCAAAGCAGTAATGAAGTTGTGCATAAGAAGTGTATGGATCAATAAAAACATCTCAAAATTATGAAGGAGCACTGATGATAGGCTGTGAGCCCAGCCGTTCTTCGGATGTTAGTTTCCATTTTTCTGAAAAGCTTTTGACTTTTTTTTAAAACAACATCAGAAAAAAGGTTTTAAAGCTCTTACCATTTATCCTAATTGATGATGATCACGCGTATATACTCAGTGCTTTGCGAGAGGCGGTGTAAGTGCTCATGAAAGTTTGTATTGGAGTGGCCCCTAAGAATATGATCATTGTTACAAATTTATTAACACCATGAAAAATTTCCTGTCCTAAAAAGTCTGCCAGCAAACGTCGTAATCCTGAGTGGGCAGAGCCCTGTGGTAGGTTTGACTGAGCCCCTTTGACAATTATATCATTTATTCAACTGTCTATCTTTAGAAGTTGGGAGGCTAAGCTTTGGTTTCAGAGGCATGCCGAAACTCTGGCGCTGCATGCACGGCGAGGGCAATGGAATACCAGAGTGCTCGCTTGGGCTTTAACTACTAAATAATGTGGTTGCACATGACACAACAAGAACAGAGGTATAATCCTGCCCTGTGAAGCAGGTCACATGTTTCAGGTTCTCTCTGTAATGTATGCAAAGTAGCTGCTTAAATCATTACGAGTGTGTAAATCATCTTCTTCATAAACAATACCATCAAGGTACAGTCAGGCAACATGTCTCTTGTGGGTTGACTGGAGCTGGAATTTCTTTCAGACATTGAGGAGGTACGTCAATGTATGTGAAGCAGATTCATCTGTTGCTGCAGTGTGGTCTCTGCCATGTCTTGGATTTGTAGGATGAATATTGCTAAGGCTGTCTTCTTCACACTGAAGTGCAGTGAAAGGAGGAGGATGTGAATGAGGCAAATGCAGTCTGTATGATCCGAGGCTTCCATGAAAAATTTGCTCCTTCTTTTTTCTCTGGCATTGTAAGTCACGCAACAGATACCCATTTATTCCTCTGCATAAGTTTAGTAAGTATTCAGAGTTCCTGTTACTATGTATGTCTTGCATTTGGGGAGGAAAAGATTTGTTGAGCAGTGTGTTAGACTCGTATCTTCGGTTTTAGCTATCATTTCCCTGTATAGATTATGATACTGTTTTTTTCTGTCTTTCTTTAACATGCCGATGTACTTTCTGTAACTCCTGAGTAACACTCCACACCTCTTTAACACAGTCCTCAAAGCTGACTAGTTCAGTGGTGAGTGAAACTGAAAGCAAGACCTAATCCTGTTAAGAACCCTGCTGTACTTCTGGATAAAGTATAAATATGTGCCATTATTATTACTACTAATAATAATTAATGGAGTTTGTGTTTTTTTGGGGGGTGGGGAGGGGTAGGTGCACTGTATTGTCAGCTCCCCACCCCCAAATGTTGTCTTTTGAATTACTTTAAATAGTTGTTTGGGATGTCTTTATTACAGTGAATCATGTTTTTAATACCTACTTTAAACACATGTGTGAGTTCATACTAAAGCAATGGAAGCCCTCTTTCATTTGCTGTCATGTAATGCTCCTGCAGAGTGTAAAATGTCCCTGGTTTATAAATACAGATAGACTTTCTATGCTGAAATCCTTTCCCTCAAATGTAGAAGGGTCAGATAGTTTTGGTTAAAAAGTGAATGCAAAGATGGTGACTCCATAAATGCAGTATATACTCCTTTTGCTCAGAGATGCTGTCTCTGAGTTACAATTGTCC
This sequence comes from Platalea leucorodia, assembly GCF_965183815.1. Taxonomy (NCBI): domain Eukaryota; kingdom Metazoa; phylum Chordata; class Aves; order Pelecaniformes; family Threskiornithidae; genus Platalea; species Platalea leucorodia. Next base: position 16,677,349 of record NC_138823.1, read on the forward strand.
AACATCAATATTAGAGGAAATACCAGTGAAATGGCACTGGTAGATGTACTGGGTATAACTAAAGATGCTGGCAGCGGCCATCTGGTTTATAAGCGCTACTGAAACATCACTTTTCCTACTTCCTATATCTGTGCTGTGTCCTTTGGTGGTGGGAAGAAAAACACAACCAGCGCTCATCAACTTTCAGCACATGTGGAAACAAAGCTAAAAGAGCAGGGGCATCCCCAATGCATTGGCAATTTGCTAAGCGCCTGAGGGCTGCATCTCATTTGCATTAAAAATGCATAGATTGCTCCTGCCTTTATCTTGGCTAGGAGGACGTGGCTAGTGGAGGCAGCAGGCCCCAATGCGGCATGTTTTACCTGGATCCAAGTGGTTTGGATCTGGCTGCAGCGCCTCATGACGGGACACGCCGTTGCCCACGGGGCTGTTGCGCTGCCTGGGCGCAGCTGCCAGGCTGCACGGCGCGTTTCGGGCCCAGCCTGCCCCGGCCGCAGCGGCGGGCCCGGCAGCCAGGCGCAGCCGCCCCCGGCCCCGTCCTGCTCAGCCCTGGCACCTCCAGGCCTTGCAAGCGTGGCTGGGTTACGGTACCCACCTCTGGTAGTTAACGCACTTGTAAAAGCTAGATGGGTTGGTTTGCGCCAGTGCTTTTCCAGGCCTGGGTGAAATGCTCCTCGGCGGTGCGAGGAGGCTGCCTGCTCTCCTCGTTGTGGGGCTCTGCAGAGGGTTGGGTGAATCAGTGATCTGCACAGAAATCCCTTTTTGTTTTTAACCAGTTTAGTAATGAAAGACAAATAAAAAAAAAAAAAAGAAGAGGGAAAAAAACCCCAGCTTGTGCCTTTTCAATAGAGATAACTGTTATCTCTTATAAAAGTCTACATAAGTGTAAGTAATTGCCTGCACTTGGCTCTGGTACAGTGGAAAAGCTGTGATCAGCAAACTCTTATTGTACTGTGCATGTAAGGGGAAGTTATCGGATGATAGGGGGACGGGTTGGCGTTAATGCCTGTACTTCTGTCTCCTCTACCTTATTTACACTTCTTTGCAAGTCTTTAAAGACTTAACATTGCCTGACACCACGTTGACTTTGAGCGAAGAAAGTTTTGCTGGGATCGCCCTTAAAAAAAAAAAAAAAAAGCGAACGAAACACAACCCCAGCTGTACTGCTATCTCTCTTCGGCTTCCTTTGTTCAGCCTTTGAGTTGTGGGTCGGTGTCGGGAACGAGCATCCCCGGTGAGCGCCGGGCGCGGGGCGCAGCGCGGCACTGGGCGGGCTCCGCCGGCTCTGCCCGCCGCCGGGCTGCGGAGGGAGGGGGCCGGGGCGTTCCCCCTCCCGCCCGGACCTCGGCACCCCCCGGCAGCACGTTCGGCGAGAGCTGAAAGGACTGCGTGTGTCTGTCTGTCTGTCTGTGTGTGTCGGGGGTGCGGGGCTGCGGGTCACGTTTGCAGTCGCACGAAGCTTTACGCCGCGTCGCTGCCTCTTGTGTCCGTGTCTGTCTGTGTGTCCGTCTGTGTGTGAGTCTGTGTGTCCGTGTCCGTGTGCCAGCGCTGGCTGCCTTATCGCAGGAAGTGTTGCGGAAAGCAGTTGCTGCCTCTCTCTCTGCCCGGTTCCCAGAGCGCGGTGATTAACGACTCTTCCCCCCGCTCTGTCACTCAAGTGCTGGGCAGAAAACGGCAGTCACGGCTGTCCCACTCCAGCTGCAGGACAATCCTCGCTCTCTCTTTTTTTCCCTAACTAAACTTAGATAAAGCCCTTAGAATGAATACAGCCTTTTTTTTTTCTTTGCCTTTCCTTCTGAATGCCTTCATATATATATATGCACATATATATTAAACATAATTTTGTTCTATATAGTAAATATAGATATTAAAATAATATATGTATGTGTGTATATATAGAACCCAAAATTCTGTTCCACATTCTGCAGTGATAAGCCTGACCTGAAGCAAGTAGAGCTTTTCCTAGCTGGTCCTTCCTAGGACACCTTTGGAAATCACTTTGTTGACCTCACTTTATGGGTACTTTATTATAAAGAAGATGTGAGTCTGGTCAGTTTGCTTGGAAGAAAAACACACTGAACGGTCCAGATTGAGAGGGAGATATCAGGATGAAGTAATATTTTTTTCATACAATCATCTTGGAATTGTCTCATGACATTTCATGAAAAAATTGTGTCTCAAACTGGTATTTTTCACTTGTACTATTAAAACCTCATGGAATAGAGGTCTTAAGATACTTGCGTGCTAAGATACTGTGTAGTGTCTCAACATATAGCATGAGTATTCCAAGAAGCCCAAAGACTAGCATTCCCTTTGGACAATTAATCCTTTAATATATTTGTTTCCAAATTGTGGTCTGCAGACACATATAATCATGGTATGATACTGATCTGCAATATCATATCATCCATTTAGGGTTTTTAATTAAAAGTTTGATGTGAAGGCTGCATAGTGGTTCCCTGTTACGTTTGATGTTTGACAGTGGTCCATGATCCAAAAATTTAGGAACATTTGTTCAGGAGAATTATGGTCCTAGAACATTACATTTTGCTTTCATTTCATCCTGTAATTTTTTTTCTCTCCTTTCAAACATGATTAAAACCAATGAGAAAGGAAATATTTAAAGTGATGTGCAAAGTTACTTGATTTTTATAAAATTACATGGTGTGATGTGCTGTATGTGCCAAACTGCAGACAGACTTTCAGCTCATAAATTAAGTACACTTTTTTGTTCTGGTTTAAGCCCATGGAGACTTCTGCCAGTTAGGTTTTTCTCTTCTGTGATCATCATGCATAATACTCTGATGTTGCAGATACTTGCAGGAGCATAGCGAAACTGGTAGCATCATGTATGTGGTTTGATTTTTAATGTATAGCATATTAAAGCATATTTTCTATCCCTAAAGATGTTATATGAAACTACTGCAGTATATATTAAAACAGTCACTGGACTCCTGACTAATTTAGATTAGTGAATAACAAACGTACATAATAATTAATGCTTAAGAAAAAAAAATCCTTTTTAAAAATAGAAAAACCCATATTTAAAAAAAAGGCTTAAACATTTACTGTTTAAAAATAAGACTTTCAGATTTTGATCTGTGTTAAGGTCTAAGTCTACACAGCTTAATGTACTGTTTGATTGTGTTTATTTATCTATTTGCTGCCAAAGTTTTAAGTAAAGTCACACCACAATCCTGGTGGAAATGGCTAGCTAAACACCTGGAACCAGTTTGTGGAAGTGATTAAACTGGCTTTTGCCAGCGGCTTCCTCTGCTGGTGCAGTGACACTATTTTCTCCATTTTACATTCTGCTCAGTGACTCTCATTTTCAAAACTAAGATTACCAGGAACTGGGGGAAAAAAAAAACGCAAAAGAAAGCTTATTTTTCCTTTTCCATTCTGTGGATGAAAATAGAGTGTGAGATGATGAAATCTGTTATTTCTAGAATGTGATAAACCAAAACAATTGGATGAACAATTGTACAGTGAACAAATCACATGTGTAATTCTTTGTTTAAATTAGTTTAAAATGCAAAACAGGTTTTGTAAATGTCTTTTTTTTTCTTTCTTGTATACCTTGGGCATCATTGAACTGACGAGCAATACTTTAAAGAGGTTTTTAATGATTTTTAATTTAATTTCAGCTTTCATAAACCACGAAAAACTTATTGTCTAGTAAATAGAAAATATGGAATGAAATCTGTAACATGTATCAACATAAAAACGTGTAAACACAAAAGATTATGTTGAGCTGTGTAACTGCTTAATTAAGCTCATATAGATGCGATGTATACAAGTTACTATCCAAAGGAAGACTTCTTCCTTTGATAAGACAACTACATTTAGTTACAGCTGACATCTTAATAATTATTTCCTGAGTTGTCCCTTTTCAGAAATACCGTGAAAACATAAATAATATTTTTTAACCTCATTGTATATGTATGTTGAAGTTTTGGCCTGCCAATTTAAATCACTATTACAACAGGTGATGTATAAGTTGCTGTGATTAAAGTCTGTATCTGTGTAAACAACCATGAGTGCAAATAGTACAATCAATTTGAAACATGCCGTGTACCTGTTCCTCTTTGCTTTTTGAGGAATTTGGTGCAAAAACATATTATTTCATTAAATCAGTATTGTGTTGCGTTTATTGGATGGTATGCAGCAGAAATGCTAAATGCTTTTTTTCAGATTACATGATTTTTTTTTTTTATTTTCCAAATGTCCCCTAGTTGGGATATTATATTAAGACCAGTCAATAATATCTTCTTCCTTCCTCATTCTGAGAGTCGGAGCAGATTTTTGACCCTGATCTTCAAATTCTGGGACCTGCAGAGGGTCAGACAAAATTATTTAATGAGTGAAAATGCCGGGGAGGATTGAGTCCAGCCTGGAGCTGTTAATGTCTTGAGCAAAGGCTGTGGAAATAAGGTTGTATGTTCATACTCATTAATTACAGAGTGTTAAGAAAATAAGAACAAATCTAGAAGACCTCTTGTAATTAATCATGTTTTTTTCTGGAATAAAATCCACCTCTGACTTCTCCAGTGCCTCTTGCAATAAAGGCTGGAAGATACTGTCGGACTGAATGACCAAAACTTTGTGCTTGGTCTACCCATGGGGTAAAACAGTGCCAGATGAAGACCCCCAGCTACCAAGAACAAGTATTCAGCTGAGAACTATTAAAAGAAAAAAACCCGAAGTTGTCACAGCTGTGTCCTTTTAAGGTCAACACCAAAAAGACTCTTGTCAGGTTGATGGAGGGAGATGACTTACTGATGTAACACAGGGCAAAAGAGATAAGCAATAAAAATAGTGTTACATTTCTGTTTGATAGAGTGACTTCTCCTGACAGCTTACGGAGAGAACCAAGCAAAAAAATGCACTGAGTTAGTTACTGTGACAGTGAGGCTGATAAATCACATGGAAATTTGATTGTGCCAATTCCACTGGGTTTTGGAGCTTGCATTTTGCTATTTTTAACAAGGACTTACGTAAATTGGTCAAAATACTCCAGAGCTTAATTTCATTGAAATAAAACTCCTTGAACTACTGGGTAAAAAGGTAAATGTAAACTAATAGTTAATTACTAATAGTGTTGTTCTTTATTAGTAGCATTCAGATGTGGACATGGGGAAAAAAAAATGATTAGACTTTCAGCATGCAAGTGGGCTTTTATTTTTAGAGAAAAACATGCCAAAGATAGGATTCCCACTCGTAGAAGGAGGTTCCCGGGTGGAAGGGGAATGTATCGCTCCATGTGGACCAGTTCATCACCTTTACATCTGGTTTCTGTATGGTATGGCCAGTTTTTGTGTGCATTTTAAACATGTTTATAGTCAATGTGAACTAATAACTGCTTTTCTAGCCTGAACTCCCATGTAACACGGTGCACCAAATTCTACCCAGAGTGTAGCTTCTGCTGTGTAATACAAAAGCTGAATATCATTAGCATATCTTACAGAAGTATAGTTTCAAAGCATTTTAATGACAAGGAAGGCATTATAATCCTCCCCTGCATGTTATTTAATGAATCAGTTTGCTTGCAATAATGATTTTACTTTTCTGAAGAGAGCACTTCCATTTCCTGGCAGATAGAGATTGTTTTCTCCTGAAATCTTTTTTTCCTCTCTTTTTTTTAAAAGTCTTTTTAACCACCCCCTCCTTTATGGTATGGCGTATTTTCATTCACCCACACCGTTTCTGATGGTTTTGCTTTCCCCGTACACTGGCAAGGAGGACTGCAGACGTGCAGGAGCCTGGTTGCATGGGTGGGCGGCAGCGCCTGGGCTGCACGCAGCCTTCTCACGCTCGGGCAGACGAGCCGTACGGCCTCTGGCTGAGGACCTTCAGCGTGGTGAACTGCCTAGTAGTGCTTCTGGGGTGAGGAGCAGGTAATGGTTTGATTTGGACTCTGCTGGAGGTTTTTTCAGGTGTGTGACTCTTGCCTGGTCTGCGTGGGACTAGTGCTAGTACAGTTCCAGTGCCGGTTGAATTTGCAAAGGCAGATAGGGAGATGGGAGCTGGGCTGGAAATGTGCTGAGGAGCGCTCTCCAGAGGAGAAGTGAGCTTTTTTAATCCAAGTGTGAGCTGCCAATGAAAGGGACAGTCCGACCGGCCTCCTGCCAGCCGCGGGGCGCGAGCAGGGCGTTTTTGGCCAGAGCATGGGTGCAAGTGCAGGGCAGGGCCTGGGCACGCAGGCGGCGGGTGAAGGGAAGGGCAGGGCTCCTTCAGGACCAGCGTGGCTTAAGCCCATCATGAAATTGCACCCTCGGATCCCGGCTACTGGATCTGCCTGTGGCACCCTCTTGCTTGACTTGGTGACAACTCTGCTCCCACCGAGAAATGTCACCATGCTTTGAACTCTGTCAGGGTTACCCTCGCCTCCGTACTGTACCTACTTAGTGGGGGAAATCTTGAATCTCCGCATTTTTCACAAGCAGAAGCAAACCAGGGAAAAAAAAGCTTCATGTGATATGTCAGGCAGAAATGAGATGCCGGAAAGGCCTGCCAAATCGTGGATTATCGAAGAGCCCTGGTTATGGCAAACAGTATACACCATAAATAAATACATGTTTAAATGCATTTCAGTGTAGCAGAAAGAAAAAAAGCAATAGTGATATATCGTGCTATTGTGGAAAAAGAAGAAACTTAGAGCAAATGGCCTGCTGTTTACACAGCTAAACCAAAATAATGTGTGAAGGTTGGTCAGGCCCAAATGAACCCCATAAAAAGCTTTTTAGAAATTTTAAGGGTTGCGTTGGTCAGTTTGACCACATAAGGCTTCTCTGCTTAGCCAGCTGTTGCCATCTTTGTTTTTGCATTGTGAATTATGTGAAAACAGGGGTGTTGCAACAAGCTAGGGTCATGGGGTGGCTCCAAGGACAAGCAAGGAGACGGGTAGCATGCTGTCCCTGTTGAATCAGAGAAAAAAATTCCATTTTCTTCAGGAGAGAGAGCAGCAGGAATCACCTTTTATCTATTTGGTTTCATCCAAATAGATTAAATTCAGTTAAAACCTGCAACATTCAGAATTTTAATAAGTGTTTTGTCTTACCAAAAAAAAAAGGTATTTTTTTACTCTTTTTTTGATGACTAGCAAGATGTAGTCTCAAACTGCCTGAACCCTCTTGAGATACATCCTATCTGTAGACCTCTGTCCCACTCAGACTTTGTGTACAATTTACTGAAAGTAACTTTAGCGATTTTTTTTTTTTTTTTTTACTGTTAAATGTAGCTCTGCTTAGTTTGTCCCGGCAAAGCAGTGTGGGCAACCTTGGGTATGTCTTTTGTGAACCTATGTAGAGGGCTCAAGAATTGCCTTCTCATTGCCTTTCTAATGACTAAACTGCCTTTAAAATACAAAAAGAACTGTGCAATGCCTGTTTGGGGTATGGCACAGTCACACGTATAAATGACTAGTAAGACAGATAGTAAGGATGGAAGTGGCTTCTTTTTGACAAAAGCTTTGATACTGGTAATGTTAAAGTTAATTCCTTCTGACCAAGTAAGAAACATTACATATCTTGTGTTTTCTTCGGAGGCGGAAGATACTGTCTTTTTAACACTATTGGCTTTAAGGGAAATGCAGAAGGTCACTATGAAAATAAATATATTTTTTAAAAAGGATACAGACAAAGAATAGCCTTTTCCCCATCTGCTTTTGAGGTAACAGTGCCCTTGGCATGTACATTTTTAAGGAATAGTGGTAAGGCTGTGCATACCCTGAAAAAGTGGATTCGTGTATGTTGTCCTGAAGTTCTGTGGGAATCGTGAGCAGTGGGTAGCTCTTTGAACATCAACCACCATATGTAATGCCTTTTATAAAGTGACCCACCTTCATCCTAAAATTAGGTAGGGTTTTTTTTGCCTTGACTGCGTCTGGTGGAAGGGTGTTTCATAGCCTCACTGCTTTGTCAGTTAAAACTCTTCCTTCTCATTTTCAGCCCAAAGTTAATCATGGCTAGTCTATTTGTTCTTATGCCAACATGATCCTAAGCTTTTCCCTCCCTAATGTTTACCTGCTGCTAGCAATTGTGTTGCTAGTCTAAATGAGTTGCACTTCACTTTTTCTTATAGAAGAGAGTCCCAACTTCCATATCTTCCTTAATTTCAGTTAAAATTAATCTTCCTTGAACATTATAGTTTTCTTAATGCAGTGTCACCTGTGACATATACAGTGACATTACTACTTACCTGTTTCTGTTAAAATTCTTGTCTGGGACATCATAAGGCCCTTTGAAGTGTGATTTAGATTGGTTTATAATTGTGGTTGACTACTATTTTTTTTTTTCCCCTTCTTATATCAGTGAGAGTTAATAAGGTCCCAGGGATTGTTATTTCAGAGCATGCTCTCTTTCTTACTAATTTTCATTCCAACTCATAATACAACTTTCACTAGTTTTCTGTATGGTATCTCAGTACTTCTCTAGATTGAAGATACCACAAAACTTTGTCATCATCCAGTTTCCTTAGTATTTTCTGTATAAACTCACTTGAGTATTTGTCTAGTTAGCTCATCCATGATGCAGCTGTTTGAAATACGACTTTAGACCCTGATGGACTAGTTCAAATGGAAAGAAGTGACTTGAGAATAGAGTTTCAGTCTCTGCCTTGTCATTTGGCCTCAAGACCAGGCTCACTTCTTGATGAGTCTTACGAAAACAGTATAAACATAGCTATGATATGGCTGTTTTGGAGTGGGAGCGGTTAGCATATGATGCTGCTTTTCTGAGGACACAAAGGAAATTAAGAGACATTTCCCAGTCCTTGGCTACTTGTCTAACCATAGGACTGCCCTTCCTCTCTTTTAATGATCTACTATTTTGTTTAAGGAAAAAAAAAAGTGAAATAATAATGAAAAAATGGCCTTATAAACCAGAGCAGAAAGCGTCTCTTCAATGTTGCTGAAATGCGGAGTGCTTATAGGAAGCCTAAGCCAGCAATGAGCAGTTGCTCTCTCTCTCTTGCAGGTCAGGCACCGCAATCCTGATCTGCTGGATGGCACATGTTGCACTTCGTCTGTTCACTTGGGTTTCTACTGATGGAGTCCAAAGTGTGTAGGAGAATGGTGCCAAACTAGATTTTCTGACGTGTAGCCAGGATGTTGCCAGGGTGTGCATTTGGAGGTGGGAGCTGCAGAAGTGTATCCCACAGTTTAGATGTACCCACGATCTGATGTTGGATTTTTCTGATTTAGGAAAACAAGTAAATGCCAGGCTGTCTGCTTCAGAAATGCTGTGTTGCCACAGTATCTTACGCTGATAGACTGTTGTTGATTAATCTTTTGAGTATTCTTTGGGAATTCATTTTCTATCCATGCGTTTTAATCATTTTCTCACTTTAACCCTTACATATTTATAATTACAGGAAGTAGTTCAGCTGACAGTGAAAAGAAATCCCTGCCTAGTGCTTTCTTGTGGGTTCACTGTTTCCAGCTTGCACAGCATTGCTGTGGCGGTGTGAGCTTGCACAATGGTCTTCCTTTTGCTCATCTTGATGCCTAAACCATTGACATTTCCTCCCTTCTTGTGTTAATCTCAGCTGCGGTGCTCATATGCCAGCTTCAGCAATGCTAAGACATATTTATTTTTTGCCCTGTTCAAGGACCAAATCGACTTACGGTGCTGTGACTTTAGGGCAAAATGTAGGAATTTGCAGAAAGTGATTACTAGCTGGTTACTGATTTAAAGGACACAGGTTAATTCAAAGGGCCTGCATGTACAATTAGATGTGTGTACTTGCCATGAGAATAAAAGTCCTAGACTTTGCACACACTTGCTATAGCTAAAACAAAAGGTATCTTTTTTCTGTTTTCTCAAACCTTTTATAGTGAATGTGGGCAAAATCAGCGGGTACAACAATGTTCCTATTGTTTCTATTCCCCACACCTATCTCTAAAGAAAAGAAAAAAAGAAAAAAGGATGTTTCTTTAAATCCAAACAAGTCTTAACTCTCTCTACCTGTGATGAGTGAACCACTGTGTCTGCAGCACATAATCTTTATTCCACTACCCGCTGTAGACTTGCTGTTTCTCAGAGTTTTATGTGATATTTTTGTTGCTGATTTTAATATTTTCAGGAAGTTTCTCAAGTCCAGTCTCTCTATAATGGATCCTCTTTCTTCCCGCCCTCCAATCTTATGTCTCATTCTTCTTCTGTCATTTCCAGTGATTTACACTCATGATTCAAATCGAAACGTAATGAGACATTAGGCATTGATATGTCAAGCTGTTAGAAAGACGCAAGGGAGATGGTAATTTTCAGTAATTTTAGAGTCTAATCAAGTGTGTGTATGTTGCCCAGATTACAGCGTACTCTTGAATTACACAACTACACTTTAGCTCAGATGCCAGTAGCGTTCTAGGTAGACAAAGTTCAGTTTGGCCTAAAGAAGCCACAGGTTTTCTTTGGGGATTTGCAGTTTCCAAGCTTCCACTGCTTCCTACATTTGAGCTTGGGAAGCGAGAACCAGCTGGTCTGTGCGGACGCGGCGTTGCAGGCGCCACAGCAGAGGCGTACCTGCAGCACCGTCGGTGCCATCACTGGTGTGGGAGCGCGTTGCTCTGCTCTCTAACAGCGCTGCCACCTCAGTGCCCAACCTTTAATTATCCCTGATGCTGTAAGCATAATACAGACTTATTTGCGGGGTTGAAGTGAGACAAGCATGCCATCTTGTGAGCAGGCAAAATGGGAACAATATGTAGGTTCTGCTGTGTGTGGATGAAGAGTGAGTGCTATGAGTGTAGATGCTGGGCGTTTTTGTTTCAGATGCAGAGGAAATCCAGAGCTGCAACAACCTGGTGTGTAAAAGGATGGGAAATCAAATCAATGCTTTAGATCTGGGAGTGATAACGAGTAATTCTTTTTGTATTAATGGGCCAAGGCCTATCAAGATGCTGTGGGATTCAATGATATAAAAGGTTATTTTTTTAAAAAAGGAAGACTGGAGTCTATGTTTGGTTTGAACAGTAGATTCTCATGCTGGAGAAGACCCAAGTATCAGCTACTTTACAAATACATGACTTCTGTTTATTGCAGTCTCTGTTCTTTATGTCATGTATGCATATATACACTCATCTTGTTATCTACATACAAATGGTTATACGAATGTCTTATGGTATTAAAATTTTTATCTGTGTGATCTTGTGCTGTTCTCATTACTCACAAGTAAAGAAGCCATGGACAAGTTACGAAGATAATTTCTAATTCCTCTCATGCACTCTTTCAATACATACTGCTTAACAAAAGAATTGTTTTAGAGATGCTTAATTTTAATTGGCTCTGATTTCATCTCTGTCTTCTTGTAAAGCAAGGCATCTTCGCAGCATAAATCCAGTTGTACCAGATTTTGGGGGATAAGAAATTTATAGCTAATACTAATCCCTAAAAAATGGCTACATCTATTGTGAAACATTCTCTACAGAATTATCACAGTTTTTGGGTCCTGTATCAGTTAATCAAGTAATTTTAGAAGCTGGATTCTCTCCTGACTGCTAATGGTGCAAAGATTGCTTTTGCAGCCTTATGTCTTGTGGTTTATCAGATCAAACTGTTACAGGAGTAATTATTTACTCTTGACTAGTCCCATTTTGGGAAGAATCTGCACGCTGATGTGTGGATGAAACATTTATCTCTTGGGTTGTTTGAAATAACAATTGTGGATGTTCTGAAGCTATTCCTAGATTGGAAAATTAGAAGCAGCCCTAGCTCGGATTGATTGGCATGGGGAGAGCAAACAGCAACAGATTATTGATTGGGCAGCAGCTAGCTGAGCAGGATGACACGATCTATACTCAGCCAACTGGCTTACATTTGGCAGTCCTTTTATTCAGTTGTGGTTATCTTGCTCCATCTGTGTTGGACTCTCAGCTTCTCCACCTAATTGGCTGTGTTAATTTGTAGCCCGCACCTTCAGATCTCAGGTACATCCCAAATTCCTTTGCACAAGTTGCAACATTACTTCAAAGAAGGTGCTGTTGTAGCCTCTGCAAATAATTTTGGGACTTTTTTTGGACTCCAAGATGCCAGTGAACCCAGAAGTTGCTTTAATAAGTTGCTTTCTTTATAAGTGAAAACACGGCAAAAGCTTTCCATTTTTGTGGGATATATCCCAGTGCAACAAATCAGCCCTACATCATTGCCGGATATTTCTTAAAACTGGTGAGGTACCGGATTGGGAATTGAGGTGCCAAGAAGGCAGCTCTGAGGAGGAAGACAGGAGCAATGCGGTAAGGCTCGCTTGCGTATAGGGGATTTTTGAGAATGGAAGTATTGGCGTAATCTGTGGTTGTACCTCTATGTAACTTTTTTTAGAGAAGTTCTTCTACATTTTTTTTTAAGGAACATTTAGATGTATTATTGATAGAAAAGAGATACAGTTAGTGTCCAACTAATTTCAAAATGTATCTTCAGTGGGAAAAACAACTGTCCACTTCTGTTTGTTCTCTACAGACTGCAGATTTCTGCTCAACTCCTATCGGTAGTTTTAGTGCCTGTCTATACATTGCAGCGTGCAGATTTTGTAACCTGTGTTGTCCTTGTGTTAGTGGAAATTACATATTTAGCTCTCAGAACAGAAATCAATTTTTAAATCTTTTTTTGTATGTGTTTTATGATCCTGGCAGATCGCCAAGGTTTAAATTAAATTTCCGATGTCTGTATGGTCGCGGCTAATGTGAGGGCTTTTGGCACTACCCCTTCATGCAATAAAGAATCAAAGCCAGTAGAGTAAGAAATCTTCTATCAAAAGCTGAAAGCTAGATTCATAAAATCACTTATGCAGGCATTATGAGATTTTCCCATGGAAAGTTTATGTGGGAGTTGGGCAAAAACTGATTCAAGAACAGCATTATTTGCACTATATATATTCATCCAGCAGTCAACAGGCTGATGCTGGCACCCCTTGCCAGTTTTAAAGGAATGCCAGTGCTCGCTACATGAAGCTGCTGCAAAGCCACATCAGCAGAATCTCGAGGGGTCTCTTTATTCTGCGCCCTCCTTCCCCATTTCCGACCGGAATTGAAATGGGTAAAACAGAAATCATATTCCTCAGTGAATAAGTGCATTCGATTCTTACAGCTATCTGAAAAATGCTTCTCTGTTTTGAAGCAGTTTCATAACAAAACATTACGGTGAAGGCGTTATAAGAGTAGCTTTCTCATCGGCATTTCACTTCATTCCTCAGCTTAACAAGAAACATAAATAAGAGATAAAAAGGGCAAATAATAGACAAACCACTCACAGTGAATCCATTTGCATTTGCTTTGGTCTTTTATTTTATTTTACTTTGTTTTGTTTTAAGAAAGTGGCTCAGTGTTTCTGAGTCTGCATGAGGACCATATGATATGTGCTGCAAGAGAGTCTTCGTAGTCAATAGGGATGATTCCAGAGGCAAGGTAATTCACCACTGCTTTGGCTGGAGCTGATATTGGGCTCCAACGTCAGTTCTCTAATTTCTGACAAATGGCCAAGATTTCTTGAATAGGCACAGCTTTCTGTTTTGTGTAGGGAACACACAATCCGCTCTTTTGTTGTGGTTGCCACTGCTGTTGTTTCTCCCCCATTCACAATGGAGAGTGGGGTTATTTGTGCTGAGTGGAAAAGCAGTGCCAAAATTTTGACTTGCTTATATTTAATGTGATGTTAATTTTTCTGATAACTATAAAGAGTATAAGAGATTTTGTAATACGGATCCCCCTGTATCGTGACCTCCAAGTCAAGAGGGCATATTGGTGATGAAAGTTTTATCTGTCACAGGCATATCAAGATGAGAGTTTACTGGATGATTGAACCCAAATGTATAGAAACTGTTTATATAGAGATTGCCAAACATTTTCCATTACTTTTCTTTTTATCTAAATTCTTGAATATATTACTAAATAAAATAGTCTGTGTTTGGAATGTATGGCTGTGGGATATATGGAAACTCACAGCATGTGGGGGGAAGAGTTAGAATAGGGAAATATAATAGTTTTGTAAACTTTACGTGAATATAGGTACATCATATATAGACTCAAGATTCAATTTGCTGATCAAAGCATCCAAATAACTTTGGATTTAATAATGTCAGCAATGAATGCTAATATATGGAAATTGAAAAGCATGGAGCAACAATAGCTAGCCACGCTTACCAGTATTACCCTGCAGCATGTAGATTTACATTTTTTTGTTTTGTTTTGAAATCACAGTTTGGAAATGTGTGTTCTTTTTCCCTTCTCCCATACTTCTGAATGTGGGTTCTCCTGAGCAAGCTTAGACAAGATTCAAGCTAAACAATACAGCAACATCAGAACCTTTGAAGGCTCAGTTTGGATAGGTACCCAAAGCCAAAGTCTGCTTTGATGTACATGGGCTCAACTCCTGTTGCCCTTGGTTGCCCTCTCTTACCTATGTAACTTGTGTCTGGAAACCCTTGCCAATTTTTTTTCTTTTTTTTTTTTTAAAAAAAAAAAGGACATTTTTGCAAACTCACGTTCGTCTTGGTTCTAGTCTGGCTGGAAAATTACTACAATAATGCCCTCTCCGGTGATGATTTAATATTGCTGTTTCGGGTCCAGACTGTAGACTTCTGCCTCCTTCCCACTTTTTAGTTTTGATCCAGCTGAAATTTCAACCCTGTTTCAAATGGGGTTTTTTTGCTTCTACTTGGAAACAAAGTTATTTGAACTTTCCTGGAATGCTAGCCAAAACCATCCTTTTTCTCCTTTCCTTCTGCTCCCCTTCTCCCAAATAATTTTTGGTTCCATTTGACTGAAGTTTTGGGCAAGGGAACTTTGATGCCTTTCTCTCATATCGCAGGCCTCACCTGGCAGAAGGGAACCGCATATCTCAGTCTTGCTCTCTCAAAGTCAGTGGGGCTTTTGCCATTAGCTTCAAGGGAAATAGGATCAGCCCATTGTATTTTTAATACAAGAGAACAAATGAGTCACTTCTTGTATCCATACCTGATTGCTCTTGCCTAGGAGCCAGGAGGTCATCTTCATCTCAAGGTAGCACTGTGCTTGCATCTGCCAATACACTCAACTCCGATTCAGTTCTGAGTCATTTGCAAACCCTAAACTTCCATTGTCTTCAAAGGACATTCAGATTACAAAGAACATTGGGTTTGCTCAGGCTGAAAAGAAATTGAAACATAGGAGATCGCCACACCTACTAGAAGAGAGTAAGACAGTGTTGTTTACCCTAAAGACAGGATGAATAGGGGGGATGGGATAGACGTGCCCACAACCTAGAGGATCTTTGATTCTTGCTAGTACAAGATTGAGGGAAAACTCCACTCCATTGACAAGAAGCAAATTCAAAATGCTTAATATAGTTGCTCTTTTTTCATTTGTAATTAGATTGTAAAGTGAGAGCTACAAGATATCACTGGTACCAGGATTGTAGTAATGTTCAGATAGCTATTGGACACTTTTATAGGAAGCAGGGATATACAGACTTATTTAACAACAAATTGTAGAATGTGAGAGATAATTAAGGGCTATAAACCCTCTTACTTTTCAGAAAGTAAGCCGCTGTCTAAGTGTTGAGGATTAGGAGCGATTTATTTTTTTCACAGAGGTAGGTGATTCTGTATCTGTCCATAGGCAGTTGAACCTTCTTTGAAGGATCTGGTATTGGCTGCTCTCCAAGGCAGAACACCAGACTAAATGGACCTCTGGTTTCATCTAATAGGGAATGTTCTACAATCCTATAAAGTGTAATGACAGGAAATTAATAGAATAACCAGAAGATTCAGTGAGGATGGCAGGGCTCTCGTAGGAGGTGTCAGTCCTGGCAGAAGTCAGTTATTTCATTGCAGTAAGCAAATCAGGCTGGATTCTCTCTGCGGTGCAATAACAACAGATTGGGGAGCATGCAAAGCAGCATCAATACATAAAAATTAAACTACTTTTAATACAGAAAGCTGAGTTTAGATAAATGCAGAACAGAGAAGCAAAGGCACAATATTCTCTGAAAGTGTGGCCTTTTTATGCTGTTTTGGAGACTAATTTACATACAAATAAAATGTCAGCTTGTCCCATAACTGTCATGATAAATTGGAGCATTTAGACTTTTGCACGAGGTGCTCTTATTAAATTACAGGATCTTGGCCTTTTGCCAAGTGCTAGGGTGACGCTCTCTCTACTGAAATGCATACGGGAGAGGGATATGGGCCTGGACATCAAGAGAAACCAGGTTCAGTCACTAACTAAGAGCCCTGCCTGCATGTCACCTTGAACACCTTGATTTTTGCATCTTCTCTGTAGATCATTTTATTTATCTGTAAAATGGCAGTGATATTAATTTTCCTGTTTTGCAAGATCCTTTGAGGTTTAACAGGTTGTCATGTTTACAGAGTATTTTTAGATGCTTGATTGGAAGCCAGGGCAAAGCAGATCTTTGCCTTGTCGCGCTCCCCTATCCTGGATGGATGGCAGGGGAGGTCCAGGAGGAGCAAGCTCTGTAGCAGGCTAGTCAGAAATGCAGAGCAGCAAACTGTTGCGCTCAAGCACTCTTACATGAAAGAAGCAATGGTAGAATTGTTCATTTTGGTTGCAAGATACTGTAATATTCCACCCCGTGTCGCTTCTTTAGACAAGTCACCTTTTGACTTCAGTTTCTCCTGCAAGTGCCTTCATGATTACCCCAGTAGTGAGCTTAAAAAGAAATAAGTGCCTGGAAGTAGGTTCAAACGATGTGTTTTGAAACGCCACTCCTAAACTCTCTGAAATGGCCAAGCGTCTGGTCTATACCCATAGAAAAGATTAGATTTATTTCAGTGGCTAGATGACTACTAATATGTGCTGTGCTCTGAAGCATATGGTAATAGAGAAGATCATTTTGAATTAATTTGATGTGATTTAATAAGAGATTTATTTGATGAGAGTTGTTTGAAGGTGACGACACTTTGTAGCTGAACAGGATTTAAGATGTCCAAAAGTGCACCTTTAGAGATTTGAGAACGATCAATGTTGGGAAAGTAAATGTAAATGAGAAGGAGCAAGCCTGAACAGACCACAGCTTTTTTTTCACTTGTCTCTTTGTTGTAAACTTTGTGGAAAAAAAAAAATAAATTGCAAAAAGCTCTTGGCAAATTGGTGATCAGGGACCAAATTGAAGAGTCTAAAAATGTGGAAGAGGAAAAGAGGAGGTGAAAAACAACAGCGTTTTGCTATAATACTGCTCTACTAGAATGATGTATAAGGCATGGTTTTCTCCTTGCATTTTCTAGATTGATGAAGCTATCATAATTTCAGTGGAGCATGCAGAGTGTAGAATATCAAGCAGATACATATTGACCAAATACACTGTTCGATCCTGCCAAATTTTACTGATATGAGGAGGCCTGTTCTACTCTAAGCAATCTCAGGCAGGAAAGAGTGGCCATGCAGTTTTAGGGCTTGTAGAAAAACACGTATAACTTCAAAAGTCCTTTGGAATTAGTTTGTTGCTTGCTTAGAGCCGTGATGTTCCCTATCTTGTACGGTGTATTTGAAGACACTGGTGGCAAAGGGGAAGAGGTGGTCTTGTTGAAGAGGGAGTTGCTTGTTCTTAAGTTTATTCTGCCCTCCCATGCTTTATGGCCTGATTCTTGAGTTCCTTACACAAAAGGGGTTGTTATTCCCTTCTCAGCAGAGAAAGGGTAGGACATGTATCAGTTGCTCTCAGACAGGCTTGCTCTGAGAACCGCAAGCAAAGCTGGGAGAGAAGTGTTGTGTGTGACTGCGTCTGACTCTGTGTCCCACCCAGAGATGGTGGGGATGTGAACCTGTACACGTCTCTTTTCTGTCATTTTGCTGTTCAAGTATCCATGAGGAAAGGTGGAAAAATGGGAGCTTTAGCCAGTCCTGTACCGCTGTGTCTGAGTTGGGGGGTAGTTTGCATCTAATGTAAAATAATTTTCAGTGAAGGCAGCAATTTCACCTGGAATTTCCAGTGTGTTTACAGATTATTATTATTTTTTTTTTTTTTTTTAGATGCTTACATTAGAAAACATACAGGTCTTTGAACTGTGGGCTGTCCTGGTTAGCTTGTTGACTTTCTAGTTGTGCTCGGCGCGGGTCTGGGCCAGCCCGGCGGGACGGGCTGCGGCGGAGGGCTGGGTGCAGAGTGGCTCCCCGGGGATGGAGCCCGCTGTGGAGATGGTTTCCCAGAAATTCACTCTCAAGACAGGAGCTTTCTGGCTTCAGAGCTCGTGTGCCTTACAGCTGCTCGATTGTTATATGGAGAGTGGGGAGAAGGCTCCAGATCAGTTAGGACTTTATGTGCTTGATAGAAGCCGACACTTTGAACACTTAAGGGTTTTTTATATAAAGCACAGCAGACAGTCTCTGTGGCCTATTTATGTGTAATAAGCTAGGTTTTGTTTTCTGCCTTGTTTTTTTTTTTCTGTGAAAAGAAAAAGAAAAAAAAAAGGAGAGAGAAATTAAAACCACAGCAGTATTTTCCCATGCGGCTATAGTGAGTATCCTGCGATCTCACATGATCAGCTGTCCTGGTGGGGTGGAGTGTGGGAAGGTGTCAAAATATGTCTCTTAATTTTTTTTTTTTTCTTAAAAGGGAAAGCCAGATGAGTGCCAAAAACCCTGTTCTCTTCTCTAGCCCTGCAGTAACAAACTACATGAGTGTATGTTATTAAGATGATAAGATTAAATTTCTAGCTACTAACATGCTATCACAACAGCAAAGGGGGAAAAAGATCTTGAAAAAATTATGAAAATTAGTCTGACGGTCTCCTTTTAATAATAAGATCACTCCCAACCCCAACAGACAGTGTAGGCTGGAATTCCACAGGGCTTTTTTGTGGTCCTAATGATTTTAATAATACTTTGTGCTATGTAGCACCTTTCATTAGAGGATCACAAAGTGCTTTACAGTCACTAATTAATTAAGCCTCACAACACTCCTGTGAGATAGGTAAGTATTAGACATATATTAAGCTGAGACACTGAGAGTTAATGATTTTTTGCTGCATTATTCTAGCAAAATGATTGATGTTTAAGCGCCGTATGTGCATTATATGTCTGTGTGTGGGTGTGTAATATATATGAGTGTAAAAATATTAATTTTACTATCCCTTAACAAAGAGGTCCTACTTGAGCCTGTTGAATATAAATGCGTATTTTCATTTAACTTTTTGTTGCTGCAGCATATTGACTGATAACATCACAGTCTTCATAGACCCTTGACTGGGTTTGCTATGTGTCTGCTTGTGCATCTACTTGTACAAAGATTAGTCAGTGACATCTCCCAAAATTCAGACATCTTTCTAAATGTATTATTCTGTTAAAAAGAGCATATGACTAAGATGTGACCTAAACCTGTAGTGCAAGCACAAGGCAACAACTATGCTGTTGCAATAGGTTTTGATGACAAGTCATCACGTTCAATAAAAGTAATGAGCAACAACAATGACCCATTGCAGGAGCTGATGATCAGCAGGTAATTAGCCATTATCTTCACCATGCATAAGAAACTATTGATTATCAGAATTTACTTTTTATTTTTATTTTTTAAAAGAGGTACAGTAGTCACTGGTAATTCATTATCCTGAATTACAAACTGATTTTAGCAGAACTTTTCACTTTTTGCTTTCAGGGATAAATTGATGTGAGTGATTGTTGAACAGAAAAGTCTGTATCTTGCAGATGCATGAATCGTGTAGAATAGCCTCGGCTGGTTTTGAGGGAAACTATATATAGCTATTAGTGTTATTTCCACTTCAAAATAGCTGAGGGTGATCATATCAGGTGAAAAAAACCCTCATGGTTTAAAGGTAATTTCAGCATAATGAAAAGAAGATACTAAACTCTGGATTACGGAGCCCGAAGACAAGTTCTGCAGCGTGGGCCCTATCCAAAGTTCCCTCAGCTCGAGAAGTCTCTTCATTCACATCAGGCTTAGTAATTCTTTTATTTTGGGAAGATCACCATTTCCAGTGATGAAAAGGTAGTTCAGTCCCAATGGCTGTTCATCACTTGGCCTCTTCACTAACAGCCAACAAACGTGCTTATTATCGTGATGGCATTTTTGAGATGTGGATAGTTGCCCACTTAAAGTAACACCACTAAATCCATTTCAAGTGGGACACGAAGCAGCCAGCAGATGATAAGTTTCAATTGCTGATGGCAGAGCCTGGATATGAACCAGTTATTTGTATTCCTTTATCCATCCCATTAGGCCAGTCCCATTACGATGCACAGTACCTGTTAATATATGTGAATTTTTAAGGCACTTTTAATTTTTACAGCATTTATCCAGCTTATTTTCAACACTTACTTTAAACTTGTTTTAAACTTGTTTTTTGGTGAACATCACTTCTGAGATAATTTTTGTCTCTCTTTCTCTGTGTGTGTGTGTTTGTATGTGTGTGTGTACAAGAGTGTGTGTGTCTGAGGAGAAGGCAGCCATGGAATTTCTTATGCTTGATGGAAGCAGAGAACAGCAGCCACTATTTGTATAGTGCCCACTAATAGATGCATGTGAATGTGCAATAGGCATAATAATGTTTTTAAGTAAAAAACATATTTTGAATGCATAATTTAGGAAGGAAAACCTTTTTTTGTTTTGTTTTGCAGATATACAGATCAGCTCTCAAAATGTCTTCTGTGTCTTCCGTGCATCTTCTAAGACAATTGCATTAGCCCGCCTGCTAGTTGACTAGTAGAATTAATAATTGTAAAAAGCACTCTAAAGCCACATGCCTTATGAAGTCAATGCTGGGTATGATTTTACAAGTATGTGATCCATTTTTTCAAGTGAAATTGTTAACTGAAAACGTTCTTGGCACACAATAAAACATTGTGCAATCTGTTATTTGTCTTAGAGATAATAATTTCAGAGTGGCTATATTCTTTCTATATCTAACTTATGACTTGCTAGGGGATGGTTTCTTCAATTTAGGAGTATTGCAAATGTAGTTTTATTTACATGCTATGTCTCTGAAAAATGATAGTGGTGGAATTTCAGCGACAAAAAAAAAAATACTGTGCCTTTTCTTACTGTCCCCTTGAGTGGCTATCAAGCAAATAAGTGACAGATGATTTTTCAAAAGCTAAAAGAAACAAGAGGGGAAAATACTTTCAAATTCAACTTCAGAAAGTTTTTTTATTTAAATCAATGTTATCTTCTTTCCTTTCTTTCTCCAAGTGTAGAATATTGCATGAAAAAGCTCCATTAGGCAGATATGGGTTTCTTCCCCCCCTCCATTAACATACAGACTCATAGATATGTGAGGAAAATTTGAACTAAAGTATCTAGATCTGGAGTACTGTCTAGTTAGCCTGTATACAGTCCAGATTTTTCTTTTCTTTGCTCTATAGGGATTTTTTTCTTTCCTTTCCTCTGACTCTCTTCTGTTAGTTGCCATGAAGATAGCAAAGTCTCTAAACTTTCCTTATCTGCCAAAAATATCTGTAACAAAAACATTTTAAAACATTGCATTTAGTCTTGTTTAATTTTGACTGAGGTAACAGTCACGATGTTTACTTTCTCGATTTCTGATTTTTCTTCACTGAGTAGTTAGGACTCCTTTCTCTGTCCTCTAACTGCCATGAATTGCATTTAAACAGAAGTTATTTTAAAAATGGTTTGGGATGTGTAACGAGGAGAAAAATACAGACTTAGCTGAACACCTACCAGAGATGCTCACCAATATTTTTAGTGTGTGTTAACCAAGAGCATTCATGAAGTCCCACCGAGAAGCAGTGATGCTAAAAGGCTAAGGACTATCTTTATACCTTGAATTATATACGTGCGCATGTTGTTTTAGTAGGCTGAGTCTGTATTGTAATAGTTCTCTTACCACAACAGGAAATCTTTCTTTTCTCTTAGTTCTGAGTGACTTCATGGTTCAGAAGTTATCGGGGAAAAAAAAAAGTAAAATCCAGTGCATACATATCCCAGTAGGTGTGGTTGACATTAAAGAGAAGACACTTGGTTCCCAAGCATGTGCGTCTTCTACAGTAAGGAATCACAGTAGGCATTTAAGAAACCTATTAAGACCACACGGAGTGTCAAAATTTGTGTAACACGAGCTGGCATTCTGTGTGAAAGCCATCTCGCTGTAGCCCGTGCTGCCTGTGGATCAGCTCAACCACAAAGACAACAGAGCCAGCCCAAGACACAAGTTGAACACTTCCCCTAAGAAGTTGTCTGTTTTTATCAACATAGCATACAGTGCCCTTTCATGTGGAGCAGATGTAAATAAGAGGATGTACAGATGCCTGTTCTTTGATTTTTAACCTCCATCCCCAGCCGTACTTCTCAAAGTACCGTTTTGAGAAGGTCATCCGTGGCTTTTAAAGGTCTGGATGCAACACCATTTGGAGCACATCAGTGCTGCTCCCAGAATCGCCAGGTGGTCCTCCCTTCGCAGAGCGTTATATATCTCCAGTGCCTCTGTAGGCACCCGGCCGTGGCTGGCCTGGGAATGGGGACTCAAGCTTGAGTCTGCAGCTCACATCTCATGTGTGGTACTGCAAGCTGCTGCCACCGGACCACACGCAATTTGGCAAAGAGAATCATCCATCACTCTACACAGCATTGGCAAAGATAAGAGCATAGAAAAAGTTGTAGCACATCTGTCTTCTGCCCATAGCTAGCATGTGAACACAAATGGATCAAACCAGCTGGTGATGAATATCAAATCCAGAACCACACAGTGGAGATGGCAGGGAAGTTTCATATATATATATATGTATATTTTCCCTAAGTAGGCTGGGGAAGGTAGATATGTAGCGGATGAGGAATTTGGCTTACTACCTGCACAGTCTGATTATTTGTTCTTCCATCATCTCCCCTGTTCAGCTAGCAGCTAACTCACTGGTGGCAGACTCCTCCTTTCTCTCTGATCCTTATTGCTCTCCTGTCTGAGCTTTCTTAAGTGGATCCTGGAAGTCTTACTTGCAGATTTAGCGATAGTGGCTGTGTCTGCAAAGAGGACTGAGCAGAGGAAGGTTTGGCTGTTTAGATCCATGTGGATTCCAGGTGTTTTCGGGGTAGATCCTGACTCAGCCACACAGCAATGTCAAATGTCTGGATCCAGGCCTGTAAAATTTTATTGACAACGGGTTTCCTAATAAAGTTAGTTTCTCTTTGTTTGGCAAATAGAACTAATTACATGAATAATGGACTGTGGGGCCAGACTCCAGAATATCCATATAATCCTGTTTGAAGTTTATGGGCAGTAGGAGGGGGAGCTTTTGCTATAGAGAAACTGATACCTGGTTAGGAAAAATACTTTCTCTGAAACCTCAGTTACTTACTCGCCTATATCTGTTTCCTTCCTAATAATTTGTTTACGTGGTCCTGATTATGTCTTTTAGGTGTATTTTTGCAAAGCTACATTATATGTAGTTGTACAGTGTATGAACATTAGACTGCAAAAGTTTATTTTTCCCCTTAGTTTTTTAAACTGATTTTAAAGGAAGCATTCATTTACAATTATTTCTGCCAGACCATTATCTTCCAAAAAGATAATGAAACCTGTAATTCACTCACTCTGATGGCAGTGTTTTTCTACTTTAAAATTGTCTTTTATTTAAGTTCAGTCTCAGTGTGACCATTTTTTTTAATATAAAGTTCCAGTTTTCTGCATAGACTAAAAACCTGCTTGACAAAAATTTTCTGAAAAGTCGATGTAATCATGTAGTTCAGAATGCTTAAAAAAGTGCGAGGCTTATAATCTGTTATTTATCTTGAATAATTCTATAGGGTGTTTTGCTTTTTTTCTTTTTTTTTTTTTTCTTTCTTTTTTTTTTTCTGTGGTAGATATGGTCCGGAAAAAGAACCCCCCTCTAAGAAACGTTGCTAGTGAAGGTGAGGTACAGACCCTTGAGTCTACAGGTACTGAAAGTGAAGAGTCTGGAAGGAAAAAGGAATTTTCCGCAGAGCAGATGCAAGAAAACACTGACCAGGGTGATGCGGCAGAGTTAAATAACAAGGAGGAACTTTGCACGCATGTCCAAGAGCCATCTTCCAGCATTAAAAAGGACTTTAAAAGCTCAGTGCTGAGTGAAAAGGCTGGCTTCAATTATGAAAGCCACAATAAGGGAGGAAATGTTCCATCCTTCCCTCATGATGAGGTGACAGACAGAAATATGCTGGCTTTCTCATCTCCAGCTGTTGGGGGAATCTGTGAGCCCTTGAAGTCTCCTCAAAAATCAGATGCAGATGACACCCAAGATGTGGTCTGTACCCCATCAGGAGATGCAGCGGAGACAAATGAGGAGCATCAGATGTCGCCAAAAGCTTCAGATGAAACAGTGCAAGTGCAAAGTGGTCAAACTGATGGCCAAGGCTCAAGCCCGGTCCCCATGGCCTCAAAAAACCCACAAGTGCCTTCAGATGGGGGTTTAAGGCTGAACAAATCTAAAGCAGATTTGTTGGTAAATGATAACCCAGATACGGCGCCTCTGTCTCCAGAGCTTCAGGACTTCAAATGCAACATCTGTGGATACGGTTACTATGGGAACGACCCCACAGATCTCATCAAACACTTCCGCAAGTACCACCTAGGACTGCACAACCGCACCAGGCAGGATGCTGAGCTCGACACTAAAATTTTGGCTCTCCACAACATGGTGCAGTTCAGCCACTCCAAAGACTTCCAGAAAGTCAACCGCACTGTGCTTTCAGGAGTGCTGCAGGACATCAATTCCCAGAGGCCTGTCTTATTAAATGGGACTTACGATGTGCAGGTTTGTATTTTCCCAGCCTCCCCGCTTCTGCTAACTGCCTTCTCAACTGCAAAGTCGGTTATTTGCAAAGCCTCTCCTACCTACGTGATTAACGTATTTCATATAACCTGCTTAAGCCTTAAGAACCATTTTTGTCTATTGTAGCCAGGCTTTCTGCAGGTCTGCTGAGCATCTGGTACAGTACAGTACTTGGCTTTTTGACCAGTGATATTTCTGTGTGCGATTTAGTTGTTGTGGTAATCAATAGCAAAAGATCTTATTCAGCAGACAGGCAAAATGCTGAATTGGTAATCATATCTGAAGGATTCTCTGTCACAGAAAGAAAAGAGCAAATAATAATGAAAAATAACAACCAGATAGACAAAAGACAGCAGCTGGAAATTAAAAATGTAATCCTAAATTATCAGCTGCCGAGAGTCAAGATTTGGCTTATTGATCCTTTATTAGGATAAAATAAATGGCAAGTCTTGGCAACTCCAAAGTTTTCTAGTGCCAGAAAAACAGGATACACAATGGTTATTTAAAACATTTCAAAAAGTAACAGTAATTCACGCTGTCCTTCGCATTAGTGAGCATGCAAGGAAAGGACTATTGCCTCAGTCATTTTCTCATCTAGTTGGAGCAGGGAAAAAAATACAGATACTGCTGTAAAAAAAAAAAAAAATCTTATTTTTACCATAAAAGAGTGGACTGAAAAGCTTTTTTATGGAGTCTCTGTTAGTTTCTTATCAGCTAATATTTAATTAGTTAAAAAAAAATGATGCTGCTTTAAAAAAAAATAGTCTCATGAGTGAGCTGAGAGATGTGGTAGGATACTTCAATATTGTATTATATAATAATTCGGATTTTTAAGAAAAAAACCTGACATAACAAAGTTTGCATACAAAATGAGTTCAAATGTCCATCCAATTTCAAGTGTATAGGACATGATGTCCGACTTGGTAGTAATCACCAGGCAAAACTCAGGGTATGTTAAAATAAAAAGGCAGAAGCTGGAAAATATTTAATAATGCTTGCAGAGACTGTAGGTATAGGATTTGCAAAACAGGTTAAGATGGCTAACATCTAACTTCAAGTAAGAAGCTGAAACCGGAACACAAGTCAGGAACTCGAAGCTTTTTAAGTGATTTAAACTTTTCCTCTTTTTTCAGAAACTCTACAACTTCTTTGTGGAGCAGCAAATCAAACTAAGGTCGTTATTATGCGTAAAAGCTGCAATCTTTGAACTGCTGTCTTACTGAAAGATCACTTCGCTGTCTCGTGTCAGACACTCTCTCCTGTCAAACTGTGATTAGAAAGCAAATACGTGATTTAGTTAAAAGAGGTTAGAAGTGAATAATGTCAGAATGTGAAATGATGGTTTATAATTAGCACATAGTATGATGTTAATACCTGGATTTCCTGCTATAGTTTCAGTTTGCTGACTCCGGGGACAGCATCTTAGAGCAACTGATCCGTGCTGTCAGGAAGACATTCAAACTGGAACAGCTCAGGCATACAGTATAGAGGAATTTGAGTTTCTAAACACACTTTCATTTCCTCCAAACAATTGTTTCGTTAGGTCCTTAGTTATTTATAGGAAAGTTTATGCTTGATTAGAATGAGCTGGACACTTTTCCTATGCAGTGCTTTCAGAAATAAAACAGATGTGTGAGCTATCTCAGTTTGAACTGATAGAAGTAGAAATAAAACAGCTGAACCTAGACTATACTTGTCTACTAAGCCCTGGCAGTAAGATACTGCAGGGGAGACAAAAAGCGGTAGGAAACAGCCCATAGATAATCTACTTAAGATCAGTCTTTTCTCAGACGAAAAACATTTTCCAAAATAGAACAGACAGGCTATACAATGTTGGCAATTTATTTTAAAGAAAAAAAATTGGATCTGGAAACTTAATTTTTAAGAGTGCTAATTTTCCCTGCCCAATTTGGGAAGAGAAGATTAAATAAGCTTTTGTGCCAAATGCCATACTTCATCACTTGCACATGCACCAGATGTTGATCCAGAACATGTCAGAAGATAAGTAACTGATTAATATTTTTATGCTTTCTCCTCCCTCACTCCCGATACAGAGCAGCTTTGTGAGATTCATAAACACAGTAAAAGAACGTTTGAAAATCCCCTTTGCACCCACACATGTTTATATTGCTACTATGTCCATTTTGGTGGGGATTTTTCTCAGGCATCTGAACGGCTGGCGTCTCCTGCCGCAACGATGGGTCATATTGATTGGAGCTCTGGTTAAAATTGGTTCAGTCAGACTCCTGTGTAACATGGAGAGGGAACTGAACCTAAATAATTGGTTCATCTAAACAATATTATTTTGTATAGGTACTGGGCTAAAGGAAAATAATCCCTTTGTAATTAAATTGAAATAGTAGTGGACTGGGCTTAAGGTCTGATTTATTGATCCCCTTGCACTTAACAAACTGTTCTGTTGTAGCTGGGGTGGAAGTTATCGATGGATTTATGGTCTCAGGCCAGGGAGCTGGGCGCAGAAGCCAGAGGATGAAGATGGCTAACTTTGATGTGGCTCACAGTGGTCAGTTGGAGACCATGGTATATGAAGATTTGTAGTAGTGAGGGATGCTGTTGTGCCCCGTAGTTTGCATTCATAACAAAAGCAAACAAAAAGCAGTGGTAGAATGTCTGAATGCAGAAAAAACAGTATCTGCTATCCTATCTGCAGATAGGTAGGGATGTGGTCTCTTTGCCAAGGGCTTGGAAGAAAGAAATCTAATGCATTTTTGGACTTATACCACAGAAGTGAAGTCTGTCCTAGAAAACTGAAACCCCCAACCCTAAACCCAGCTTTTAGTGGTTTTTTTTTGTTTTTTTTTTGTTTTTTTTTTTTTTTATTGCAGTCAGCAAAACAATAGGGATACACATTTGGCTTCACATCCAGGTACGCAAATGTTGGGACTGTGTTTTGTAGTACCTAAAGAGGATTTGGCTGGGAACTGTGTAAATAATCCAAGCTTTCTGGCCTTACTACTGTTTAGATTTTTACTTGATTTGAATATTTAATCCAGCAAGATTCCTTTGTCGTCTTTGAAAATGTGATTTTGTTTTGAAAATCTCCTGTACTCTTTGTTCCCATTTTCTTCCTCAGAGGTTTTTGGTTCATTGAGTTATAATAAATTCCATAGGATTGGGTAAAATCACTGAGCTGTTTCTGGGAGATTAACTTTCTTGCCAGTATAGATTTCAGAAAACATTTGCTAACGCATCTCTGAATTCCCAGAGAATGTGTTAATCAGCTTTATTGCCTTTATTAGAATAATATTTGAAGTGAGTTCAATGGATCAACTTTTGCTGATGCCCCTCATTACTTTTTCTTCACATTTAGTTAATTGATCAATCTCTATAAGCAGCTTTGTCTTGCTGGATATTTTAGCCTACGTGTGGCTTTGTGGACATGCCTAAAGCAGTAGACTGTAGACCGGATCTAAAGACTTCACTTAAAGTAAAATTCAGGTGACTTAAGTTAACAGCTATGATGCTGAAAACCATTGCTTTACTACTGTATGATTCCGTCTCCTTCTGTGTTTGATCTAATGACTCTTTAATGTAAAGTATGGCAAGGTCTGGAGACAGGCAAGTGGTGGGCAAGTAGGCAGGAGTCTTTTTTCTGTCCCCGAATTTTTTTTATGATGAGTAGTGAGTGGGACAGCTTCAGCAGAAAGGTTGGAGAGTGCTGTCTTCCACGTATCAGCTTATAGCTAAGAGGTAGGACATTGCCCAGCGACGCAGAAGAAGTGGGCTTGGATCCCCTCTGACAGAGCAAGGAAAGGAGCCTACTTTTCCTGTTTCCTGAACAAGTGTTCAAGCCATTAGGCTATTGTGTAAAAGGGAGCATGATCC
This sequence comes from Platalea leucorodia, assembly GCF_965183815.1. Taxonomy (NCBI): domain Eukaryota; kingdom Metazoa; phylum Chordata; class Aves; order Pelecaniformes; family Threskiornithidae; genus Platalea; species Platalea leucorodia. The sequence continues at coordinate 16,705,898 of NC_138823.1, forward strand.
CATTTCCTGATACGTTTTAAAAGAAAACAGTGTCCCTCAAAGAAAGAACAGAAATGTCTGCATTCAGGTGAGGGTTTCAGATGGCATGTCCCAAGGGGGAAGGGTATTCATGCAGCCGTGAATAAGGACATACTGCAGTGCTCAGCAGTTCTTAGGGTTGACTCCAGGCAGCTTCACATTGTGTATGCTACCTTTGAGGAGCTTCCTGCTCAGCATGGCCCTGGTTCTGGAGCTTATTGTCACAGACCTACCTCCTCTTATGCTCAGCCATTAAAGAGATTCAGACTCCTGTCTGAAAGTACTAAAAAGTGATTTTTTTTTTTTTTTTTTTTATCCAGCCCTCTCATTTTGATTGTTTCATGATTTTAGAGACTAGACTGCCATATAAGATAAGAAGACAAATTTCTGAAAAGCCATGGACTGATACAAGCCATCCACTAGTTTCTTGATTGTATTTCAATGAGCCCAGGGAAAAAAAAAAATACTACATTATCTAACTAGCCCACAGACTAATGAGAGATCAGCGGCAGATTTTTTCTTTCATGGTTCTAGACATCCAATATTATACGAGCTGTCCTGTACCACTCAGCCTAATCCTTTGTCATATATGAATATGAGTAACAACTTTTCCAGGATTTTCACAGCAACCTAGAGTCCTTCTGGATGTCCAGCTACCAGGCTGCTCAGCGCCTAGAAAGTGGGAGAAGTGGCCACACGTGCAGAGTGTGTAAAGCTCTTCCTTTTATCTCCTTTATAAATCACTGGTGAGCTCCATGTGCTTACACAAAGTTAGGTATGTGTGGTTTTTAGCATTCTGGATTTCAGTATATCAAATCTGGCAGCTTTTCTGTTCTCACGTTAGAAGTTAGAACTTATAATTAAAGTCTGGTCTAACTAGGATTCAGCTGAATGAGAACCAGTGGTTTTATTATTAGTAGCTTCTGCTTTTTATCCTCCACTCTTATATTAGCAGTTTGAATATGAACCTGTGAAGGTAAGACTAAAAAAGCTGTAGGAGGTCTGTAGGGGTACAGACATCAACATCCTTCTCATCATCAATCAACATCCTTTCTCATGTTAAAGGGTTTCTTCTACATTTTCGGTGGTTTTGGCAAAGGGACTCTTACAGATATGGTGATAATCTAGATTGGAGGCATAAAAAAAGTACAGTGCTTACTTTTGTGTTAGTGACAAATTAAAACTCCTCAAAGTTCAACTTTGTCATGAGGTGGGCTTCCTGCAAGGTGGGATGGATACATAACTAGTTGATGTGAGTAAATTAAAACTTGTATGTGAATGAATTCCATTTTCCTCATGTGCTTAGACAAATGCATCCAAATTTTATATTGTTGGTCTTACTGACTTTAGTTTCATTGTCCATAAAACAGGAGTTTGATCTAAATAAACTGATGAACTATTGCTGGATATGATGTATCCTGATCTCTTGGACTAGATTGTGCTGTGCTAGATCTTGAAGAGTGTGCTAGAACAGAACTTGCATGAAGGTGTGATGTCCCAGAGGGCCCATTTCATCTGTCAGCTGTGTTGCAGACTCTCCCTGGGGACTTGCCTGTTTGAACTGAAGGCTGCCAAGCTATCTTGGGTGTTGCACCTGCATGTGTGCATACCTGTTTATTTTGAGTCTTATTTCTGGGTCATGATCAGGCTTGGAGACTGCCTTGCAGGCTGAGAGTCACACCTCATGAACACAGGGGTCAGTCATCTCTTTTAAACCACAGACTTGAAAAAGAAATGGTGGCAGGTGGAGAAATGGGTGGTGGTAAAACATACATACATACACATTCATATGCATGTGCTTATATGTATGTCTATAAATATATGTGCTTCTTTTTCACATATATATGTGCATACACATATATATATATAAAATGTGAAAAAGCATGTATGGTCTTGTAGGCATCTAAATTCTATATTGACTGTAGCTCGGAAGTAATGATTTATATTATTATATGTAGTAGAAGTTCTTTATATCTCTTCTTTGGACACATTAGCAAGTTTACTATTCAGAATGATATGCAGTGAATTACAGCATGTCAGCTGCTAAATAGTAAGTGCCTGGGAACATTCACTTGCTCTGTGACAGAAATGAGCTACTTTAGCCTTCTTTCAGTGAGAAGTAGTCCACCCTCAAATTAGAGCATTCAGATGGGCAATTTCTGTGGAACAACTGACGTGATGTATATTCAGAGCCTTCAAGGCAAAGTTATTTATGTGTTAATATTTCTCATCTTTATGCCAGGGATATCTGGTAGTGTTTGAAGAGAGGTTAATGAAGAAAGTTGGTGAGACTAGTAATAGTCATGGATATATTTGAAGTTATAAACTGCTAAGCTAGCCCACAGAAACTATGAGAGCTCAAAAAATAAAGTTGCTGGGGAAAAATGAAAGGAGCTAGGTTTTCTTCTGGTGTAAATCAGTGTGAGTTTGCCTTGAAGTCTGTGAGGCTCTGAGTTTACTGTAGCCAAGGAACTGTCTAGTAATTTTATCTATACAGAGAATAGAAGGGATGGTGCTTCTTTTAGGTGCTGGATATTTGTCTACTAGCATTAGCTAGCAAAATAAAGTCTTGATTCTGTGTTCCTTACTTTTGTTGGTTTTGCACATCTGGTCTCCTGACCTTAATTTAAGTCCTGTAATTGTTCTGTCACAGTCTTTGTTTTGAAAATACCTTTTAAATCCTAATGTCAAAAACCATACTGGCTTCAATGGCAACAGAATAAATCTCAAGAAGAATACACTCATCTTGAATGAATGTGACCAATAGTTTGCTTTCTTGTTTTGGTAAATATGAATAGCTGAGAAAGCTAGGAGTTTGCCCATAGTCTTTGCCTCACTTGTGCAACATAGTTGTATCTACCAATAAGTTAATCACAGTATGGTAAATAATTTTAAGAATATTCTCTGAAGATTATCCTAGTTTTACATGCAGAGAGAGAGCGAGTGAGAGGGAGTGAGTTCTCCATAGTGAAGGTTAGAGAACTGGGTGGTGTTACACAAACCTGCATGAAAGCCAGGAATCTGTTCTGGCCTGCACGACATGAAGAACTTCATAAATGTGGGATGGTTAAAATGTTCTGGATGCTATATTGCACAAAGCAAATGAATAAACAAGAGCATTAGAAAATATTTTAGGATTAGAAGATTAAGAGTAATTGGCAAAGGCAGACTGGATGGCTCAGGAGATTGGTAAGGGATCTGGAGCCTTTCACCTCCTGATTAGCCAAAGATGTAACCCAGGTAATCAAAAAAAGAAGACTTATTAATGTTTGATGTTCCAATGCAGATGGTTTGTCTAGTTTCTAATCAGTAGTTGCAGAAGAAGCCAGGGGTCAAAGACAGCTTTACCCTGTGCATGTAAGCCTTGTGGTTGAATCTCTTATGTGGATATAGGGCACTAGTTTCTGCTGGTGGAATTTTCTTCATGAAACATACAATTACAGGAGCTGCCAGACTTTGTCTTCCTTGGTAATTTTTTTCATTTTCTTTAAGCAGTATTTGTAAACTGCTTCGGCGTAATAAAATTGAGGATTGAACTTTGAAAAGGAGGTGGGAGAATAGGGTAAGGCAGCATTTGGATCAAGGGCAGATTAAATATCAAAGACACTTTTTTAAAAAAAATGAAAGTACCTATCTTTGCCCAAGTCCATCTATTGTGTGAAATCATTGTTTTCAGTCTGGCTAATTAAGGTAATACAGACATATCTGTTGGAAACATATAGTGTAATTACCCAGCTTTGTTAAACTACTTGCCAACATGCTTTAGAAAGTACATCTTGAAACATTGTCAATTATTGTGTTATCTTTTCTCCTCTTTCTGGCTATTTTTGGAAATGTGCGTGGTGTATGAGGAGATAGCTTAGTTGTATTAACACATGAACTTCAATCCTTACGGTAAGCTCTTTCCCAGTCTTCTAGATTTTGATAATTTTCCCCATTAATGAATGAATTTAAGAGTTTTGAGTTTCAGGGAGTCTTACTGTGAAATATATTTCTGTTTAATCCCAGACTGAGACATAGCTTTGAGGAGCAATTTTTGAAGAATATGGATGGAGAACCCATTCTAATAGCCATCTTCTTCTATACAGCATAATAATACCAACTATATTGCCATAATTGAGGTGCTGCAGGAGTAAGTGATAATCCCAAGGTCTCACAAGCAAGTGACAGTGAAGGAAAGAACTAAATCAGGTTTCCACAGTCCAAACAGATGCCTTGTATGTTAGGTTCCCTTTAAAAAGAGAATTATGAAGATTAATTTTCTTCTGTACTTATTGAGGGAATTGTTGATCTATAGGTGCTCTTACATTTCCAGTGCAAGATGTACCTGTACTTGTGACTGCCACTAGTTATGTCAGCTGGCACTTTGGACTCCACTGCTGTAATAGAATTGCAGAATTTTAGCATTGCTTTTGTTTAGTTTCTTCTTCTTTATGTTGGGGAGGAGTGTCTACTTAAGAAAATATAACTCTGTCATGGCAAAGCAGGGGACTAGGTTTTGCTGGGATCAGAATGAAATAGGGGAATAAATACGAGAAGCTATTGCTTCCACACAGAATTGTGGATATTGAGTTCTAGGGTGTATATATATTTTTTTTTCCCCCTTTCTCCTTCTCTTTCTCCTTTATTTTTCTGCTTTCTCAGGCAGGTCAGAGAGAGCAGAAGGTTAAGGACAATTACATACCCAGTGAAGGAGTTTAGTGCCTGTACATAGAGATACGATATGTAACTGAAAAAGCTGAAAGTCAAGCCAACACTTGAGCAGAGTGCATGAATCCAAACAGTTCTGCAAATGTGTCGGCTTCCAAATTCAGCTGGCTGAAAGCTGAAACAGCTTCAGTTTATACTGCCACTTCAAGTGCTTCTCCCAACCTCTTTGCATGTAAGCCAGTTTCTTCAGTTCTCTTTACCTGATGACCCCCAAGGAGGCTTTCAGTAGGTTTTGTTATGCGTGAAAAATGGCTTTTGAGTGTAATAACATTAAGATGACCCTGTGTTACCTTTCACGTACATGCTCTCCTAATAGGACGCATTATTTTGAATTGTGGCAGGGTAGTCAGGGAAATGCCAACCCAATAATTGGTAATCAATTACATTCTAGTGCTGTAAAGATTGTGTGTCCCCTGCCATTGCATGAGGTTAACACAAATACTGTGAGAATACTTAGTTCTATTATATCCTCTTGTGATGCAGAGAAGGATGTATTAGCATGGGACACAAATTTGCTATGTAGGCCACTAAGCAGGATTAGCAAAAGTTACAGAAATGATGTGATTTACAGTCCATTGTATAAAATGCTAGTACTAATAATATGTTTTTCCAGTGTTCAGAAATAAAAGTAATTAGCAATGAACAGCAGCTGGGATTATTGTCACTCACAGTTTCTAACTGGTGTCTACAGAGTGTCTGCAAAATAGGTTTGTTATCTGTACGCTCTGTGAATGGATGGCTGAGAGTAATGGATGTGTTTGCTCATTAGAGCCACTTAAGGTAAAGCATTTTGGCCAGTTTTCTGTGCATGCATAGAACAAACATAAGTATCTAATTAAATGAGCAAAACCAGATCACCTTTCAACTTATGTAATCGTGCAGTGAGCTGCTGTTATTTTCTGTTTACCATAATTCCATCAGTGCTTTCTTTAAGCTGTCTTTCAACACCGTTGAGACTTTCAGTATTGAAATAATGCAGTGGATGGAGACCTGAAGTGCCAGATACTGTGGAGCAGGCCTAAATCCCAGTGTTCTCAGTGGATCAGGCTCAGTATGGCTTTGTCTCCTGTTCTTGCTTGCCATAAAGTGAATAAAATATCTTCTGCAGTACAGAAGATCTGTTAAAACATCCCTCTTCCAAAGAACCTCTTCAAAACCGGATTCATAACTTGATACCAGAACTTGGAGCTCCAATTTAAGTGAAAATGTTATTACAGTTAAGTCCTAGCTGTTTGGCTGCCCGACTCACCATTGCCTAATGAGATATGTTTCCTAAACAAACAGAAAGCAATTTCCAGTTTATTGAAGAAAAAGGTTTAACCAGTGCATGGGAATTGTGCTTTCTTTTTAAAAAAAAAAGAATTGGAGGCTGAAGAGCAGCAGCTCATTATATCATGGTTTAGCAACTCATTGTCTCACTATACATACTCAATTCTGATGGGATACAAAGGATAGCATCTCATTCTCTGAGCTAAATGGCTAAAAGGCATTTATATTATATGCATTCAAAAATGTTTACATTTCATGCTCTCTGTATGTCTGAGTCTTTCCATATGGTGTGATATGAATGAGCAGTGATCACATGCTTTCCTTGTGGCACAGCTGTTGACGAGGAGAAGAAAAATAATTACACCGTTTGCCTAATGCATTACAACTGAATCCTGCAGAAATGTAGTAATACACTTACTGGTTGGGAGAATGGAAATCAAACTGTGTGTGGAAATTTTATACTCTCTGTAAGGCATCTCTTGGGTTTAAAAATTGAGAACGTGGCGCAAGGAAGCTTCCACCCATGTCCTTGATGTAGTGGTGTAGACTGGATGATGGCAAAAGAGTAGATGTCTGTGGGTTTCGGGTGTAAAGAGGAGTTATCTTCTGGATGCTGTACACTGTTTACTATTCAGGAAAAGTAGTCGAGCAATGGTGACATTTTTGTCAGGAGATTCTTTCTTTGGCCTTCAAACCAGATGTACAGGAGCAGCAAATCTCCTCCTGATGTCACGGGCAGGTGTGGTGCACTCCTGGGAGGGGCAGGCCTGCCTGCTATGAGAACACAGGGTTTAATAACATAAGCCCTGGAAGCCTTGTTTCCTTCCTGCAGACCATTTTGCTCGGAGATCATGAGAACAGTTAAGTAGACCTACCTTTTTTTTTTTTTTTAATTAGTGATGTCATGGACTTGGGTGTGGTAGGTTTCTTTGCCACATGCCATTTTTCTACTGTAGTTTTTCCATCCGTGTTTTACTAAATTGAGCTCTGTGCATGAGAGGAACAGAAGATTTCCTTGGAGAATGTCTGCACTGAGTAATCTTTGAGAAAACCGCCTTTCGTTTCAGACATCAGCCACTATGGCTGTGTTAAAAGGCGTCCTGGCGGATACTGGATACTCCTGTGGGAATGGTCTTTGTAAGAATTGGTCTTACTCCGACCCAGCAAACTGAATTCATTATTTCAAATTTAATTTTTGTTTGCTCATATTTAGAAAGCAATTCTCTTGGGCTGTTAAGCATGGATATGATTAAAACATGTAAGTGTATTGAAAGAAAAAGACTGAGGACCCGTTCTTTTGTTTCACACCTGCTATAGACTCCCAGCAAAGTCTATCAAAGGGTTCAGGGATATGGGAAATGATTATTGGATCTTCTGTCAATGACATGATTTACTGATTTAGAGAAGGAAGGAGTAGTCCTATCAGAGGATGTTGAGTTAAGATCATGTTGTTCACATGTGCCTCAGTTTCCCCAAATAAATACATTTATTATTCATCTGGAATATATATTCAGTCATGTGAAACATTTCAAAATCTTCAGCAGCAAATGCTACATACGTGAGGGTATATGCATGATCTCTTACTACATTGGTACAAATGAAAATGGTGGTGATGGTTAATGAAAGAGGCTTATGAATTAAGTGCTTGCTTTTTTTTTTTTTCCCCTTCCTTGCTGTTTGAATAAATCTACAGTGGAGCTAAAATGATCTTATTCTTTATTCACAGGTTACTTTAGGTGGAACCTTTATTGGAATTGGGCGGAAAACTCCAGATTGCCAAGGCAACACCAAGTACTTCCGCTGCAAGTTCTGCAATTTCACCTACATGGGCAACTCCTCCACTGAACTAGAGCAACACTTCTTACAGACTCACCCAAACAAAATGAAAGCAGCCCTTGCCTCCTCTGATTCTGGTAAAACTTCAGAGAAAAACTCCAATAAATCCAGTCCTACTCTTCGACCATGTGATTCTGGAGACTTGGGGAAGTGGCAAGACAGAATCACTGTAAAAGCAGGAGATGATACACCAGTTGGATATTCGGTGCCCATCAAGCCAATAGATTCCTCTAGACAAAATGGTACCGATACAACCAGTTACTACTGGTGTAAATTTTGCAGTTTCAGCTGTGAATCGTCCAGCTCATTGAAACTCTTAGAACATTACAGCAAACAGCATGGGGGAAGCCAGGCAGGAAGCCTTCACCCAGATCTGAATGATAAGCTTTCTAGGGGATCTGTCATTAACCAGAATGATCTAGCCAAAAATGCAGATGGGGAGTTAGTGACAAAGACAGAAAAGGGTGCGAGTGTGGCAAAAAAGAAAGACTTGCCTAGCAAAGGAGCAGAGGACAGCATGGTGACAAGCTACAACTGTCAGTTCTGTGACTTTAGGTACTCAAAGAGCCATGGCCCAGATGTAATAGTGGTGGGCCCACTTCTCCGTCACTATCAGCAGCTACACAACATTCATAAATGTACCATTAAGCACTGTCAGTTCTGTCCCCGAGGCCTCTGCAGCCCAGAAAAGCACCTTGGAGAAATTACTTATCCATTTGCTTGCAGAAAAAGTAATTGTTCCCACTGTGCTCTCTTGCTTTTGCACCTGTCTCCAGGGGTGACAGGAAGCTCTAGAGTCAAACACCAGTGCCATCAGTGCTCATTCTCCACTCCCGACGTGGACGTTCTCCTGCTCCACTATGAGAATGCACACGAAGCCCAAGCGTCTGATGTCAAACCAGAAACAAACGCCCTGCCAGGGGCAGAGGGGCCGCTGACGCTCAAGGAGAACAAAGAACACTCATGTACCAAATGTGACTTTACCACCCAGGTGGAAGAAGAGATTTCCCGACACTACAGGTACAGTGAAGTTTCAAATGATTAATGATAGGAACCCAAACAAACAGCCCTCCCTTAGTTCCTTAATTAAACGTCACCGTTCCCCAAACATTTGAGGAAACTGGAAATCAAAATATGACTGTGTATAGATATAAATCTTTACAGCCAGAGTCCAATCCAACATCCACTTTGTTTTGGAAAACCACCAGCTAAGTCGGTGGATTTAATTATACATTTAAACCTGTGCAAAGAAGAGGGAGATTTGGATTTGTGTGCAGATGCTGAAGTTCCAGCATATTTGAGGTTTGGTCAAGTATTTTCCACCCAGAATCTTTTAGGTACTATTTTAGTTTAGGCTTTTTACCAGAAAGCTGGCATCTTCATTCAGTAGGGGAACACAAATGGCTTTACTTTCCAAGATAGACTATGAATCCTTTCATGCTCTGTAACAGTGCTTCAATGTACTACCTTTTTGTAGTATTTTCCATTCCCAAGTCCAGCAACGCAATAATTACTTTAAGAGCATTCCACTGCTGTTTTGGTGTTGGTTTCACACTGGGAGCAGACACTCTTTTGTCTGTTGATGTCATCCCCCAAGATCCTTTTGCAGATGCTTATTTTCATGTTGCTGGTTTACAGTGTCGTTCTATTTATTTTAAATGCTAATGTTCCTATTTGGAGGTGGACGCAGCCAGTCTCCTGACTCAGTCTGACACAATGTCATAGTGGCAGCCAACTCCCTGCTAAACTTCTTGGGTCAGTTCCTGGGCTGTTGTAAACTGGCAGTCCAGTTTACATCAGAGGAGGAGCTGGCTCTCAGGCTTTGTAAAGAGCAACAGTTATGTGCCGCTGCAAAAGCGGCGTTAAATATTAGAAAATCATGCTGAATATGTTAATAGTTAAGGCTAATGCGTCAACAACAACGGAAAACTCAGTATCTATCTCATCTAAAAGATCTTTGCATGGAAGCCAGCTAGAATGAAGACAAAAGAAGATGCATTTTCAAAGCTAAAGCTTTGTTAAAAGCTCAAGAAACTGTGCCACGTTTAATAGATTCCAAGACATCCAAAATTAACAAAGGCAGACTGGGGCATGATACTTTAATAGAGATTAAAGCTGGGGGCATCCAAATGTTGCCCAACAGAGGGCTGCATTGGCAATGTATCAGGAGTCTATTTTAAAAAAAAAAAAAAAAAAAAAGGAGCAGATTGCTCATCTTTAATTTGGAGCTAGGGCCCACGGAGGATTCAGGTCCCAGCATGCAGTGCCCCATTTTTGATCCAAGTGGGCCTGAGGGATGTTGTGCGGATTAATTAGTTAATGTTTGTAAACTGCTTTGAAGATGAAAAGTGGTATCTAAGTTCCAAGCATTATTATAGCAGCTTTGAGCCATGCTGTAGAACTCCATAGGCAGCACTTTGTCCGCCGCTGGGGCATGGCATGATCTTTTTTTAGTGGTTAAATAACTAGAAGATTGAAATGGCTCCTTGACTGAAAAAAACACTTTTATTTGCAGCTGGTAATTTAAGTTTTAACAAGCACGCCTAGTTAAAATCCTTTTTCCCAAGGAAAGGAGAAGCCATGACTTTCAAAATTAAGTGCTAATTCTGAGATGGGGTAGCAGTAGCTTCTCCTTCAGAGGGCTCAGCACCCTGCGGCTCTGGCAGTTGTCACAGGGAACTGCACTTTGGAAAACCAAGAGATACACTTAAGTGTTCGAATCTCAACTTGTTTGTCTAAAATTATGCTATTCTGTTTAAGACACTCGAACAATGTATTTTGTTAAGCCTTCAATCTATGACATTATTGAGTACTCTGAGGATGTTGTGTAATTAAAGCGAAGTGCAACATCCCCATAACCGCCAACTTCTTTCCCTGTCTCCTGCCCTTCCCCCCCCCTTTTTAATTTGAGTTTTATTTCTTTTCTACGTGTTGCTGCTCTTTTCTCCCACTGTGCATCTTTTTTGAAATCACAGAAGTTAGTTCAGTTTGTGGTAGGTGCTCTGTAATGGCAAATACCAGTAGGTTTTATTGCTTTTCTATGCATAACCTAGTTTTCAGTCTATCAAACTAAAAAAAATGGAAAGAGAGACTTTTGGGGGCATTATAGCTTCTATTTTTTTATTATTATTACCAGGTCTTTTTTTTTTAATAGAAGTTTTGCATGTATTGGATATGTATTTTCTTTCCCTTTTTGTATTTTATGAACTAAAGATACAGAATAGTTCAGATTTAAAAAAAGTAGAACATCCTTAAAATAGTAGTGTTAGGGAGTTATGTGACACACGGAAACATGCTGATGTGGAGTCAGCTCACATCCTAGCTGGCCTTCTTTGTGGCTTCATCAGAGTTTGTCTCAATAAAGCTGTTAGGCCACACATTGTGTACATCTGATGTATTTAAAATGCTATACATGCACATATATCTAAAACCTCTCCATTCATATAATAAGGAGCTGAATGGATTTGAACGGTAAACATAATACTAAGCATTAATGTGGTAGCAGAAAGTCTTCTGTCGTTCACATATTTAAGTTTACCCTTGATAATTTGGGAGTATCAGAGCTGGCTTTAGACGCTACTTACATATTTTGGTTCATGTATTTTTTGTCTGCACTTTTGATTATTTTTGGTTTTGAGTCATATGCCTGAACAGCATGCTTAATTTATTTTCTTTTTTATTTTGTTTCCTTTTGGCTCTGCATCTACAATTTCATTATGTCTGCTAGCTAAAAAATTTTCTGTGTCCCAATATTATTCCTTTGCAGCCATGTATTTGCAACAGTATTAGAATTTGCAGAAATGGTTCTTTCCAAGTTTTCCGTCTACAGAAATGTATACTTACACGTAATGCACATTCAGTATTTCTTGACATGATTTTTTGAGAGCTGTTCAGTTAAATTTGGAGTTAATGAATCACATTGCACTTGAGTTTACTTGTATTTAAACCTCACTAAAATGTGCTTACTCAAATAAATTCCCAGAAGGTTTATTGGCCTCCATTTTCTACTAATTCTGCTACTGCTCATTTTCCATTATACCTCTGAGGAATCAGGTACTCTTCATGTTCATTGCAAAGCTTAGTTTTTCCTCAATACTGTCTGGTATTCTGATGAGCTAAAAGATGCCAACACTTGTAATTCAGATAAAAATCATACTAAGTATTTGGGGAAATTTTGTGTGTTGGATCACTTAGTCTAGAGATTATTTTCCTGCTTGCTCCAAAGTAATTAATTTTTAAATTTTAATTTTTTTCTTAAAAATGAAAGAGGCTTCTTGCAGAAATGTTTTTTAATTTTGCTAAAAGATGTGGGAAAACAAAGGATTTTCTCATTTTTGCAAAAATTAGAATTCTTCATGTAAATCCTTATTTGTCAAAAAAGACTTTGACAGAAAGCATTTGATCAGTGCTAGTAGTAATTAAAAATGCTATGCTGAAAAGTACTCTAAACTTCTTTTAAAAAAAGATAGGGTAGTGATTCATTAAACAACTGCAAAATATAAAAAGAAAATGGAAAGACTCAAATGAAATGTAAAGCTTTGGCAATGGTGTAGAATCATTTTTCTAATGAATTATTTTGAAAATGTGGCTGACAGCAGTTATGTAGGGTTCTCTTTTGAAATGAATTTCGAGTTAATTTCAAATTAAATAATTCCTTACCTCTTAAAAATAAATGGGGTAGAGGGGTAAAAGGCAAAGGGGTACTCGGGGCTCGCGCCTCGCCAGCGCCAGGGCTGCACGTCGGGGACAGGGGTGTCGGGGCTGCACCCTCGCACTGTCAGGCAGCAGAAGCTGGAGCAGGGTCTTAGACGTGCAGATTATGGAAATGTGGAGCCTTTGGGACACTCCCCAGAGAAGCCAACTGAGGGCAAAAGTGTAAATTGAGGCCCACCAGCTCCCAGATTTTCGGCAGAGCAGGAGCCTTCACTCATTGAACAATAGCAGCAGCTGTGAGGACCTTTTCCATCCTCCTGACACCTTAATTCACTGCTCTGAACTTGTTTGCTCTTGCCAATGGCTTTTGCTCTCCTTTCATCTCAGCCTTGCTCTCCGCTCTGCCCGTTCTCCTCCCCTTCTGACCCTCCGCTGAATTTTCTTGCTTGCTTTGCTCGCTGTCTTTCCTTCTGAATATTTTCCACTCCCCACAAGCCTGAGTGCGGCACCCATCCCAAAAGTAAACTTTCTTATAAGCCTGTTTCTTCATGAGAAATACTAGTAATTATTATATTCATAATGAAATTCAAAACATGCAAAAAAATGGAAGTGATAAAACAGCCGTACCTTCATCCAGAATATTTTTTATGCCCTAGAGCCTAGGAATGTGTTCAGGTAATTTAAAAAAAAAAAAAAATTACTTGTTTTGTAGAGGATGGTGTTTTGTAATCCTTCAGACTAGTTAGAAGTATGTCAACAAGACTTAATTAACAACTGGCTAGTGTCAGGAGTATCACAGCCTATTAGAAAGCTCAAGTAAAGAACATTAAATCCATCCGAAAACCCCCATCTAATCTCTCCAAATTCAACATTTTCCAAGGGAAAATCCTTCTATCTTATAGCACCCAATTGAAGTACATTTCAGTGATAAATGTAAAAAATAATGATAGGATTTTATTAAGTTGTCAGAATGTAACAATGGAAAGGTTTGGCCTGAATTCCTTGGCATTTAATCTTGGGATTGGGCCCTAAATGTTTTAACGTCCACGATTAATCAGGCCTTTGATTTATTGTGTAGAGAAAATAATAATGCTAAGTGACATCAATGGATGGGATGACATTGCCATCCCAATGCCACATTGAAGATAATGCCAGTTCATGGCTTGAACCTGCTGTTAGTTTGCTTGAGTGGTGTATAAGCAAGATCACAAAAGGGAGAATCCTATTTCTTTGATTTACCTCGTTTTCTTCCATACAGAGATTTTCCTCAAACATCTCTCCTTTGATAAGCTGTATACCAATATACTGTATTGCACCTGATGAATTCAGAATTTCAGACGGTATAGCCGTGGTTTCGCTGTAAAGTGTAACTTTTAGGTAATGCACGGGAGTGCTTATTGTGTGCTTTGCAAATCAGAATTTTTTAAATTTTGTTGCTTAGCTTTGAGGAGCTTTGTGCACACATCTAGGTATAACTTGGCCCTTTAGAAACATGAGGTAGCTTTAAATTCTAGTATAAAAAGAAATCAAACATTGCCAACTTGTTTCCTTGATCGCTATCAGGGTGGGGTGAAAACAGTCAGAGATGAAAACATTTTCTTTTTATGCCTTGTTCTGGGAAAGAGTAAGTTTCCAACTTTCAAAAGTTCTCTAATAGCTGATGATAGTTATTATTTTAATATTTGAGACTGTGACTTAAATTGGACAGTTCCAAACTTTAGCTTACTTTTCAGAGCTTGGGGGTAGAATAATATACAGGACAAACCCTTGCGAAGTATGAAGATTTATAATGTCAATGGCAGAGATTACTTTTTAATGCATACTAGAAGAGTATATTTCCTGAAAAAAAAAAAAAAGCCTTTTGGGTTACTATCTACCTAAATCAGTCCTCGTCTTTTCCACATCACAGTGCCTATCATAGTCTCACAGAAAAACGAAGGAATGCTTGTATGACTCTCTTTGAATCAATTATAAATCATTTAAATGAACAAACCTTTAATGCAATAAAGGTGATTTTAAGTGGGCCTCAGCCGTATAGTTACAACTGCACGTAATATTTGGCATTTATTTGTGGCCTCAGAAGTGTGGTACCACTCCTGTGGTGTATACTGCTCCTGATCAAAAACATTTAGCCAGTGTGGAAGGAGGGGGGGGGGGAAGACAAGTTAGGCAGAAAAAGATCAGCTGTTCGGAGGTGTGATATCTGTAGATGAGAGCCAAGGTAGGAAAGGGGGTTAGCTATTGAAATAGCCAAGTTAAACAAGAGACACTTAGGGCTAAGGAGCCTCCCAAAGGATTGATAAACTTTCACATGGGGAGTGTATGCGGTTGAGCCATTAGCCCCAAATGGTGTCTTGTTTAACTTGGCTTTTAAGATAACTAGCCCCTGTCTAACTTGGACTTCCCTGATGGTATCCCACCTTTACAGGGCTGACCCTCTTTATAACTTGGCTTTTTGTATTTGTAAAATGGTTTTGATCAGATAGCACTCTCTCTTTTTTTTTGTTTCAGAAGAGAATTAAGCTCGGTTTAGAAAAGAATTAAGTTGCAAGAGAGAATATATTAGAGTCGCATTGAGAGACAAGCTGATTTTAATAAAACACAATTGTAGAATGAAGAAAAAGGAACACAGCCAGAACAGGATTTTAACCCACAGCTTGCCCTCCCACAAGTAGATTTTGTTGCCATGAGGCTATGTGGAGAATAGCTGGCTCTATTTTTTGCATAACTGAACGAGCCCATCTAGTCCCTTAAAATGAATATAAATACAGAAAATGACAAAAAGAAAACTGATATTGCACAAGGGCTAAAAAGCTTGAATCTGAATGTGTACTCATGTCTGCGTGCTGACACAACTGCAAGAAAATCAGACAATGTAAATAACATATGGTTTGTTTTTCCAACAAAAGGAAAGAAGGAAGACAAGGGGGTTTAATAAGTTTGGCAAGTTGTCCCTTCTAAACTATCATACTCTAAAAGGGACATTTTGTGTATCATTCCAGTTCTACAGATGCACCGAGAGCCAAATCCTGCTCTTACTGAAGTCAATGGGAGTTTTGCCATCGACTTCACTGAGACTAAGATTTGGCCTCAAAAGAATTAATTCTAACAGTTGGAGTTGTCAAGGCAGTAACAGATTTCTCATACAAGTTTTGTCCTGTGTGGATAGCGAAAGGCTCGTTTTTTAGCTTGGCTAAAGACGCTGTTGTGACTCTGAATGCCTGGGGTGTGGATGTGTGAGTGTGTCTGTAGGGAGAAGCTTTTGCAGAGTTATGTACATTTTGATGAAGGGCAGGGACGGTTATTTTACTCTGCGTTGGTACGACGCTGGGCGCAAGGGGGCCTGGAGCCTGATGGAGGGCTCTGACCACTCCTGTGCTATAAACAATTGTTCATAATAGCATTATAGAGCTCGTAAACAGTGTTCTGTTTCTATGATAGATACAGTAAATGGGTAACATGTTGTTCTCATGTAGCAACATATGCTTTACATAATTTAGTAATGCAGTACTTTATATAAGCTTTTAGAATAAAAACAGGAAGGCGCGTTATTCCACACTGCTCCCCAGCTCGTACCCAAGCGTTTCTGTGTTTGACAGGAAAACACAGCGTGTAGTGACACAGCCAACTATTCTGCTTTTTCTTTAGAGCAGCATCTTTTAAAGTTGTGTTAAAATGTCTGTAGAGAACAAATAAGTACTGTCTGTTGTGTACAACCTTCTGTCCTTTGGTGTATTCTTATCTGTAAGTTAACCGGAGGTCCATTCAAAATCATCTTTATGAACCAAAAGTATATGAAATTGGTGGAAAGCAAAGGAATTTTTTTAAACATTTTAACTTTCTAGCATAGATCTGTATTATATGAAGTGGTTTTTTTTATACAAAGAAAACTATCCTCTTCGAACTGTTTGATTTTGGTTGGAAAAAAATGTGTTACTTCAGTGTTTCTACAATAAAAGTGTATTGCAGCAAACTGAAGAGGAAAAAACACAAAATCCCAGTGAAAAGTATATGAAGTTTAGAATAATGCAGTGGAGTGTGAATGAACGATAGGAGGCCATTGCAAGGTGTCGGGGGAAAAACCAGCAGGATTTTTCCTATATTGTATCAGACAGCAAAGTAAACCTGCTTGCTTTATTTAGAGGGAATCATACTGTAAGTTCGATTTTTTTTCTTCCTCTTGGTAGGTAAAACCACTGTGAGAGGGAAGGCCAAGGGGAGACTCATGTTAATACACTTCTCGTTTTTTTCCAGGAGAGTACACAACTGCTACAAATGCCGTCAGTGCAGCTTCACAGCTGTTGACACTCAGTCACTACTAGAGCACTTCAACACTGTGCACTGTCAGGAGATGGACGTCACTACAGCCAATGGGGAGGACAGTCATGGCGTTTCGTCTATCAAGGAGGAGCCAAAAATTGACCTTAAGGTCTACAGTCTGATTAATCCGGACCCCAAAATGGGGGAGCCCATATCTGACAGCATAGTGAAGAGGGAAAAGATAGAAGATAAGGAAGTGCTCAAGGAGAAAGGTTGGACTGACAGTCCCAGTGATGATCTTCGCAACGTGACCTGGAGAGGAACAGACATTTTGAGGGGGAGCCCATCATACACACAGACGAGTCTAGGCTTATTGACCCCAGTGTCCGTTAGCCAAGAGCAGCCAAAGCCTTTAAGGGATAGTCCAAACGTAGAAGCTGCCCATCTTGCGCGGCCCGTTTACGGCTTGGCGGTGGAGAGCAAGGGCTTCCTGCAGGGCGTGCCAGCCGGAGCGGCGGAGAAAGCCGGGCAGCTCACCCAGCCCTACCCTGGATCCGGAGACAGCAAGACAAAGGACGAATCCCAGTCCTTATTACGGGTAGGAAGCTCTCTTTTTTTTCCTTGCTTTTTATGATTACATGTATGTTATGTTTGATTAGGCATGCAAATGATTTCTTCAGTTCCAGACTAATGTGCTTGGGGTTTTTTTCATGCATGGAAAAAAAAATCAAGGAAAGACTGAAAGACTCAAACTTGTAGTGCTAAACTGGCAGGTAAATGTTTCAATGTGTTTGCATAAAACAATGTATATATTGATGTATTAGTAAGCAAGTGCTTCTGCTTTTGCTATTTAGCTCTGATTGAATTTTGTTTAATCATTCCTGCTCATTGTGCAGGTTGATGATGCATTTGAAGAAGGAAGGTTTAGAACCCCAGAAGGCTGCACATCTGTTACACTAAAACAACTAATCACCTCTTAAATTTTGTGGTGGTGTGACAGTTCACACTTAAGCAAGATTTCGCATTATTAAATTTCTAAGAGTATGAAACCTGAGTTAAATATTAATAAAAAGTAACCTCTTTTTTTTGTAAAGCAACATAATTATATATCAATTTTGACACTTGTCTGGTTGCCTTGGAAGCAAAAGAAAAAGAAAAAAAAGAGAAAAGGAAGGAGCTTGGATGATCACACCAAATAATTCCTATTCTGTCTTTTTTTTAAACAAAAGGACCTTTATATAAGGAACTTCCCCCTCCATCAAGGTATGCTTTTCCCAGTGTAGAGAAATCTGAGGTTAGAAAAGCTCTCAAATTCTGAGGAGCTGAGCAGGGAGGCAAAGAAGTGCCTTTCTCCTGGAGTCACCACTGTATGTTTTCAGGGGCTGCTTCCTATCTGAACTTCTAGAAACTTGCTACAGGAGCGGTCAGTCTGCAGGCAAACCTCACTAGAATGGAAGAGATGATCAGCTATTTTTCTTTATTGTCCTTTATAAGAACATTTATAACCATAACATCCATTACTGTAAGAGAGAACGTGTCAAAAGAAGACAAAAGACAAGATAAATGTTTTATTCCATGGTCTGCTAAGATTATACATAGGTATATCTGTCTCTGTATACATAAGTCTTACAAGCTCTTTTAAAATGAAGTCAGTGGTCTTAAAAATATTGCAGTTATTCTAATTATAAAATAATGTGTCACTTAAAGCGTGCATGCAATTTAGGGGGACCACAGCCTTTTGTACCTTACAGGTCATGAATAGTTGTTGTTGTCAGTTTGCAAGTGTATGAGAAGCAGTTATGGTATGACAGGTTCCCTGTTGCAAACCTGGGTGTGTGCTCACTGTGAATGACAGGATTATATTTCTCTCCTCCATTTGGAAATATGTATAAAAATATATACATATATCCAACTAGCAGTGGAATTCATGCTGTACATACGATGCTAGTTACATGCCACTTCAGTTCTTGTAGTGGTTCTCAGCAATGCACAGACATATTGGCCAGAGGAGCCATTTATATTGTGGGTTATCAGAATACAAATAATTTTCATTTATTTTTTGACTACTAAAGAACAAAAAACCCCAACTAAACAAAGGTCTGCAAAGGGACGTGGTAGTATGCAGAATCACCTCTATAAAGGTCTAAATTTGATTGGTAGCTGGAGCCTAAAATCTTAGTAAGCGGTAAAATAAGGCCATTATATTATCAGTTTTAGCCATTGGTGAATATAGAAGGGGAAACTGTACACTGGCTGCTTCTTATGCCCTTTTTAAAAATAAGTTCAGACACTTTTTTAAAATCTTTATACAAAAGCACTAATATATATATTTTTTTTTTTTTTCAAATCAGTATTTTTTCTCTTTGGAAACATTTTGATCACTTCTGGATATTCAGGAATATGAAGTACCTGTAATTTCCATGTTTTTCTGGGGAAAAAAAAAAAAAAGGTCTTTTTTTGGTGTATTAACACTGTATATAAATTAGTTCCTTGCATCTTAAAATGTGTACAACCCAACTTTTCTTCTATAAGGTTTGTAAAAGGATTTATTAGTGGATTAGGTCTATACTGACTGGTGAAACTGTACCGACACCCTTCAAAGAGGAATTACTTTTGTGTACACCTTTACCTACCTTGTTCTTTGAACTCTGTTGTGCCAAGGACTTGTTTGTCTGGGTCTTTTCCTTAGTTTTAATACTTAAATTTTCACTTTTCTTCTTTGAAAATTGGGCAAGTTGCCTTTGTCAGTTTGAAATATTTAAAAAAAAGGGAAGGAGGTTAAGTTTCTACATCTGCTGAACAGAATCTCTAATCATATATATTTCATCACTCTTGATGGATAGAGGAAAATAGTGGGAATTCAAACTTCTTGAAGGTAAGGGGTGATCTGAAGGATAGGAGATGGCGGAAGATGAAGGGATGTGATTCTGTGAGTGATATTAATTCCCTATTCTCCTAGATCTGTGAAAAAGATCATAGAAACCTAACTCCTTTGTTTTGCTCTTGATTTAGTTTTCTGTAGACAGAGTTATGGGATGCAGTACTGAAGCCAGGAAATAAGAAGACAAAGTGGTGGTCAGCTTGACCAGTGGGAGCTCAGTGTCAGGTAGTACCTGACAGACATATATGTTATGTGTATGCCTGGAAGCTCACTTGGCCCAGACAGAATTAGAAATTGTTCAGAAAAGAACTTCCCTTCCATTCTGGAAAAAGCTAATTTTTGTAATCGTCTAAATTAAAAAAATACTCCGTATTGTTCAGCAATTCTCTCATGATTATCCACTTTTGGAGAAATTTGTTTTTCTAATGTGAAATAGCTAGTAGAAGTAGCAAATGTTGTGCTAAAAGCTGGGCTTTTCTGAAAGCAAAGTGTTAAATCAATACATACTTCTGGTATAATGAATGCTCGTGCAAAATACTGTATCCTGGGACGACTGGTGACTAGGAAACAAAACCTATAGTAAAATCACTGTGGACACCTTCATTTTTTTTTCCCCAAAGAGTGACACAGAGGAAGCCAAAAATTAGGGATTACTCAGTGAATAAACACTGTGAGAAATGGACTGAAAAAAAATCTAACATATCCCTTTGGTTGTGCTGGCTATTCAGTATTTATAAAGTGGTTCTGCTTATTACAAATGATTTGTAATGATTTGACAGTAGCAGTAATACCATGTGCTTTTCATTTTTTAGTTTTCTCATGACTGGGGGAAGGGAAAGGGGAGATCAAGTTTTTCACTTTTTTCATATAGATAGAGGTTAATACTGCAAGTGTTTTTTCTAGGTACTGAGTTTAGGAGTGATTAGCATTTTAATAAAATATCCAAGATGATACAGATCAGCTGGGGAAGGGGTGAAAATCTACAGTTGCCCACAGAAATCCCTAATGCCTACAGGATAATCGTAAACTTTTGGAAATTACTTGGAGTGTTTTTCAGCTTTGCGTGTTGTGTAAGCCGTTTATATGCTGCTTTCTTGCATTCCTTCCATGCATGATGGACATGTTCCCTTCCCAGTCTCTGTGCTACAGTAGATTATTCATGGTAGCCATTAGGGTAGGATTTCTTTCCTTTTAGCAGCTAAAAGACCTATCACTTGTGACTTTTCGGGAGCTGGGGATGGTGCCGTGGTGATCGCCTGAACTCTACATGTGTGCAAACACACATATGCAGTGGACGCACCTTTTTCCCCGAGAGCGCTTCCAAGCTCTGTGTATGTAACAGAATCTTTCTCAGGGGCTTGGTACACTTCTGTGAGTAGCTTTAATTTATTTTTCTTATTAACATGTTTCCAGCAGCTGTACTTACAGCGAATCGGTATGTTTTGCAAATGGGAATTACAAAAAATGTACCTCAGCGTGGTACAATGTAGACATTATTTCTGCTCTTCCTTAGAGTAGCTGATTTTATAGTTTAAAGATTTGTTGATACTGGAAGGTCTATTGAGATGCAAAAATGTTCCTTTTTTTGGGTAGCACATTGGCAGCCAGTAGACTCCAGGCAGATTGTTTAATGCTTTGACAATGCAGATCTTGGACAGCAGGAACTTTTTGCTAAACTGATTTTAAATGAAGTGTCCTGTTTTCGTATGTATGGACACTGCAGTACAAAGTTTTCCACAAAATTGGGAATTGCAGCCTGAGCCTTCAGACCTATACACAGACCTAGTTAACCCACCTAAAGGTATGGGTAAACACTGCTGCCTCACATCATCGTTTAGCCCGTGCAGATACAGAATAGCACAGATCAGTGTGTCCGCGGTGTCACATAGACCTGAAAGCAACAGAAAGATGCCTCTGTATTAATCATAGTTCATGTAATGGGGGGATTTGTGTACCATCAGATGGAGATCGGTTGTGAAATTATGGCAAAGGTACTGGGGATTTTTATCAAAGGCAGACTGCGGGCTGTAACGTTAAATATCTAACTGAAGTTATGTTAACCTTTGCTATGAGCTTTTTATATGGGGCAAAGGATAAAATCAGCTCTTCTATTAAATCGAGATTATTTTGCACCATAATGATGAGACTGTTTACACACTACAGGAAATCATGGCGTTTCAAGAAAGTTCCCATTTACTTTAAGAAAAGTTATTTTCTTTTTGTCTCTGATATTTACACTTCTGATATTTCATATAGAGTTCTGTCTAGAGCTGGTTATATGGCTTTAAATTTGGGGGAGACAGGAAATCAGAAAAAGTTATTTCCTCTCTCCCTGTTTTGCATTCTCCTACGTGGCTGATTGGCAGAGCTCATTTTAAAATTAGCAATAGGTATGTATGTATCAGTAAATGTACACACATTTGATTTAATATCAGTGTAGTAAATATCGGACACAATCCCTAGTGGTGAAACATTATTTCTTCTATTATAAAGTACTGATTCCTGTTATCCACAGAGTTAGATGCCAGATTGCTGCAAAGCCATGGAAATGCTGAATTGGCCTTTGTGATTTCCAAAAGACTTCTCTAAACATTCAGTTCTTGGCCAGAAGGATAACATACCTTTGAGGTAAAACCTGCCTCTCTGATGTTGGTAAAAGAATTGCTGCTGCCTTTAGCAGGAGCACAAGGAGCAGCACTGGAAGGTTCAAGCACAGAGAGTGGGATCTTGGTTTAAATGTGATTTTTTGGTGGTCACTACAGGGTAATGGATGGAAGTTTTTGTGCACTTTGGCATTGTGTCCCACTTCCAACCACCTTTTGATAGCAACATCTTAATGATATATCTACAGAATTAAATTTAATGCATATAATTGTATCATACATCTTAAATTTAAGGTGGTATAGGTCTTGGATGCTGCATCTCATCCCTTAGCCACTTTGGAAAAGAAAAAGCAGCCCTTTAAAGAAGAAACATCTGAAATAGTTTTTCTGTAGCTGCATCTCATTTTTTTCCCATTTCCTCTGACTCTGTTAGAGATCTTTGAGGAAGTATTTATAGTCAAGGCCATTCATTGCCATACGGGTCCTCTAATTAGCTGAGGGGAACTCAGCAGGCACTGTGTCTTACTGATGCACAGAGCTCTCTCAGGTCAGAGAGCTGCCAAAGTCTTTCAGTTTTTTTAGAAGCACCTGTTTCCACAAGTCTGCCTGGGAAGGCAGTGGGCTACTTTTTTAAATATAACTACATCCTGGAAAACGGCAAGAATCCTCCAACAAGGAAAATGAGAAAATAAAGTTAGGACTTGAAGAGAAATGGTTTTGAAGTGTCGGGTTTCCTGCGCAAAACCAAGGCGGGTAAAATCCCCGTGCTGGTGAAGGGCTTGCAAACGAAGTTAAAATAACTTTCTGAAGGTTTCAAGTAGTTTAGAAACAAACATGTACTTGGCTGCTTTTAGTAACTACTGGAACCAAACCCACAAGAAATTGAATGTTTTGCATTACTCATCCTGACAGAGTGATCAGATAGGACTAGAAAGTAACTTTTAGAAAAATGTTAACCTGCCCAATTAAAGGCATGTTTCTGGTTTTTGTGTGGGGTGTGTCTGTCATGTGGAGAGACAACCCCACCTCGTGCATGTTTACCCACCCATCAGTGCATATTTTTTATTTATTTATTTTTTTTCTTCTCCCTTTTACGAAATGTGGTTTAGAAGAGAATTAAATGATAAAATCATTATTTGGGTGGGGCACGGTAATAATGCAAAAGGGCAGCAGCTACGTCAAAATCCTTGATGAAAAGGTGAATCAGTATGTGGAACAAAGGGCTGGGGAGATCGGTACAGGCCCCCAGGCTGCTGCGTAAGCAGCAGGATTTATTGAAGTTGCTATGATCAATAACAATGATTCAAGCAGGGAGAACCGAGATAATTCTTGATTTAAAACAAGCTGCTTCATTTGGATGGAGAGACCGTAGTGAAGACGGGAACAAAAGAATGCTTTCTTGTGTTGAACTGAGTGGCCAAAACAGATTGACAATCAGTGTCAGATGCAATTAACTCAATTTTACATTACCCTTAACTGTTTTGGGTAGGAGAACCTCTCTTTTGCTCTCTCTGGTTCGGTATTCGGTGTCCTGGTGTTGGTGGGAGCGAGAAGGGGCGGTGCACCATTGTCACCTGGATGCTGCACACCTGCACCAGGGCCTGGCTTTGATGGGCGAACGTCACCCGGGTGCTTGAGGCAGCTGCTCCATGCCATCGGTGCCGCGGAGAACGGCGGTTATTGAACTCGGCGTGAGGGTGGGAGTATCCTCGGCGCTTGGGTACAGCTCGCCCCGTTAGCCCCTGCCGCTCCGGGCTGGGTGGGGGTCCAGGCACAGAGGGGCCCCCAGCACTGTCCCCCTGCCTGAACAGGAGCCCCTGGCGTGGGGCGGTGCAAGCCAGAGCCTCCCTTGCCCTGGGGCGAGGCTTGGCGGTCTCCTTCCAGCTCAGCCCCTCTGCCCTATCGAGCTGCCCTTGTTGACACTGGAAACAACCCAGTCCTGCAGCCCTTATTCATACTCCCTTGCTCCAAACTGGACACACTGAATGAAGAAATGTTATTCCTTTAGGTACGACCAATCCTGGTAAGCAGCTATGTTTTTTTTACTGTCTTCAAATACATTCCTGATTTTTTTTTTTTTTTTTTTTTTTTGAAATTGTGCTCACAGTGGATGCAGCTCGGTTAAAGCAGTGTCAGGGTATGGAGCACAGCTGTGGGCACTGCACAGGCAAACAGTGCAGCAGCAGCTCCCTCCAGTCTAAACAATTCTGAGAACCGTCAATGGGAAGCCTTGTTTAAACTGCGAAGTAAACGCGACTTCTTGCACCACGACTCATTTCAGTAATTAGCTGAGCTTCTCCGAAGTTTTGATAAGTTAAGTGAAACTATAACCATTATACAGCCCTATTCTTGTCCTGTATTGCTAGTAGTACTTAGTATTAGATTATATACCTGAAGTGAAATGGGAGCTTCAATTAT
This sequence comes from Platalea leucorodia, assembly GCF_965183815.1. NCBI lineage: Eukaryota > Metazoa > Chordata > Aves > Pelecaniformes > Threskiornithidae > Platalea > Platalea leucorodia. The sequence goes on from NC_138823.1 coordinate 16,730,546, forward strand.
ATTTAGAAACTAAGGATAATCTTTACCAAAGTGGATCCAATAGGAAACATACATTTATGTCCAAGGGCAGAACTTGCTGCTAACTTGTAGATTTTCAATGGAAAATTAAATTTCATAGATGAATGCAGGCAAGGACTGCACATAATTCTATTTTTGCCTGAAGTACTATGGTGCTGAACAGTGAAAATCTATGTGAAGATACTTCTAACATCTGGAAGTGCAGAGTTGCTTTCTGTGTGGAATTTCAGACAACCCTCTACATGTATTTGGTAATTAAAAGACACAATAAATATACTCTTTTAGAGGAGGGGTATTATGATAGACAGCAAATAAATGTTTAATTTCTTGGACTAAGAAGGAAGCATTGTAATTATAATTGATTTGAAGGAATCCAGATGCTATCCACATCTGAACAAATTCAAAATGGTAAAGATTTAAAAACGGATTTATGAATAAACAGTGCACACACATGTTCTGTGATTTTTCCATGGAGGTATCTAGGGGTTAATACACCCAGTTAAAAATGACAACTATGGAAAATAGTTGTTATATGAACAGATGTGTGCTGAAACAGAAATACATATACACACACACACACACACACACACACACACAAACACACACATATATATATATATGTAAGGTATGCAAAGGGTTTTCTGGAACATCTTTTTTTACCTTAGCACTTCTCAGAATATGCATGTGGCCACCTTGGAAGTAGTCTTAATTTTAAGATCGCTATTGTAGCACAATTGATTTAGTGAACAATTTCCTGCCTAATATAATTCATTTACTTCTTGTACCAAGTTCTGGTTTTAAAATGAAGCTTTATAATGGCTAAATGGTTCTGTTGATGTTTTTCTAAGCATTTTTCTAAGTAGCATTATATATATTTTAGAAAATCTTCTGACTGTAGTGATATAATAATATGTGTATGTAATATAAATCTATAAATGTATGTATTCCATATTGCATGTTACATTATTTAGAGTTCAGATAGGATATAATTTGTGCATAAAGGCGGGAGGAGGAATAAGGATGTTTTCTCTTTTTGCGCTGTGCACAGTATGAGGTTTCTGAAACAAATGGCGTGGTGGCAGCCCCGGCTATGCGGTGCTTTCCAGGCAGCTTGCAAATGGACTTTGAAATCTTTGCTGAGTTTGTGTGTCCCTGTGCTGCCTGAGATTTGCAAATCTCAGGTTGGTGAATCATATTTGTCCTAGTTGGATGGTTAATTCCCTATGATTTCTTGGCTGCTGTAGGCCTTAGTCTCCTGATTCTGTCTGTAAAATGGGAATAAGGGCAGTTTCCTATCTCGAAAGGCGAGAGCGAAGACAGACGCATTAACCTCTGTGTTGTACAACACTGTAGTCATGGCAAGAAGACCCTGATCCATAGGCATCCTGAACCAATATTCCCAGTTCACTTCTCTGGGCATGATGATGTAACTTTTTGCAAGAATACCAGTGAAAGAGAAAAACTTAAGAAACAGATTATAATTTTAATTTTAACTTTGTTGAAATTTCTATTCTTTCCTTCAGCCTGAAAAAGAAAAAAAGAGAAAGCAGGAATTTTGGAGCAAGACATTTGCATTTCTTGTTTGACTTTGACCTCATTTTGGTTTATGTGCCTCTGATGTGTCTAGTGGCAAACTACACGTTTTCACTTATGGGAAGAAGTCTTTTAACGATGGCTTACAATGCAGTCTTTAATCATGCGAGTTGCCTCCAGCACTTGCTGAGAGTAAAATTCCACCCTCTCCATTTTCAGAGGGGTTGTACTATCTGCTGTTTCTCCTTGCAAGACTGTCTGTGATTTGAAAATTGTGTTTAAATTAAAAAAGAGAGGAAAAAAGAGAAATAATCAGAACATTTGTCAAGGAATTTGTTATGAATGGGAATGAGGAGCAATGCAAACAAGCTTGGAATGAGTTTTAATTCACATGTTATTCTGGGAGCCTACAATTTCTGGTGAGAAAATGGCATATTTTAGGTCTATTTCCTCCAGTTTTTGGCATGGAGCAATGCCTGTTTTGTTCAGTCAGATGTTCAAATGGGAATTTTGGATGCTTAGAACTAATTTTAGTAGGTGGGGGGCAAATTTATTATGATGCTACAAATAGAGTTTGATCACAGCTGCTTCACTGCAATTATAAAAATCGGCTGTGAATCACTTAAACTATATTTACTGGTTGCAAAAAAAAAAAAAAAAAAGAGAATCTAATCTATACAAAACTGTCTTGTTTTCCTTAAAGTTCTGAGTATCATCATTTATATACCCGGTATTTTGAATTTGACTTGATCATGTTGCCAGAGTATTTTCATGCTGCTCTCGCCCCATGCCTTGGCAGTGATAGTGTGCTCAAATGACTCTCCCATTCTTTCCTGAAGAAACTGTATCTTTTTGTGTTAGGGTGAATTTCTGCGCTTGTTCTGAAATTACAGTAAGTCACACACAGATCTCTTCAGACTTATTAAAAAAATGTTAGAAACTTGACTGTAAGTTGGGCACTTCAAAGCTCTTGCTACTCCAGTCTGTACATGACTAAAAGGCTGTAAGGCAGACACCGCAAGGTGAAAGCTTTCAAATCAAAGCAAAACTTAACATACTGCTATTATACCCTGTATAAGACATATGGAGAATAGTATCTTTACATATTTATGAGTTTTTTCTGATAGTAACTGCTTTAATGTTCATGGGGTTATGCTTTTGAGTTAGAAGAGAAAATACGGAGTTATACTCCATATTTTTTCGACATTTCATGGCAGCTCTTCTGCCAACCCAAAGTGGATGTATTCCAGATATGTTTAAAAGTTTGTATTGTGCAGAATAAGCTTAGTCAGCCTGTTTCTTGAGAAAAGCATTTTCTTCACAATTCAGTTAATGGACTCGGCTATGGTGATCATTTTGGCATTCCTCCCTGCAGATGATAAAGAAGACAAACATCTGTAAAGCTCTCCATTGACAGTAGCACAGTACCTGTTAGTATATTACTGAAATTCATTTATATTTGACTGAGATATGCTAGAAACTTAAATATTTCCTTTTGTTTAAAATTCTCATAAACCCTACCTTATGCAGTGTTTGAGGGGTGGGGAAAGTTAATGGAAAACGTGATTAAAATCTTCTAGGCTTCAAGGCTTGTAAACAGCTTGGCATGTACATATGTTTGTGTGCGTACGTGTGTTTTACTGGTTCATTTACTAATTTTAAATTAGGTTTAAAAATTAGAATGAAATGTAAAAAGTGAGATTTATTTTTAAATTAAAAATGAAAAGGCTTTTCCACTGAACACAGAATTTCTGTAGTTATTTAACCAAATGCTTTGTAGGATTAATATTAATCATTTTTAAAGCAAAGCGTATGTTACAACTTTACTGATTTTTCCATTACAGAAAATTACATTCTGCTTAGCAGAAGTTTTAAATCTGGGTTGATTTTTAAATAGATCTTTTCATGCCTTTAAGACTGTAAACTTAATCGTCATTTAATCGATTTGCCTTTGCCTTCTAATAGCCAACTAAACAGTAGAGGTCTTTGCAATGGTTATCCGTAACAACTGTCAGAGCAGATTTGATGTAGGGACTTCTACCAAAATTAAGAGGATAGTTGATGTCTGTTAAATTTGGTCCTTCAGTCTGGACTTTCCTGGTATGATGGTCAGTTAAGTGACTCCTCACATGAAACTCAGTTTTGGTCAGACCAACAAACACCAACTGCAAGAGGTATTTCCTTTGACTTCAGTGCCCCAAGTTAGCATTGGTGTAGACCTCTAGACTGAACTTTTTCTGAAATGTGTCTCTTCAGTGAGTGAACAGACAGCCTGGTGTGAAGCCTTAATCATTGCTAATGGTATTTGAAGGTCTTCTTAGTGATATCCTCCTTAAGAAGTTGTCCTGGTTTCAGCTGGGATAGAGTTAACTTTTGTCTTGGTAGCCGGTATGGGGCTGTGTTTTGGGTTTAGGATGAGAACAATGTCGATGATACACTGATGCTTTGGTTCTTGCTAAGTAGTGCTAAGCTGTCTCTGAATAGGTGCTAAGTGGCGCTCACAGTGGTAAAGGACTTTTCAACTGCCCATGCTCTGCCGGGGGCACAAGAAGCTGGGAGGGGGCACAGCCAGGACAGCTGGCCCAGACTGGCCCAAGGGCTATTCCATACCATATGACGTCATGCTCAGTATATAAGCTGGGGGAAGAAGAAGGAAGGAGGGGGACATTGGGCATGATGGCGTTTGTCTTCCCAAGTAACCGTTACGCGTGATGGAGCCCTGCTTTCCTGGAGATGGCTGAACACCTGCCTGCCGATGGGAAGTAGTGAATGAATTCCTTGTTCTGTTTTGTTTGCGTGCACGGTTTTTGCTTTGCCTATTTAACTGTTCTAATTTATTTTACTTCAATTATTAAACTGTTCTTATCTCAACCCACGAGTTTTCTCCCTTTTACCCTTCTGATTCTCTCCCCCATCCCACTGGGGGGGAGTGAGCGAGCGGCTGCGTGGTGCTTAGTTGCTGGCTGGGGTTAAACCACGACAGAAGTGAAGCTTAAGTCGTTTTGGACACTGGTCCTCCAAGTACATCACTGTTGTGAGGAAGGAACATTTTTAAAAACATTGATTTGAGAAATATTTCATCTGGGCTGGTTCTGTAGGTCCTTGGCAAAGAAGTTAAATTTTCTAAGTGCTGGGGAGTTACCAGGATCTCCATCCAGCTGTCTGCACCAAAGGGCTCCCAGCACCTCGAGAGCTGCAGGGTGTGCCTGGTGCTCTGCCTGTCTGTGAATGCCTCCGGACCCTTGCCATCAGCTGTTTTTATCAGTAGAGATCTGCTTCCCTCTTTGCTTGGCCAGCTTGCAAGGAAACTTCACTGTAGCCTCTCCTGTCTTGTCTTCTTTAGCTTGGTTTGGCTCTCTCCCTCATCAACCTTTTGTGGAACTCCCAGGTTTCTATAGTAAAAGTCATTGAAATTCTCCAAATTTGGAGCTTTCTTTTGCAAGAAAAAATACCAAACCATTCATTCTGTTGTAAGAACTGTCTAGGCTTTCTGATCTGCCTTTCCTAAAATATACATAGTCTGCATCACAAACAGAGGCTTTCTGATGGGGAGAGATGAAGCAAAATTGTCTAAATTTCCTTCTCTCCTCGGCATCTGCACTTTGCCACGGTTGAAGCCAGGGTACTGGTCTGAATGGGCTTTGCTCTGACAGGTTCTCTCTCGAATGCCTACTAGCATGCACATAAATGGCCCTAATGATCTGATATCCTTCCTACCAAAAATATTCTCATGGCCTTGCTTGCTTTCATCAGCACCACTAAGTAAACCTCAGCTAGTGGAAGGAGACATGTTGGAGCACAGCAGAAGAACAGAATGGATGAAACTACAAATTGTTAGTCTGTTAAACACAGATTATGTCTTTGGGTACAAATTCCATTAGCGACTGAATGAGTCTGGATGGGTAGTAGCTTGTGGAAGTATTTGTTATGACAAAACCAACTTTTCATTAATAGACAAAGTTATCCTGTTTTCCTCTGTAGTCTGGCCAACATAAAAATGTTTCAGACTAATTTCAGACTTGTAAAACACTGTCTATCAGATACAGACATATGGATTGAACTAGTAATTTGCTTGCCATCTGCTGATAAAGGAAGCAAGGCGTCTAAGTAGAAAATGAAGACTTTTTTTTTCCCCCATTGGAATGTCATATGGTGCCTTTAGTAGTTGTTTGTATTGACATTTTTATTGATTGTTATGTAAAGTGTTACACTGCATTGACCTGCATCTGCTTTCAATCTCATAATTATGATTTTTTTTGGTTTACAAAATATCCATAAGAATTTGAGCCTATAAATAATGTAGTTAGAAAATAACCCACTTTAAATCTGAAAAAATATTGTATAATATTGAAATGTTACTAACAGAGTTAATTAAAATTATCTTTTCTTTTAGTCAAAATTTCCCTTTTCCTCCTGAAAGATAGGCTAGAGGCCAGGAAAAGCAATACAATTCCCAATATAAAAACAAACAAACAAACGAACAAACCAACCTGCCAAAACTTTTCTGCTTAGGGGAAAGTGGATACTTGAGCTTTCTGGGTTTTTCCCTGTAAAAAAGAGTCTTCTCTCACCAGCCCTGATGGTTTGTGCAGGTCCAGAGTTCATCCCCCAGATCTTTGCCAAGGCTTAGCTGTGCTGGCGATAGCTATTTCACCTGGGGATGATTGACCTGGAGGGGGAGAGAGGTTTTTTCTGCCTCGCTGCAGCAGGACTAGCCCAGGGGCAGCGCGGTCTGCGAAGCTGTAACGTTGTAGTGCTGGGAGCAGTTCCTCCGCCGGGGTGCATTGCCTCGGCTGCTTGCCTTTGGGAAGCTGCAGGGGGTAAGAGTTGAAGATTTGCCTCCTGAAACTGTGTAGACCTCTTATTTCAGCATATAGGGCCTGGTTATCTGTGGAAATAATAATAATTAGCCCATAATTAAAGTTTAATTGTTTGTTCTTTTAGTTAATGCTTCTTACATGTTTGTCCATTTTCATGAAGCATTTAGAGTTTCTCTATTTAGAAGTGACATAGACAAGTAGAAAATGCAATAACCTCTCAACAGGAATATTGCTTTCATAGGTAGTAAAATACATTCTCAATCAGTGCTCAAATACATGGAACTTTGGTTAGTTAAATAATAATAAATACTCATTTGAGCCCTAGTTCTCCATTTTTTATTCATACTGACAGGTATTTTGTTTTTCATTGATTTCAGTGATCCGTTTTGAACAGATAATGCTAAAAATATTAATAATCTATGTTCTTAAACATGAGTTATGTCTTCTTAAAAGTTGTGACTGGATTGTTGATTTTCTTTTAAATAAGACAAGCTCATTTTTTTTCTGCAGCAATTGGATTATTGATTTGGCAGAAGTGTAGGATGTAAAGAATGTACCAAAGAATTTCTATATGTGCTTGAAGTGAAAGTAATATGGAAAATCACTACTTGTCCAATATACTGTCTTCTCTTTCATAATATCTTTGTTTTTCTGAAAATTGATGTTCCTTTTAATGGCCTGCAAAGTCTGTGAACAATGCAGATACCTATTAACACATGCCGCCTTCTGAGTGTGGTTGTGTACGGTTTCATTTGAAAAAGCTAAACAGTTACATAAATAACAAGTTTTCCACAATGTAGAGTTAATTACCATTTTACATTCGGAATTTACACTATGCAGAAAGCTATTGCAACAGTAGCAACATTTTAACAGATGGACATTTGTTGCAGATGTACTCATAGGAACTGATATCTGTGACAGCAAGAAGTCTGCAAAAGTAAGAGGAAAATTCAGATAGTACTTATGAAGTAAAAGCTTAGGTAAATGCCGTGCTCCTGTGATGGCTTATGGAAGGCATTAAGCTACAACAAGTAGTACCACTAGTAGTACCGTTACTATATGGTTTGCCACATGCTTCCCCTCTGCTTTTTATGGCTTAAGCTGCATCCGATATGCTCAGTCTGTCCTTGTATTGTGTTTCTACACCGTGTTCCAGCACAGTAAGTCTAGATCTATTTTGCATCTGATGGGCCTATTGGGTTTTGTTCTGGTTTTATTTCATTGAAAACATCAGGAGTCTATGTTTTCCTGATGGTAAATGTTAATATTTACAGCATACACTGGGAAGTATACATCCAGAGTAATTTTATCCTTTTAAAGGTTTGGGTTTTTTTATAGGACGTATCATGGTGTACAGTATCTGACAATTCCCATGTTTATAATGCTTTGTAACATATATTGCAATTGATAAAATATATGTGTTTACAGCATTCTGTTAGAGTATGTTGACTGCAGCAATGGAGTTGAATTACCACTAAGAAAATACTGCTTCACAATAATCAGGAGGATATCAGATACTTAGTGTGGCGTTCCCTACCAGAAACTGGTAAACGTGCTGTTGATGGACATATTCACCCCAGGGTATTAAATGGTTCTTCACAGGTTAATGTTTGTAAGTCCATTATGGAGCTTGGGAAGCTGCCTCGGAAGGAGATGAGGGTGTCATTGATAGGGGAGGAGGAGCCAAGATCCCTTCTCTTAGGCAGGCTGTGTGATTTGGGACAAATGCAAATTTCCTTTGTGCTTCTCTTGATGCATATTTTTATTATATAGTAGCTTCCAAAGAACATTGAGATTTATGAATATTAGCAAATTTCTTTGGGAACATTGGATATGAGGTAGTTCAGAAGCAGAAAGGTTTATAAAAAAATAGCTAAAATTTTGTATATCTAGTATACACTTATCTCTTGTCTATCAATCAGAGCTGTTCTTTTGCAGACCAAATTGCCTTACTGTGATACTATCACACTTCTGACATGAACAAATGGTTTCAAAACCATTCATGTCAAGTCAAGATGGTGAGAACAGCAGATAGACATGAGAAACGGGACTGTATAAACAACATACTTCCATCACCGGACTAACGCAGGTCCAGAGAAGGGGCAATATCATTCTCACTGCTCAGACATTGCCAGCGTGCTATTCTCCCCTTCCCCAGCGCGAGAGAATTGACTGCAACTGTTTATTTTCAACACATGGTTGATATCTTTGTCTGTCTGTCTGTCTGTAGATCAGCTGTGCCTTGTTAGGGACTGTACTTATGAGCCCTGAGAATCTTGCTCAACCTTTCATCTCCCTGCCATGTAACTGTGGTTTGTTAGAAATAACTGAGAAAAAAATGTAAACTTACTGAAATGACTAAGAAGTCTATAGTCAGTGTCAAAGGAGAGAGGGGGTGGACTGAATCGAGGGTGTATGTAAGAGATTAGTCCATGCCTTCTCAGATATATTTATAGTATCTCTCTAGATGGAGAAAGAAAAACTCAACAGTTGTATTTGCCCTTTGAGAAATGTCAGAAAGGATATTTCAGTCTGACCAATTCCTCTTAGTCTTGAGGTTTCTCTTTGTACTGTGCAAAGGCATGAGAGTGTGGTATTCCCAGCTCTATATAATCCCAGAATATACCCATATGTTATATAAAAACCCCTTGGCTATATATATAGTATATGCCATATTTATATGAGTGAACTTACGTAGTTCAGTTAAGAGGCTGTAGAGACACTGATGCAGCTAATGGAAACATAGCAACAACGCGAAGGAATTTCGAGAGGTTTGTGCTTTCTCCACTATAACCTTGTCATTGATCATCCTGTTCAGTGTTGCTTAAATGAAGAGGGAAAATGCTATTTATTTTTGAAGTTTTTAAAGTGTGAAGAAACCACAGCTCTCAGGTGAAGTTGCTCTGATCCTTCTGTAGATGTAAAAGCCATTTTTACATGGAGGTAAATGTTACTGGGTTTCTGGCGTATTTGCAGGCTGTAGAGTGCCCTCAATGGATTCAGGTGGTCTTTAGCACTTATGTCCACTCCACATGAGTTATTCAAGTGTCTCAATAGAAATTACATGTGTAATGCTTTTTGGATATGCCTGCCAGTGCCTTCACTGAATCATACTTGTGCAGCTGCTACTGCTCTGTTCTCCTGCTAAACCAGGAGGACTCTGTCTGGAGATCAGCCAAGTTTTCAAAGTACTGATAGTGTCCATAGTCAGGACAGAATTATCAAAAAGTACAGATTTGCCTTAGGATTTTTTGAAATGGAACTGTATTCATTATCTTGCTATTGTCAAAAGTGCTTCAGCTGGTCTTGATTTCTGGTCACATCATAGTTGTAAAGTGAGGGTTGTTTTCAATACTGGCAATAAGTTATCAAACATTTTGGCCTACCATTTCTTCTTTCTGAACTGTTTAAATAACGGACAAAAATTATAAATATGCTTCATAAACCTGTATCATCAAAACGATAAGTCATACGCAAACTTGATAACTTGAAGAACAGCATCTATTTAGCCACCTGATACCATTTTTTTATATAGACTTTTAGATAAGAAAGTGTGCTGGAAACATATTAAAATAAATGATATTTCCAAAGGGAAAGTTAAAATGTATGCCTTTTCTCCTCTGCTAGGATTTTCTGGAGAACTCTATCATGACCAGCATAGATATGTCACTCTTATTAGTTTGTGCAGAACATCAACCTGCCTCACATCCTTTTCTAGAAGAAACTGTTGAAAAGTTCGAGTTGCCCTCCACTAATAACACTGGAAGCACAAATGGCTGAAATACGCTGACAGTTGTACCAATGCAAAGCTGTACACAAAAGAATTAAAATTTTATGCCATTCTGTTGAAATATTAAATTACGTTGTTTAAGACCAACGTTTGATTTGGCTTTGTAGATAGCAAGGAAAATGGATGACCTTTTTATTATTTTTCTGTGTGAAATTTGACTTTTTTAACCAATATTACCATCATTTGACAACTTGAAGGGCTTTGTGGCATTCTGACTACAAAAGGGACAGAAAGGACACATTAAGAGAGTTTATGAAGTTGCTGGGAAAAAGAGTGTAATGATAGCAGCAGGAAAAAAAACATATCACAGCTTCAAAACAGATGGAGTCCTCTAAGAAAGCTGTCTGAACATGGCCCGGGAACTATAAATTGCATTTAGAAGATAGGGCTTTCACTGCAGATGGCAGGTTCCCAGTTAGAAGGTGAAAGCCAGAACAGGGCTATGTGCATGCAGAGAACTGCATTGAATGTGCCTAACATCTTGTGTTTGACATACGTCGAAATCTAAGCTGGAATATGAATTCGAAAGGCTAATGTACAAGTTCAGAACATGAAATATGTCATAGCATTCAGAAATCCAGCAACTTGCTTTCAGGCATAGAAAAATTCAACTAAATACAAAGGCAGAATAAATTTGTGGCGCTCAAACTGAAACAAGACGTTAACTTTGAATGCCATTTTCGATCACTCTTACATTGAAATATGACAGAAAAGCCCTGTCTTTCTTCCCATGTGCCAAGCTGGTGTCACTCCAGAGTCACCAAGTCAAAAGTGGTTTTTCTCTGGGTCTGCTACCCCATATTATTTTATTAGCCCATTTGAGCTGGACCTGATTGCAGTGAAATGAGAGTTTTGGCTTTGACTGGGACTCCTGCTCTAGGAAATGATCCTCAGATCCTAGGAAAAAAAAACTCCCCGAAGTTACCCCATCCCATAGACTTTCAGGGCGGGACTTGTCTCATCTAATCGTGATGGAGGTGTCTGTGCCTGAGTTATCTGTCTAGGATTCTTGGAGCCAATGCAAATTTAAACAACACAGTTGTGAAGTGCAGAAAGTGAGTTACCTCATCCAAAAGAATATTTGTCTATAGTCAGAGAACTGCACACTTTTTGGCCATTCATTGTATTGGCTTCATCTCCAATGACTATTAAGGAAGCCTAGACACATACACTACTATACAGCAATTACAGGAGGTGATAAAAATAAAAGGAGTGCCTGCTTTTTGCTTTGTCCAAATAGCAGCCTTATCACTGCGGGTAGGAAGCAAAACGTCGGCATATCTGCAGTTAATGACTCTTCTGTCTCCAAAACGTAATTTGTCAGTTAATGGGAAATACTAATATGGCTTTAATCAGGAAGGCAAGGGGAAGGTTCTAGCTAAAACTTAGAACATTATTTCATGGAATAATTACACTTTGATTTGTTAATAGTTTTATTTTTCCTGTTTAATATATGTGTTTAAATTTCTAGGGTGATATTTCTTTAAAAAGGGAATAGTGTAAAAGTCCATTGGAGATGAAAGCTGTGTTTTCAGAACTAGTCTTTGCATAGAGCAAAGTGGTAGTCATTCTCTGAAAGTATATTTAAAGACATGCTAAAGTGGTGGCTTTGTAAGATAAAACTAAAATCAGAGGGAATGAAAGGATATTTGTGACGCAGAAAAAGGGAGTAAGAGAGAGAAGAAAAGTTAATGAGCTTATTTGGATAAGACTGGGGATGATTCCTTCAGTACATGATGTATGTATGGGAAAGGAGTGTTTCCCTTGCTTGGGCTAACTATTAAAAAGTCAGGAAGACCCAGCCTCTAAGAGAACCAGGACAGATAAGGGAATAAGGGATCTGAAGAGAAAGCATGTCTTTGAGAAGTCAAAGAATTAACTAGGAAAAGTGGCCCAAGGAGCTTTGTCTAAAGTTTTACAATATAGACTTTTTTGCATCTCAAACAAGCTTTTAGTGCTTTATTTCTTTATACCTCTCACTAAGATCTTAGTGTACCTGCCTTTGTTCCTTCTGAGTCTGTGAAATCCATCTCAAAGTGCAGTAAATAATCTGCTGATGTCCATTTTAAGGTACAGGAGGCCTTGAGTGATTATCAGTGATTTGCAACCCTTTATACATCAGTCAGCTGTTTAAATCCAGAAATGCAAACTCTGACCTAATATTCTTGGTGATTCCTGTTAAATATTCAGTGGTGTTAAAAGCAGCAACAGCAACTGAGAAATCAAGAAATGAAGCACCATTGCGCAAAGTTCGAAAACTGAAAAACAGTTTATCGTGTTTTTTCTCATTATTATTGGTAGGAATTACCTTCCTGGGTCCCATACTTCGATGTATCTAACAGGCTATATGAATGCAGCAGCAATCAAAGGCCACAGCACAGCATATTTCATGGGAGCAAAGTGTGCAGTGTTACCAGTTGTTAAACCATGTTTCCCTTGTGTGCATGTGAAAGTCATTCTCTTGTACACAAGGGCTGTGCAAATCATATATGCTTAGAATAAGCAAGAAAGGAAGCATCTGGATTGGGCATTGAACAGTGTATTTTAAATTTTAAAGGCCTTTCAGTGATTTACTAAGGTATGTCTTAGATTGATCTCCTGCTCCCCTACCACTGCCAATTGGATAAGGGTTGTATGTGAGTTTCCCTACTCATATTCAGCCCCTCTATACTTTTTTCATGACCTCATTTAGACGACCTACACCTTGCAGTTACTGGGATACATGGGATGAATTTCTGGAAACTGTGTGCACGGTATGTGCTGTAATTTGGAGTTTTGAAACTAGGTTTGTCGAGTTTTATTACTTGCTCACAATTAAGCGATGGGTGTGGATAACTGTTGAAAAAGAATAGATTTCTTCAAAGAGAACGGAAAAAAGCTCCATAACTGGATTCTTACGATTCAGTAACGTTTCTTACGTACAATAGCTGTCACAGAGTGGAGGCAAGAATGGGCAAAAATCTTTGAGCTGGAGGCACTGAGAATACAGGAATGTTTGTATTGCCTAACAGGAACCTAAATGAGATGCCTAAGTAAGAAGGGTAGTTTCCTTAGGCTCCTTCCACAATGGGTGAAGAGAGAGTGGTACCTCCATAATGCAAATCAAAGCAGAAGCATATCTGCCTTCTCAAATAATTTGTCTTTACCTTGACTGACAATTTAGGAAGCCTGGGGAAATTACTTTCTTAATTTAGGCCTGTAAGCTAGGTGACTGAAGTTGGGTGATGACCCTCTGTAACTGTGTGTTACGTTTGGGGGAATTCTAGGGTGAAGAATCCTACAGGCAAAAAGCAGGTGAGTAATTTCAAAGTCCACGTTGCTCTAGATCATTTCACATTCAGTTATGCTAAAACAAAGAAGTGGTTTTAAGTGGGACAATGCTACAAAATGCCAAAGCTTGCCTGAAGATGATCCAAGAAAAATGAGAAGCCAGCCCATAATGTCCATTACAGACTCTTTTCTAAATCTTTTGTTACAAGTGTATAAAACCTTTCTACACTGCTTTGTGTTCAAAGACCTCCTAAGCTTGTCCAGCCCCCAAGTGCTAGTCATTCAAAGACAAATTAAAACAAGGAAAATCACCTGTTTTTTGAGGTGCTTACAAAAGAAGTGTTTTGTCTTCATTCTGCACCAGGCATTAGCAAACAGGCAGGGTTTTTGCAAAGGAAAGCTGTCAAGGATATTGTGATGGGTGCTGCGCCGTGCTACGCATTCAGAGCTGTGCATGGAAAGTAGAGGCGTTAAGGATTGGTTCATGGTCTTAAGAAGTCCATAAAAGAAAAAAACCCAAACAAGTAAAGAAGCAGAATCCTCACCGTGCTAAAAAGGACCTAGTCCCATTGAAAATGATCACCATCTCCAATAAGACCCCATCATGTTGAATTTTCCAGATATGCTCAGATGGTAATTTTTGGATGTTTCAAAATTATTTGATTGTTGAATTGCATGATTGACTGCTTTTTCAAAGTTGATTTAACCTCTTCACTGCTGAACAATCTGTAATACTTTCCCTTGCAATTTGTTCTTTTGTGTTTCCCAACACAACTAACAAATACTATTTCACAAAACAATCTTTTTTTAAAGGTTATACGTCACTTTAAAACTTGTTGAGGGTACTAGTGTGGTAGTGTTGCTGACTATATTTAGGCAGCAAAGTGTGTCTTAAGCCCTTCAGACACAGTAAGGATGAAAGGCTGTCATAATGTTATCTCTTTTTTTTCTTTAAAGGAACTGATGTGTCTCTTGTTTATGGGTTTATGGACATTTTTATTGCAGCAGGGAATTTCTCCACCCCAATTTTACAGGGCAGCAGTAAATGCTCAGCAGCTGGGATTCTTGCAGCAATATGAAGAAAGTCTTTCTTAACATTTCCATCTTTATAACAGCAGTTACAAAATGGTAACTTTGGTTTCTTAAATAATACATGAATTTATGTGTGGGTTTTTGTTGTTTTGTTTTGTTTTGTTTTTTTAAAGCATTCGTGACTAACACTTACCTCAGTTAGTAGTTACCTTTCTCTCCTGAAGCTTACAGTAAGCTGGAAAACTGCTACGCATTTGCTTGTTGCCTCTGTATTGTGGTGTGAGGATAGATTAGGTGGAATAAAGTTAAACTTGAGAAACTGGATCAATTAAATATGTATACAATGTCTATGTAATAAATTAACACACAGTTTTATGAAATAATGGCAATTTAACAACATCTTAAAACATTTGCAAAACAATTAGTAGGTCAAATTTAGTGCAACAGTGTATCACAATGGAGGAAATAAAATTTATCTTCCCATCCACTGTAAACCTGCAGAGGGAACAAAAGGATTCTGCTGGGTCAGAAAGGCCTGGCTGCTGTGACCCTTCAGGGGGAAAGTGGCCTGTGTATAGCTTGCAAAAATTGTAATGTGTGCATCTCAGTACAGCTTTACTGTAGAACCTTGCAGCATTTAAGATTAAAAGGCTACATAGTGGTTGGATTACTCCTTCTTATCCTATTTTATTAAGGAATATCTAAATGTCTTCCACTATTTAGGTGAGAAAAAAATAACTTTCAGGTGATTGTGAACTCACTTTTGGACAAATGATGACCGAAGAGCAGGTCTGGGGAACATCTGAGCTCCCCTTGGAATTCATTTCAGCTGAACCAATTGTGTAATATACCATTTTAAATGTAAAAACCACATCTAACCTAGACCGTAAAGATACAGTACTAGAAAAGGTTAGCTAGTTTTTCAAATGCAGTGAACACTAGGCAATATGTACTGTAAACTCTTAATGTATTAAGTTACACTTAGATGCAACAGCATGGCTTGTCTATGCTGGATGGACAGAACAAGTTAGTTAATATGTTCTAACAAGGTCCTGCTATCGTAGCCTGGAGAAGGTCTATCAGTACTTGTCAGTCACTTTATTCTGGTTGCTTATCTAATAGAGTTCACCTCTGACGGTTGCATATAAATCCAACACTGGATTCTCTCTGGAAGATCTCTCCAGCAGCAAAAACTGAGGTCAGTGTCTGAGTTACAGCATCACGTAGTTGTCCCTTAATGTATCATTGGAAATATGGGATAAAAGCTGGAAAAAAGGAAATAAGGAAACCGATCCTAGCAGTGACTACCATACCTTCTTTTGAATAGTGAAGCTGATTGGTTTTTTAGTATAGCTTTTTCAATATTTTCATAATTTGAGGAAATTTTCAATTACAAGTGATTCACTTTTTTTCCCTGGTAATATTGTAGCTGAATACTGGAAATAATACCCTACAAAGAGTATTTTTTATTTGTTTGTTGTTTCCCCCCTCCCCAATTCCTCTCCAGCTAACCACTGGTTTAGTGATTAGCACCAGAGCCTTTCACACAGTGTTTTGAGCTCAGTTCCCTGGCTGCAGTTCACTCAACCTTGACGTAAATCTCCAATAAGTACTTTGTGAGAGGTTAGCCTTTTGTGCAGGGTGTGTGAGAAATCCTGCCTGACCAGGTTTGTTACAGAAACCAGTGTCAAATTGCCTTGCCCCAAGTGTTTGAATATGAAAGAGGGGGATGGGGGTGGGGGGAACCATGCAAAAAAACCACCCTTACTCTCCACTTCCAAAAGAGGCTAATTGTTTCGGGGAAAAAACCCACTGTTTGGACTCACGATATTTTAGTGCTGATCTGCCTATGTCTGGCACTGTCAAGTGAGCCTGTGATGATTTACAGTCTGCAGGTAGAGCAGCGAGTATGTCATTCATAGAATCCGCCTCCTGTGTCTTGCTTGTTGAGGCTGGTTGCTTTTAATTTAATCTATTTGATCGTGCTATTTGCCTTAGGTGATCAACAACCTTTCATGTAAATCCTAGCCAATCTTACAAAACTAATGGAGAAGAAAAAAAAAAACACACCAAAACACTAGCACTGTAGTCATGCCTTCGCTGTTGATGTCAGCGGTGTCATAGGAAGGCAGATAAGGTATGCAACCCTCCCTTTTTATAAGGAACATCTCCTCCCTTCTTTATGTGTTTGTTTTTTTTTTTTTTTTTTTTTAAAGAAAGTTACATCCTTTGGAAATGGAAACAATACATTATCGTATTACCTCAGGGCCTTGTACATGAAAAGCCCGTTGAAATCTCTTTGCCATTCTTCCATATCATGTAAAAGTGGGTTGCTCCCAAATAGATTTAAAATCCAACATCTGTACTCTTCTGTTTCTGTTAGCAACCTTCACATTAATTGCAATTACGCATTAGTAGAGGTCTTTTGGATTAACTCTTTCATTCATGGGAAGTAGATCCACAGAGGTTTGCATAAACACTTTGGGTTTGAGGCTGGGGGCTGCTGGAATACATTTTGACAAATCACCCAGTTTATCAGAGTATGACAGTAAATGGCAGCACTATTGCTTAAAGGGAATGGGGACTTTGGATTCACAAAACCAAGAAGCAATGCAGAATCTGCAGCGAGGGACAAAAAGCTGCCTCTCCAGCTAAGCAGGAAGGGCAAATGAAATTCTTCAGAAGGGAAATGTTGCACAGAGGCTTGCTGTGATTTATTTAATGGGTGCACTGACTTCAGAGACTCCTGGCTTGAAGCTTTTGGATGGAGAGAAGGGGACAGGAAGGAGGAAAAAATGCTGGAAGGAAGAGGGGGAGTCCTCCATTTTTGCCAAGTATTATGTTTAGTTGGAATAAAACAATAATAAACACAGACTTTGAAGGCCATTATTTCCTTACTGCTAATTACCTGCAAGAGCCTTGGCAGGGAGGTACAATCTGAATTTGAGCCAGTGAGTAAAATAAAAAAAATCAGAGCACAGTTGTCAGTCAGATGTCTTGCGTTCCTGAAGAACCTAATGTGAGTTGGTGTTGATCCGTGACGATTGGCTTTATGCACGTTTTCATCTTTCCTTTCTGTGCTTTGGTTATACATTAAAAAATAAAGTGCTTATCTTGGTGAATTCCAGTAAAAAAATTGTTACACTGCTTTCAAGACCACTTTGCATTTTGTTGAACAACATCTAAGCATGAAATAATCTTGAAATCTAGTGTGTTCCTCCAGGCTTTTGAGATACAATTTTTCATAATGCATATCAGTATCATCATCATTAAAAAAAAATATATCCTTACAGTGAGGGAGCATTTAAGCATTATGATTTGGCAGTCAAAACCAGAAAATGACAAAGTTAAAATTCCTGTGCCCCTTCAGACTGCTTGCGTAGTAACTTGGTGGTCCTTAACTGCCTGGTATTTCTAAAATGGGAAATAGAATTGGATGTGAAATACTGTTGCAGAGTTGCATTGTCAGCCTTCCTCCACAAAGTACACCAGTGTCTTGATCGTATTTGCTCTGAATTCCTCATGGATCTAAGTTAGCCACAGCGTATAACACAGTTTCTCTCCCTTGCATAATTTATTAGCTCAGACCCCAACTCCACTTACCCATAAGATGTAAATAGCCCCACTGAACTGTATCCAGCCATCAGGCTCGGGTTGCAGGGTCATTGCCCTGGTTGCAAGAGGGCTGGGAAGCAAGATAATACATGTTTTTTAAATCCTTTTCCTTTTGATGTGAGACTTTTGTCTTTAAACTATTGGCTAATTGCCATTCTATTATCTGACACTGGTATATTTGCTTTTTATATAGCTCTTTCACCACTGCCTGTATTAGTTTTACTTCCCTTCTGAAGACCCCTGTTTGTTTTCATTGTTCTGTTTCTGTGTAGGGAGGGGGCTTTCATTGTTGCCTATGTCTTAGCTTCTCCCCCCTCTGCCCCCAATTGCTTCTTTCTCACTTCCCCATCCTTTAAAACTGCCTAATTAATTCTTAATAATGCAAAAATACATTAACACCTAGTCCTCTCTTTTCTTCCCTGCCCCTTTTCCTCATTTGCTCTTTATCATGCAGTCACAGCCCCCGCTAGGTTAGATACAACTCCAATTCAGAGTACATAGCTCTTGGAACAATAGCATAAATTTTAATTAAAACTATCATGGTTTTGAGAAAAAATAAGTAGACATTGCCTATTTGTTTGCAATAGGTCAAATAATTGAAAGCTTTTTGCTGACCACAGCAGCAAAACTGAAGATGAAAATTGTCTTATTTACTCACTGATCCAATAATTATTGTAGTATTTGATGTCTAACCTGACTACCTTTCCAAAGCTAAGAGCATTTTTTCCTGAATGCAAGCTGCCAGTATGGATATAAGCATGTGCTTTGGAAATCTGCTTGGAATGAGCTGTTAATCCCTGGTGGAGTTGTGACTATATTAGTGCTATTATCTGGGTGGTTTAGGAGAGAGCATTGTTAAGTGCTAGAAGAGGGCTTTTTGGGTAGATGTTCTGGGTCCTGTTCTTTCCTGTCCTTCAGCCGATCACAGTTGCCATATGTATCAGTTCACTTGTCTAATAAATATCTCATATTGTGAGGCTGCGGTATTAAACATCATCATGTACACATCGATACCTCTCTCATAGGTGGAGTGGCTTGAAACATTTCAGATCAGGCTTTTCAACAGAATAAAACCTACCAACCAAATTGTTTACAGCAATTTCAGATTTTTCAGACTTTTTCTCCACTACGTTATTGTAAAAGTAATACAATTTTTCCACTTAATTTTGTAGTCTTGAAGCGAAGCTGCTGCATAAGTCCAGAAATACCATTACTATAAAACACCTGCGATAAATATGAATTCAAAGTGCATAAAATGTATATGATAAGGCATGTTAATTTACAAAAGGCTCTGCTTTATTAAAAAAGGAGAGGAATAAGACAAGCTCATCTGCGACTTAAACTTATTCATCACCCTTGTGATGAATCTTTTTCTGTTACCAGCTTGAGATTTCATAACTGTTAACAAGCCAGCCACGACTGCTGAACTTCAATACGTCAATAGTCCAAAGAAGAGCTATTAATTAACTCCAGTGACTGGTATGGTGAGAGCTTAGCTATTGACAGCTGTCACCTCAGGACATTGCTGCCGTTGGTTTTCAGCACGAGGCAGAATTGGGATTTACCTGAGGATTGTCACAGGGAGAAGGAAGATGGTTGGAGTGGAAGGCTTAGCTTTGCCACTCTGACCTGTGGTCGCTTTGTTGTACATTAGGTGGGAATCCTTTGACGTAAGACACTGCTCAACTGAAGGCTGCAGAACATCATCTACAATTAGGAGTGTGGTTAATTCCAGTGCTGCCTAATGTTAGTACAGAATTTTTAAGCTATTTTCTTTAACTGTGATATTTATGATGTCCCAGCCAGGGATTTGTTCTCCTCTGAGCTGAATTGTAAAGCAATGCCGCAGACCATGGAATTCATCGTGGCATGACGGCATTTAAAACCTCAGTCGAACCTTGTTCAGTATCTGTAATGTTTTCTATTCTGAGCCTAAAGAACAACTCAGCGCTGTGACTAAAGATAAATACTGCAATATTGTCAACATCCTGTAGATGTTACACTGCAACTGTGCAAAATCATTAGGTTGGTCACTTACTGGTACCTTAATGTTGGGTTTGGTGGTGAGCGTTAGGGAATATATTAGAGACGAGTTTCTTTAATGTTCCATTGCGGTTTATGCAGTCTGCGAAGGAAATGCTCTCTTGCCTTCTTATGTCAGCCAAGTCTTTTGGGTAGGTTTTTCCTAGGAATAGGAGAGGCTATTTTTGTCTTTAATTTTCTTTTTTTTTTTCATACTGGTCAGAAGACAGTTTATTTTCACTATTTCATATGCAGGGCATGACAGGATCTGAACTGGCTAGAGGTTCTTGGTGGACCTTCCTCGATCTTTACATTTTCAGTAAGCACTCTGAAATCACCCAGACTTTTAAACTCAAAAATTTCATCCATGTAAACCATTAATTCTTTCCTTTAAAACAAGCAAACAGACTACCAGACCAAACAGAGGAGAATCAACGCCAGTAGATTGTCTCTGGTACACCAGTCCTGCCTCTTTCATGGATGGGTGCAAGTATTAATACTTGATAATGAAAGTATGAGCTGTGCAACTATGATACTGGCTATCTAGAAGTTAAATTTAGTGATACTGAATGAGTACGCAAGGCAAGGAAAGCTTGGTGCTCTTCAGAATGACTGTGCTGTGCATATCCACTGAGTATTTAAATTGATGACATTCCTCCTTCCCCTGCCCTGTCTGTCTCCCCAAAGCTTAGGTTTCAGTATGTTTTCAGAGTGCACAATATTAGCTGACCTTGACTTGGAGCAACCACTAAACATGCATTGCATTTACTGATATTAAAAGAACAATCCTAAGAGTAAATCTGCAAGGCTCAGTTATTGATCTTATCACAATTTACAGAAATCAAGGGACTTGATGAACTTAATTTAAATTAATTTTTGATCCAGGTGGAGCAAACCATAACCCTGGTGTTCAGATTTTTTAAATCAGTGCTTTTGCCAGTTTGAAATAACTAGATTTCTTCACCTCTAACAACTGCTACAGTGTGGCTCAGGCTTCAGAGACTGATAAAACTGGAAGCCAGGATGTGCTCTGCAAGGCGTCCATACCACTGAGGATCAAACTGAGGTATCATCTCTGCAAAATTAATCTAGCAAATCCCTTTTTATCACTATATAAGTACTCCAGAATTTTTTTTTTTGTTTTGTTATTAATAATACAAAGACCCTTGCCATTCCATTGGCCCAAGAAGAAAACAGATGTATATCTCAGAGCTTCAGCATCAGCTAAAGGCTGGGGAAAGGAAGGAAGGAAGACAATATACCCGTTTTCTTAAAGCCACGCTGAGTAACTACAATAGTTACAGATTTAAAAGTTTTCTCAAAAAGATTACAAAACGATGTAATGTAGATTTAAAAAATGATTACAAATTACTTACTAGTGTAAACAAATACACATAAGTTTAATTCACTGGCCCAAGAATGGATGTATTTTGATGCTTATTAACGTTATTTGGATTAAGAAGTAATGGTGGGAAGCTGGAATTTAGTGGCAGTGGTTAATGCATTTAGCATTTAATAGTTTAGCTGCTTAAAAATGGTGCTCATACAGTATATGTGCATGTAAGCATGTATCTTCTCACATGTTTTTACAGTTGCTTTGGATTTGTTCAATTTACTAACCATATTAACCAACTATTCTTAGGCATTTGATGCCAGGGTTTCAATGCAGTATTTCAATGCTGAGGGTTCACCTGTGTCTTTATGCGTCTGTTTGAGTTCAATGGATTCCCCAGTATGTAAATACATCATTAACATTATGCTGTATTTTTGTATTTTACTATCTGTAGATAGTAAAATGAAAATGATCACACATTTCGAAAAGGACTTTTCATCTGAGTGTCTCAGCACTGTGAAAGCACCCATCAAAATTGTTACAATTACATAGTTTGCAAGTATGTTACACTGCTGCTTTTCTTTTCCTCCTAGTTCCATTCTTCTCATTAAAAAAGAGAGATTGAACTTGATAAGAACACTGTTTTCTGAAACGCTCTATAATTTTTATCATTTTGTCAAACTTTATTATTCACAAGTAAAAGGAGATGGGATTGTAACACTGTTGTAGGACATAGAGGGATGGCTGATTCAGTCTACTGTATTCTTAAACAAAGGAAGCTACTAATTTTAATAACCCTAATCCACTTTTTAGTGAAACTACCAGCCTCTTCTTTTACTGAATGGAACACTTTCTCTTATTTGCATTTTGTGAGACTCTCACAAAATTGGGCTCTCTGCATGTCTATCCAGCTGGTTTGTCACAGACGGTATTCACCACTTTTAAAGCTGCATAGGGTAACAAAAATAGATAGGACAATACAGGCATAATAACTTGTACAGTGCTTGCTCATTGCAGTGCCTCACCACTAATGTATATAAATACCTACTGCAATTGAGCATGGCATTTGTAGAGGGATCAACTCCAAAAACATATTGAGTGTACACACTTTGATTTCTCTTTACACATCCTTCAAGGTGAAGATACATGTTGCGGTCTGTCAGCCTATCATCACTCTGAGCACTTTCCTTGCCTTATGTGCTGTTTCCTTTTCCTTTGAATGCATGTTGTTTTTTAAATTTCTGTTAGAGATTAAAATCTTTTAAAGGGGATAATTCTGTATCTCTTAGGGACAGATATTCAGCTGCATCTCTACATAGGAACAAGTCTTCTTCTGAGGGCATGCATGCACCATAGGAATGAAACTTTTGATCTTTTTTTAATTTTTTTTTCCCATAAACATGTGACTCTTAACAATGTAGATTTACTGAAAGTGACATATTTCTGAAATATTATAATAAGTTTTGTAGTGCTTCCTTTCACTGAAAGTTCTGAAGAACTTAAACCATTAGTTGTTTTTTTTCCCATTTCAACCACCAAAACTGGCCTTATTCAGTTAGTTTGATAACTATGTCCAGTAATACATACATGTAGTTACAGGAACAGACCCACCTTATTTTATTTTTATTCTTATTTCATGTGGATTAGCAAAAGGAAGAGAGGACTTTTTAGTATGTGCTAAAGGGTGGTGATACCCCCTCCATCAATCTTCCACAGGCAGGCTGCTTAACTCCATATATACTCAACTCTTCACTTTTTTGCATCATGTCAAGTTTTCCTTTTATATCATTTGGCCAGATTAGCTATAAAAAGAATGGAAGTCTAAGCAGATTTAAATAGTTCCATCCTGTAAGATTAGTTGCAGTGTAAGTAAGTGTGATGGTCTTGCATTATGAAATTGTTAAAAGGCAAAAAAAAAGAATAGCTAGAAAACAAGAAATGAAAGAAACAGTCTTTTTAATGAGGCAGTTCTCTAGGTCTTTGTTTTTTTTTTTTTTCTTGTTTTTTTTTTTTAGGAATGTAAGAAAGTAGGGTATTTCTGGCTATTGTGAGCAGAAAAATTTGCCATGACTGCTCTTGATTTCCATATGTACTTACTTTGTTTGTTTTCCTCTTACTACTCTTTGATATAGAATAGTTTCTTCCTGTCTTTCATTAAACTGATGCTGCCTTGTACCCCTGTGCTCGTATATAAAAGAACTGTAGCAAGAGAAGAAGTCATGCCTAACACATCTGATAGTATTTCCATGTTCATATGAAAGCTCTGAAAATCCTTGATAGTTTATTAAATAGTTATGTGGGGGAGGAGTGCTTTAGTTTCACACTGAACAGCTTATTGTTAATGAAGTAGGTATTAAAGGGACTGACTTGTACATCTGCATTGCATCAATTTAGGCATGGATAACTGGGTAACCAAAACCTGCTGGACTTAGATGAAAAATTAATTATTGTCTAAATGTCATATGCTGCCAATTCTATAACATAGAAAAGATTGAAAAAAAAAAAAACGGGAAAAAGATAAAAAAGTAGATACAGAGAAGCAGGAGTAGGACTTTTAACCTAGTCTTGTATTCCTTTAGCTTTGTTCATTCTCTTTATTATTTGCTCCAAAATCACCTCAGCTGAGCAAATGTCATGTGAAATATTGTATGGGTTAATCAGTAATAGCATGCAAACAGCTTTTACCTATCTGGGCACAGTGGTTGAGTGTGCATTGCAGAACAGCTGTCAGGCTGCTTTGGAAGCTTCCTTTTCCCAAATTTTTTCACTGAAATATCAGAGTATCTCCTCATTGCTAAATATAGTGAATGGTCTTTTATTAAAGGTTGGGTAAAAACAATTATTCTCATTTCCTCCCCCCCCCCCCCCCCCCATTTCTGTCACAGATTATTTTAGATTCGTACTCTCAGTAGTATTTTGGGGGGATCAGACTAGGTATTGCTAGATAATTGGATTTATATTGTGCTACATCTGATCTTGAGTGTGGACATTTAATCTCATGGGGCATGTGGTAATCAACAGAAAACTACAGGGGGGTTACCTGTAACAATTTAACTGGGGTGATTTGCTTTTCTTCCAGAAATCACTAAAAGCAGGAGTGTTAACACAGGTTCCAGAGTTGTCATTGCTTTTTTATTTCTGTAGAGAGAGTGAGTGATTATATCCATATAAACTGAAAACTGTGTATATTTATAGTTGCTATCCTGTCATTTCCTCCCTGAAGGACCTAACACTTCTCCTTCCCAATCCTAAACATCTTCATATTCAGCATCCCCATTTCTACCAGACTGCGTGTCAGTGTGAGTGCCACAAAAGCCTACCCAAGCTGTGGCTTGGGTAGGGAAGCAGAAGAAGAGTTTCAGAGAGGTCAGTAGGTGGGAGATGACACTCGGGGTTGCACTGTAAGGCTGAGCTGGACCTGCGGTGAGGTTGCAGGTGCTCTGTAGTGTCAGCTTCACAAATGCCTCCTGGACTGCACCTGGAGCACCCCGCTCTTCCCTGAGCCACCTTTAGGCTGTCTCCAGTAAATGGTATGTGATTGACTTTCACATGCTGACAAAAAGCGTTGTTGCGTATCATCAAATCTGCTTTTGCTACAAGCTTAGTATTGGCTAATGAACCAGAAGAACTTGTAGTTCCAGTACGAGTGGTTTGATGCTGCTGGTACACTTTTCTTGTGGCTTTGTGTTTCCCCCCACCTCCATCATTTAGGAGTGGAGATTGTTTGTTTCTTTAACTGGTATATTATGATAATAGAATCAAGAGATAAGATTTAATCAAGGTACATAATGTAAATACATAGTAAAACATGTAAATAAGATCCTATTGGTACCCTGGCTTTTTGAACTGTACTTTATGGTGTGTTTTCATATGATGTAAGTGTAATGCTCTTGTTCTTGGTAGAACTTCTGAAGGGCAGACTTTAAATTCCTTTTTTCTCAAGCTAAGGTTATGTTTCATGTTAAATAACAAAAGTGAAATGAGATTGCTATCTCCTGAATGAAGAATGAGATTGCATTCAGCCATTTTCTTTATGTGTTATCTTATCAGTGTATGATTTTGCTTATATACACTGGAATGAGATATATCAATTATAACTCTCATTTATCACTGCCAGCAGCCATACTGCACATGTCAGAGCCCTCATATAGACCGTTCCTTCTACAAGTCAACTACCAGCTTGGACTGTTGGCTAAAACACAAGGGGCAGAGTGAAAGGGAGGAGAAGAAAGACGATCCAACCAAAGGCTTAGCAGCAAGAGCTCTAGATTGTGTCCTGTTCCTCGTAAATTCCATGTAAAGCTCTTGTCTTGAACGAGCATGTTCCCTGTCCCTTATGACAGAAAGGGATGTGGAAACAATTACTCAACATGAGTCATAAAAGAGATAAACCCTGAAAGATAGACAAAAAATGTTTATCCTGTGCTGAGCCACATTAGCCCAAGGCTGTGAAGTCTTATTTCCATGTCATGCCCTGGTTCTGAACTGTTTGTCTGAGGCCCTTTTGCAGACAGCTGCTGAAAGTAAAAGGTCACAGTGCAGCAGCTTTAAAGAACCTGCTTCAGCCATGTAACTCACCAAAAGAAATGGGAATCCAGTCTGTCTAATTTGTTGGGAGAATTAACCTTGCTGGTGTAGCATCTTCAGTAGCAAGAGGCTTTTCACAAGCTGACGCCATGACATATTTGCCTCTAATTTAGTTGATGAAGAGAGTGACTATATTATGAAAGATTGTTTTTCCACCACTGCTATAAATGTAGCGATCTTAGCCCAGATTTTTTTTTTTTACCATTAGTTAGCCTTGTTCTCACTGTGGAGAATTAAG
Organism: Platalea leucorodia; assembly: GCF_965183815.1. Taxonomy (NCBI): domain Eukaryota; kingdom Metazoa; phylum Chordata; class Aves; order Pelecaniformes; family Threskiornithidae; genus Platalea; species Platalea leucorodia. Next base: position 16,756,804 of record NC_138823.1, read on the forward strand.
AAAAATTGCTAATCATTAAGGACATGTCAGCCTGTTCTGAAAATTGGAAAGATGTGTTGTTTTTTGTCCAAGGCTGAAAACATACCAGAAGAGTGATTCTTTTTACTGCTTTCTGTGTTGCGTCCTACCTTTAATTTGAAAGTATGACTAAGTCATTGTGGATTAGGCTTCCCACTCTTGACAGTTATTTGGAGAAGTTTTCTTTATGATGATAAAGAAAACTTACTGAGAGTCTCCTTTGTAATGTGTCAGTACCTAAGCAACCCACATGCTGTGTTCTTTCTGCTCTGCTCTTGTGTATTCTGCAATCCTCAGGCTGGTGAAAGAACTTTTTTTCTTACTTTAAAAAAAGGAAAAAAAAGGAAAAATAGTTTATGTACCTAATCTAAAGGTTAAAAAAAGCTAAGTAAGAATTGGATTAATTTTACCTAAATGTTTCCAAAATGTTAGTTAGCTGGGAACGTGCCTGATTGCTTAATGTGAAAAGATCTCCTTGCCCAATGGAAATATCTAACATGTCTTCTGTATGTTAGTGTATCCTCATTTTCAACCACCTTGTGCCAAAGTACCATGAATAATCAAGAGAGAGAGCCTGGTTCTAGGAGATGACAGAGTATATTTAGGTTATGAATTGCCTCTTCCCGCTGGCAGTGAAGGAAGCCCATGGTTAGATTTCTGAAGCTCCGCAACAGAAGAATCATTTCTGTGATGTTGGGAAGATCTTTTCATCTAAACCCCAGGCAATTAGAGAGCTTTAGGTTAAATACAGATTTCTGTTCTTCCATATGGTGTTTGTTTGCAGAACTCTCACATTATGTTGTTAGACACCAATATAACTGTGCTTTGTTGGGCATGTCATGCATCCTGCAGAGGCTTTTATCTCTACTGTTTATCAAGGGTACTTTGGGCTTGATAAGAATTATTACTATCAATAAAGTTTTTATTTCTAGATCCCTATAATATTCTGGGTTTTTTGCATTTTTATCTGTGAAGAAATTCTAGAGATGAGAACTGATTACAAGTATTTATACTGTACTGTTGTGTGTGTTCATCATAGTGTACATTCATCTTTGGCCGAGAATCACTCTATTACCAGGAACTTACTATGAGCTCCAGAAACTGAGCCTGACATCTGGCTTTTTCTAGTGATGCATCTTCACAAAAAACAGCCATGACAATTAATAACTCTGCTTATGATGTTTCAATCTGAGTAAAATCAAGTTTCATTTCTGTAACTATATGAGCCATGGTCAAAAAAAGAAAGGAAGATAATAATACTAACCATGAGCTGAATGAAATTTCAGTTCTATTGAGAAAGATGTTTCTAAACATAAAAATGAAGCCACATTCAAATGTGATTTTGTTGTTTAAGAATAGTGGAACAAACATGGAAGACGATCAAAAGGCTGGAAGAGGTTGAATGTATGGTTGTGAAATAGTAAGTGATACAAGGTGTGGTCTTGCTTCCACCCAAGTCAAGGTTTGCGCATGAAGTTCCCATGTTCCAAGTCCTTTGTCCAGGTTTTAACTGATTTCTTAGTTTTGGTCCAAAATGCTTACATAGATATTTACTATAAAATGAGTGCCTGCTTAATCATCATATGCATTAAGTTTTAGTACATGTTTGGTAAATAGCACAGTCAGTCAGGAGGGATGGTCATTGTTACAGTGAGGAAATGTGATCCCTTTGCATCAATGTTTAGAGTGCTGCAAAATGCAGATTTTATTTGTTGTGAAATGTGTTGAGAAAAGAAACAATACAAAATCATATTGACAATTTTCACTGAAACTCATGAGGATTTAACTTCCTCTCATTGCCAGTGTTTCCCTGCGGTTGCCTATTTGCTTGGAGTGTTCTATTTTCTTAACTATTTGAAATTAAAAAAAAAAAATCACGAAACATGTAGGATTATTTTTAGGAAGTGCATATATATCTCTTCTTGAGCCTCAGCATGAATTTGAGTTTCTCAATATTTTTATCCTTTGGAAATAATTCTGTAAAGCTATACTAAAATTTAAACCTTTTCCTGTTAAGTATTCGAACAAAACTAATAAGAAAAGCTCACTTATATTTATACCTGTAGGAGTTTAGGAGATGTTCAGAATGACAATACAGTCACTTTTGCAGTAAAATTCCACTTTGCTAGCCAAATGGCTGATAAACAAATCTGTTCAGGTCACCAGAAATGCAGTGCTTGAGGCCAACATTATTGGCCAAGGTTCTAGGTCCTTTGTTATCTGTGAGGCCAGCTTAGATGATAATTTGACTTTAAAAAATGGAATATAATTTCCATTTATTTCTACAAAATTTGAATTAAATCCAAAGAAGTCTCTCTAGCCATTAACACAGGCCTACTTCTTCATATTTGTTGCAAGTAGTATCCACCATCATTTGAAAATTAGACTGATGGTGCTCAGGGAGGGCACAGGTTTGAAAGTAGTTGTGCTCAGCCATACAGCTAGATCTTGAGCTAATGATGTTTTATAGGGAGAGAAATTAATAGTTTAGTCTTAAAACATTTTTTTTTCAGTATTCTTTTGCAGAGACCATTCTTGCCCCTGTATCTGTCTTCACCTTTTTTTTTTTTCCCCCCAAATCCCATTTAATTTCTCATTAACAAGCTTGTTAAATAAAAGGCTTCCTAGTCACATTTCTTACACTGATATTTCTGGTTATGGAAAACAGCTATCTGTGTTTGCCAAAAATAGAAATTAACTAATCCTGGTACTTTATTTTCACAGCAAATGTCAACGAATAAACACTACCACTTAATTGTAGTTTATAAAACTGAAAAACAAATGGCTTTATAATGATACAGCAACAAACACTTGTTATTAAAGTGTCAGTGCCTCTCTTCATAAAAACATTGCTTGACTTAAATCACTTTGCAGGTATTAATTAATTTTATTTTAAAAGTAAAACCAGAAGAGTCATTGTTAAGTATTTAATCTTCTGTTCCATTCCAGGTGGAGGTATCTTGCTAGATTTGGTGACATAAGGGTCAAAAGATAAACTGTAACCAATACCTCTGTTTATTTTTTTGACGATGTTAAATTAGCAACCCCTCAGACCTCTTGCAGCGAAGTACAACCTGAGTAATTGAACATGTCACTGGGGAGTATGCTTGGTTAAGCTGATTCCTATTATGTTGACTTGTCAGGGACCAATAATTAAAGCTGAAGAGGGATGCTCATTAGTGTCTACAAAATGATTCAAAGAGCAGAAAGGCAGAGTCCTTCAGGAACACCTGCTAAAAACTGACACTGCGTGGTGGGGTGAAGCCAACCGACCAGCTTGTTTATCTGATGGGTTAGTGGTACAGCTCTAACTAAGAGTAAATAAATTAAGAAGTGGAAGTACATGCTCTTTCAATCAAGCTACGAAACTGCATTCGACATCTACCTTTTAAGATGTTTGCCTTATACTACAGTGCTTCTGCAGAATTGTATTTTTAGCATTTATTGTATAAGATGTACAGCAGTATCTATTCGAATGGCTTTCTCCTCAATCCCTGAGTAATCATTTCAGTCATTTTAGCTGGAAGCATCATAATATTAATAATCTCTCTGTTTCTTTGAACTCTCAAGGGTCTGCTTGGATAACCTCTAGGAGTTATAGTGCTTTTAATGATAAATGCCCTTATTAGCATGCATTTTTCACACTTGCTCTTTAAAAACGAGGTGGTTTGGTTTTTGGTTTGTTTTTTTTTTAGTTCCCACCACCTATGCTACTGACTGTAATACACTAATTTCTGTGAAAAACCAAACAGGAAAACGCTCTGAATGAGGCTTTCTTGAAATGATAGTGCTTATCAGAGCAGGGAAGAATATTTGCATAGTGATGCCATGTTATTACCTAGAATTAATAACCTCAAATTTATATGGAATTGGGAGCTCTGGGGGGCTTGAGCTGGGATGGTCTTGCAGACTTTCTTCTTCTACAATATGAATAATATCAGAAACTCAGTTTTCACTGACACTCAGAGTAATAAAACAAAACCACACAACTTAGAAATAAATGTAGACAAAAACACTTTAACTATGACAAACCCTGTGAAACTGGTTATGAAAGCCCAATGTGTAACGGAAGACTGAGGATGTGGCAAGTTTCTTGATGAATAATTTGTTTTTGTTCTTTCAGGTTATCTGTAAATGATTTTTATCACACATTTTAACATATATTATTTTGATAAATTCAGCTGTTCAGCTAGAAACCCATGTGCTGCGTGATCCCCTCGACTCGTGCCCTGTATTTTCCTACTTGATCAAGGCAACACTTCCCTGCTCTAGAAACATCCTCTTCGCTATAGCCATCTCCAAAATCTTCATGCTGTGACATTTCATTAGGGACAGTTAACGCAGAATGGAGTCCTACAGAGTCAGGCAATATCCATGCGACAACCTTCAGTCATTAAAACTGTTAATCTCGACTCCCAAATCTCCTTTGCAGTGGTTTACAGTACAGCCTCAGAAAAATGCTAGGAACAGCATCCTTCCTCATGGGAAGCTGTTACAGATCATAGACATTGGGGGATAACAGAAAAGCATTGGAAAAGACAAGTATTTTTATCAAAAAGCTTCTTCTCTTATGTGTCCTAGAGACCTATTGAAGTTTGGAGGACTTTGCTCCTGCAAAGTTGGTCTCTTCTTAGATCCCTTTGACTTGTGGCTGTGTGAAGAATCCTATGTGGACAGTACAGTTTTCTGGCCTCTGGGAAGCATTTCCCTGCAATGGTTCATTTCTACAATCTTTTTTTTTTTTTTCCCAGGAAAAGCTGATATGGTTTAATTTGGGTATCCAAACCTATGACACTGAAAAACTCCCAGGGAACTGAGTCATGGGCTGAAAAGCAATTGCACTGGAGTTTTTCAGGGTCTGCTGCCATCATAGGTAATAAAGCCTTGATAACTGTTAAACCATAAATTGCTTAAAACTGGGATAGATATACTCTTCAAAAATGCTCATTAAATAAAAAGTAAGACATGTAGGAATCCTGAGCATTGCCATTTGTAAACTGCAGGTCTGCTGGAAGAAGCAAAACTTACGTCCTGCCTTTTTGTATGTTCGTTGTCATCTCTCTCTGAGTTACAAATTGGAGTGCCATTGAATCAATTTTTAATAATCTTATTAATCAGAATAATCTGTATTAATATAGCACTTTTGTGGTTCAGTGCCACTTGTCAGTAATTTGACAGAGTGAATTTTGCATCAGCAACAAAAAAGTTGTGATCTCTAATAAAAGTGGAGATGAACAATCAAGTAATCAGCTTTCAAAGGTAACTTAAAAGGATCAGACTCCTAGATGTAAATATCATCACAACTTCTACACTTACTTCTGACTCTGATCTCCAGACTAGAGAGAGGTCTGTGACTTTTGGACCACATTTTCTTTCAGATTCACCATTTTGTTGCTAATAAGATAAGCTGTCTTGGGAAATGAATCAGTACTTCTGGGTTGCTCATTTGGCAGCTCAGTGCAGTGAGCTGCTCCCATTGTCAACACAATAAAAAAACATATTTATTTGTTTCCAAAGACTTCATGGTAGCTTACTTGCAGAACTCTATTTTATGTTAAGCGTGTAAGCCAGAGTGTCCATGTGAGAATAAAGACATTCCTTAAGTAGCATTTTTCAAACTGGTTTACTGAAGCATATGCTAATGCAAAGTTTGTAAGTAATCCTTAGGCTCGACTATTGTAAAACTCTTGGGATTAAATTTGCCGTGGGTCAGTACATGGTTAGCAGTGTGCTGTTGTAAAGTGGAGGGAGTAACTATGAAACCTGGGAAATGCGGCCAAGGAGAACGTAACAGGTATCCTGTATCTGAGAAGGGCCGCTAGCACTCATTCCGTGATGCAAACATCTAGTAGCGACTTCGCCAAATCCTGCTAACAACTGAAAAATCTTCCATAGAAAATCTGAAAGAAGATGCCATAATAAAAGGATTCTCCCCATTCTTATTTTCTTACATAAATGATACCATACCTATTCAGAGGGCTTTCAAACTCACAGCACAGGTATAGCTGTCTAAAGCCAAAAATCTAATGAAAAAAACTTCGAGGATTCACATTTTTTTTTCCATATTGGACTAAGAACTAAAGGTTTACCTTTATTTATATATTGTGAAAAATAGCTCTCTGGATAACTAAAGCACTTGGAGATTCACCTGGATCACCTGGGAGTCACAGGGTGGGCAAGAACGAGGATCCAAACCTCCATCAGCCGCGGCTGAGGACACCTCCTGCCGTACGGAGCTGTTCTGGCCCTCTCGCGTAGAAGCTACATCCTGACCCCAATGAACGTAGACCTCTGACTGGTACATTTTCATGGGAAGTTTTAATTACCGTGAATCGGTATTTTCTGATTACAAACTTTGGAAAATGCCAGTCTTCCTCAGTTTGTAAAGGGCCAGTGGAGGGTAGAGATGGTAAGAAAGGAAACATTGGTTAAAATACCCAAAGACAGATCATAACTCCCCATTCACTGGAACAGAGGGAAGTCCAAGCGTCCTGCCTTCCCACCTGACCCAGCGTTGGCTGGGTGTGGCAGAAAGGCATTCACCTTTCTGCATTGGCACAGGTGGATTCGTCCCCACGATCATAACAAAATACAAGCTGTAATCTTTAACTGTTGCTATGGGCAATCAGAATTGTAGTGGCAACCAGAAGATGAAATTAAGTTTAGAAAATTATACTGCAATACATAATAAGGCACTGTGCCTTCTCAGAAGAGGTTTCATTCTAATTTAAGACTCTCTGTAACACAAGAAAATATGTGATCAACGCAAAGGTGTTCAATTCAGGTCTTCAGAAGGAAAAGGATTTTCCTTCTCAAAAAAACATTTTCCTTTTTATATGTTAGAGGATGAGTAGGTGGGAAGTACTTGGAGAAGGAAACCTGAGGTGGTCAGAATGATGAATGAGATAGTATTCTTTGGCACATGTGTTTTGAGTAGATAAGATATAGTGTGTGTGACATTGCTCTTACAAAGCAAAAGAAGGCAGTGGTAGGTATCTGAGTTTTAAAAATAAATTAAGAGAAAGGATTGAATTGAAAAAATTGAGATATTATGGAGGAAGAGCTGAAAGCAGCTAAGCAGCACCTCAATATAGATGGCAAGATGCAGGGTCCTACCAGCTTACTTCCCAGCACAGAACTGGGTGGCAGGGAGAGCAGGGGCACTGCCAGCAGTGATGGGCTGGGAGATGGGGGCTGATGCAGCCCTGTGGAGGTTAATTGAATCAAATATTGATTTAAATCGGCTGATGAACTAGACCAGTTACAGTTACACTGAATTGCAGCAAAGGCCTAAAAGACGGAACTATAAGAGAGAAACAAATATGTTATGGGATACATTTGGAGTAGATCATCATAAGTAAGTAGGTAGATTTTTCAGGATGGGATGGGATGGGATGAATGAATATGAGTTGCAGCAGAATGAGTTTTTCATTCATTAGCATGTTCTATCCTATTGCATTCCTAGTGCACAAGGCAATCACAATGGAAGGGATTAAGGTCACTGACCTTAATTTAGGTTAAGTCTGAAAAAAAATCTTGAACATGTGTTCCTAGGGCAGAGTTTACTTGCCTGAAAAATTTCCTTGTTAATGGATTCTTGATGGGGGTGGGGATGATCATAATTTATGAACTACCACTTTTTAAATATTTGCCTTTTCTGTCTTGTCTACAGATGAGTGACATTAGCTTTTGCGTTTGCTTTGTTTATCAGCAGTGTCTCACAGTCTTTGCCCTGGAGACTATAACAAGCCTGGGTAGAGATAGTATCCTTGTTCTTTTCTCTACAGTAACTGCTCAGTCCATTTAAAGATAATAGGCCATGCCCAGCATGACCAATAAAAAAGGAAAATGGCATTTATCTTGCTGGCTTCCTCTGATAGCGTTTAGGACCATGCTCTCTGCTTGATCCATGGGCTCAACTCCATGAACAGTCTATGGGGAGTAAAACGTTCAACAACACCTTTGTAACACAAAGATCCATTGTCATTTGTGCTCTGTGGTCTCAGCCTTTCTCTAAAAGCTATTTCTACTTGTCTTACTTAACAGTGTAAAAATAATCCAGCTTTCTCTGCAGCCCTTTTAGAGGACAAAATGACTGTAATGGAAATAAATTGAAATGCAATTAGCTTTCTCTACGATATGGCTTCATATGTTTGATCACAAATAGCTTGAAATCCAAATCCAGACCTGGCCCTGCTCCATTACATCATGTTTTGTTAACTACAGAACTAGTAACATTTCTAATAAATAAATTTAAAAAATGAATAAAAATGAAGGGACAAGCAGGAAGGAGCCACGGAATTATTCAGTGAGGCAAATGTGTTACAGAGAGGAACAGAAATTTAGAGCATTATCTGCTTACCTTAACAACAAAGAAACTGAAAGTTGAATTGATTAATGTCATTAAAGTATCTTCACGGGAAGAAAATACTGAGTACTAATAGCTACCACTCTCCTCTGCTTGTTCTGAAAGTAAAGAAAAAAGCCAGTAGTGTTGAAAGTCAAAATTAAATGCATTCAAATGAGAAGTAAGGGATACATTTCAGTAGTGATGACTGGTGCCCATTGAAAAAAGTACTGTTGGAATGGGAAGGCGGGTGTCCATTTTTTGATACTTGAGATGAAGACTGAGTGCCTTTCTGCACGAATTCTGACAAATACAAGGTATTGGACTTGCTGCAGAGATCATTATGTGAAATGTAATCCCTCACTTTATACAGAAATCTAGCCTAAATTATCTGATATTTTCAGGGTTTTAACTTTATGGAGTTAAGCCTACTCTGTCCTCTGGCCTGGTAGTGTGGATGTCAGAATCAGAACAAATTAGATTTATGCTCACCTGCAACAGAGCTGAATCTGGCCCTCAGAGTTCAGATTACTATGCATACAGTACACAATATTATAATTGTTTGTAGGAAATAAATCTCAGAAGTCCATATGTGTATAAACAAAAGACAGTAATTGAAACCATCATTGAATGTCCAAGATTATAAACAAAAGATACATTGTCTTGGTTTTGCATAAAATGAATTATAAGGTAAGAGCAATAATTAATGTATTCTATTGTATCACTGGTAATGAAGGACCTGTTTTTTTGTATTTTTAAACAGTGACTTTAGATAAGAAACAGGCAAACTAGATCTTAACAGAAAAGGAATCTGAGTAAGGATAACACTTTTTTAGAAATCCTTAAAAAAAAAAAAATCTGGTAGTGATGAGAGTGTGCTAGGTGCTGTACGGCCCTAAAAGAAAGCTGCGTCCTGCCCATTTAGTATCTGATTTACTTCATTTTTATTGCCCATTGTTGGCATTATATCAAACATTTCCTTAGTAGGCCCCAGCACTTATATGAAGCTGTGCCAAGGTTATTCTGTATGTAATCCAGAAAGCCTTTTTCTGCTGCAGGGAAATCACTGAGTTAAGGGAATGATTATTCCATTGTGTTCTGTTGTTGTCAGTTTTTCTTCAACAGATTTGAATTACCCTATCTTAGCTTTATTAGTATTGTTGTCTGTTGTACTTCATAATCAGAGCAACACAGCAAACAGTTCATTCAGCCTTCGGGAAAATTTCAAACCCAGCATGCAAATAGATACGGTTGATTGATAAGAAAGGAAACAGAAGAGAAGTGAATTGAGGAAGGATGGGGGAAATGGGGGATCAAGAATAAGGCAAATAAATAGGTGAAGAAGATTGTCGAGACAGAAAGGAGAGTAAAATGTTAAGAGGCGTTAGCAGGAAGGAACTGCATAGTTATGACACATTCAGACTAAATCCCGAAAGGCCAAATTGTGATCTGCCAAGAGAGGAAGAGAGGAGGAAGAATGGAACAGCAAAGTGAGCGATCGAATACATTAAATATACAAGCTTACATTTAACCAAAAGATAACTTGAAAATAAGTTATAAATACAAGGCATGTTTATGCTGCACATAGCAATAGATTTATTTTGGAGATATGTTTGGAATATATGCCAACATGCATTTTCTTCTCCTTTTCTGTGGATTTAGGTTTTTTTCATTTGTCTGTTTTTTGCACTGGATGATCAAATTAGTCTTTCAGTCAATAACTACACCTTTCACTGGGCACAGCTACCTTTTCATATGCCATCATTTTGGAAACACAGCTCATAAAAACACATTCCTCAAGTTGGCCAAGTGGGAACTACGAATAGCATGGTTAGTCGTCTTCTGTGAATGAACCTGTGAGGTCCTACTGACTTGTATCAGAACGAAAATTTGGGTATGTTGCTGGAGAAACTCCGTATATAACTGAAAAAAAGTAATGATTTTTATTTTCATATTGATCTATCAGTTATGATAGAAAACAATGTAAAAGGAAAATTCACTACTGTTTTACTGAGTACAATGATGATGATAGGTGATATATTAGCTCCACTGAAGTCGATGAAGTTCTTATATGCAAAGGATCAAAAATTCCGTCTGTAGACTGTGTTGGTGAAACGGGCCATGCACCTAGATCTAGTTGTTTATGAGACTTACGTTTGTAAAAAACAGCTAAAAAATTTAAAATTGTGATTTAGAGTGAGTGTTGCTAAAACCTGACAGACGTTGGAATAGTTACCTGAAAAAAGAAAAAAAAAAAAAAGCATGTGTTTTCCCCGCAGTGACAGCATTAAATTAGATATTGCTTGAAAAATCAGAACTGTCCCTAGTTACGGAAACAGCACAAATCTAACCTTAGTTCTGACTCAGACCTGTGAAAGGAGTGATTTTCAGATCAGGTAGCAAAGCTGCTGTCGTTTACAAGTCTGAATGCCAAGTTCCCCTTGACTACCTCACTGCTTCAAGGAAACCTTCGAGTAAAAGCATTGCAGAAAACAGAATTTGGACCAGTAAATATGCTGGTCTGCTTATTTCACTGGATAGCGATGAACTCTGTAGCCTTCAAATAATAACACTGCTCTTCATCTGCTACATTAGTGTATTTGAAAAACTGTATGTTTCCAGGTGGTATGCACTGAAGTTATTACAAGCCTAATTTTAGGATTAAGAACTCCACCCTCTTTCAGTCTCCACTTGAATGTCACCTCAGGGAGTTGCAATTCTCATTTTCTTGCACTCACTGTGCCTTTAACGTTTTCAAATAATAGGAAGAAGATTTTCTTCTATACAAAACTCCTGCACTGGGTAGCATAAAAGCATTACAATTAGTGATTGGCAAATGCCACGGGCTTTGGCTTCGTTTGAAGAAGTACCCCAAGCTTGAGATGCTTAGCTAAGCTACCCAAACCTCTCTTGAACCTGCAAGATGTGCCAGAAATAACCGCAAGAACAAGCTTTCCTACAGGGTATCAGAACTGCTCCTTATGACCACAAGTTAGAACCAGAAATTAGAGAGGGAGACAGAGAGCTAGTAGGAACAACCCTTTAAAATAACTGCTTCTTTTTGAACCTCGACTAAAAATTCATTTTAGGTTTAGTTCCAGTTTTGGTTGAAATTTAAGTTGACTTTTGTTTATCCAAAAGACTTTGGCTATCATAGAGTATAACTGAATTAAATTCTAGGTCAAATTACTTGGTGTCATTTACTGTGCATGTGTTTTTGATGGATTTTACTTAGTAAAGCACTGTATGTCCTTTTTCTAGCATTAACTAATCCTTACAACATCCCTGTGAGGCTGATAAGTAATATCCTCATTTTACAGTCAGAGATAGAAAGGTTATGTGACCTGCCAAAGTACATAGAATGTAATCAGTATCAGAACTGGCAGTAATACTTCAGAGTTCCTAGTTACTAATCCTACTCTGGAAAATATATAGGATATTCATTGTATATGTAATCTACACTTTGATTCAATAAAACTTTTTTCCTGTGTGTAAATCTCCTCTGTTTCTGTTCAAGGGCTGCATATGACAGACTCAGAAGTTTTTCCTACTGTAAGCTGTATATAAATATAAATCAATGATCAAATGCAGGTTAAAAAAAAAAAAGCTTATTTCAAAAGAAATATCAAAGTAATGGGAAATTCACTTTGGAGTAAAATGACTCTGGGTTTACACAGGCTGATGAATTACTACATGTTGTTCATCATACTGCCAGCTGATCCTCCTGCTTTTTAATACCTTTCTATGCCCCTTTGTTAAGCAGCTGCCCCTAAAGACACTGAAAAATAACATCTTTCTCTAAACAGCATGCATACCTTTTTCCATATAGTCATTTCTTTTCTTCCTGTCTTTGAAATAGAAACAAAGTACTTTCTCCACCTTTTGGCAATAAAGTTAATTTTCAAATTGCTTTCCATTTTCTTTCTTAAAGAAGCTGAAAAACCCTTGATCTATGATCTTTGGATATGCTTGACAATCTGACTTAGGATATCACCCACAAATAGGTGTAATGAACCCTGGCAGGTTCCCAGATCAGTAGTGTGAATTATGCAGTTAACCCTCATAGCTCTAAAAAAGATATAAACTGCTTCTGTTTTTCATAGCAGATGCTGTGAGTGAACCTAATTACATGTTGTATTGACTATTTAACTTGTGGTGGAACTATCCACCTGCTCTCGTAGTGTTTTCCATGACACTGAAGCCACCTGAAGACACTCCCATCCCAACCACTTACTCCACATCCCTGCCTGTCCTCCACTGTGGCAACCCAGTGGTTTTTGAGGCTTTGTTGTGAATTGGATCCTTGAAATGATCTGGGCGAAAAATAAACCTCCCCCTAATCTGCCTCTTCCTTTCTGCCTCCGCCCGGAGAACCCCCAGCAGCAATCCTTTGATTATTTTGAAGACAGATTGTTTTGGTGATGCAGGTAGAGCGTAGCCCTAACACCCAGCTGATGATAACTGGGGAGCAGCAGGCTATGGAGTATAGAGGAAACAGGACGGTCAGAGCTTTATATGGCAAGCAAAGAAGGGGAACTTTTAAAGCTATTTTCATCTAAAGTATGGCTGGAGCTTCAGGAGATATTTCATGGTGATACAAATTCAATTTGAATTTTTACAGTACGCCACAGATTGTCCTTTGCAGCTTTAGGTCTTATCAGCCCTGATTTCAGCACAACTCAGTACGTAAAGTCTTTCCAGTAACGGAATCCTACATAGATAAACCCTGAGCTGATGGAGCAGTAAACACTTAACTGTAAGCAAGTGTCTAGAGCCACTAAATTCTTGTGGTTAAAGCTAGGTATGCATTTAGGTACTTAAATGATTTTTTGTCTCTATGGCCTTTTGCTTTTTTTCAGAAACCCAGTGCAACTTTTATGAAGCGATATTTTCAAAAACTAAGAATATTTCCTGCCACGGGCATTTGTGGCAAGTCTAATTTTAGGCCTTGACCACTTAACTACTGTCTTAATGGCTTTCCTTTTAATAGAACATAGAAACAGCATGGGCTTTATTTTCTGCATCATCAAAGCACTGCACCTTCCGACAGAAACAGTGTCTAGTCTGCAGTAGGCCAAATGCATCCCCCTGATAGTCCATCTGCTGAATTTCACAGCCAGGAGGAATTTAATCAACTATAGGTAAACAATGTTTTAGGAGAAGAAACCTTTTCTTTTTTCCTAGTGCTAGCTTGATCAATAGGCCTTTGAAGTAAATGAAAAAAATTGCAGTTGCCTTTAATAGACCCTATGTAAATCCCTAACCAAATGTGCTCCTTTTGCTGGTAATACCTTGGTTTTTCACATGGTGGGGGAAAAAAAAAAAATTACCATTTAACTGGCTAGTGTGAAGTCAAAATATTGTAAATTAGGGAATACTACTTGGTTACAGAAACAAGTCCCATTCCAGTTAGGGATCAGGAGTTGCATTTTATTTAATAATGGACACCTCTTTTAAAAATCAGAAATAATGATAGTGATTAGTTAAGAGTAGCAAATAAAACATGCATTTAAAATTAACCTGACAGGGCATTTTTGTGTCATACTGACTGATGTGTACAGTCCATTCTTTTAAAAATTCAAGGAAGCTTATTTGAATTGTAAATTGGCAACACATTCACGCTCAAGTCTTATTGTGTGATAGTGTGACAAATTACAAATGGAATATTGGCTGGGCTTCCATTTCTTGCATTTCTTTTCTAGTTTCTGCTGCTATTATCATTAATCTGTTTTACAGAAGCTCTATAGCGGATGGTTCTGGACATGGAAAGTACATTAAGTTTCATTGTTGGCTATAGCAGGACTCTGTGTGGCTTCGGTGACCTGTGACTTCTCCTATTGGTTGTAATTCAGTACAGTTGCTACTAGTTTTATGTCCTGCTGTGTGTGGACTTAAGAGATTCTGGCATACTTTATGCTTGACAGCTCATTTCATAAGTATTGGATTACAGAGCTTTCGCTAAATTGTGTTAAGAATATCTTAAGAAATGGTGCTGGAATGTGGTCCTTCAAAAAAAAAAAATGTATATAAGTAAATCTTAAAGATCCCGTTATCAGAAGTGAAGTGAATTCTCCTTTTTAAGTCCTGCGTGAACTTGCAAGAATGTTGGAGATGATTAAATGCAGTGATGTCATGTGCTACAAGGCATTGTTTAACTCCTTTGCAATTTAAGATTTAATGTTTTATCCAATGGGAAAGAAACGGCGAGTTACTCCAGCATATCTTTGTTTCCTGCAAACACAGGCATAGCGGTGGGGGTGTTCCTCCCCTGGGTTGATTGTGCTGGTGCAAAGGTCAGACAAACAGGGAATGGTGCTCAGGATGCGATTTAAGGAGGGACTCGGAGGGTTATGTGACAAGAAAAGGAGAGAGAAGGAGGAGGTAATTTTGAAAGAATATTAAAAGAGACCAAATTGATTACTGACAGCAGCTCTTTCTGCTGTCTCTCACCTCCTGCCTTTCGTATTAGTTCATTTTACTTCTACCCTCTTAAGGATGATCTCCTACTATCAGACATTTCCTACTAGAGCTTAAATTGACAAATTTATGCCAACTCACTGCAGCTTTGCAATATGCTCTGTGAATCATGAAGGAAATAAGCTTCTGGCTATTTCTGGCTTAAATTTCTTTTGTTGTATGTGCTTCTAATGGTATCTCTGATTTCTTTTATGTTTCTCTTGCACTTTGCAAGCTGTTCAGCCCCCGTGCTCTGCGCCTTTGTTTATGTATTCTCTCAGGCTTCTGGGTTGGGATTTGTTTACTATTAAATTCATGCCATAGTTTTACATATAAGCAAAGATGCTCTTTATTGTCTTTTTGTATAATGTTGTGTTCACTTCTGTCAGCCGATAGAGCAAAAGACGTATGTCTGAACTGCCCCATTCAATATTAGGCATTTAACCAGGGTAGTTGGTCTGGGCTCCTCTTGCAGTCAGTGAAAGCAGGGTGATGGGTGGTACTTTCGGGAAGGGTGTTCACCTGCCTGGTGTTTGAATCAAGCTCTGAAATTGCCTCTCATTCCCCAATGACCAAAGTGCTTGGGAAGGCCATATTGGTTAAATCCCTAGAATTAGGTGGGGTCAATGCAGATCAAAATACAAGCATAGAGTGCATACATGCTTAATACCTGACCTGTTGTTTAACAAATGGCATTTCTTCTTCGGACGCCAGGTACCCTGGTCAGTAAGACTGAGGGTGGGAGCAGAACACCCGAAAGGGTGATAAATTTTATGGTTTGCTCTGTCTTCAAACAGTTGTGTGATTCTGAGTCATTTAATTCGTCTGTGCTGGTTTATCCAGCTAGAAATTGAATGCTTTCTTTGCAGTTCTCCCAGACTTTTCATTCTAGTGTGGAAAGCATCAAAGGAATACAAAACATTTTTTCATATCCTCACAAATGAGAATTGCCACGGCCTTGGAGGCCTGCTAATTTATACAAGCTGAGGATCTGGCCTAGCATAGCCCAATGTAGCTTAATTTGCAGACAATCAATGTTTAGTAGTTATTTTCCTTTGACTAGGCTGTCTCTTGAAATTTCTGCATGTTTGCTTGTCACTTTTCCAAGATTTCTACTGTTTTGTTTTTTTCCTGCCGTGCTTATTGAACAGAGACAAGGAAGTATCTAATAGATTAAAGTGAAGTCTAGTAACATGGTTCAGCGGACTAATACTTTAATCTGTGAGACCCTAAGATCAAGTGGACTCAATTTCAAGTCCTGCCACAATTAATTTAACCATTAGTAACATTGCAGGTACTGAGAGCCTGGAGTCTGCAGGTGTTTGCTGTTGGGGAAACAAGTAGCACCTTCGCCCTCCCGTAATGCAGTCTTTAATGCAAAAAGACACCTGCCTGATTATAGGCATGTCCATTAAAATAATCCTGCCCCAGCAGATCATGAGGTTGATCTTTTCTAGGGTATGAGAGATGTAATTTTGCAGGCAGTATAAAAATGACTGAGTGATACAGCTCAGTATGCCGATTTTATGTATAATTCTCATACTACAATGGGATGTACTTGGGTTTATGGCATTCACTAAATGTTCACTTTAAGAGAGTCTCTTGGGTCACCTTTAAATAAACTTATGTCAGAGTTGCTTCAAAATTAATTGACTGATCAGTTTCACAGCATGCCAGATGGGCGAAAAGCAGACTCCTCAAAGATTACAGATAGCCATATAGGAGGTTTAAACTGGCAACACAAACTTTAAAAATACTACTCAGGCTATAGTGTGCTTCTTCCATAAATTCCTTTGAATCTGTGCTTGCTAGACCTTGCTTTTAGCTTCTTTAAATAACTTTTTGTCAGGTTACTGACAAAAATGTGTGCATATGTAAGCATGAGTGCTTGCATGAACGTATCTAAACATACATTTAAACAGCTAGTGCTTGAATCCGTTGCTTTTCTATGGGCCATGTCTCTGTTAACACACACACTTGTGTCTTTTGCATGTATGTGGCGTGTGTGTACAGTAAGAAAGCTGCATGAAGTCTACATATTGGAAAACATTAGCTTGTGATGGAGTTGTTTTTCTGAGTCCTTTCCAAGGCTTCCCAAATAATTATTCAGCTATTCACAGTTCTCGTTCATGAGCAGATGCAATAATACTTCTCTGTTTAATAATATACAATATTATTTCCTTTGGGGAAAAGATATATTTGAAATACTTTGAAAAGAAATAAACAAGACTTGTAATTAAGTGTTGCTATTTTAAGTAGAATTGGTTTCAACCATCGGCAGTCTGTCCTTCTCTTCAGTCTTTAGGAGACTGCTGCACATGATGAAAAGTTTAACTTGTCAAGTATAAATTTAGATGTAGAGTCCGGAATATCAAACTCCATGAGTGATAATTATCAGCACCTGGAAATAATTTGTACCAGAGTTAAGAAATGAGTTTTCCCTTTCTACAGATACGGAGTTTTTAACCTCCCAGTCACTGGAATACTCCCCGGAGCTTACAGTGACATGGCTTGTGGTTCATTCCCACTAGTAAACATGGCACCAAGCAATTAGATTGTCATTAGAAGACGAACATTAGCTTTGTAAAATAGGATTAAGAATAAGCTGAGAACAAATGATCAGCTAATGTATGCAGTTCATAAGTAACGCTGTACACGCAGGCTCCAGTGCGGAGCCCATTGAAGGCGATGCTATTGCCTTCCACTGGCTTTCAATAGCCGCTGGCTCAGGCTCAGATTCTGGTTTTCCTTTAATTTTATAGCATTCATTCTCCAGAACTACGGAAACTTTATAATTGGATAAAAGTTGCTCCTCCTCCAAAGTGTAAAATAGTAGGATGTTGTGCTGGAAACTGTACAAAGACAGGAATTAATTTATTCTTCTGACCTGTAGGCAAACTGCCCCTGAAACACGGTCTTCCAAAATCACTCATCTGGTTTCTTCTTATCTGTGTGCAGATACAATCTAAGCAATTTCTCCAGTATCTACAAGGCTGCATCATTATTGCCTATTTAAATATAATTTTTCCCTACTGTTTTAAGATTAGTTTAGGTAAGAGAAGGCACTACCAGAACAGAGTATACATATGCATTTTCTTGGTTAGGCCAGCAACATTGCAACATATACAGACAAGAAATACTGTTCAAAGGCGTTTGGTTTTAAAATTGCAGAAAACAGTTAGCATCTGTATTACTGGGAAATACAGCAAAAATGTAATAAAGATTCACGTATACATACTTCATGTAAGTTAAATATTTAGTAGATATTGTAGTAAGTATTACATCATTTTTATAAATCGCTATGAAGTGCAAGAAGTAACATGTTAATAGTATTTTTAATTATTTAATAACACTTTATAAACTATTTATGAAAGGATTCTGATGTGATCACAAACAAGGTTCCACGACAAGATAGGAATTTTAGGCAAGATTTTTTTTTTCATGGAAGTAGGTAGCAAAAGAAACAAAGAATTGAAGGAGTAAAATACAATCTGTCTCTAGAAGAGTGCTTCTCAGTGTTTGGTTGAAGGTAAATGAATTAATCCAATATTTCATTCTCTGAGAATGACGAGTTACGTAGAGTAACTAAATTATGGGCTTTTAATTGTTACTTTCTTTAGTCTATTATATGAACATTTTATATAATTATGTTTATTAGATAGTATAGGTTTAGCTTAATCTAGGAAGTATATAATGGAAATATAATTATAGACAAGAAAAATGGATATTAAACTTATGTAATTTTCTTTTATTGTACTAAATGTTTCTGCAATTAAACTACTGAAATTATTTGAGTTTAGAATTTCATCAGTTTTAATGGGTCTGAGTTATTAAACATCTGCCAGATTAGGACCATCATATATAATTTTAGAATGTGGGTCTGAGTTACTAAACATCTGCTGGATTAGGACCATCATATATAATTTTAGAATAAGAGCGATAAACATCAGAGGAACTACTGATTTGAATACAGTTTTTTATATGCTAAACTATTTGGATGAACAGGTGTTATAGAAAGCTTGTAAATTTGGATACCTGAGTTTCAGAAGCATTGAATACTGTGATCATGTAGTGGTAGATATGCACTGTATTTTACAGCTCTCATTAAATTGTTACTGGGAAGTAATTGAAAAAAGGTGGCATGTAGAAATGACTTTTCTTCACAAGATGTCTTTTTCTTTTCATGTGATTCTGTCCGAATTAGTTTGGGATTGTATGGCTTGGACAGTTTCTGAAGTATTTCTGTTGTTGATTTGCCAAACACATCTCCCTCTTCTTTTTTTCTTTCTTTTTTTTTTTTTTTTTTTCCTCTTAAGGGGAAAAAAAAGGGGAGGGGAAAAAAAAGGGGGGGTGGGAAGGCATGAATGAGAGATTGAATTTGGGAGTGATCTTTCTCTTGTTACATGATGTGAAGCATGTGTGGGAAATGTTTTCATCTTCAGAAGTCATTTGCCCCATGCAGAGAATGCTTGAAATGAAAATAACTTTCCAAATTAAAATAGAATGTGTAGTTTTTTATTTACAGACACACGGAGACATAGTCACTCTTATACATACAAAGTAGTACTTACTAGGGAATGCGTTTTATTTGATCTTCTATTCTTGACAAATGTCACATTTATAAGATACTATTTGATAAACTTTAATGCTGAATTATTTTATTTCATCAAAAACATTTTTGTTTTTATTCCACTTTGTGAATTCATACTTGTTCACTATATGTGGATTGATTATTTCATAAAATCTCACCTCCTCCACCTCCAGTATCATGTTAAAATGTAACAAGGAACTAACTGGGTGACCCTCCTCCTCCAAGGAACCACAAATATTGTCCTTTTCAGTCAACGTTAATAATTCCACCTTGAATTTTCCTTTTACTCTCATTTTAACTAATATTTCTTACATCTGGTTGAATATTTGCTTCTGTTACTATTATTTGTAAAACTTGAGAACCAAGTAGTTTCAGCCAAAGCATTTAGCATCCGGTCAATGGTATTGGGAGCTTGGATGCCTCGTGTCCCAGATCTCCAGGCCGGGCTTTCTGGCTGGGCTAGATATTTCCTTCCAGAATCACTGAGATGTGTCATGGGACCAGTAGTCCCGCTATTTTTGGAAGCCACTTAATGCCTGTTGTAGTCCACTGACAAATGGCTGCCTTAGCTATTTTCAGCTGGCCCTGCTTCTTTAATTAATCTTGCTGTAATGTCACACCTCAACTTCTGCAATTGTTCTCTTGGCTTTCCATGCTACGGAGAAGCTTGTTTGTGTGACAGTCTGGCTGCTGACATTCACTGTGTGCCATTTCCACTGCTTCAAATCCACAGGCTTCCTATCTCTGTCTGTCCAGGCTCCTTGTTGACTTTGTAAGGAAAAAAAAAAAAGGAAAAAAATAACTTTGATAAATAGTGAGTGTAAAAGATAGTGTTCAGTGAAACAAAATGTTCCTAGATTTACTTACAAACAAGTATCTAATATTATGTAGAGAATCCTCTCTGTATTTTATAGTTGTTGTATTTAAGCTTTTTCTGATAAAGCTTTAGATTTTTTCCCAAAGCAAAGTTTAATATGTAAAAAGTAAATACAATGGTATATGGTTATTATCTTGTAACCCTATCAAATCTGGCTGAAGGTTCAGGTTTTCTGTACAGAGCAAGGAGATAACTTCAAAAGCTCAAATAGTTTGTAGTTTGGAGAAGCAGTCAACTGAGAGAACTTAAAGATCAAAGCCAGAATATCTGATTTTAATGATGCAGAACATATGCTTCACCAAAAACCTTTTGGATTAAAAAAAGTTAATGTAATCAAAGAGAACTGAACTCTTTGTTTGGATCTTAGAGCTGTGTGTTGAAGCACTCGGCACAATATCTTACAGTGTGCTGTTACTGTAGTTGTGTATAAGAAGTTGAGTTAAAGCAAAGTTAAGAGACTAGTGAACCTGATGCTAGGAAACTTTTGTTTTGAAGATCTAAAATTTTTTTGTTGAAGAGCCCTTAAGAATCTTGAATTGGACTGTTTTGATGAAGAGACTGCGGATGCGGATAGACATAAAAAGCAAGATTGTTCTCTGGGAACTTGATTAGCCTTATTCAATAACTGAGAATCCAGGAAGTTCCTCTGGAGAGTTTTTGATTTACAGTGAATGCAAAAAAGGACCAGATAGAGGAACACAGACATATCTGCAAAAGGGAAAAAATGCCCAAGGGTGGAAGAGTTTCCTTTCATTGCAGTTTGATAAAGGGAGATAATGTAGTCCCCATGCCTGGACAGAACAGTGTTGGTAAGATCAAATTCATGGGTGAAAAAAGATATTAACTGAATTATGAGTTTAAAGAGAAAGAAATTACTGGGCAAGGAAGATAGCTGAGAATTCTGTTTTGCAGTAGCTTCTCAGGGTCTCTTCCAAAGTCTTTTGAAATCAACAGAAGCTATTCCATTGGTTGTAGTGAGTTTAGATGAGACCCTGTAGGAAAATACAAAATGCATTTGAAAATAAGGAGCTATCAACAATAATACATACAGTGTTTTGTTTATGTGTATCTAACTATGTATATTTATCTATGTATCTACAGTATCATATGGATACTGTATGTGTATCTAACTATGTATATTTATCTATATATCTACAGTATCATATGGATATCTTCAGCATTATTTGGCTTGCTACTTTTAAACATACCCTGGAAGCACCAAGTTGGTCAGATTTGTCACTTGTCAGAAACAACCAGCTCTTACCAATGTACATTTTTTTTTCTTGCCATGACTGGCATTTGTTTTTCTGATAGTTCTCATTTCTTATTTCTTGTGACATTGCTGTTTCATTCTTTTTGTCTATGTATTTCACTCTTTCTGACATGTTTCCTGGAAGGCCTTAGGGGAAGAAAGCACTGTTGCCCCTGCTTCTACCCCTTTCCTAGAGTGAATAAAGATAACTCTTTAGGTTGGTGTCTGCCCCCGCCCCGGTTGTTACATTTTGCCAGTCCCAGAGTAGTGTAAATGGCCGGAGCTCCATTTGCCTTGACAAAATGAGGCAGAATTACGGGATTCAACTCTGAACCTCTTTACTCATGTGAATGGAAGCTGTGCTTGTTATGCTACCGTTGGTTTCTTTTTATGTGATATTAAACTCACTCTGTAGCTACAGAAGCTCACCAAGGCCAGTCAGATAGAAAGCCAGTCAAAGTTACTAGAAATACTCAACATACTATTATTGAAGCATTTTGTAGATGCAGGTTGACTTCTGGATAGACTGCAGGAGAGGTGTTTTCCTCTCTGTGATGTGACTTTCAAGGTTAAGGAGTAGCAAAACCACCACAAGCCCCTTTTTACATTCACTGGATCATTCTGCCTCTGATCTTTTGAGCTATCCTTGCCTTGAACTAACCTGGTTTGTGAACAAGCTAAAGTGAGACAGAAAGATCCCTTTGATCTTTAATGGCTGAGCATCCCTGGATTGTGTGACTGTGCTCATGAGACAGAGGTGAACTCCTGGATTCAGACACCAGGTGCTTTTCAGAGGCAGGCCCAGTTTGCAAGCTGTTCTGTCTGACAGGATACCCTGGGTGCTCCTCCCCTCCCTCTGCTCTTCATTGCTGGTGTTACTGCAACTGAGTGAGATTAACAGGCAGCTGAGAGCAGAGTACCCGCTCCACTATAAGTGCCACCTTCTTCTACCTGCCCATCTCTGAGACTATACCTGATAAATTGTCAGGAAAACGGTGTATTGTGCTCTATGGAATGCCGCTGGCTTTGGAATATATAGTATACATATGTATGTACAGCTCCTGGCAGCCCTTGTTTGACAGCAGGACTGTGCTGTGAGGATATGGTGAACTCTGTTCTAATCCTGGAACCACTTTTAAGCTTCAAATCAGTGGGACTCTTAACATAACAGGGGAAGTAAGGCCTTTGAAGGTATTCATATTAAGAGAGATTGTTTTGTCTTGTGTTCTGGACCCCTGAAAAAAGCCCAGTTGCAAGTGTCGCATCAATCGGTACTTCAAGATCTTTGCTGACCATCATCGCATCCACAGGTTTCTAGTGACTGCTCAGTCACGCTGCCATGGTATGTTCTTGTCACAGAGGGGAGCTAAAGTCATCAGCTGGTGTACCTTTCCCTCTTGAGGCCTTCTACAGTCACAGTGGAGTCACTTCTGGAGTCGCAGTAACATTTACCACATCTTTGTATCAGTCACTTTTTGGTGATGTATAAAAATACCTTGATTGCAGGAGGCTGGATGCTCGGATTGCTGCGAGTTTCTGGCTTCCATCTCCCTTGAGGTTAGAAGCCAGGGTCTCCCTTTCCAAGATGCCCAACAGCTGTTTCTTCAGTTGCTCACTAATTGCTAGCCAGTGAGTATATCTACTACATCGTTCTTAATTGAAAGCAAATGTCAAGTTTTTGACAGATAATATGGGATTTAAAGGGTAGATTTTCAAAAGCACAAAGGAGAGCTGTTACTGAAGTAACACATTTTGTAAATTGTGAGTTTATGCAGCAGCCGTAAAGGTTTGATTGCATCTTAAGTGTCCCTGTGCAAAACTAGCTGTGCACCCATTAGCAATATCAGTTTTGTTCACGTTGGCCTGGGATGGCTGTGCCAGGTTAGCACCCTGAGCTGCGGGCAGGCTCGCTCCTGCTCGGTGAACGCTGTCGTGCTGCAGCCACCTTTCTCAGGTCTTGATTCTCCAGCCTGCAGATTTAAAGCTTACCCAGATATGTTAACATGGGCCGTACTGACACTACCCACACTTTGGATTGTAGCGTAGACCTAAAATATACTTCTGAGTGTATATCTGATTGCTTTACTCCAGTGGAGCCTACTGAGTATTCAGTATCCCCTTATTTAGCCACCTGTGTATATTAAAAATGTGATTTAGGTGCAGTGGAAGAAAAATAGAAAGATCTTACTCAATAAAAAGTAAAAAGGAAATCACAAATGTTAATTCAATTTAATACTGAATTTGTGAGACTCCTGTGCTTAACGGGATGTTGGGTTCAGATAAGATAGTGAATCCACAATATGATTGTCAGTAGGAATTAGTGCATTGTTTCACTGCTGAAACTGTTTTTCCAGTTCATTAATTACTTTGCTTAATTTAAAAAATATATAGACATAGGGGTAAATTTACTGCAATTGCCAATGAAACCACACAAGGAGTCCCATAAGAATGTGAAAGGGGTGCAGTTCTTTATAACAGTGAAATAGCAAAAGCCCAATTAATCAGTGGTTCTTTGCAGATTTTAGACCAGAACTGGCATGCTACCAAACTGCCCTCAGAAGAGGTCTAAAACAGCTCAGGAAATGATTTAATGGGCACCTGGTCACAGATGTGTTCCTGCCAGACATACTGTCTGCAATGGTACATCCCAAAATGGCCCTACAGGGTCTGAAATGCAAGGAACGTACACAAAAGTTCTTCTTTTTAGATTTGGAGAGGTAGTAAAAGAAACAACAAAAACCCCAAACCCAGAAGAAAATCTGCTTCGTATTCTTCGTAATCTCTAACTTTCCTGTTAGTCATGCTGGCAAGTACCTACGTTCTTTGCTGACATTTTGGTCAGTATTTCATCATTTCTCTGATCTTTTTTTTCAAATCAGGCTATACTTTGTTTATCTTGATGTCCACTTAATTCTCACAGGGACTTCAGATATTGCAAAAGAGCAGGAAGTGAAACTCTTTCTACTGGCTGAGGGCAGTGGCAAATGTTCAGCTAAAGCCATCAGAAATCATGGTGGTGTTTGATCCCTGCGATATAAACTGCTAACAAGTCGCCTGATTTTGCTCTGCCATTTTTGGAGCACTCATGGTTCTGCTGAACAATGATTTCATTCTCTGCTTTGTGCTGTTTAATGTAAGGTTGCATGGTAATAAATTCAGCACCAAGTTACTGACTATGCCCAGATGATGGAAACCTGCCTGGACTGACCAGTTAGGAATGTTACTGGTATTGTTGTTTCTGGCCGGGTTTCAATTGGAAGGGGGTGTGATAAAGTAGCTCTGATTTTCTTGCATAATTTCTTTCTGCCGTAATTAGATCCGATTGTTCTGATTTTTGCACATAAGTTTAGGAGCATATGTAAGGTCATTGGCATTTCAGAAGCTCTGGCTAACTTGTGTTTTAAAGAAAATGTTTAGAAACCTGAATTTTGTATAATTATCTAAGTTAAGAATGTTTCCATTTGGCTCACTATGAGGTTTCTGCGGTGATGAGACTTCTGTGAGGTCAGTTTTTCATTTCTGGTAGGAACTTTTAGATAACAAACTAGAGAAAACCCTTAAGAAATACGAGAAATATTTTTAGATAATAGACTGAAAGAAGTGTTTCTTGTATTTCTTAAATATCTTTACTTAATGCTTAGAAATTTAAATAATCCTTATTTAAATATACTAAAATGGCCATAATTCTGCCCTTACTAGATATTTTTTTAATATCTAAATAAAAATTAATTTTCAGGTCTGATTATGACTTCCTTACTGTTTATTTCTGACACTTTGGCACATTTCATGTACTACTTGACTTTCTTATCAACATGTTTTTCCCTTTGCTAGCCCATCTTCTTCATGACAATAATAGATGCATGTGGGTCCTGCTTTTTGTCACCTCCAGATCAGCAGTGCTTTTACAGAAAAGACTGCAGCTAGGTGCAGTGAAGAGCTGCCTTGCATGATGTTTGTCATTAAAACAGTGGGCATCCAACAGTGCAAATGACAAAGACTTAAAGAGGACCTTTAAGGTTGGTGTGCACAGTTGCAGTTCAATTTTTTTGTGACACTTGCAGAACACTTAGGATGGAATTTTTCTTGCCTGATCATAGTGTTCTGATATTAGTAGCTGAAGTCTAATTTTGGTGAGTTAAACAGGTCCACTTGATGATACATAACTAAGGGTAGGGATCCTTAGAAGATGATCCCACTTTGGGGTAGGTGGTGTGTCTGATTCTCTCCACTGACTACAGAGGAAAACATAGGTTCCCAATGTATGTCAGACAACTATGATCTGCAAAAGTTGGACATGTAAAAAGAAGCAATACATGCAAACTAAAAAGCAGAAGCGTGGAATGTGTTATCATAGATATTTGTGATTTATCCTGTATTTATGCATTCTCTTTCCATTCATTCATTTCCTGGAGACTCACGCAAATGTATTTGTCCATCAACTGTTTTCTAGGACTTAGGGAGAAGGATCTCTGTGCATTCTGTTCTGCCTCCAAATTACAAGAGACTGAGGCACAGAGAAACTGTTGCTTTGCATTTCCATGGTTTAGGTTTAGAGCATGAAATAGAAAGTTTTTTGTCTGCTACAGCAAGCTATAGGATGCATAGAACTGACTATTGCATCATTCAGATGGAAAAAAACTCATTTTGGTTTAGCAGTATCTAGCATTTCCTCTAAATCTGCACAATACTTCACATAAAACCCGTGGTAAGCTGGCTGCATGGAAAAGCTCACATAACTCTTTATTTTTTGTGAAAGGCAGGTTGAGAAGTGTGAGAAAGAGAGGAAAGGGATATTATAATTTCTTTCTCCCTCTGAACCCTTTACAAATGGTTTCCTGGTAACACAAGCCCTTGGTGTGGCAGATGGATTTTATGAGAATTAATTGCAATAATATTCTATAAAACTGTCCCAAACGTTTTTGGAACCCATTTCCTCCTCTTTATTTTTCTGATGTCTACTACAAGGGCATGTCATAAATAAATATAGCAGGAATATTTCCACACGTAAGTAACAGAACTGATTCTACTTTTCACTTTCACAGAGGAATAAGTAAAGGTATTTAAAAGTGGACTTGACTGCAAATACCATCAAGAGGTTACTCTAAAAGAAAATGCTACGTTGCCGCAACAGGATGGGCTACATGACCAGACTGCACTTTCTGGTCTGCCATCTGTGATTCCTTGGGACACTGAGAAATCACGCTGGGGATAGGGGTGGAAGGAATCACTCAACACATTTTGATATGATCACATTAAGACGGCAAATACCGAGTTCCTTTGCTGTTTCCCAGCTGCTGCTCACACGGTGCTGGGAGCTGAACGCTTCCCTCCATCATCTCTAGCACTGACTCACGGGAGGAGAAGTAAACAGAGCAGAGTCCATTTTGATGGTCCATGTTTATATTGTATCTTGGTAGGCAATATCTCAGCCAGGAGCCTTAGTAACCTAGAAAAACTGAGCAGATGTGATCTCTACTTCAGAACAGAGAAATAACCTGTGGCTGAGATTTTTTCTAACCTGTGGCCTTTGTTTTTGGGAGCACTCTTCCTTTTACTTTTGGTTTGGATTGATTTTTCTGGAAAGGTGAGAATTTAGAGCTCCTTGTAGCTTCAGGTGAAGTTGAGGACATTTATCCTCTTTGAATAACTGGCCTTGCAGCTGTAAATGTTGTGACCAAATGGAAGAATCCAAAAGCAAACCCAGCTTTTAAAACACAGTGATCCATATATAGGCAGATAGCAGGTCCAGGACTAGAAACTAAAAGAATGTTTTTCACCGCTCTGTTTTTGTTGTTTGTGCACCTTATTGTCTTCCTTTTGAGGCATATGAAATCAGTAGTCTGTGTAGCAACTCCTGTTTCTGAAATAATAAGCTGACACAAACAAATAGACCTCTTGGCTTTTCAAAAACGTTCAGCCCTAGCTTGTTTAATATATTATTAATAGAAACAATGAGACATCCCTCTCTTAAATAGGCAGTGCAGTCACTTGGCACCTTCTACAATAATACAATCGTGGAAGGTACAAGAGCTACCAAGGGATGTGCGCTTGAAACTAGGTTATGAGGAATTTGAATATAGTCACAGTTTCAGTAGAAGCTATGATGGAAGCGGCACAGGGAGGGAGCATTTTTTTTTTCTGCCATGCTTTTCTGGGTTAGGTGGGGTAGAGGACACAACTTCTGGGATCCACATGCACTGCAGAACTGGAGAAGCACCTTTTAGAACCTGCAAACAAGAGAAATTTCATCTACGTGATGCACGAGTGGAGCACACTGTCTGGTTGCAAAAGCAGCACACCCGCGGCAATGCTGCAAGGCAGTGAGCATAAACACGAAGGAGGGAGCAGGCTCATCAGGGGATATTGCATAAATGCTGTTTATAATGGAGGAAGAGGCTGCTAGCAAAACCTTACTGTCCTGGAGACCGCCTCTGTATCTGAACAAGGATTTGGTAGATTAGAAGCCTCATGGAGATACTACCAGAAGGCTAGTAGTACAGAAAGAAAAAAAATGCTTCTGCAAAATTAATTTTTGCTTAAATTTGTAGAAGAGATGTTCAGAACACCAGTTCTTTTCTCTTCCTGCTTCCAATAAGACAGATGATTAAACATCTTTTTTGAATTTGCTTCAGGAAATACGAAGTTATTGGTGTGATAATGTGTATGCTTTATTGGCTTCTATAAGCAATTTTTAAAAAAAAATCTAGATTTAGGCATTTTGTTTGTTATTATTTATTAATAGGGTTAATTATAGCTGTGAGCCATAGAGATAAGTATGTGACTCTCTAAGGTTACATTCATTGATTATGGTAATATATCTAAGAAGTACTGCTTAACTGAATTTATTGATATTTAGTGATTTTTATGCCTTGAGTTTATGATCTATTTCATTTTATACCAGCAAGAATTTGAACTTCCTGTTACTGCTGATATTTCTTGTTCTGACTGGTATAAAATTTCCTGTTTCATCTGTAGCTACAATTTTTTTACCACTGTGGTGGTTTACACTTGGATGTAAACTTGGGTGTAGGACAACTGTTGGTTATCAGCTCCTGTCTGTATCCATAGAGTGAATGAAGGATTACAGGTTTTCCTGTATGTCAGCTTGCTCGGTGTGTGTTCATGCACCAGGGCTGACCTGCTTGTAGGCCTTCTAGGTGGTAATCAACAGCTTGTGTAAGTGCTTGAATATGAAGCAATGGTATTGTAAAGAGAGTAAAATGCAGGTATATTCAATCTCTTGACTTGCTTCTGAGACTCTTGCACCAGGCTCAAGCGCGATGAGGGTTTTGTGTGACTCTGGACACTGGCTTTGGTAAGCTGTGATGTGAGAATGCTTTTCTTATTCCAGAGGAAAGATCAAAGCAAACAAGCTGGCCTTCCCTCATTACCCTCCCCGATCTGCTGTTCTGTGGAGAAGCCTGGTTGGGTTGTGTAGCAAAGTTACCGGGGTCTCCTTCTGTGCGTCGTTAGAGCTGCATTAGCTGTGCTGTGGGCAATGGCCTTTGCACTGGCAATGGGAAGAGGTGGATTTCCCCTAATGATGTTCAACAACTTAAAAAGGCGGCAGTTTTTGTTTAACAGTCATGCAGCTTCTACCTTATTAATCTGCTTCCTGAAAAAAACAATTTTCTCAGAGAGAAGCTATGCAAAGGATCAACATAAGTATCGTTGCATATTTACATGTACAGGATCCAAATGTGAAAATGTTGCATCTGTAACTGCCTCTAATTGTCGAGGCCATTTTGACCGTTGAGTTATGCAGATATACCTGCCTCTGCCATTAACTTGTTTTCCAGAGTACGCTGTCCATCTGCTTCAAACTGTCTAAATGCATGCTTGGCTTCATTACTTGCAACTACAAATCAAATAATAAGGGATAAGTGCCTACATGACACAGCCTGACTCACATCCCAGGTACATTTATTTGTATCTAGCAGTTAGATGATGCTTTCTGGGTTGGCCTGGTTATTAATTTGGATTTACATAGTTTCTACGTGATTATTTTGCAGATGTCTTGTTGCCTGCCTTTCTGTCTTCTGTCTTTCTCTCTGTCCGTTTTTTCTTTCTTGCATTCTTTTCTCAGATTTTTGGGGTGGGAATTATTTTCATATTTAATTTAACTGAAAAAAGAAGGCAAGCATATATAGTTCAGAGGCTGCGCAGACTAGCAATGGTACATAAGGCAGAAAATTAGTGCTGTTCAAATGAGTTAATGGTATTCCTCTGTGTTTCCTACATGTACTGTATATAATTTAGGATTATTTCCCCATCCAACTTTTAAATACAAGAAACACCAGCATGGTTTTTGTCACTGATTGATTAAATAACACCCAGACCTTCCAGGGCTTCCTCTTTGTTTCACGGCTTTTGTGTTGACGCTGCGTCTCTAACACTACCTAGAGTGGTCTTTCAGTTACGGGATCGACTTACTTTTTCACTCTTTTCGGAAAACTGTAACAGAGAGCAATTGGTTGGCATAAATGATATTCTGGAGCCTGAAAAATGCTAACAGATACACATGTAGGGCTGATGGGGTAAAAGGAGAAACCTGTGTGTTTTTTAGCAATACAAAAGGAGGTTCATTAGAGAACACTAATATCTTTGACCATGATTTGTAAGGAAATAATGGCAAAAGGCATTGCTTTGCAAGCAGTGTGACTGAAACACATTTTTAATTCCAGCCTCTGCATTGAAATGGGATTAGTGTATTCTTTGTATTAAACATCTTGTGATTGTGTAGCCTTTAGAGCTTAAGTTGTTTGTTCAACACTATTGTCACTTTTATTACTGAGAGAAAAGTTTTCTACTGCTAAAAACATTTTAAGAATAAAGTTTCTTATATTTTCCTGTCTGCAGATGTGGGTTAAAGGCTTCAGTTATGACTGGTCTGAAAATACTGTGCAGAAGCATTCATGAGGCTTCTTGCAACCAAAGTCACCTAAATAGGTTGCTGTCCTAAAAGGGCTATTGTTAGTTTGAAGGAGGGATTATGGCACATGCCTTCCATCAAAGCATTCCTTCCCCCAACTGCATTTACTCCTGATTTTGACTCTTCAGTATGGCCTTATCCATCTCTCACTGTAATCCTTAGAAGATCCTCCTTGGCATCTTTAGCAGTTGAATCAAGTTTCATGTTCGTCTTCATTATTCGCATTCAATCAAAGTAAGTGCAGTATTTCTTCATTCTGGCTACTAACAATAGCCACTAAATTACCACAAAACAATTTTTGCTTTTTGACCCAGTTGCCTACAAGGCATTCTTTGGAACAAAGCAGATGATATGCTTTTTAGTGTATTATGAAGATAACACAGCAGCTGTATTTGGCGAGGGTGCACTGGTTTAAATATCAGTGCCTACCAGACTAGAGGATGTCAAAAAATGAGAAATAAGTATGACCATAATAGATGACTATGTAAACCATGGCTTATCATGAAACACCAAAGGAAAATACCCTGGATCAACAGAGGTTTGGTTTGGTTATGTCAGAGAACTGATGTATATACAAGTTTCTGTATTGCTTTGACCTTGGCTTGCATACAGTTTTATTGCAGGGTATGACAGCATCTGTCACTTTTTCAAACATGTATGTATTTTATATATTTAAATTCCTCCTCTAACTCAGTACTAAAAATTGAAAGTAAATTCCACCAAAATGTTACATATCAGATATATAAAAATTTGTATTTTTATTTTGAAATCAGGTAGTGACTTCAGCAGTGGGTTAAATACTGTAATAAAAATACATAATGTGGCATAAGTTTGGGGAAGATTTATCTCTGAAGATCTTGATTTTAATCCTAAAATTGATCTCTCTCACATCTGCTTAAGTTAAAAATTCCGTGTATTTAGTAGCAAGTTTTTCAGGTCTCCCTGCAATGAGGTAAATTATGCAAGTGCCAGAATATATTTTGCTGTTGCTTTTCATCCATTTGCATCACCTACCTCTGAAGCATTGATCTTCTGCAGGTTTGAAGTACTGTGTCTTCTTGTGCCTGCTTGGCATTTTAGTTTAGCAGTGTTCAAATGGTGATGAGCTTGTATTTAGGAGAAATCATATAATAATAACAATAATAAATAAGAAGATCTATCTGTACTGTGCAGAACGGTCCACTTCTCTTTTTCCGCATTGCAGCCAGAGGAAGAGGTAGTTTCTTGATCTCAGCATACTGAGAATGGTGCCATATCTGCCCCTTCGGGAAAGCGGATGAGATAAATGGAGTGAATAAGGGAGAGCAATGTCGAGCTAACGTACTTGCAGATGAATTGAAGCCATTGTAAAGATCTTTGATAGCAAAGCTTGTCATCTGATTACAGTATTAGTGCTACTAGTGGATGGCACTAACTGGGACCCTTGGTTTACTTCTGAAAAAATACAAAAACGAAGAAAAAAAACTTCGGGAAAAATCTTTTTAAAAGCATCCCTTTCATTTACATTTACGTCATGGTAATGAAAACTTGACAGTCCAAGAGAAATAATGATGAAAGGGTGTACAAAACGTGACGAGAGATTTAAGCAGCTTGCAGCCTTTTCCACAGAAGAAAACGTTCCCTTGCTGTTAAGGTGCAGTGAATGTTTTAATCTTTCTTTTTTTTTTCAGAGAATACATACATTTCTGCTGCATCTGTCTGCAGCACGTGTAATGCAAAGCTGTTCCAGTGATTCGAATACTTGCTGACCTAAGACAGCAGCTAGGAATATCTATCTAAATGGTAATAAGAACCTTGAAGGTTAATCCATGTTAGCGTGCAAAATACTCAAAATCTTTGGCAGTTTCATTTTGTCTCATTCTGGTTATTAAAACTAAGTAAATCCACGAGTTTCCAATAGAATTGTTCTAGAGACAAATGACAATTTGCCAGTAGTCTGTTGGGCAGATTTGCAACATTACTATTACCATAATCTCTGGTTGGTTTGACAATTATATACAAATATATATATTTAGCCAGGGCTGTTGAACAATCAAAGCCTGATAACAAAGTGGACTCAGGCCAGGGAGTTAATGAGAGCTTTCTGCAGGCGCTGGGGCCTGCTTTATGGCCCTCATGGTAGTGGAAGTGAGAAAATTTTACCTGGAGACAATATTAGAGCTTTTAAAATAATTTTTCTGGAAAAGAAGCTAAAAGAGAAAGAATTTTTTTTTTCTGAATTGATTCCTAAATAATCTTCTGAAACTTAAAAAAAATATCAGAAAACTAAATTGTAAAAGTGCTAACACTTGAGACTGCAAAGTTACGAAGTTAATTCGTCATTGCCTCTGGGTCATGTTTTGGATTGTAAAGTGTTAAGTGAGTTTAAACAGAGCAAATTATTCTCACCCTGTATTCTTGAAGAAAAAATGGGAAATGCAGTGCTACAGCATCAGTATCAAATGTGGAGTCCTAGTTTCTATGCATTTGGAGGGTATTAAAATTGCCAATTTCTAGGGTTAAAGAAGTATCAAGAGTAGGAGAAAAAATACTCTTGTTATCATATTGCTTGCTGCAGACCCACTTTCAAAAACCTCCAAGATCTAAGGATTTTGAATACTTTCTTCACTAAAATTAACTGCTTGATCCATGCTTCCCTCTGGTTCTGGGACAGGCTCTTAGAACAGGACCTGCAGCTTTGACCCAGCTTTAATTACACTGCTGCTTCGTTTTACATGATATGTGCAAATCAGCCTCTATTTAATAGTATGCCATTTTGTTCTCCTGTCAAAGAGTGATGTGTGGCCAGGTAGCTGGTCTCATAAGATGGATAATTCCATTACTTGTCCGTTTTTAAAACACTTTGAAAAGAACTCTTCAAGAATATCGGATGGTTCTGTAGAATTATTTTTTGCATAAAGTGGTTTCTGTAGTTCTGAGAGTCCTGTTATGGGATCATTATATGGTCTTATGTTCTACTAAGAGAACATGAGTAGTTATAATGGGTTAATACAGTGTAACTAGAGATATAAGCAGTATCAGTTAGTGTCATAGGCACTATAACAGAATGTGCTATTTATGATAAAAAGCAACTGCTTGACTTACTAGATCTTATAACACTCACTTAGCCATTTGTTATATCATCTGTTAATCATAATTAATGTACCTTCCATGTAAAGTCTGACCTCATAGGTAAATAGTGGAAGGCTGCAGAAAAATGAGTAAGAATGCAGGTGTTCAATGGGACGTTAGTTTGTGCTCATTAAAATGTCATTTATATGGTACGAAAGCTTTGGAAACAATTTTTCTAAATGTGTTTCTTTTTCTCTTAATATTATTGTTTTAATGCAAATTGTATTTATCTTGTCAATGTTATTTTTTTAAGGCACCTGTAAGCTTAGTAGTGGTTTATGACACTGACAGGTAAAGTTTGCTGACAGAATGGTTGTCCCAGTAGTGCATCTGCATCTAGTAAATGTCCTCATTTATTTCAGGAGAGCTGTTATGAGTATCATTGTGATTTTTTCATTACTTTATGGTTTGTTTTTTTTTTTTTTTTCTTTCTGTTGAGAAGTTGTTCTGGTTTGAAGAGCATTGAATTCAATATAGCAATGCAGGGGAAAAGATAGTGCTTCAGTTATTACAAAAAAAAAAAGAAATAGGCTTAGTAAGAATATTCAATTTGATTTTAAAACACGAAATAATATGTCTGTTATTAAAGTGAGTATAGAGATCCAGTTGTAGCTTTCTATTGCACTTTGTAGAAATGCCTAGAGGAAGCAGAATTCATTGTGAATATTTCTGTTGCAGAAAATACAAAGACACAGACTTTACGATTCTATTCTTACCATCTAAGATGATGAGTGAACTTAGAATAATGGATGATAAAGATGAACGTATATGAGTTTTATATACATGAGAGCGGTTGTGTTTCTGGGTCATTCTATGCTTTAGAAAAGCTGCAATGAAACTAAAATGTCTATGGGCCAGATTTTAATCTCAGTTCATAAACTACCTGGGTACATCCAGAGCAGTTCAGTTCATGCAAAGTTGTACTTACGCCATTGAAACTGAAATATGACTTTTGTGTTTTATATATATTTGTCCAAAAGAAACCAGTTATATGTGCTGTGATAAATGCAGGGTTAAGGGATCATACATATTACAAAGTCATCCAACTTTCTATTCCCAGAGAATTAATTACATCCCATTTCCATTTTGTCAGTGTCATTTCCCACATTAAATAGAAAATAGGAAAAACATCCTTTTCTGGATTGATGTACCCTGCTTCCACACATTTCCTATTGGCTACCTATAGCAATTACATGAATTAAATCATTATTTCTTAATATAGGAAAAGATTAAGTAACATACTCTGCGAAAAGCACATTCAAACCTTCTGTTATTCCTATAACCTATTCTTTCAGAGATGGCCTATCATCTGCTACGTGCAAGAGGCCATAAGCTGATGGCAAATATGTTCCAATGAACGTTGGCTCTCACATAAGAAATTTGCTGTAGGAATTATATATAATTATTTCTTTTCATTAACATTGAATATTGGACTTTGGGTTGTAATGAGGTCAAAGACATGAGAAGTGATTTACAGTGTGCATAAGGAGTTAAGGGACTTTTGTATGAAGTAAATGAGAAAAAAATCCCATATTAAAAAATCAGTGGCTTCACCTTTGGAAAAATAATGATCATGCAGTGTATGGCTTTCTAAGCAAATTGTAAGTTAATATGTCTTTTATTTGCAGCAAAAGCTAATTAAACATTGACTTAGTAACAGACACTTTTTAAATCTGCCAGCATAGGTGTCACTTACAGAAATACATTAAGTGCTACTACATAACAATCTAATTAAAAATTAAGAAGTTACTTGCAATTTTATCAAAGCTAAGAATGTCATAGTCATTGAGATATGCGGTAATATTACACTTAATTTACCACAGAGAGGGAGAAAAACTGGGCCAGAGGGGGCAACTATTCCAGAAACTTTGTGGCTCTGCATTAAATCTAGGGAAAGGCAGTTTAGAGCTCAAGACAGGTTCTCTTCCGCTTGGATGTCGCGTAGTTGCAGAATCAGGAGCCGGGAGTTTAACTCTGCCATATAACAAAACATCATAACCTCAGGATCTGAAACTGCATTTTAATAACCTTGACATTCAAAGAAAGAAACAGGATAGAAAGTTTCATCAAAAATCTTGGGCTCAGGAGAAAAAAAAAAAAGATGTAATACAGAGAAGCTGAACAAATGATGGCACTAGAGCAAGTACAGTTGAGTGACTGAGTGGCAGAGGAAGCCGTAAGCAGCGGATGTGGAATTAACTGAGTAGAGAGCCAAGGTCAGACTTCAGTGTATGACTTAATGGAAGGGAATTTCAAGCCTAATAAAAGCCCTTCTTCACAGTAAGAAGTTGACAGCTGGGGATGCTGTCATCTGAAGGAGTTGGAAGTACTTTGATGAACCCAAGAGACTAACTCCCAGGAAACTGTTGCATTACAATTTATGGGTTAGAAGCAGCAGATTACTGAGTGCTAGAGAAAAGCCAGAGGTACAGAATGACTAAAGAAGGTGACCAGTCAGATAGCATTCTGGAAATGCTCTTTTTTCAGCTGAAAGGAGGACACGATCCCTTCATGTAATGACCAGATAAAAAAGCTGAGGTGCAAAGAATCCTCTGGACCCTGCTTATTATTTCTCCTTTGTAGGTTGATGTTTGCCTAGAAGATCTGCTTATTACAAATGTAATGCTCACACTTCAAGCATTTGCTGCTTGGCAAAATGCAGTTTTAAACCCACTTCAATTAACATGACCAAGTTCTGTCTTCACTTAGTACAAAGGAGGTGGAAGGAAAATGTGATATAATTTATATCAAATATTTGGCTGTCCTTTTAGTTAAATGAGCTTCACCCACCATCTTCAGTCTCTATTCTTTATAACTCTATTGATAGTCATGGCCACAAAACCACCCTAAAACCCAAGGAAAGATTTATTCAATAGGTTTGTTGATACAGTGACAGTGTCCTGGGCACTTCGTTAGGAAGACTGTTTCCCTCTTTCTTGCAGCAAGACCCTTTCTCTTCCTGGAACAGGTGGGCTCCGATTCAGGCTTTGCTTGTAATCCACCCGTGGTTGTCAATGCAAGTAGAGACCTTAGGAAGTTACGTTTGCTTAACTCTTTAGTCTCGCATGTCAAGGTAAGAACTTGCAGAGCAACAATAAGGCATCAAAGTGGAAAAAAAAGGAAGAGGGGATGCGATGTGCACAGACACAGATCTTCATTCCTTTTGCTCAAGCAATTTGTCTGAGAAGACATGCATTTTTGCATATTTTCTGTGTTTTATTAAAAATAGATGTAGATTTTTATAGTCTGCCTCAGAATAATAAAAATAATGGGAGCGCATCTGTTTGGTAATACAGTAGTTCAGTCTACTCACACACTGCTGATGCAACAACTTAGATTTTGGAGATACTCAACTGTATTTTGTCAGTAACAGTGCAAATTGTAGGGGAAAATATTTATAAACTTGAAGATCGTTGTATTTGTTGGAAAAAGTCAAGAAGTTGTCTTGGGTTCTTGGTGTGTACAGATCATTCATGATCAAGTCAAAGTTAACCAACTGAAATCACCTTGGTAATACTGTTGTGTAATTTTGAGATACTGGGTGCTTATCAAAGTCAGGAACACACAAAGGGGTGTTCCTGTCTCTGTGGTAGGATGCAAAGAGAGATTTCTGAATTATAACAAGAGTTAGGGGCAGACAGAAACTGCTGGTTTCTTTCTCGTTTTGGTAAAAAAACGGTGGGAGAGCAGAGGCTGGAAGGGAGACAAGCCTCTGCCCTGGTGGTGCTGGAGCCGTGCTCTCACTGGCAGCCGAAACCCGCTCTCACCCCGAGGAAGCCGTGCAGCCCCGTGGGCGGGTTTGAAGCGTGCAGCTTAAGTAAAATATTGGCTAGGGGAATTTAAAGTTGATTGGTAACCATGGGAGGGGTGCACTGCAGTGACATTGCGCCAAATGAACAGAATTCACCCACTTTAATTTTCTGTGTGGACCAAACCCATTATTATGATCTGTACTTCCCAAAGCTTTTAATGCATTGTCCAACTATAACATAGAGTAAATTATTGTCATTCTTTGTGTGGTGAAAGTTGGGGTTTATGTTTTGTCCTTCTGCAAATCAGCTGCAGATGAAGTACTCAGTAGAACTACAATATTAATTTTTTTTAAACTTAGATCATTTATTTTAGGATTTTTTTCTCTCTATCATTATAGCATTATTTAACAAAAGCAATCATATTATTTAAGACATGAAAATCACTTTTGATTACATCAGAAAATAAAGTTAGTCCTTCAGCGTATACATGTACATATGCACAGGTAAGTTATAGACAGCAAGATTGCATTTACTAAGATGTGTTCTGCTATTATGTTTCCTCTATTAACTGTTACCAGATCACATAAAATAAAACTCACCATAGCAATGCTTTAGCCCTGGCTACAGAACTGGAAGCCTATAAATGTTACTTAAGTTACAGAGTCTTCTGAGGTTGGGTTTGTAGGGCCCAAAGGAGGTCCTGTGGCGGTGCCATAAGCTGTGTTTTCCTATGTTCTGTAAGTGATGCAAGGAGCAGCTACAGATGCAGATGCAAATACTGGGGAATGATCTGTAGCTCTGTGAATGAA
Organism: Platalea leucorodia; assembly: GCF_965183815.1. NCBI lineage: Eukaryota > Metazoa > Chordata > Aves > Pelecaniformes > Threskiornithidae > Platalea > Platalea leucorodia. The sequence goes on from NC_138823.1 coordinate 16,794,949, forward strand.
ATGTGCGTGGCAATAGCAGAGGCAACATCAATAGTTATAAACAACAGAATATGGGGAAGAGAAAGGATTCTCTGGTCTGAGGGTCACCTCTGTGCTTCTGGATGAACCAACCTTCAGTCCAAGCCCAGAGAAAGCCGTGATTTCCAAAACAATAGGGCATACAAGAAAAGATGTAGAGCTTCTGTTTCTTATGCCATTCAACAAGATTTAGAAGGAAATGCGGCCAGAATTAATGGTCATTACCTGATGAAAACCAGACATCCTTGGGAATAGGCTCATACGATCCAGGGTAAGGCTAAATGCAATTAAAAGGACTCCACTGAGGCCAAAATGGCAGAGGAGCCAGAGGAAACAGATGGATCTTGAAGTATGGAATCATCATCATGAGGAAAGACTTTTTTTTTAAGCAAAAAAAAAAGAGAATGAAAAATCTAGGTTAGGTAGTTAAAACATACATGTATTTCCCTAGAAAGCATAAACAACTATAAAGAAGAGACAGTGACTATCACTTTATTGATTACTTGTAAAGGGGAAATTGGTGTTACTTTCCAAGTTCTTCTTTTTCTTGAGTTTGGCTTATAGGTTAGTTAAAGAATGGTTGAGCAATTTTAAAGAATGATTCACTATTTACAGTAGTTGTTTTCATCTGCAGTTCATTTGTAAGGGGAGAATGTAAAACTACCCCACCTTAGATTTCACTAACAAAAGTATATTAATGTTATTTCTTTATACACTAATCCCATAATCATTGTAAAAATGAGGCAACAGATTCTCATTTACCAATTTCGTTTACACACTTGAAGGATCTTTTGCAATGTATCAGAATATAACAGGGCCTTCATCTGCGTGCAAATCTGGTTCAGGGCGTTCCCTCTAAGTTCCCTACACTTAAATTGCTGTAGCATGTGGGTTCATAAGCCCTTTCTACACAAGCTTATGTTAAAAAGAAGAACAGTTGTGTAGAGTAGGACAGTGGGTTTACTTCAGTAAATACTGGTGGAGTGGAATATAATTATTAGCCCAATGTCTATGCTGAATTAATGGGTAGTTTCACTTGAATTTAACACAGAAGAAAACACTATAAAATTATCATTACAAACTGTGCTGCTCAGATTAAAAAAAAAAAATTCCGTGGTAAAATGGTTGCTGGCTACACATGGGAAGAAAAAGGTTGTCAGAATTACTTTTGAAAAGCTTTATGAATTTGCTTCTGATAAGCAAATGGCAGAGTGACAATACAATTTAGTAACTTATCCAGTATATTGGGATTCATGGGCTACTCAGAAATTTCACCCTCAGGCAAGACCTGTAGTAGTTGCAGGGAAATGATTTATGCATTGTAATAAATGTTACTGCTCAATCTGTTTGCTTGTTCAGTGGTTAAAGTCCCAAAAGAAAAGTCTATCTCAAATTAGGACTGGCATGCATTATCTGTCAGCTTTATATAGTACTGTAAAAGTCATTCAGCTGACAGAAATATTAGCAGAATGTTTTATAGATTTTTGTACTGGATGAATCCTTGCGTTGGTGAGGAGAAGCAACGGGGCTGTGGTGCTGTGCTAGAGGATTAAAGTTGCGTGTAGATGAGTAGTTTCACTCGGTGGCTCACTGCAAATGAACATCTGGACTGCATATTGATTCCATGTGTGCAAATGAGATCAGCCCAAATAATGACCAGAATCAATCAGGCTTCAGCCTAGAAGTAATGTACACTGGTACTGATTTGTTAGACAACCAGAATTGGCAGCACCTTGCATAATTTGGCACCAATTGACAAAGATTAGACTGTTTTGGGGCCTGACCGGTTATTAATTTGAACCCCCCTCCCAAAATATTTTGCAAAGTAAAATCAGCTGCAGCTTATTTGTCCCTTCCCCCTCCTTTTCATACCAGCCCTAATTGTTTTAGACAAACAAGTGAGCTTGCGGCCTGTTCACTTTACACAGGAAGACATGAATTCTTTGATCCATACAATATTCTCTAGTTCAACCTTGGAGCTATTTACTAAGGAGATTTATTTGCAGACAGACAGTAAAGCAGTTCTTTACAAATGGAAATGAGTTCAGCTTCTTTGATTTTTTGGCTGAAGTCTCTCCCCTCCTGTAGGAGTCATATCGCAAAATAATTAATAGGTACCTGCGCTGGGTTCTTGTTTATTGGAGACTAGCGCAAACACCGGAGTAGAAATTGCCCAGATGTTGTAGAGGTTTTTTGAGTAGTGTAACACCTCTGGATCAGAGCTGGGAATCAAACAAAACTGCCCTGGTTTTAGGTTTCGGACTAGACTTACAATTCAGACGAGGCTTGCTGCGGCTCACCAGCCTTTTGACCAAAGCTGCCCTCCTTTTCAAATCACTTTGGATGAAAAAAAAAGAAAAAAAAAAGGCAAAAAAAAGGCATTACATTAAAATCAAATTAATTTCCCCTTGTGTTTCTTTGAATTCCAGATTCACAGTAAAAAAATTGGTTGGATCAAACCTCAAGAAGGTATTTGCACAAAGTACTACAGCATTTACTTTCACACAGTTGCAGGGGTGCTACCATTGAACATACTGTCATTTTTCTCAGAAGTGTTTTCTTTGTATTTTGGCTTAAGAATAGGGAGACAGACAGTCTGGTGAGACCTGAAAGTTTCTCTGTCTTGCCCTGGGTGAAATGAATGTAAAGCAACTGAAGCCAGTGAAACTGCAGTGATGCTGAATTGTTGCATGGGAGAGGAGAATTTGGCATTCCCTCACTGTTGATCTCCTGGCATATCGCATAGTGCTTCTTTTATCCATTATAAATTCAGGATTAGCTTTATAGACCCTGGGAAGAATCAGGATTTTATAGTATGTGCTCGCAAGAATGATTTTTATGTTCTGACATGAGTCACTTTTAATTGTTCGGTAATTCAGTACAATCCACTTCCAAAGGGTCTATCGCTCTCTTTAGGGATCGCTTCCAGAAATTGTGACTTATAGCGCCCTTTAGGAACACAGAGTAATTTGGGCTAGAAAGTAAGGAAACTGAAACTCCAGGTGGAAGTTAAATAGGCAAAAAGTAATTACCTGGTCAGGTCAGGAGGGTTAACCCTCCCGTGACATGAGTGTGAGGGAATCTTTAATGATCACAGGTGGTGGAAAATTTTCCTGACTCAAACCAGGAGCGAGACGTCCAGTAGACGAGTAGCCCCTGATACCATGCTGGGGTGCTGGTTTAGTGCTGACCCAGGGCATCATCCATTTCTGCTGAATTGGCTGTGATTTCAGTCGTGTGAGATCAGAAAGCAGGCAGAGAAACTCAGTGTACCTCTAATGCCATATCCTGCTGGGTGTCTCAGCATCGCATGGCGATCTTTCTATCCAGCTCTTGCCCCTGCCTGACCTTGCATCGCTTTTAAGTTCCAGTGAGATCAAACCGGGTGGCACCGGGTGATGGGGATATTTGTTTTGTTTCTGTGAATGGGCATCATTTGTGATTCACGTGGTTCACGGGCCCATGCTATAGGAATAACTGTTTGGTATGGAGAAGTGTGGTAGATGGTGATCTGACTTGTCTAGCATCTATGATTCATCTGTTCTGGGAAAAATGATAACAACATTATCAGGGATATTTGAATACAAAACATACTTTATCGTAACTGAAAAGCATGTTGTGCCAGCTGTACTTACTGCATTCCTCTGGTGCTTTTCCTAAAATAAACCTCTGCTGTACATGCATAAAGATATGTGAATCTGCCTGAAAATGTTTTCTTATGTGCTGCTTAAATGAAAATCTAGGTGTAAAACAATGGCATTTGTGATCCTGCTGGAGAAATTAATGTACAGAAGAAATCCTGCTTATATCTGCCATTTTTCCTTCAACTACTATTATCTGGTTTGAGAGTATTATTAATGACATCCAACTGGCATAAATTTCAGTTAGTGGGGGAATACAACATTTCTGTGAATGCTTGTGCTGTGTGGCTAGCATCAACCTGCCCAGAAAAGGACAAACTAAGGCACTGTAGTGTACGATCCGTATTGGAAGAATAAAATCAACCCCTAGAAACTCCTGCTGCCCTGAACTAATGTAAGAAGCAGGCTTTCCGTGCTATGATGGTATTTGACAATGAATCACTAAACCCGCTTTTCCTCTGTCATCTCAGTATTCAGTTCATTATACTTTGCGACAAAGGATAAAAGACAGGCTTTATTCTTTGTAATGTTTATGTCGCTAATGTGTTGTTTATAATCAGCAATTTGTTTCTTTAAAGGGGTATATTTCAATATATGGACAAGCCTTGCTGTGGTTGATATTTTCTTTGGCTTGTTTGCTTTTCATAAAGAAAATGTCTTTTCATGTGGGGTTTTCTTGCTTTTGTCTCTTTTTTTATTTACTGAACACCTCACTAATGCTGGCAAATGGCAATATATAAATGAGATTTAAAAAAAAAAAAAAACACGAACAAGGATTAGAAGAGATATCCCATTTTAGAACATTTAGAAATGTTTTTATAGTTGTTACTTTAACATCTTAAGGATAGAAAAATCAATTCCTGGGTGTCTGAATCCTGAAGATGCTGCTGTGATCACTTAGACTAGTTCGATGGCTACAGGATTTCCGTATAGTAAATCCTGAATCAAGCCGCTACAGTCTGATTGCACTGGAATATATGTTTTTAAAGATAGCTGGTTCAGATATCAAAGACAGGAGATTATATGAATCCCCCATGGTTTAGGTGTATAGATGTAAACCTGAATTCAGTTACAGGGGGAGTTTAAGTGAGCTTTGGAACAGACTCAGTTGCACAATCAGAGCCATTAACGCTATGATGATGCTTCTCTGTGGCGGGAGGGATATTTGTTTCCATCATATTCCCTAGGGGTTCTGCAAGACTGTGGCTGCTATGACACTGTAAACTCTTGATAGCTGCTTCCTGTGATAAAGTTCACCAGAAACACTATGACAGCAATACCATCATCAGCGGTATCACTGTTCAGTACGTCCCATTGCAGCTCCTCCCAGGGAGCGTTTGCTGTCCAACTCCGGGTTCATGTGTGCAGTTCAAAACAGTAGGAATTGCTTCATCCTCTGAGATTCTTGAATACTCTCCCTTGGTTGTCATCTTCTGTCTTGCCTGTGCCAGATAACCATTTGTGTAGTTGTTTTCTTCAAAAGCACCCATAAAGAAATTTTTGTTTGGCTTTGCTTTTGTTTCCTTAAAACAATCTTTCAGCAAGTAAAGATCTGAAGAAATGAGATTGACTTAATTGATACATGATGCAAAATGGTGTGCGTATATATGTATTGAGAGAGAGAAAACAGAAAAACCAAAAAGCTGCAGTTGTGTTTCTAGATGCAGAGTATCCAGAATTTGTGGGCTGTGGAGAAGGAAGAGGGAGAAGTGACTTTCTGCAAAATAACTTTTTAAGGAATTTCCCTTCTGGGGCCTGATGCTGCTTGGAGCCGGATCCCTGGAAAAGTCACTTAGCCCTCTATTTTAATTTTCCATTCAGAAAAAGGAGGTATTTTTAACCTCCTTTTTCAGTTGCACGGAGAAACTGGTATTTGCAAAGTTCTTTGTTGCTGTTCATGGGGACAGGAATGAACTGAATTTTTAACTCTGCCTTTTGATCAGTTTTTGTAACAACAATTTAATGCGTCTTTTGCGAAACGTTACCACCATGAGGACATATGTGGGAGCTCTTCACCTCCAAAACAAGTCCTGATAGGAGGGCTCCCGCCAGCTTCTTCTGATGAGATGGTGGGTGGTTATTTTACAGTATTAGTAATAGCACCACAGTGACTGCTGTGCAAGGGATGTGTGTCCATCTGAAGGTTATCCGCAGGGGATAACAATGTCATTTCTTAGCAGTATTCTATCTTATATCTGTTGTCTCTTCCTTAGAGCTCAGCTTAAGCCTGATTTTTTTTTCCTCCATGTGTGTGACCAGAGATGCTACTGGATACAAATAAAACTTAGGGTACTAAGTAGATTTTAAAAAATACCCCAAGTATGGTGATCAGATGCTAACGGCTGCAATCAGGAGGGATGATCATCTCCCTGCTAGGGTGTGAGCTGGACCCTGAGAGACATTTCATTCCTGGCACCACTCTCACAAGGAGTTTCCAAATGAGCTGATGTTACAAGCCATCATCAGCTGCAGCGGCAGCCCCAGCTCCCAGCTGCTTGCATGCGCAGGAGGAAGCACTCAGCAGCTCGGACGTATTTGTTTACCAGTCCCTGCAGTTTGCGTGTCCCATGTGGAGAAGCCTTGGGCTCCAGTGCAGTGATTAGGGGTCTCTAGGAGGTGTGGCTGAAATTTTTTTGGGGAAAGAAAATACTTTGTCCTTTTACTTTTTGTGTTAGAGGTTTTCCCACTAAATGGTTGCTCTTCCCACTAAATGATTAACTCTTATGCTGTATCTTAGAATTTGAAATCCAATTTGAGAAGAGCAAGAGCCGTTGCGGTCTTCTAGAGGAGGCTGATGCTGGTGCAGTGCATGGGCACGGTAGACAGCTCATGTGGTTTCAGATGAGAAGATCAGGACAGAGCTGCTCAGAACGGCCAAACCTCAGAGGTACCTGCTCTTGTTCAGAGCTGAATATTTCTGAGCTTTAAGTTCACCAGTCCTGGGACCCATGATGTTTAGCTACCTCCGAACACAGCTTTTAGGAGGGCAGTTTGGTACTGAGGCTCCTAAAATCTGCGTTGCTCCCCTTATTTTTAGCAGCTAAGTCCATTCCTCAGTGCAGCTGTAGAGCTGCCCTACAACTCTATCCTCTGTACTGGAAAAAATAACATAGCCCTTCCCTTCTCTGCATTGCCATCTCCGCACCCCCTGCGAAGCAGTGTGGGTAAGAGTGCACTGCAACCCTGTGACTTTCAATGTCCCAGTGAAGGCAGCATTTCTCCTCCTTCCACCTTCTACCATAAAATAGCTACCCTTGTCAATTGACCATTTATTTTGGTATGGTATGGCCTGCTTAGAGAACTGGAAAACTAGGTGCTGGCTCATAGGGAAGTCAGCAGCAAAGCAGGCAGCTGAACCCTGAGCTCTCTGCTGAATGCTGTGTGCAAGTTCCTCCATCCTCTCTTGCACCTTTTTCTCGATATATTTGAAGAGTTTCAGATACCCTGCAGCCGCAGGCACGTCAGCAGCTTTGCTTTATATCCTGCTCAGACTAGGTGGTGTGCCAGCTTTTGTAGGCAGGTCTACTGTGATAGTTGCTCACAGTTGGTACTGTGAAGTATGTCCCTTTTCCTTTCCAGATGCTCTGTGCTACCAAATAAGGGGAAAACATGTGTTTCCCAATGCTGTGATAAGTCAGAGGTATAAGTTACAGCTTTACCATATTGAGAAAGGAATGCAAAGTGCACCCTTCTCTATCAGCACAGAAAATGTTTACAGAATTGAGCTATAAGACATGGCAATATTCACTGAAGCAGGCTACATCACTGTGCAGAGAAGGAATGAGGGCTTTTTTTTTGCCTTTTTAATTTGCCTTTTACGTTAAAACGTATTTTTGTTAGATTTCTCATTAGATACAATTCTGTATTTTGTTCTTGTTCTGCTTGGCTAAAGTCCCTCACAATTGAATCCAACAAAAAAAAAAAAAAAAAAGAAAATAATTGTATCAGCTCATATTAGTTAACTTCTGCTTTTTCATGTCATTTTCTAATTTCTGTGAACAGCTGAATTTACTTTAGTTAACAGTAAACGATCCAATAAAGGGGGACACAGGAAAATAAAACTAAAGATATCTAGTAGTCTGTTCATCAGCTTGCTGTTAGTTTCATTTTTTTCCCTTTTCAGCATTCGTTTTTTCTTGCTTTGTTTTAATACAGCATCGTGTCTTAATGGGGTAAACCCACCTAGTTTTGCTACCATGCTATACTAAAGCAGGAAATGAGCTTAAAAAAAGGCATTATCAGCCAAATCAGCTACACACAATGTTGCTAAGTTTCTCGTTTTCAGATAGCAATTAAATAAATAGAAACAGTGACTGGCACTCAGAAACCCAAATCACCGTGAAATCTGAAGCATTTCCTTCTGCCAGGACATGGTGGATGTCGGGAGACTCTGTTAGCCTGCTTTTTATCTTTACTGAACAAAAGCTCAAAAAAACAGAAGAAAGTTTGGAGATCTAACATTAGCCCACAGTGCCCTGTGTTTTCTTCAGAAGGAAGGGAGCCGTGTCAGGGCTATCAGAAATGCCTTCATGGATGAATGCCAGTCACCCATGTAGCTCATAGATGCCTTCGATGGTGGCCAGTGCTGTGTCCCCAGGCCTAGGGGAAGCCTTACACGGTCGTGGACAGTTCACACAATGGTTGTGTCGAGGGCAAGAGTAACTTTCTTAACCTTCTTCACAGCTGTCCTGGTTACAGCTCACAAACAGAGCAGGGATCGGGTGCTCCTTGCCAGGCTGGAGCTGCAGGCTGCGCAGGGTGGATGTCCCTGGGCTGTCACACGTAGTGGAGAAAGCACCTTGCCATCTCCTTCTGCTTTCTTCTAGCTGATAGTTTGTTTCCGTAATCCCCATGTTAGCACAAGGAGGGTATAAATGATACCCCTGTGTGCCTAAGTGTCTCTCGTTCCCTTGGGAGGCAGTGCTCCAAGGAGGACATCATCTTTGGAAAGCCGTGGCATTGCTCTTGGTGTTGGCCCAGCTGGGGTGATGAGCTCTGGGCTCTCGCTGGGGCTCTCCAGAAAGCCGCCGATGCAGTGGCCACCACCAGCACATCGCCTCTCTGGGCAAGGCCACTGCTTTTCCACCTCCAGCAGGACCTTCAGTGGCAGATGTTGCTGTTGGCCGGTCTCTTTGGTCTGTCCATCTGCTGAAAGGTTTGGTTTGGAGAGGCAGGAGAGGAAGACAGGGAATCCTCAGCAATCCAGAGATGTAACACTACATACAGTCGCAGATGTGCTGATGGATGCTGCAAAGAAAGCATTTTCTTTTTGAACTGTCAGCACTGTCTGTGGCTTGACACAATATTTTATCTTCATTTTAAATGTTTTACTCATTATTAAAATATTTAAATTGGCTGGTGTGAAATCCTGTAGGAATAGTGGGAGTTTATTTCAGGGCAGCGGTGCTTAAAAGAGCCCCATAAGCGTAACCATGTACGGAGGCGGCAGGGTATCAGTCCAGAGGAAAACTCACTGTCAGTTCAAATGTAATCCATATGTTAAAACTATAGAAAGTGTTTGTTAGTCTGATGGTTTGGCTAATATCAAGGAATGTTCCCTTATGGGAGACCTAACTTTCAAGCTCACGTAATGATAAGTGCTTCGCTGAAGTAATCTTCAGGGATGACGTGGGGCTTGGAGTATTGGTTTTGAAATTATGTGACATTTTGCCAGGTAATGGCATGAGTTAATTTGAGGGGCAGTGAGGAATGGTAAGGACCCCTTCTCACACACGCACACAAACACACACACACACATTAAATACGAACTGCTCTGACACTGGTCTAGGGAACAGGGACATGTATTTGCTGTATGAATGGGTGTGCCACATGATTGCACCTCAGGAGAGCGGGCTGACAAGCTGTAAATGCAGTGCTGTATTTCCTAGGAAAGCAGACAGGGAGGCAGCTTAGCCATTCCTTGCCATTCCTGCAGGAATGTCAGTATATGAATAGCACTGAAGTGCTAGAATTGCAGTTGGATGAAAAAATGAGTGGTTGAAAACAAATGGCTGAAAAAAACTTTTTTTTTCCTCTGCTTTTTCAGATAAAATTTTGCTCTCAATCTGTGTTCAATTTTGCTTGGTTCTAGGTCAGCCTTAAATGAGGTGCAAATTTGCAAAAGGAACAGCAAATGGCTGCTGGTGAGACAAGCACAAGAGGAGGTGGTTGTACAAGGGCAGGCAGGTTTGGGGTGCATGAATGCCTGTTCGTGGTACAGTTTCTTTCTCTGAAAATCAAAGTGGAGTTAGGCAGGCTGAGATCAAGGCCAAATTTTCAAAACAGCTCAGGGACACCTATGGAAGGTGCTGGATTTTGGATTATGTTCTGTTCTCAGGCACAAGGCAGGCAGATTTTGGGCGCACTGGTGGGAGCTGAACTCCATCGCAAATCCAAGTCCATACTAAGATCTTCATCTCGGCAATTATCAGTAATCAGTGAGAGACTGTGTTTTGGTAAAAGCGAGCCCAAATATGCAGGGATAAGTCTTTTTATTCCTGAATGAGCCTGTCTAGTCTGGCAACACAATGATTACTGCATTCAGGATACATCACTTGGAGGTTTTGTCCATTCTGGCTAGTTATAAATGTTCTCCAAGGATGGAGGACATTAGTACATTGCTTACTGGACACAGAAATAGCTTAAAACACAGGTCCGGCAACATGCAAAGTTTTTGATGGAAGGTGGTGATTGCCCTTAAATCTCAGCAGTGATGAAGCTTAGCACTCATGGTTGGGGATAACAGAGAAATAAATTATTCAAGCAACTTCAGCCAAACTTCTTTTTTTTTTTTTATGTTATGTGTCCTACATACTTGCTTCCGCTGCAAATTCCAGTGATAGAAAAATGTGCTAATATTTACCAATCAATTTGATTACATTTGACACAGTAGGTTTATACAATAATTTCTTTAAGTGACTTTCAGTTTAAAAAGAAGGAAATCCTTAAACAGGTCAGCAGCAGTCTATCTTTACCTCTTCAACAAATTCTGTGGGAAACTGCTGGAAGACTGATGATGATGAATATTTATTTATTATATTACCATCGTTCCCTTTAAGCACATGTTCCTCTTTCTGCTATGAGCTGCATGTTAGAAAAAGCATTTGCACTCCCAAGTGTTTACAGTCTATGCAATATTGCCTCAGAAAATTGCCAGTCTCAGTAAGTGCTGTCAGATATAATGTTTGCTACAAGTTCTAGCCGCTTCAAACTTTTTGCCTTAAAAACAAGGAAAGCAGACTCAAGATACTCTACTAGTATGTTAGTGCTCATATCGTACCTTCCTTCTTAGCATCCATCTCAAACTACATTTATAACAGCATGACTGTAATGGAGCCTCAAACAAATACAGAATACAACCAAAGGAAAAGCTCGTCCAAGCACATCATGGCAAACCTCTTGCAAAAGTGGTATCACACTTTTAATACCGAGCAGAGAGGAACTTTGGATGAGTTGTGTGTATGGACATACTTAACAGTCTAAAATTTATTAGGAGACATTTAATATGCTATATCTTTCACTTATTTATTTATGTTGACATTTGACAGTGTTGGTCTTCTAAGCACACAAAAAAATCAAAAAGATTTTAACTTTCAGAGGACAGGTATTAACTTTGGGTATTTTTACATATTGTTCTTATTACAACTGTAACACTGACATTCAACATCATTTTAGATTTACAAGAATTGTGTCACTGTGATATTAAGGAGCCCATTCAGAAGTATCAAGTACAATACCAGTGTTATAAGAAAAAAGAAATTATTTCTATCAAGTTTGCATTTTTATTCAAAATATGGGGAAACTGGTACTTGTTTTGTGGTGTTACCATTCTTGCTATTCCTGTTCTTTCTTGAAGCATGAATCTTATTTATGTCATGGCACAGATAGTTCAGAAAGACACCTAAAGTAAAGGAAAGTTGTGGATCCATTACTGCTAACAAAACAAATTTGATAGGAAAGAAAATGAATATATGCCTTTCTGAGAAATAATTCATTGAATGGTAATTCACAGTAATGCTGTATGTAATTTTTAAATCCTTAATATATAAATTGTAGTAGTATCCAAAATATGCTAGTTGCTTCTCTAACATGGTTTCCTCCAAAAAAATGTGCTGAATTTTTATCTGTGTTTTACTTTAAAAGTGTGCAAGGGACAGGTATATTTGCACATTTAAATGGCATCTAACTGCCATTCATGCAATTCATCTGAGTAAAGATAAAGTTTATTAACGTAAAGATTGTTTTATGACATTCCCTGAGATCTCTGTTTACTTGATTTTAAAGTAAATATTTTTGTCAAAATGAACTAAATAAGTCTGAGGATAGAAGGATGGGTAAGTTATTTTCCAAACCGACAGGCTCTGAAAGGACAAGAGCTGAAGAGGTGGCTGATAACTACCTCTTCCTTCCTCACCAGTGAATGAATCACTTGCCCATGTTCTTCTGGAGCATCCCTGTTTAGCCAGTACAAATTTTCCTGTGCTTAATCCCTGTTTCACTGTTGCTTTTTCTACATCATCATCACGCTGCCCACAAATTTCTCTGGTACATTGTGCAACTCCCTGTTATGCCATCAACAGGAAACAGATCTAGCAGACAACTGAGGTTAAAATCGCACATGGCTGTCCCAATTCATTATGCATCACCACTTAGGTTTCTCTGTTCTGGGTCATTTCTTGAGGGGCGACTTAAAAAAAAAATAGCTCCCTTTTCTTCCTCTAAGTGGTTAAAAACATTTAATGAGAAAGACAAGTCAGTATTCACCATTGAAGCAGCCTGAGGTCAATATCACAGCACTCTTGAAACTGCATATTAGTATTCAAATGTCTGAAAATATACCCAGGTCATACCAATTTATCTGCTACTAATAAAGTGTCATCACACAACTTGTCCTCTCCACTCTTTGTCCTGGTTCCATAGGCCACGTTAAATGATGATTTATTGCCCATACTTTGGCCAACTAGTTCAAATTACCATCTGGATGATGCCTACAAGTGTCTCCACTTTCTGCATGTCAGGCTCAAAATGCAAGTTCCCAGCGTATAAGTTTCTGAGTTGAGTCACTGCTATGCCGTTCAGAAACCTGATGATTTTTCTAAGTCCTCATTTTCCCTTCCTGCTCTGCAGTGAGTTTTGCCTCCTCTCCCCTTCCTGGCAATGCCTAGGCTTATGATTTGGAACAACTTTTAACATATTACATGACGGGTTTTGGAGACCGTAGAGCAGAAAGTGTCGTGATTTTGATGAGGTGCCACCTGTCAGGAGAAGAAAAGCGAGGTAATCCTGACCATAGGCCCTACATGGCAAGCACATTTTGAGTGATAAACATAAACAAAAGTCAGTTTATAGGCAACTTTTGTGAAACAACATCTCGAACCATTTTGTCTTTTGGCAACCTTCTTTTGTTAATGAGATACCAATGGAAACAAAGGCTATATCTGTTCCTGTCAACAGGAACTCCTCATAAATAGAGACATACAAAGATGTATGGGAACTGTGTGGGATTTTGGAGGCAAGGGTGGGTCTTGTTTTGTTTGTTTTTGTTTTTTTAATGAAGAGCTTATGTATAATTTGCTTATTCTCTGATTTAGGTTATATTGAAATCAGTGGAAAGATTCCCTTATAGAAAATCAGGAGCTGGATGAGATCTTCCAGGATGGGGCTAATTTTTAACGGTTCTGTGCTTTGGTTCTCCTCGTGAACTCCTAGCTTCTAGGCAGGTTGAAAACAAAAAGTCTTTCATGCTCATAGAAAAGAAGGTGAAGCACTGAAACCTCTGATTTAGCTTACCTTTATCTGAGCCTGATATGGGCAAGTAATAGTCACTGAACTACTGAATAGGGTAGCGAAAGCGCATGAAGTGTTTTAAATTAGGTAAAATATCAATCATGAGAGCGTGCTTTTTTTTTTCCCCTGTAGAATGATTCATTTTCTTAGATATTAGATATTGATGCTGCAAAACAGATGTACCTTTGCTGCCAAAAATATTGATTTATGTATATATGTCAGTTATACACACACATACACATACACGTATACATACATGTTTAACATTTTGTCACTGAGCTGTGTTTGTACACACATGGCAATTTCTGAACTGCAGTGTCCTAAAACTGCTATTGCTCCTTTGCTCCAGCACTGTCTTTTGTTTAAGAAAGCGATCATTGATATTCGAAACACATCATTGCCATGTTGTATCCGGCTGAAAGCCTCCCTGATTCTTCCCCTGCCCCTCTGGCTGTGTCGAGGCTCAGATGCTTCTACAGAGGTTGGAGGGATTCAGCAGCAGGCAGGTGTGGGGAAACCCCACTGAGGCTGTGTTGAGGTATTGACCCGGACATCAGCCTGAGATAGCGGGTTTCCATGGTTAAGTTGGATCTTGTAGGGAGTGCTATATAAATGCATTGCTGTGCTTTAACAGAGCCTCCATCACACCAACCCCTGTGTGAAGTGGGCCTTTAATATAGTGTATTTTGGTGTCAAGTGTTTTGAGCTTTTTCATATTCCTCAAAAAAAGGCTGCTACGAAAAAAATGGCTACGCCTATCCCAGTACAGAAAATGGTCCTAAGGATCATCCCACACCACTGAGGCTAGCTGCTGTATTTTAGTAGTATGAAACTGCCTCAGCCTCCAAAACAATGTGGCTGCATCCATACTGCCTTTTTGGGAGTCGTCCTTGGTCCATGCTAACTCCTGAGAATTATTTTTGCTAGACAGAATAGGTGTCTTCCGAGTCATTTTTTCCCCACAGCTGAATAATATAGATAACCAAGCTCCAGCGTTTGGAAGCATTTCCTGGCTCTGTCTAGAAGAGACTTAGCCGTGGATTTATCGTCCTCGTAGAATTTAGACACAAGTCTCATGTAGGTTGATGGGATTTACAAATACATTGCTCCACTGGAGTTAACTCATAGTCACACAGAGATGTCATTTATTTCAGTTTGTTGTGTAGTATCCAAATGCACACAACCAAGCATAAAAAACATCAAATAAAACGGCTGCTAAAAAAACAGGCCATTTTTGAGTCAATGATGATCTTGTGATTAATCAAGGACCGGTTCTGGTCAGGTTGAGGAGAAAGTCAGAGAATTCCTAGGTGGAAATGAGCAGAGTTATGGTGGGGAATCGGGATAAGAGAGCGGAAAAAATGTGTACTTTTTATGGAGTAATTATGTACACAAAAGCACATTTTCCATTCCTGTTTCCCCCATTCTATGCTTTAATTTTTCTTGACATTGGATCCATTATGGTATCGTATGAGTTTCGTCACAGAAGTAAATAACAGCTTGTTTCCTTGGGAGCGATTGAAAAACAGAGTAAAAACAGCACTTACTGTTTTTGAAAGTTGTCAGATTGTCATGGCAGTGAAGTGTTGCATCATGTTGTCATGACAACTCAAATTATAAAAACTGATTTAAAGAGAAATAAAAGCACTCTTCAGTGATGAAAATCATTTAACTTCAAAGGTTTTGGCTTTTATTTTCTATCTCTTATTCTGCCTCTCTTCTGTTCTTTAAGAAATGGGCAATATTCAGGACTCTCACCAAGTAAAGACTTGCAATACACAGTGACTCGGGGAGCTTTTTTTTCTCTCTCACTGAGACAGACAGGATGCAGGAACTGAAATGTGGAGACAAGCACATTACTGGACCAAACCATCATCATCCAGAACTGGGGGAAAGTCAGAATGGCATGAAAAGGTGTTTTGTTTTGTTTTTTTTTTTCCTTTGTGCCTATTTGCACAATTCCCTTTCAAGCAACTCGTTCAAATATATATCAGGATAAACAGATACCACACGCTCTGGGTTTGTCAAGAATAAACAGCAGTGAGACTGCAGCATGTTCGACCTGTTTACAGATTCTGGTGGAATTTCAAGAGCCCTCAGCAGTGACCTGTTTGTGTTCCTCCATCAAAATCAAGGAGCATTTACTTACTGTGCCAATGGCTAGAGAGCAGAAGTAGGTTAGTGCTGACCACTATTGAAATCCCATTCTCTCTGCAGAGTGTGCTCAGAATGAGTCAGGCTGTTTTAACAGAGGATGGACTGAACCTCAGTACCAGGATAAAATAAACAAACAAAAAAAGGTAAATCATGCAGTTTGTCAGTTCGTGTAAAACAGCTGTCACCAAACACAAAATGCTGACATATAAACTGCAGAACAGCAGCAAAACCACTTGTTCTGAGCAAGGTCAAGCAAAATTTGATTTATCACTGTGCATTGGGCTTGTATACGTTGTAACACGGCTTTATGCAATCGTATTCTTGCATCTACAGAGAGAAGGGTGTTTGTATGTGTCTGTACAGTCATTTCTGCTCCTCCTGCTCTTACCCAGCAACTTGTCAGCATTTCAGCCTGTTTCAGCCGGATTTTACAGATGTGCAGAGATAATGTTCCTGGGAGTTTCAGGGAAACAGGCTGTCTTGTGAAGAGATCCTGTCCTGGGAGCTTTCTGCCCCAGGGCGTGCAGCAGGAGCTCCTGGGATGACTTCAAAGAGAACTCATGCAGGAAGCAGCTCTTACAAATGCCCCAAGTGCAAGAGGAGCACACTGTCAATCATTAGACGCATATCTATAAGTGACCAATTTTCGCTGATTCTCATAAATCATCCAGTTTACCTGGGGAATGACACACACATTAGAAATGGATTGCATGACACGAAATCCTGAGATAGTTAGAGACAAAAGCAATTCCCCATAAAGGAGGGGACCACAGATGTGGAGAAGGTCTTTCCCCATTAGCGATGCTCTAAATGTTACTTAAACTGTATCCCTTGTATTTCTGTACTGGGAGAACTGCCATTTTAAAAGGCCTTTGACTTGGGTAGTTCAATAATTGTTCTTAATCGAACATTTGAAAAGTGTTGTTGCTGCTAAAATTGTTTGCCTGTTACATTTAGTTGCCTGCCTTTTCACATTTCAGTACTCGAGCAGTTTTCAATAAAACAAAAATAAGATCATAATGGAGAGATGTATTTCTTGTTCTCTTCATTTAAAAGAAAACAGCTTTTATATTAAATATAGACACAGAATTTTTATGTGTTACAGCTTAAAATTGCAGTGGAGAGTAGTCATTTTAGGAACAAGAGAAAATCTATGAAATGTCACCCTGATTAATGACAGTTTCAGAAGTTAACAGAAGGGGCTAGAAATGAAACATTTTGGTAGCCCAAACCAGAGACACCTCTACCATTGTAGCAGATAGTTGAAGACATTCAGTTGTACTGCACTGAAAGATGTATTAGTCACTTCTCTCTTTCTCAGTCTTCCCCAGAGTCTGCAATCAGTCTTTTAATTATGTTTGACGCCTGTGCAGTGGCCTGAAATGACCAGGTCTCCTTGGCTTTACCACTCTAGGGGAAAAGGAAGAAAAAAAAAAATATTCCTGAGCACTGAGAGATTTTTAGTTTCATGTGGACTATGTTGGTGGTGCAGATGTGGTGAGCGAAGATGGTTGTGAAGCTGGGATAGTTATCTCCTGTAACAACCACCTCCATTGGCAGCATTCAGACTTGCTGGGATTAGGGGTGTAATTCTCTCCTTAATCCAACAGCAGTGCTGTGTCTCTGAGTTTGTGTTTTAATTACACATACAAAATGGCAACTTGTATGTCCCAAGCAGTCTGGAGCTCACCCTTCCTTTGTGCCTGTACCTGTACCACAACGGACCAGAGCTAATACACTCAGGCTTTCAGAAGTGCAGTCCTACCCTTAGTAAATTCAAGCTAAGCCATGCTGTGAAGTATTCCTGACATGACTGATGCAAATTGGTGATTCATGGCTAGTTTTTTAGCAGTCCTTTCTCATCCACTGCCCGTTTCTGCTGTTTACTCATGTGTTGAAGCCAGTTTATGTCTAAACACGTATCACACAGTTAGATGAGTATACTGTAAGTGTATATTTATTAATATCTGTTTTCTTGTCTCCATCCAGACTGTATATTTCTGATGCACATACTTGTTAACTCAGTGCTTTTGTTAACAGATCCTTTAATTAAGGCCAAATGAAAAGAGAGAAATGTGGAAATCATTTCAAGTCCGATTTTTCACATGAACTAGCTGCTAACTAATACTGTATGTAACTTTTTTGATCTAATTGCATTGCTTTCAATCTATCTAGTGCTGTCACTCCAAATCACCATTTGAGAGCCATGCAAGTTGCAGCACGTTTCAGGCATTAATAGTGGCCAGGTAGTATTATACTATTTTTAATGAATGTCTGTTTTCTATTCTTTGCTCTGCTTTCTTTGGAAAGAGGCCCATGTAACAAAGTATTAAGAAAACACACTGCTGCCCTGGAATGTGTATATTAGCTGCAGATTATTTCCTATTAGCAGATTAGCTGCGAGGCTATTGGCTCTGAAAGGTCTTTGAGAGTATTTTGTTTTGTAACTGATTCAAGCCATGGGAGAGAATTGCCACCCTGATTGGGAAGAAGAATTAGCTACTGTTGCCATGGCCACTGGAGCTCACACTCGCATTGTTAACTCCAGTGCCCTCCGATGAGATGCCACAGCATGAGCTCCTTGGCTTTGTTAATAAAATGATGGAATATGGGGTTTTTGGGCAGGCGAGGAGTAGGCTGGGAAAATCTCCTGAGAGAGATACGTGAAATGTTTGGGTTTTTTCTTTTTTTCTCAAATTCAGTGTTTAATTTGGGATGTGTTGCTGCTTTACGCTACCCCAGTTAGGCTGTGAAATCGCTCCCTTTTAACAAAATGCTGCTCTTTGCCTTTTGGTAGGGAAGAAGCTAATCCTGCTCCCCTCCGCAGCGGAGCGCCGACCTGCGGGAACCTGCTTCAGTGCAGGGAAGAGGGGTGGATGAAGGCAGCCGCGCAGGGACCCGAGGCCTTCCTGCATTTCGGATCATTTCCGTGTGTAGGGTTATAAAACACAACAAGGCCTGGAAAAACTGGAGAAACTACCAGTATTTGTTAGGGCTGTTGTAAACTACATGAGCTCTGTCACTGTCTGTCCAGCTGCAGGCAGGGAGAAATATGGGAGAGGTTTACTTCCCCATATCTTCATCAGAAATTAATTTCTTGCGTGGGCTTTCACAGTTGGCACTTAAAGCCCATTCCTTAGAAATAATAGTTTGAATACAGGCAAAAAAGAAGTGTCAATAACTGAGACTTAATAACAGCATTAAAAATGTATGAAATTAATCTCATGTATTTGAGAAATAAATTAATGTATTTGACTAATCACTGATAGACAGGGTTACATGTATTTCATATCTCTAACTCTGTTTAACTTCCAAGGAAGTTTTGAACAGTGAAAAATGTAGTATTGAAACTTAAATCAATGTGAACGGTTAACAGAAAATAATTATATTGATGTCTGCATTTGAAATATAGATCCTGAAACGTGTGATTTCAACAAAAATGTTTGTTGGTTTGTTTTTTTTTTAATCTACTATCATCTTCAGTGTTAGCAGAATCAATCGCCTTCTTTAAATCACGCCACTGTCCTGAACTCTTTGTTTAAACCACTTTATGAGATTGCATAACGTGGAAATGAGCCAAAGAAATGTATTTCCACTGGCATGGTAAAATGTTGGCATTGGGCACTTTTCAACTCAGCAGCAGGGTGTGGATGATAGGCCAACTACATGTATATAATGCGTGTCACGCTGAATGGTGGCATGGAGCAGCCTACATCATGGGTGGTAATGGGGCTGTCCCACTGCAGCTCACTGATTTTTATAATGGATATTTTTAAATGATTGCAGACTTATCCTGAGAAAATCATGGGAGGGATTATTATAGCGACACTTAGAAGCATGCACATTGTTCTTCACGGCTTCTCAGCAAGCTCTAGTTTTACAGTCAAGATATTTGCAGGAAAGAGCACAGTATATCCTGGTGCTATAAAGAGACTTTTGGAGTCTGTCAAGCAAAGGACAAGGCTGTCCTTGCTGCAGAGCCTCCTCCTGTCCAACATTTTTCCTCTTCTCTCTTATCCTTGCTTAGATGTGTTTTTCCTCTTCTTCTAGATACACAGCTTGCAGGTTCTGCAGAGACAAAGGAGAATTGTTTTTAAGGTGGATCAATATGCACAAAAGCACAAAGGGCATCAGGGGAAAGCTGTTTTGCTCCGCTTAAATCAGCATGTGGTGTAAACGAATGGAAGAAGTGGTACATAAACATCAGCTTTCAGGAGGGACTTGGTTTAGACTGGCACCTGGGCAAGGTGACAGGCAGTGAACTGAAGGTTGAGAATAGAGAAACTTCAGGATTGCAGCGCAGTCCTGGCCTCTGTACTTTCTTATTCATCTTTACTTACTAGATTTCTGCCCACTTGGCATTTGTTACTGCTAAGTAATCATCTGTCACATGAAAATAAATGGTTAATAAATCCAGGTATAATACTAAGCTGCTCTAAAATATATACTGGTTGTGTAGCAGGGCAAAGCTCAACAGTTTACATAATTGATACTTCCACTGTGGGGGGAAAAAAAAAAAAGATAATCCTACCACATAATGCAAAGTAGGAAAAAAGGGGTTTGAAGTAGAAAAGATATGTGTATGTGTACGTATATATTTCTTCTTAATTTCTCTGTAAAGTTTATAGGCAGGTTTTCTGGTTTGCTTGGATCACATCTTTATGCTTCTGAACTTCTGGAAGATTTACAACTTTTTTGACCCAAGAATCACTTCTAGATCACTTGGTATTATAAGTGAAATCTTGATCAATGCAGAGTAAGTTCTTTATCCTGAAAACGGGGCTAATACTGGTCGTAATAGCTTGGAAGTGACAGCTGTCATTTAAGGCCAAGGAAAAGTATCAGATCTTTATTTTGATCTCAAGATACTGGCCAGCAGTACTTTCAGATTATATATGGCGACTTTCAATGGGTAGACAACCAATCTAGAAAACAAAGTAATAATCAATGTCCTATTTAATCAGTCTAATTCCAATTAATGCAATTTTGCCTGATTTTTAAAGCACTTTTAAAAAAAAAAAAAAGAAAATGCAGCCTCATCTGACATTCTACTGGGGAGAATGGTGTATAATCCAATAGTCATCCTTTGAAATACCAAAGTTTCATTTTGCTTATTGCCTGAGGGAGATGAAAGTCTTCGTCTGAGGAAAATTCATGAATTCAGACAATATAAGGTCTTTGGAATGAATGCTTCATAATCTCTGCTTTTATTTATGCATTTATTTTAAAAGGAATGTTTTACACAATGCAATCTAAAGTGTAGGTTTTCTCCCTGTGGCTAGTCTGACTGAAATAATAACATATCTTCCTATCTGTCTTTTCATCTTAATAGCGTATTTAACACAAAGACTACTTGTGATCACGGAAATGACAATCCATGTTGCAGGCAAGCTAGGCCTCCTGTTTGTCTCTCTCATTCTGGAGCTACAGTGCCAGGAGTGGAATGGGATGTTCCAAAAGTGATGCTTTTGTCCTCATTTCTTGGACTCCAAGGTGCAGTGTGAGCATCTAATGGGAGCTGTCATATCTGAGAAGTGCTTTTTGTCTCACGAACAATTTAGGAGAATAGTATGATGCTCAGCACTGAGTTTCTTGACCAGTGACTGCTCAAGAACTCTTGGGCCTTTCTGTGCACACCTTTGGTGGGTTAATGTGTTCATCATGGGACACTTGTATTTGAAGGGATGGTTGTGTATTTGAATTCAATAACTTTTACTCCTTTTGATTTGATTCTGAGATATAAAATGAGTGAAAGCTTTTGTATTTTTATTCAATAAAGTAGCATTGTATGTGGTCCCTAGCTCTTGCTAAAGCTTCAGCTCTTGCTGAAACTACGGAAACTGTTTGCAGCAAGCCCTATTTTCTAGGATTTTTTCCTGTTTTTCAGAACGCAAGCAAATCCTTCCTTCCTCATCTCTATCCATCCCATCAAGAAGAGAAATTAAGTTATATAACTTCTCCCTTCATTTGGTAATAAGTCTCCTGTAATTTACCATCCAGAACCCTTCATGGTTTGTTTTTCAGCTTCTGTACAGATGCAAGCACACATGCTCTTTTAAATAAAATTATCCACACTAAAAAGAAAAGGGATGGAGAAGAACTTCCAGCCTTCTGTAATGAAAGGGGGCTCACTTTTCGGTAAAGTTTTCCATGGAACACTTTTGTTTGCACATAGATATTGATTTACCGTCTTCAGAAGATGGTTGTTTATAATAAATACTGTGGTGAGCTGGTTTTGCTCTATTAACTTTGTACACTTGAGAACTCTGGCTTTACTTAGTAAGGGTTTTCAGAGATCTTTTGTGATAGAACAGACACACTGCAGTCCTGGATTAACATTTTAGAGATGTGAATGTGATTACCAGTTTAAATAATTTTTTTTAACTTTAGGGATAGAAATGAGCCATTCTGTAACATGGATAAATATGTGTCCTTGTGTAGCATGAAACTGGAGAAATGCTTATGAAAGGAAACTGAAGAAATACATAGAGGCATTATATTGTATAGCACGTACTGCAAATGCTTTGTAGCTATCATTGTTTTCAACAAGTAATGTAAATAGACATATACAGGAAAGTTTTAGCTGATGTTTATCTTCTGTAAATGATATAAGCAGGAAAATACAATTGGAGGCTTGCTTCCAATTCTTCAGGATGGACCAGTGGGTTCCTTCTAGAGCTCTCCAACATAGAGGGGAGTATTCACACCTGTTAAGGACATAAGGTCCTGTAAACTTCATTCGTACTTGCACATGGAGGGAAAACCTCCCAGGCTATGCTTTAGCACAACGAATCATTAGTAGGAGAACCAAGCCCTTATAAAAGCTAATGCAGAAGCTTTCTTTGGGTTATTCAGGTACCGAGTTGGTAAAGAGCATTTCAAATGCTCAAATAACTTTGTAGATATATTCTGCATGTTCAGTTAGTCTTAGCATTATGTAGCCTCACTTTGGCTGACTGGTATGTATATTTGCCTAAGTTGAATAAGGGGTTAATAATATTGGTGCTGCAGTTGGAAATACTCAAAAGTGCAACAACATTTATATTTTATGTTCATCTAATAGAAAAATGTGCACAGATGTGAGAAGGTGAGTACAATAAATAATTGAGGAGGACATTAGAAGAAGAAATCAAAGCCACTTATATCCTTATGATCTTTTAATTAAAGATGCTTGAGTGCAGATCAGTGGAATTAATTCTAGTTTCCTTAATGGGCAGTGGAAGTGATTTTGTTCTCTTTGTAGTGTACCCTTGTTATTTGACTGCAAATACAGATGGTAGTAAATGTAAGTGATGGATAAGGCTGGTGGTTTATTCTGGACTGAAATATTAAATGGGAAAAAAGTTTCAAAAAGGACTGCTTAAATGTAGGTACAGATAGACATATAAATGGTGTCATATTAAAAAAAAAATGCCAAATGTGCATAGTAGCAGTCTCAAATGAACAGGAATAGTTGCAAACTTATGGAGCTGGAACATGATTTCAGGTACCTGATTTTGACCACCTTCACTGTGATGCAGTCCCAACTGCCTAAATACCTAGTCGTAGAAAATTGGTTGCTGTTCACTGACTTGAGAAAGACAGCTTTGTCTCTGCATGGGCTTCTAATCCTCTACCCATTGTAAGTGCTAGCAATGTTACAACTGGCTCTAGTCGGGTCAGAGAACATGCTTCCTCTCAAAATAACAATTATCTTTTCAAACAGATGGTGTTTTGTTTACAACTATCCTGCTTTTTTCATCTTCTTTCTTCATCAAATGAAATTAAAAAGTTGTCATGAATTGTTCACTGCCAAATACAGTGGAGTGAAGCATGGTGTGAGCAGCTACTCTGAAGCTGGCCATGCTCTTCTCTTGCAGCAAGTGACAGTCGTGCTGTTCCTGTGCATCGGTAGAGGCTGCCTGTCACTGAAACAGTTGTTACTGAACAGTTTTGTCATGTAGGCAATGTCTTTTGGGGACCAGAAGGAGGCAGGCAATGAAATCAGGCTGTGTCCATGAGAAGTCAGATGATCATTTTGCACAGCCACAGAAATGGACATGACATAACTAAAAGACTAAAGGCCATGCACAAAAGCAGTGGAAGAGCTAGAAACAAATCTCAGACTGATTCAGGGGCTTGAATAGCTTATGAGAAGACTGCATTTTTAATTTGCATGAGCACTATTGTAATGAAACAGCCAGGAACTATCACAACAAGTAACAGAAAGTAAGAGCTACCTATACCATAAGAACTTGCCATCCTGTTTGGCGGGATGCTGACTGCGCTGTCTGAGATGGCCAGCACTACAGTGGTACAAATAAATGGGGGCTCTTTATATCATCTTCTGGTGCTTGTTCAAGCTGTACTAAAGAAATGATAGTGATATGGGAAACTGCTCACCTGTGTTGTCTTTTTATGATCTTTACAATGATCTACAGGTCTTAATATCCCCTTGAAATCACTAGAGATGCACTGTAAATTACAAAACTAAATTCTTAAACAGGCTTCAGTGTCCTACATGCACACTAGAGATTCATACCTGTTCTTCACTTTGCCTGTGGACAAGAAATAATTCATTACTTGGAAAGTGTGCTAGTGTACCTTGAATATGAAAGGCAGAAACAATTCCTGTGGCACTGTGCGTAACAGCTCTCTTGTTGTGGCACAGATTGTCAGTCTTCCTCTCCTCCCACTTCCCCCTCCACGTTAGAAACTAAATAGTAAAAGAGGAGTCATCAGCTTTGGAGATGACGATTGAAAGTCAACCGCAGTACCCAGGGGCATGGGTTTACTTTTTTCAAGTTGTCACCTTAGAAGCCACAGTCCACTTGCAAAAATTTCAATACCTATTTGAAAACTGTGGAGTACGAATAAGTGTCTGTGCTAAAGCTGTTACTTAACAAGACTAACATGAAAAAAGTTTTTTTGCTATTAGAGAGATAGCAAACTCTCTTGAAGACTTCCTTTTTTTAACAGTCACATCTTTTTCTTAAATTCCTGCACTCATCTTTGAAGTCAGCACAGTGGATAATGAATGGATAATGAATGTTACAGTAAATGGAAATTATTTCACTTTCAATATCTAACAGTGATGCTCCATGCCAGCAGTACTATGAGGCTAAACCGTGTAATTAATGGATTTAAAAACAGGAGGAGTACTTGGATTTTCAAATTAAAATCTAAAGGTAGTTCTTAAAAACTGAGAAACAGTTGGATTGGTTTGTAGAGGATATTCAATATTCTTATTGCCCTGAGGATGTTCAGATTAAGTTAATTTTACTTTATTAAAAAAGAAAAGTAGCACTTTCATATATTGCTTTGGAATTCTGAAAGCACTGAGTGATAAAAGGACCATTCTTTTCTTTTAAAGTTATGAAATTTATTATAAATAGAAAAAGAAAGTGGGTGAGAGAGATGATGCATCAGTTTCTGATAACTGGTATATACTTTCCCGATAAATCCAAAACCTTTCATAATATTTATGGAAAAATCCAGTTTATTTTGTTTCTTCTTTACTTGACTTACACTAAGAATTTATCCTTTTATGTTCACTTAGAAGTGCAGTCATTGCTTTGTTATATGATTATTTGTGGGCTATGGAGTGAAAAACTCTTAAGTTTAAGTAATGAAAAATTCTGAACTAGGTCTCCTTGCTCCACAAGTTGCTCCACAACTCTTTTTCATGTAACTGGGAATGTAAGAATTTTAGGGTGGGTCACAGATGATGTTTCTTATTCATGAAGAGGTGCATATATTTTTCTCAAAGTCAGAAAACAAAACTAAACAGCATGATATGTTGTTATATACCTTTCACACAACTTTCATGCCAATTTTTTTTTTAATTCTAGCCAGTTTTGTGTGAAATTACTAGTTAACACGGTAAGAAAGTGAGAAGTCTTGATGATAACATCAAGATCATCACAGTTTGCAACTCTGCAGACTAGGAGGGCTTGAGCCTTTATGAATTATGTTGCAAAGAAATAAATCGTGAAAAGTTACCTTGTGAGGAATAATTCACTGTATGGAACTCATTTTTACAGGGTTTACTGTGTTTCTGAAAGCAGCAAGACCTCTTTCATCTGACAAAATCTAACTTCTTAGTACAAAGGCTTGTAGAGCATGTCTGATCTTAGCTCTGCACGTAGCAAGCTTGTCATGTTCACCATGAAATATAAGCAAGGCAAAAGCTAAACATCTGTGGCTTGAAATAAACTGGTTTCTGTCTCGTTACATTTCTGCAGCTGACTTCTGATATCCAGAAAGTGGCTCACTGTAAAAATTAATACGATTTTGAAATGAATACAATCATCTAAGTGCTGCTGGTATCCTCTTTGGCAATGGGGTTTGTGCTAACAGTTTTAAGCAAATCTAGAACATTCTGCATTTAGGGGGAGTTGGAGGTCCAGTCATTTTCAAAGTCATTAGAAACGTAAGTCGAAGTGAGTAAATCAGTTTCCAAGTTCTGCAAAGTGAGTGCCACAAAATATCAAGTGTGAATCACGCCGTAAAATTATGAGAAAGCAACATAGTTTTCAGGCCCATGACTGAAGGAACCAGCAAGTTACTCTGCGTGTAACTCCACCACGAGACTCCTCTCCCATTGTACAGAATGAGGTAGCTCTGCTGAAGTTAGTGAAGCTACTCTGATGTGCTCTGGCTGGGAGACTGACCTGACAACTTGCATCTTCCATGCACAGATAGCAGTCATTCCTTTTAAAGAGCTTTTGAAAATTAGTATAGTCTTCCTGTATTGGGTTTCCCTTGAAGTCCCAGACCGCAACCCAGTGCACCTGTTTTCCAGGACTGTCTAACCCAGCAAACTCTACGTTCATTTAAGCCTTCCTATTTAGACTGCTAGCATGGGGTGAACTGGAAATTCAGCTACTGTGGTGGCTGCAGTTTTATTGTTTGGGCTAGGTCAGTGTTTTGAAGGAATGGGTTCAATCAGCTTTTTTTGTAGTGTTCATTACTCATAAAAAGACTTCAACTATGGAGACTTTTGAATGAACAAAAATACGAATCATCAGAAGATGAAATGAACTGTGGTCCTCTTCTGTCAGAGGCATGTGTGCAAATCACTTTCTTTTCAGCTACCAATTGGGGGAGCTGCTTGTTTAAATAAGTATAAATAGGATGGGGGATGAGACAGGATCAGCAAAAGGAGGCCATCAATAGTTTATGTGCTTAAGTCTTTCCTCTGCCATCTCCCAAATACGATCTCCGTTCAGAAGGATGTTCAGAGGTTAGTTTGCAATCTTCAGGACTGGCTGGTGGGTGTCGTCTCAAGTATGCACTACTTGGTATGCTTCCCATAGTGTTCACTATAAATTATCTTACAGTCATAAATCAGCATTTGTTCCCAATCCAACATTTCTTTTTTTTTTTTTTTTTTTAACCATACCAGTCATCCGCTTAAAACATTAAACAGAACAATTCTAAACGTGCACATAGGGCTTAAAAGTAACCACACAGGAAAAGGTGTAATGTGCCATTTGCTGCACTGTTTCTTGTATTCTCCAAAGAATCAGCTCTTACATTATAAGGGTGAAAAAAGACAGAGAGAAGATATATGCATGTGACGCAGCTGAAGAAATGTGGGTCATGGGTGTCCCCAGAATATTGCTTTAAATGGCTGACAGAAAGCTTTGGGAAGAACTTATTTAGAAATAATTCTGCTAATACATCTTTGGCCTCCATTTTTATTACTACGAGTATTTAAGCGATAATCTTCAGTTTGTGGCATAAGAGGCCTCTCTGTGTCAATCACTTATGGCGTAAAATACGGATTATATGTCTAAGTGGGAATTACAGAACAAAAGAAACTTTAAGGGGATCTTTTATTTTTTGGGGGGTCTGCAGAGGGTGTCCTAGGAATTGCTGTCAGAAAACACAGTAATAGTATTCACTCACATGCACAGAATTGAACTAATCTCTAGATCTGGTGTTAGAGAGGAATTTTTCCTCAGAGGAGATTGGCAAGGAAGCTTGGTGTGGAGAAACTTCATCTTTTTCAGGAGCGCTAACCAATGAAGGCAGCATCTTCAGGCTCTACCTGGGGCAACACAAGTAAAGTGTGGCAATCCTGCTTCTTCTCCAAAGCTTCCCTGGCCAGAGCTAGGGAAGGTCCTGCAGGGCAACTGTTTATTCCAACATCAGCAGTTCTCTTTGTAAGTCATTTACATTTTCCCATGTAAAACTTCCTCCTTCTCCTAAATGTGGACTGAGGAGAGACACGTTCAGGAAGAGGGAGGTGTTTGGTGCCTTCACATTAAGCTGGTTTGTTGTGGATGGACATTTCTGCCATCTGCAACTAAGCACATGTAAGTGTTTAATAACAAGGGAGCTTTGTATAAGATCTGGCACGTTATATAAGATAGTCTCTGCGTTAAATGTTGCCTTGCTATTGTCTTTTGTATTTATTATTTTGATGTGTTCTTTTTTTTTGGTGGAGAAGGTTTTGATTTTACAGTTTCTTGCACAAGCCAGAGGTAGGAGAGACTTAAACATACCAGTGTACCCTAATGTACTTCCTCTGGACCATTTCCATAGAAGAGCTGTTACTGCTGCCACTTTTGTTGTGTTTGTGTTAGGAGCATGCGAGAGGAGTACATGGAAAAGGAGGATGCAAATATGCCAGTACACGCTCACAGTCTCATGGACCCTTAAAGGCCAGTCTTGTGAGATACCCACCAATGTCCTCCTCCTGATTGACTCATTTTCAGGGAAGAAAGTTCCTTGGGTCTTCTTAAAACAGTCACAGCTGTCCTACTGAAGAAGTTGCAGAACCTGACATTAGCTGGAGATGGAAAGTGGCAGACCTCTTCCTTTCAGTTTCTCCTTGGCAGATCCCGAGTTACCTATTGGCACACCTGATTTCTCTTCAGAACATAGAACTGTGCCTTCTCTAAGTGCTCCACTGTATTTTCGTAACTAGAATGTCACTCAAAATAATGCACATAAAAATCTGTAAAACATTTCTCAAAGCAATTTCTCTTTCACCCTGATGTTACCTCCCTTGGCTGTAAGGGCATTTGAAATAGTTATTCACTTATTTTTGTGCAATGCAAAATAAAGAACAACGCCCAAAGGATTGAGTTGACCAAGCAAAGACCTTACATGATGATGTTGAATGCTTGAAGTAGCAAACTCTGTACCAAACATGTTTACAGGATCAGGCCCCAAGTTCGTGAAAACCCCTGACTGCAGTATCTTGGGTAAAGGTTGAAGTTGCTGTCTATTATTTTGCCAGATCTCCAGTATATTTCTACAGATGCTCTGTAGAAAAAGCGTAGCAACAGCCTATACACTGAACAAGCAAATGAATAACTGCCTGAAGGAAACAGCTGAAGGATCTAGACAAGAAAACAATAATAACAGTAGTAATACTAATAATGAAAACATTCTATTTTGAGCAGAACATTGCCATAAGATACTTTGTAAATGTTAAGTGGGCCCAAATATTTAATGAAGACATCCAGCTATTATTTTGAACTTAACCTATACGAGCTATCTTTTTTGATTTAAGCTATGTTTCACCTGCAAATGGAACTAGTAACTTTCTTCTCATATCAATTGATTTCTTCTGATTTGAGAGAAGATGGGCATATTGATGCATCTGTTTGAATTCATAGGGTTATTGATTTCAGATTTACTTCTGTTGTTGTCACATGATCAGAATCTGGCTTTTAGGTATTTGTAACCTTAATTGAAAGTTCAGAACAATAAATGAAGAAGAATAAATTTTCAATTTTTCTAAATCACACAGTAGGCTTTTATCACTGTATAAAGGATTTACTGCATTGTTCGGTGAGCTTTGTGTTTCAGATAAGTGAAAAGTAGCTCTTATTGTTTAGCAAAACGTAACAGGTATGCACACGTATGGCCGAGCAGACAGTCTGTCTGTACCCAGATTATACTTTGTCAATCACTCAGTACAAAAGAGATCTTTGGTAATTTGATTATTCCTCCAACCTTTTAACATACAGCTGATTTCAGATTTGTTTCCTGTTAAGACTGCCTCTTTCTCATGTTATTTGTCTGAGTATATAACTTTTGAAAAGTGCAGTATGTGTTACCATTTAGACTTGATGGAAGAATTCTTTTGAGGAATAATTTCTATTAGCAAAGAAAAAAAAATATTTCAAAATCAAAACAGGAGTCAAGTTTCAAAACTTAGAAGAGTGAAAAGCCCTGTGTGAGGACAGGTATTACAGAAAACTTAATTTATTTTCCCAAGTAGTGGAACAAATACAAATTATTTAAATTCTCCTGACATATGATGAAAAAAGTTTTTCCTCTCAGTTGTCATTTCAGTACCAAATTTCATCTCCATGTCTCACCAGGAGTAAACTAATTGCAAAATAAATATATTTAGAATACCTTCTTTTGTTACATCATGTGTATTGATGTAATAACGTTTATACATATTTCATGAACCTGAATCGTTTTCCAGTTGACTAAGCATTACTCACATGGTTTAAGGAGAACTGTGATCTGAAGGTAACATTTTGAGCATTGTATATCTCACTAAGAAAGCGGCTAGGTCCTACCTGAGGTTATTTTTCACAGAGGTGTAGAAATCAGAAAAGAAAACTATTTAAGCTGTGCATTTGATGTTTATAACAAGTGTTTTTCAGACTTAGGAAAATTTGCAGACACAAAAGCTTAAGCTTGCTAGGGGTATCTGATTTACCACGTATTTGCATTAAAACTTAGTATTTATAAAATACCAGTAACATACACAGTTAAATGGAGTAAGAACTGCTTAACTGACAAGCCTCAAAAAGTTATCATTAGTGGGGAATCACAGCTGATTAGAAATGTTTAGAGGATAAATGCACAAATACTAAGTCCAATACTATTAACCATTTTCACTGGGCATCTGAAATAATTGCAAAATTACTACTGCATGAGTGAAGTCAGTCCTGGACTTCAAGATGTAGTAAAAGCATGTTAAATGAACAGAGAAGCAATACAATGCAGTCCTATATTTGAGGGGTATTTTACAGGTCAGTCCTTCTAGCTCATAGGAAAAAAGAAAACTTCAGAGATTATTTGATTTCCATATATAGAATGGTCCTGAGGAGAAAATACAAAGTGCTAATAAGCATCTTTTTCCAAGCATAGAGAAAACTAGTGTCTAGAAGCTGAAGTCTTATAAATTCAGATTAGAGAAGAACAGCTGGGAGAAACTGCCAGTGGGGTCTCCTGGTTTATCCAAATCAGGATGGGGTGTCTTTTTACAGGACTGCTTTAGTACAACACAAAAAGCTTTAGCCAAATACAAATTACTGGGTTTAGTCCAGCAGCAATGAGTTGAAATTTAATGGCCTGTGATATACAAAATATCCTTTCCAACCATAAATTTGATGAATCTTTGACATTTCTGAAAATGAGCAATGCAATCTTAGTCTCACTAGGATCAGCATCAGTATTTCACTCTGTTTCACTTCTCCCTCCAAACTGCAGGACAGGTGGAGCTGAGTTTGGTTTTTTTTTCTGTGATTTACCATCTCAGGAGGTAGGAGCCCCCTGCTTCCTTGCATAACCTACTGTTTTATAGTACTAGCCTGAATTTTCTTGGCTACAGGACAGATGAATCATCTTATCTTACTGCATATTAACATGTTGGTGCTCTCATTGGTGCTTTAGTGAGTTAATATTAAAAGTAATCCAGGACTGGCATAAAAGGCATCCACTTTATTTCAATTGACTTAACATTGCAATCAAGTCGTCTTGTTTCATACTCCAAAACTTTATTCTCCTGTCAGTATGTCTGCTGCATAACTGTAAGGCAAAACTTAAATATTTGCCAATTGAAATCCTTTGATTACGCTGTTGATATTCTCTGTATAATGTCATGATATCTTCTATAATAAAGATGAGTCCTTAGGAAGAAAGCAGCACATGAAGTAGACAGCTGGCAAAGGTACTTGATCCCTTCTCTCTTGACCAAAAACTTACAGCTGTGGTCTCCTCTGATCTCGGGGATGTGAATCTCTCCTGCATGCTCTGCACTCGCTCAGAGCACAGCCTGCCTATTGGTGCCGACGGGTTTCCCTCCTGGGAAGTGAGGCCGGGTGCGCAGGGGGATCCGCTCCGCCAGCCAGAGCAGCAGAGCAGGTTTGAATATAAACAATCCCAATGCACTGATTTTTTTTTGTTTGTTTGTTTCAAGTTAAAAATCTTGATGTATGTATTAGTAACATGTGCAGGAAAAACTTATATTTTATGTTTATGAATTTGTATGTAGATCTTCTGGCTGCTATGCAAGTTTTGGGTTTTTTTTTTTTTTTTTTTTTTTTTTTTTTTTTTTTTATCTTTCAGTATTTCATCTTTCTGCTGCTTTTGTTTTTCTTTTGAGCTGTAGTCATGCACTTTGCCCCAGACAGGTCTCTGAAATAAAAGACTAAATGAATCCTTATTTCTAGTTTCAGCTTGCAGCCAGTTCATTCAGGTAGATTATATTCTAAACTGTGGGTGTGAGATACACAGTCTCAAATGACACGTCACAAGAGGTATCATAGCAAATGCTGGCTTATTATGACTCTGTCCTTTGAACTGCAACATCATTAAAAAAGGCAAAAACCCCCATTAATTTAAATACAAAGAATATGGTAGATGATTGTTCTCTATCGAATGCTGGTTGTTCAAAGGCACAACTTTCTTTGATTTCTTGTCCATTAGGTTTCTGTATCTGCACACTGAATTTTGAAGAGACCTGCCTGAATTCATGTATTTTTCGTGGTTTTATTTTGGTTCGTGGCTCGCAATATGAATGAAAGGATATACACAACGCAGATTTTCTGCCCTATCACACTGTGAGATTTGTACTGTCATGAAAATTGAACTAAATCTTCTGGGCGTGAAGTAAGAACAAACAGCTCATTCCCTTCTGCTCCTCTAAACCACATGAACTTAAATATTAATGAAACTTTCATGAATCACACATAACACATACTGCCCCTTTGTGCTGGAAAACGCTGGGCTTTTTATGGTTGCTGCCGTACAGCCAGGATAATAGGAAGCAGAGTCATAAAACAGTAATTAATACACTACTGAACTGAGCTACTTCATTGTGTAGATTCTAATTAAGAATGATAGATACCAGTGATTGAGTAGCACATAATATATTTGGTCAGCATAAGTGAAAGGTCAGTTATCATTTTGACTACTTTAAGTGAAAATGTTTTCCCTTATGTCAGTGATTTCAGAAACCACAAACGTCAAAGTGAAATGCCTTATTCCTTCTCTTTCTAGAATATAGATTTTTAGTGATGTGACAGGAGAGGAGTAACACAAAGCATTTGATTTGCTGTGGGGTTTCTGACCAAACAATCAGAAGGGGGAAAAAAAGAAAAAAAAATTTGAAAAAATATTAAGTAAATATTAAATCTTGGCATTTTGAGTGCCTTCAGTTTGGGGTGGTTCCCTGAGATGCTGTAAGAGGGCCTGGCTTTCTGAATGGGGCAACCCCTCCTGTTGGAAAATAATTCCACGAGACTGGAAACTTCAAAGTTCTCTTTTGGAAAATCTCACTCATTTGATCAAAACAGTCCTTGCTGGTTTTAGAATATTTCTAAGTTATTAATTTTCAGGAAAGTGGGAAAAGGTAGCCTTAATTCCCAAACTAGGGATGAATTCAGACATTACAGCTTTATCCAGCAAAGAGGCAAGTCAGGGGAGCTCATGCTCTGGCGGTAGGAATGTTAGACATCTCACAGATGCTCGTACCAGTGCTACATGTTTAACTTCACTTGTCATCTCTGTGTTCTTCATAGCTTAGACACCTTCTATTTTTCTTCAATACTGTACAACCATGATTAAAGTCAATAGAAAAAATCCTGCCCTGAGGCTATTAAGACCTTTAGATACTTTAAAGGGTACATGCCTAGGCAAAAGCATGACATGACTTTTTTTGAAAAAAGTCAAGATTACTTTTAAAATTTTGCATTATTAAAAATCATTTGATATTTTGATCTCATATATTATGTAATTCCTCCTTAGGGATGAGCTGCTGCAGTTAAAAAAGAAAAAGAAAGGGGAAAAAAGGAGATAACCAAAGAAGACTTAATTCAGTTCTGTGATGATTTTTGGGCAGTACCAAAACCGCTAGAGTTCTACCTGGGAACTACAGTTAATAATGTAGTTCACATAGAAATTGATTATTTTAAAAATACAAGCTTGAATTGACCATGAGGTGCTGTTATACCTCTTACACATGTGAGAAAACAGTGATGCTATATTAAAAAAAAAAGATTTAACATATTTGATAATATAACAGTAGAGAAACAGGACTGCATATAGCAGCTCATGGTTTTACATACTAGTGTTAGTACTACTGAGTGCTTTAAAGAATAGCATCTCCTTGCTCAGGAAATAGCTACTTGCTAGTGCTTCTAGTAATGTCTGAGCAGGTGTTTGAATAAATGGTCTTAGCATGCTTTAAGGTGAGCAACTAAGGCTGATTTCTTAGGTAAATGGGTATGATCAGTAAAGCTGATCAGTACAGCAAAAGAGAATGCAGCAAATGAGAAAGTAAGCACAGTAACAAAGTCAGAGGTCTTGTCTAAACGTCAGTGAGGGACTGAAAAACTCAGCACAGATCAGAGAGTAAGTTGCTCAGTGAAAAGGAAGAATAACTGACTCGGCTCCAGATTTGCTCTGGCCTAACTGGCATTTGAATATACCAGTTTCTGAAGAAGACCCTTGACTTTGCTAGAAATGAAAAATAAAAATGAATGAGTAGTGCTTTTTTAGGCTTTCAGCTCTTGAACGATGCTAACGACTGGGCAGGCAAACAGGCGCACGGGGCTGTCTGTGGCCTTGTGCCGGGGCAGGCAAGGCAGGGCTCCCGCAGCTCGCTGGTATGTGTTGGATGAGAAGCAGCGATACGATTCTGACTTGTGTACACAACGGGGGAGATTGTAACTAGCAGCTTATGTTTTAGTATAATGCTAACTTACTTGGGCAGCTCTGGGCACACACTTCAGAAGCCGCTGATGACGTTGTAGTTGTGTAACTTGAACAGTCTCTGTTCTTGCTCAGGCTGCCAAGAGTACTGCAACCCAAAAAGCCTGTTATGCAACTGCAAGTGAGAAACTTGGGCCACTGCAGACAGCCGCATCTTGACAACTAGATTTTTGTCCAGTCTGGCTTTTCAGCTCATTTTTTATGTTAACGGGACTATGGTTTTTCCATATAGGCTTCTTCAGTATAACAAAGCCATATATTTTACCAGGAAGCCAGGCACAGTATTATAGTATAAATGCATCTGTAGTTCAGCTTCTATTTATCTGTACCTTTCTGAGCAATTAAGCTGCTGACAATTTTCCAGAAGGTCTAAGATCCACCACAAAATTATAATCGAGTTAGGTGTTCTTTGGAGAAGAGGAGAGAAACTTTTCTGTACAGCTTGTTTGTCTGTATACTCTGTAACAGGAGTAACACGAGTCTAGAAGAGACCTACTGCATCACTAGGTTTAGCCCCGTGCAATCACAGGATGTCACGTTGTCCTTTTAATAATTATATCAAGTTCTATTTTAAAATACATAGAACTTTTTTTTCCTCTGCTATTCTTGTGGAAAGAGCGTTCCAGAAATCTGCTTGCTATAAACCAGCTTCTCATTTCTGTCCTCAATTTATGCCTGACCGTAATTGATGAAAGACTAGACAAATTACATCATTAATTGTTTATTCCCATTTGTGGTAGGGCCTGCCATTTATGTGAGTGTCATCTGAGTAAACTGAAGTTATTGAAGTTCTTGACTTTAAAAGACTAGGAAGGAGATGTAGGATCTGGGAACTTGAGTGGAAGGAAGTCTCTCCTTATCCAAGAGCTGCTTTGAGTGGGTGTTTTCTGGGTGCTGCTGTGCCCAGTTTCAGTGCTTGAATAACCTTTCTCTCTTCTTGAGGTGAAGACGAGGTCCTTGTCAACAGAGGAAAGCACTCACTGAACTGCTAAGTGTGCATGATAATTTACCTGCAGAAAGATAAAAAGCATTATGTCTTCGATTATTGATCTTACGTTTGATTTGGGGTGCAAGAAATCATTTGAACCATTGAAGCAAGTTGTAGGTTTTCTCTGGGAATTACTATGAGTAATTGAAAGATGAGATTTTCTGGCTCAAAAGGAGACAGCAGAAGACTCTGCTCAAAAGAGGGTTATTGAAATGGAGGGAGGTTATTAGTGACATCCAGGCAGCGTAGTCTAGGGATCAATTTTTTAAACAATTTTTAATGTCTGTGGCACAAAAAGAAGAGCGCAACTATGCATTTGGGAAATGAAGATGAGAATTTCTGCTTCATGTGGCTGGTTACAGCGGTTGTTAGACAGAAGTAGCTCCTGGAGCAAAACCAAAGAAGTAGCACTCTTGAACCAGGCGCTGAGCTCGAGAGTCAGACTCCTTCTTCCTTCTTGTGTCCTGTGATTTTTGAATTCATTACTGAAAAATGGTCTTTGCTTCAACAGAGCAAATGGTCTTTGCTCTGGGTAAAGATCTAGAATCCACCTCTCCTATTTTTTGTGCAGGTGGTGTGAAAGCTAAGCTAGAGGAAAGTGCTACCACACTTGTCTCCAAGTGGATGTGTCCCCAGCTGCTCTGAAATTTTTCTGCACTCAGTGCTGTGATTATTTTTATAAGAGACATTTCAGTGTGTTTTGCCTATTTTCCAGATTCCTGCTGAGCTTCTGTAGGAGACAGACAGGGAACTCTTGAGGCACAGGGAGCTCTGCTGGTGACAAAGCGGAGAACTTCATGTGGCTGAGCTTTCAGGTGAAAGCCAGAGCTGTTTGCAGTGTTAATGGCTGCTAAAGCAGGGCTAATGTAGCTCACAATTTTGGATTCAGGCACCTCAGGACAAACTAAATCCTGTTTTAGATGCCTAAAACCTTCTTTGGATCTGGACCAAATGCTTTATTTTTATGTTTGGAGAAATGTTGCGGAGAATGTAAGTGCTTCTGATTTCGACATGCAGATACTTAAACTTGATTAGAATGAAAAGGCAGGAATCTTATGCATAAAGAAGTGATAAAACACATTCAGATTGAGATCTAAGCCTACAAAATCAAGAAAATCCTGAGGTAGGATTATTACATTAATCTTTCTGTCCTCCTCCACCAAACTCAAACTCCCTTTGTCCTAACGTTGTTTATTCTAGCAAATATGGTTGTCTGTGTATCTGCCACTGGGGTAACATTTATTATCTTCATGTGGAACAGTTTGTTATCATGTAACCGATATAAACACTTAAAAAGATGTTGTCTCTGTGATTTTTCTTGGCCCACCAGAGCCTGATTTGTTAACCTTCTGAGCCTGCTGTGAACCTTGCCTAGTTTTCAGTAACACATACGAAGACCGTAGGCCTGAAGGCTGTGGGTGGCTATAGCTATGCTACTTGTTGTGCTCTTCATTTTGTTTATATAGAACATGTATTATTTTAGATGGGATAATTTTGGGCAGTTGTATTTTTTTAATGTATTACAATATTGGGAAAACACCTACAGTCTTGGTTGTTGCTTTCAACATCCCAATATAGTATTACAAATAGACACTGTAATACTGTACTTGTTTTTCTCTCGTTGATGTAACAAGCCACCTGTAGTGTGTAAATTCCATCAAACACGGTCTGCATTGTGAAAAAGAATAACTATTGGTGTGTATTTCAAAAGATATTCCATTTGCTTAGTGTG